>NW_026947492.1:72742500-73365000 GCF_034190915.1 Cavia porcellus | reverse complement strand
GCGCTGGGAAGGCCAGTGGTCAGCAGTGGAAGCTAGAAGGTCTGCCAGTGGGATGAAGGATCTGTGCCAGTAGGCTGAGGGTTCTATCCTGGAGCTAGGAAGTGACACTGAATGTAAGAACCAGAGCCCCCCTAAAAAGTACCATAGCCATCCTCAGTGACAATGTGGTCCCAATGTGACTAGCTTCTCCAGAAGATTGAACGGCACACCATCTTCACCTCCAGAGCCAGAAGGCGATGCTCAAAATAAAAGACCAGAGCTCCCCCAAAGTGAACCATAGCCATTCTCAGTGACCATGAATTCTGAACTGCTCTGTCAATGAGACCAGCCAAGTTCATATCAGGAAAGAAGCTCCACAAGCTCTTCCAGGAGAACCAGTGGCAACAGGAGAACCAACAACAACACTTCTTCCTCTCCAGTTCTCCCTTTATATGCTGTTGGCAGCAATCCTCAGGTGGGCCATCCACACCCAGCACCACGATGGTTCAGTTTGGCTGGGTGTTACAAGTTGATGACAGGTTGTCAATCTACCACAATAGGGCTTCTTAATTCTTTTTAGTTTCCCTTCCCCTACCCTCTCTCACCATTTTTTCTATCTTTTGGTTCCCTTCCATTTGCAAAACATCTATTTTCCTGGGAAACACGTTTATAAAATTTCTAAGACATAGTGGTAATTTAATTTGTAAAACACAGGGATCATGGAGGCTTACTCCCAGGATTAACGGTAAGATAGATCCCTCTTGTAAGAGTGATGAAGGGGACTGGAGATGGAAGAGACCACTAAGGACAGGAATTGCGTTAAAGGTTTCCTGGAGCTTAGATGTGGATAGGCAAAGGGGCAGAGCTAAAATTCTGCCACTTCTGGGTGGGGCTCACACAGAGAATGGAGGGAAACCAGGTTTGGATGATCTTGAAATGTTGGGTTGACAAGTTTGGACAAGAGGCTGTTTTGTAGGAGTTATCCTGCATTACACAAGTCTGACATGTCCAGGGAGACAGCCTCCAGGGCCCCCTCCTACAGAAAGCCCTCCATGGTTTCCAGCCAAATAGGAGCTCTTCTTCTGGAATGCCTGCAGCTCCCTCTGTGTGTCTGTCTACCTAAGGTTGGTGCTTTTCATACTTTCCACAGTCAGTTGTATGTTGGTTGAGGTATTTTTTGCTGTGGTTTTTGTTTGGTTTGGTTGCCAGAGTTGGAAATCCAGTTTTTAGAACATCTAAGCCAAGAAGGTAGAAATGGAGCTGGATTTTAGGAACAAATAGAATCAGGAAACAACATCATTGGGCTTTTGTCTTTCATCTCTGCTTGTCTCTTCTTGTTGCCTTAGTTTCTTTCTCTTCATGGAATAGTTTTATCTATGCAGCAGTGAATATGAGCCTTAAGTTTTATGTTTTAGAGCCTCAGCCACCTTTAGTGGAACTAACCCAACTTTCTTGGGCTCAAGTCTGAAACTCCTGGTTGGGAGATGCATTGGTCTAGTTTGGATCAAGAACCTTCGCCAGGGTTTATCAAGAACATGGGGGTAGGACTACATCAGAGTTGGATATCTTCTTAAATAGAGTGAGGAGTGGGGATGTGATGCTTAGAAGGCAAAGAGAAGGGTACATTAAGCAGATAATTCCCATGAACCCTGGTACCTCGCATAAAGTCCAGCTTTGGAGGCACAAAACGTTTGTTCATAGACAAGAGGAACCTGACGGAGGACCAACTAATAAGGAGAAATCTCAACCCATCTCTCTCACTAAGATGGTTCTGCTGACCTTAGCAGGTCTGAGATTTTTCTAGGACATTTAGTTCTAGACTAGTAGCATTCAACTCCCGAGATCATACTAGGAGTACTTCCAGGAAAATGCTAAAGGTCAGCTGGCCCAGAATGGGCTAAGAGGATGCTCTCTGGGACATAGGTATGCATGTTATTACACTTCTGTAAGATTTGCAGGGCCAAATTGCTCAGGGATGAACTTAGGGACTCCGAAGTCCATGAGATAATAGGTCCCTAACCCAAGGACTCAAAGACCTTTCCAGGGTACTGTGGCATAGCGTGGGAAAAGCAGCCTATTTTTTTTTTTTTTTTTTTCCTGTAAGCCTGAACTGCATCTTCAGTTTTGAAGAATGTGGTCTCCAACAGCAGAAAGGGATTGTGAGGATGGGCTTTGCCATAGGCCCTATAGTTGGAACACTTGGGCTAAAATGGCCAAAATGTAGGGTTGGGTTAGTAGCTGAGGCCCACCAGGTAGGTTCAGGACTCTGGAGCTGTCCCAGACAGAGGCAGCAAGCAATGCAATCCCAGTCCCCAGGTCCTTAGCACCTTCTTCTCTAGCTATGCCCTCGGCCAGCAAGAAAGGGCCTTGCGTGTTCCTACATGTCCTTCCCTCATCTGCCCAAGGTTCAGACCTTTACGCGAGCGCCAGGAAACTTCCTGAAGTAAGGAGAGAGCAGCGGATACACAAGGCCCAGCCTGGCTCCGGGCCAAGGCCAAGTTTCAGTCCCATGCTCCTCTTTAGAAACCAGGGTCTTGACAAATCAGAATCCTGAAGGGGAAACTTGGAACTTGAAGAAACAATCTTGATATTTTTATTCATGAGAATCAGAGGCTCAGTATATTAGTTAGGAAAAATAGTTGCTGTGACAAAGAGACCCAAAGCTGGAATGAAATGGAACTTCCCCTCTGTCTCTGTCTCTGTCTCTCTCTCTCCCTCCCTCCTTTCTTCCTTCCCCTCCTCTCCAAATTTAAAAGTCCAAGTTGACAGTATTGCTCTACAAGATCATTCAAGGACCTGCTTTCCTTCCTTCCTACTTCTGTGCATTCCTTAGAGTTTTGTTCTAATCTGCAAAGAATGCCCCAATCCAGCTGTAGGAAGAGGGGAGGGACACCAAGCCCGGGACAAGCAGCTTCTTCCTAAGCAGAAGAAACAAAAGTAGTTCATATCTTTTCTGCCTATAAATGAGAGACAGTAACTCATGTCCACCTATTACAAAGGCAGTTGGGAAATGCAGTCTACAGCAGTGTACCCAAGTGCAGGAGGAAGGAGAGGACAGATGTTGGGGACCCTGGTCTACCACACTCAAGGAGGGGCAGCTGTTTGAGATCTGTAAGAAGTAAATCAAGGGGGCTGGGGATTTAGCTCAGCGGCATAAGTGCCTGCCTTGCAAGCAGGCAGTCATGAGTTCGATCCCCGGTACTGATAAAAAGGAAAAAGACCAAAAAAAAAAGAAGAAGTAAATCAGAATCAATATGTAGGTGTGAGCTGATCCCCCTATCTGAGGCCTCAAGGCTGCCCTTGCAGCTCTGAGGGTTTGAATGAGCAGCTGGTTCCCAGGCTGTGCGTGGCTCAGTCTGCTCAGCTTGGGTGCATCTAGTGTAGCCTCTGAGTGGTGGCTGACTATGACCTCCAGGCCTGATAGGACTCAGATATTTCTATGAGTCACGACAAGAGGTGGCCTGAATGCAGGCACTCAAACCTTGGCTCGGAGGAGCCCAGGCAAGTCCTAGGTAGCTTCAGCCAAAGAATATATGCTTTCAGGGGAATAGCTTTTTCCCCAAATTTGTATCATTTGGGAGCTGGCAGGGGATCTCACATAGGTAAGATGCTGTGCCAATTGTTGCTTCAGTCTCTTGGATCATAAGGCAGGGGGTGAGCAGGAAGACCCTACTGGAGACTGGGGGCAGAGCCCAAGGGGGACCATGTGTTCTCCCCCACCAACTCCACATACCACGGCCCCTGCCTGAAGCATCAGGAGGACTGATTCTGCGATGCATGTGCTGTTGGGACATGCGGCTGTAGCTCCAAGGGGACCACCTGTGTGTGGGTGTGTTCACTCTACTGAGCTTGTTGGGAAGCAGCCTGTTCTCAGGAGTGAGTCACGGTCGTCAGCCCCACAGCCCTGTCAGTTGGAGTCCATGAAGCTCAAAAACCAGGATCAACCTCAGGAGCACGTGGCAGCATCAGGCCTGTCAGGCCCAGCCGAGGATTGCTTGGGGTCTCCAGTTCTCAGTGGACAGGTGATGAGGAGGGCAGGGAAGGGGCCAGATGACCCTTAATTATGCAAAGTGGGGTTCATATTGAAATTCTGAAGCTACAGGTTATGCTCTGGTTTGGTTGGAGGATATTTGTAGCCTCCAGTGACCTTTGGTGAGGGTCACTGTCAAATAGAAGATCCAGAAATGCAGCCCTTTCTAGCTGGCTGGAGAAGCCCGGAAGATCCTCAGCAATTCAGATGGCTATGCCACAAGTCTTAAAACAGCTAGCTGGCTGGATAAATGGAAGAGTTGGGGGAAACATTCAATCCAGGCAGCTTCAACCAACCAGGAGTTGGGGTGGGGATCCATGGAGGGCAAGGGCAAGTTCAGAATCTCTGCAGAGACATCATCTGACCTGTTTCTCTCCCAATGCAGGAGACTGGGAAGATGCAAACACTCCTAGCTTAATAGTTTTTCTTTTATCCCTGTCACACAAATAATTATACAAATAACTATGTAATTAACAAGATTGTTGTGATAAATGCTATAGAGGGCTACGCAAGGCTGTGCCAGGCTGTAACAGAGAGGGAGGTCTAGCCTCGTCTTGTAGGGAGAGGCCACCCTGACATTAAACCCCATACCTCAGAGGTGAGCAAGAGGCGGTGCAAATGAGAGCAGAGGAAGGACGTTCCAGGCAGCAGGAACCGCAAGACTGCAGGCCTGGATCTGGGTGGTGCTTCAGGCAAGTGCAAGGCCAGTCCTCTGCATGATGGGAACGAGGGGTCAGGAGAGCCCGCTTGGGCAGAGGTGGTAGGACATGCAGAGGCTGGGGGGCTTACTCCAGAGAGAATGGGGAGCCATTTCAGGTGTTGGGGTTGTTGGCAGAATCTGAGTTGTACATTTTAAGGATCTCCTGGTTGCATACAGAGCTCTTTGGGGGCTTAGGGGGAATGTGGGCAGGCCAGTTAGAAACTCCTTCAGTGATGTCCAAGAGATCCTGGTCACTTGCACTGACTGAGAATGAATGAGGTGTCAAAAGCGACTCTCCAATTTGGTCCTAAAGTTTAAAAATTATAAATTATAGTTTAAATTATAATAAAATTAAAAAAAGATAAAATTAAAATAAATTAAAAATTATAAATTAGGGCCAGATGTGGTGGCACATGCCTATAATCCTAGTGCTCAGGAGGCTGAGGCAGAAGGATTGCCATGAATTGATGGCCGGCCTGGACTACATAGTGAGTTCAAGGCCAGCCTGAACTACATAGCAAGATCCTGTCTCAAAAATCTGACCCCCTCAAACATACATATATATTACCCAGTTGTCATAGCAACTTTAGAGGTGGAGTGGATACTTCCCCTCCCACCTCTACCTTCCATTCTCTCTTGCTCAGGCCCTCCTGTTGGGAGCCTGAACAGGGTCAGGTTTTGTGTCCTTTCTCTATGTTCTTCCGGAAAGAGGAAAAGTTTCTTTTCCATGAGATGATACTAGCTAATTAGCAAGTTACTCTCTTCACTAACAGTACATTCTAGACATGGCGTTTGTTTTGGTGGGGAGACATAGTGGAGACTGAACCTAGTGCCTTCAAGTTGAGCTACATCTCTAGCCCCGTTTTAATTTCTTTTACTTTGAGACAAGGTCTCACTAAGTTGCTCAGTGGCCCAGGCTGGACTTGAACTTGCAATCCTCTTCCTTTGGTTTCCCAGTGGGCTTGGATTACAGGCTGTACCACTCCTAGCTCAGGTACATACTTTGTAACGCAGTAGCTATAGCTCAAACTTATTTTTTAATAGTTCATAATATTCTTCAGTAGGCTTGAGGAACAATGTACTTAATCATTGACACTGTGTTCAAATGCTTTCTAATTTTCTGCCACAATACATACTGCTGAGTGTACAGGGTCAGCCTTAAGGTAGGTGATTTTTTCCCTAGAGGATGGATTCCCAAAAGATTTCTGGGTCAAAAGGCAAGTGCCTCTGTAATTTTAATAGATAGTGCCAGGTTACCTGACTAAATTATAATAGATAGTGCCAGTTAAATTGCTCAGCAGCAAAGAGAATTCCCATTTTCTTAAATTTTTAGTAGACCTGAACATTTCCACTATTTCACTTTTTTTTTTTTGCAAGTCTGATGAATTTAGGTAATGAAAACTTATTTTGCTTTAATTTGCATTTTCCCAACTAATAATGAGAGTAAGCATTTTATTGACCACTTTAATATCTGCTGCACTAAATGGCCTGTTCATATCCCTTTTCCAATTTTCTTTTAGGTTTTTGCCTTTTCTTTCACAATTTACAGAAACTTTTTACATATAGCATATCTTCTCTTTTATTTCCAAAAATTCTACAAGCATGTTTTATGTCAATTATTTGTGTTTCCTTCGTGCATGGTATCTTTCACCACCCATCTCTTTAACCAAACACAGTATATTTTCCTTTTTCTTTGCTACCCCCACTAAAGTTTTTATATTATTCAGATCTATTAAATTTTTCACTGAAAATATCTTCTGATATTTTAATTGTTCCGCTTGCATATTAAAATCACTTGGAACATAATTTTTATACTTAGGGGAGGTAGGGATCCCACTTGTTTCTTTTAGTGGATAACCAGAGAGGGCAGCACCGTTTTTCAGAAGGAACTTTATTGAGATATAACTCACATGCCAGATAATTCACCCGCGTAGAGTAGAGAGTTCCATGCATGTTACAATAGTCCCAGTATGTGAATCACCAGACTCAATTATATGGCTTCTAGCACCTCAAAATGAAACTTCATGCCCTTTACCTGTCAGCTCATGACTAGCCTTAATCCCTAGCAACTGTTACTCCATTTTGCATCTTTATAGATTTTCCAACTCTGGACATTTTATATAAATGGAATTATATATGTGTGGAGTTTTTGTATGACTGATTTCTTCTTCTTACTGTAATAGTTCAAGGCTCATCCATTTGATGGCATGAATCAGTGTTTTATTCCTTTTTAGGGTTTAATATCTACTCTTAGTTGATGAATATTTGATTTCCCTCACCTTTTGGCTATTGTAAGACTGCTGTAAACATCAATGCACAGATTTTTGGGTGGACATATGGTTTCATTTCTCCTGGTTATATGCCTTGTAGAGAAACTGGTGGTCATAGAGTGGCTCTGCATTTAATTTTGAGGAACTGCCAGACTGTTTTCCAAAGTGGCTGCATCATTTTATATTCTCACCAGCAGTGTGTGAGGGGTCCAATTTTTCCATCTTTGCCAACATTTGTTTTAATCCAAGTGTTTTTATTGTATTTACTAATAAGCATAAAAAAGTATATGATTGTGGTTTTCATGTGCATTTCCTTAGTGATCAAAGATGTAAGTATCTTTTTGGATGCTTACTGGCTTATCTGTACATTTCTCTTGAAGAAATGTTTGCAGATGGCAATACCACTTATTAATTTTTTTCTCTAGTAAGTTGTAATATATTAAATTCCTTTCTTTACTTTAACCTATAAATTGGGTCTCTTTCTCTGCTCTGTTTATGTCTTTCCAGTTTATACCATACTGTTAGATTATGGTGGCTTTGAGATATGTTTTATTCTGTGATAATGCATGTTCTCTTCTTTATATATATTTTCTTAAGTAGCTTCAGGTATTTATTTTTCAAGTGTGTTGCAAATTAAAGTTTTAAATTATTTCATTGAGGATTCTAATAGAAATTATTAAATCTATATATTCACTTTAAAAGAAGTGGATTTTTATAAAAATTGGATTTTTCTGAAAGATAATTGCCATTCTGTATGTTTAGATCTTGTTATATGTCCTTGATATGATTTTGTGACTTTCTTCAAAGAAGACCTTAACATTTGATACAGTTATCTTTAAATTATTCCTTGGTATTTTGTAATTTTGTCATCATTGTGAAAGATCTATTTTTTCATTTCCATTTCTAATATACAGTTGTATTTAGAAAAAGCTCTATAGATTTAGATTTATCTTGTATTTAGTTACCTTCCCAGATAGCTCATTAATTCTAATAATTTTCAAACTAAATTTTATTAGGCTTTCTTGATATTTAATCTTATAATTTCACTTATATTTTTGTCTTTAAAAAATCAAGTATTTATTCTGCTTAACCCATTTTCTTGTTTTATTGTATTAAACTCTCCCCTGGGGTTGGGGATTTAGCTCAGTGGCACAGTGCCTGCCTGGTAGGCACAAGGTCATGAGATCAATCTCCAGTACCAAATAACTAAATACAATAAAGTCTCCTCCCAAACTTGGAATAACAGACCTGATAGTGAGCTATAGATATATCTCATGAGATACAGATCCATGGTAAGGCATTTGCTTAGCATGGTGAGATCTAACAAAGGAAGAAAGGAAGGAAGGAAGGGAAGAAAAGAGGGAAAGAGGGGCAGGACAAAGTGAGGACAATGGGGGCTGATCTTGTTCTCAATTTATGGAAACAGCTTCAGATTGTCATTGTTTATGTACTTATGTTCAGTTTCAGAAGATAGTTTTAACAAATGAAATACCGCAGTTCTTTTCTATTTGTTTTGCTTAGTATTTTATTACCGATGCATGCTGAATTTGATCAAATTATTTTTGACATCTGTTACTATAATCACATCTTCCCTTTATTTATTGATGTAGTGACTTATATGGATAGATCTCCTGATACTGAATCATGTTTGTAGTGTTAAAACTAATCTGCTGAAGAGGATGATAGCACATGCCTATAATCCCAGCATTCTGGGAGGCTGAGGCAGGAAGATTGAAAGTTTGTGCTCTGTTTGGGTAATTTAAAGCAACCTAGTGATATCTTGTCTCAAAAAAATTTTTTTTTGCTTTAATGGGGACATAGCTTAATATGAAGGCCCTGGATACAATCCCAATACTGCAACACACACACACACACACACACACACACACACACACACGCACACACACACATCTACCTTTAGGTATTATTTTGATAATTCTCTATGTCCAGTTAGATAATATATTATTCCAGATTTTGCACTTATATTCAAAGTATTTTGTGATTTCTTTCATTTATAATGTAATCTTAGGGCTGGGAATTTAGCTCAGTGGCATAAGCGCCTGCCTGGCAAGCATGAGGTCATGAGTTCAATCCCTGGTACTTAAAAAAAAAAAAAAAATATATATATATATATATATATATATATATATATAGTCTTTATAAAATTTGGGAATTAGGAAAATCCTTGCTTATAAAATGAACCAGGGAAATTTTTCAACATTTTCTCTTATCTGGAATAATTTAAATATTATAAAAGCATGTTTTTAAGTTTGGTGGTAGAGCACTTAGCTGGCATACTCAAGGCCCTGGGTTCAATCTCAGTACCACATACACATACCCCATGTTTGCAAAGATAACATAAAACTTATTATAATGTAATTTATGTCTCATGACTTTTAATATTAGGGGAGAAGTTTGAGACTGGGTCTCAATATGTAGTTTGCACAGGTCTTGAACTCACTATGTAGCCTAGGTTAGCCTCAAACTCATGGCAATCCTCCTGCCTCAGTCTCCCCAGGGCTGAGATTATAGATATTCATCACCATGCTCAACTTTTGATTTTGGTAAAATACATATTACATAAACTTCACCAGGCCAACCATTTTTAAGTGTACAGTTTAATAGTGTTAAGTACATTAACACTAATTTTCATCTATTCTCTAGAACTCTTTCCATCTTGAACATTTCACATTTGGAACAACATTTCACATTTGTCCCTCCTCCTAGCTGCTGGCCACCATCATAGCTACTTTCTATGATTCTGAATATCTAGGCACTCCTTATAGGTGGAATCACACAGTATTTGTCCTTTTGTTATGAGTTTATTTCATTTGCAGCATGTACAAATTCCTTCCTTTGTAAGATTGAATAATATTCCATTGCATGGATATACCATGCTTTGTTTATCTGTCCAGCCTTTGGTAGACAGTAGGGTTGCTTCCACCTTTTGGTTATTGTGAACAATG
Organism: Cavia porcellus; assembly: GCF_034190915.1. Classification (NCBI taxonomy): domain Eukaryota; kingdom Metazoa; phylum Chordata; class Mammalia; order Rodentia; family Caviidae; genus Cavia; species Cavia porcellus. Next base: position 73,355,055 of record NW_026947492.1, on the reverse strand, counting down.
CTGCTGTGAATGTGAATATATAAATATTCCTTTAAGAACTTGCTTTCAGTTATTCTGAGTACAGATTCAGAAGCCGAATTGCTGGGTCATATGGTACCTTGTGATATTTTAATGGCAGAGTTTTAATTTCTTTTTAAATGTTTTCCATTTGGTGACCTATTCATGGTTTTGACTTCTATGCTCAGTTTTAACATTTTTGTAATTTCCTCTAGGCTTTCACATTTATTTTCCTAGGCTTATCCATGTTGTTATATTTCTTTTACCTTTTCTATACTTGTGAGACATTTTTTATATTTAATAGTGTACATTTTGGCTTTCTTTATTTTCTTAGACAGATTTTCCTGAAAGGCTTTTTCTATTTCATTAAGGTTTTTTCAAAGAAGCAAGTTTTGGTTCTATCTTGCCCTTTCTATTATTATTATTATTATTATTATTATTAAAATATTTGTTTATTCTCTATTTCATTAATTTTTAATGTGAACCTGATTGCCTTCTTCTTTTGGTTTTGCTCTTTTTAACATCTTAGATCTAGTTTATTAGTGCTTGGTCTTTATTTTAACATTAAAAGCATTTAAAGACATATTTCCTTGCACATGGTTGTGCCCCACAACTTCTGTATGACATGTTATTATTTTCTTTTCATCACTAAATCAGTTATAATTTCGGCTTCAATCTTATTTTTGATTCAATAGTAATTTAAGGGTGTGCTTTTTCATTTTTCAGGCAGTGTATGCTTTAAGCTTTGCAGTAAGCTTTGTTTGACATGAATATTCCTGTTCCTACTCCCTCTCTGCTTGCATTTGCCTGGTATATTTTTTGCCGTTGCTTTATTTTCAGTTTTTTTTTTTTTTTGTCACCTTGTTTTGAGAGTATTTCTTGTAAACAGCATTTGGCTGTATATTATTTTTTAACTTACCAGACAATCTGTTTTGTGTAACACATCAATGTACCAAGCTCCACTGCCGCCAGGAGAAGCCGGTAGTCCCAGCGGTGGCTGCTCCCGCTACTGGTCCATTCTGGATCACATGGCCTTTCCCATCATGCCTGTAGGCAGCTCAGACAGGTCGGGACATACAGGCCATACAAGGCCGAGTTCCAGATCTCGTACAGTTATAATAATTAACCCCATTCTAATGTTCCAACGGTCTTTCCAGGATCCTCCCTTCTAAAAAGTTGTGAGGCCTTCAACGACTGCTCACGTGTGTAACCCAAGTGCCCTCTGGATGCTGCTCAATTCTCAGTTCTGGAGAGTCATTCCCTAACGATTCCAGGTTAAGAGATTGGGGTTGATGGAATAGCTGCTGTCCATACCACTAGATCTGCTGCCTGATGCATTTGCTGTGTTGCTTTGAGCTGCTGCCAACCAATGCCATCTAACTGCTATTTACCTCTCCCACAACATGGCCACAACATGGCCCTCCCATAGGAAACTTATTCCTTAAGACAAGGGTCTTTCCATTCCAAGTCTTCCCTTTCCCAGCTTCCCTTAGTCCCAGCTATGAAATGAGTTCAGAGTCCTTCACCAGGAATTGGTGGTTGCACACGTACAAAGATAGAGCGGGCCACCTGAGGTCTTCATGCTGATCTCTCTCTCTCTGTCTCTGTCTCTCTCTCTCTCTGTCTCTCTCTCTGTCTCTCTCTTTGTCTCTCTGTCTCTGTCTCTGTCTCTCTCTCCCTCCCTCCCTCCCTCCCTCCCTCTCTTTCTGAACACCAGGAGACTACTCTTTTAATAGCTCATACAGGCCCTGGCCGCAAGCACAGGTCAGAGCGGGAGCTTGGGTACTCACTTCTCAGGCTGCTTTATCTGCATGTGACTTTTTGGTAGAGTAGAGATATCCAGTTGCAGAGCCATGCTAATCTGAATGGCACTTTTATGCAAATTAGCAAAAGGTATCACCTCTGGGTGGGTGCAGCCTAAACTAGGCACATGGCTTGGAGAACAAAGAGAGAATCTTGACCCCACTTGCTCCCTTGACTAGATGCCCACATACAAGGAGCAGTTAGCACCGATTTAGGCAATGGCCCTGCCTGGATACACGGAAAACTAAATAGCAAGAGTGTGAGAATCCAAATATTGGGTGTAGGAAAAAGCAGGCTCCTGGGCACTGTTCCCATGCCATCTATCCAAGATCCTAGGAAAAAGCACCACTCTGGGGTTTCTGCTTCTGATCTTCCCTTCTTGAATCTCAAGTCCAGAAGAAGTTACCTTTCCTGATCTTCAATGCCCATTTTCCCAGGGAACCTCTTGATACCCTACATGTTCTCCCCCTCTGAGGGAGAGCTGAAACCCTGCCCACTGTGGCTGGCTATGTCCCCCAGGCCTTAAGGGAATAATGCACAAATCACAAGCAACTCTGCTTTTCAGAAATAGCCACTTGGAGGAAAATGGGGAGCTGTTCCTTAGAGGACTGTGAGAGGTGGACAGGGGCTCTCTATGCAGAGAAGACGCCCAGGACAGTCCCTTGTGGTACAGCAGCCCATGGGGGGCAGGTACGACATGGGTAAAACCAAAAGATAGTAGCAAGGAGTTAGTGGTGGGAGCCAAGGCAGCCCCGGGTTGCAAGGCACCTGAGGAGACAGGATGAGCACTTACAACTTTATCTTGTGGACAATCCAGAGCCATCCAAGATTTTTCTTTTTTGAGCAAGAGGAGCTAAGTTAGATCTTGGCACCAGGAAGATAACTCCAGCGGCTGTGCAGGATGGTGCAGAGGAGGGATGGCCAAACTGGAGCATGGAATGGCTGTGCTCAGTGGCTCAGAGCTAGTGGGCAATTAAGAGCAGCCAATTTGAGCGAGGATTCTTAAGAACCCCTTTTCTTCACTAAACTGAATATAATTCACGCAATCATTTCACAGACTTTCCCAGACCGTCTGTGAGTTCATGTGCGAGGAGGAAGGAGGGCAAGAGAACCAGCATGAGCTCCCCCCACCCCGCCTTCTCTCCACCCCTCAATCAGGATGTGTTTTGATAAGTGGGGGCTTGGGGACAGCATCAGGGTGACTAACTGCGCCTCCCCCGCCAATTAAAAATTTGAAAAAGCTGCTATGGAAGGAGCGAATATTAGTTTCCTGATTTATAAAGCCAAATGGATTAAGCTCATTCATTGCCTGAGGAAACAAAAAGGAAATCTTCAATACCTCTGTGCACATTGAGAACAGGAACAATACTGGTCTTTAGAAAGCAGAAACCTAATTTGGGGGAATCAATTACCTTCTGTGTCCCTGCCTCTATGGGCTCTCTCACTAGCTCTCTCAATAGAGATTTCCTGGGAGGTAAAATGTGGAGAAGTTGGTCAACCATAAGCACACCCACTGCACGGCCTCGAGAGACAGGAGGCTGGGAACTAGGCACTGGGTGGGTGGAAATGTAGGGTGGGCCTGGGTGTCAAGCATACGTGGAAATAGGGCGCTGGGAGCCTTGAAATCAAAGTGGAGAGTAGGGGCGCAGGGTTGGTACCAGGAGGGGTAGTGAGAGGGTAAAGAAGCAGGGCGGGAATCTAGGCTTGGCACCTGGCTGAGCTGGTGGGTACAGGGGAAGCAGAACCCAGTGCATGTGGGCACAGGTGATGGGGAGGGTGCATATTGTGGCCCATCCTGGCTCCAGCATCAACTGTCTCCTGACTCCCTGGTTTCTCTAAATCTGAGTGTGCACACAGAGGGCAAAGGCTGGGCAATAAAGACAAAATACAGGGGCTGGAGCTCCTGCTCTGATAGCCAGTGAGCCACATTCACACACCGCACAGATGCACTCTCCCCACCTCACACAGGTTCCTGCGCTGGGTGGGGTCCGCCCTGTCCACAGTCCCAGCCCCAGGGGACACCTCCGCGGCGGATGCACTCACACAGCGCCTCACAGCCACATGCAGGGAGTCCCACACTCAAAGCGGCAGGGGGCAGGGTCACAGGCCCCATCGCACACCTGGCGCCCTCTCCTCTCAAGCTCTCGGGTTAAACTCGCACAGTGGCCGGCCACCCCACGCAGCTCTCGCCATGGCACGCAGCCTCTGTCTCCCCCGCCCCTCACACGCACACACACACACTGGCACACACGCACACACAGAGTCCCTCACACGCACACACACACACTGGCACGCTGTCACACACGCACATACAGAGTCCCTCACACGCACACACTCTGGCTGTGCCTTTGTGTTTTGTCAGAATTAATGAGAAAAGTTCCCGTGCCCTGCGGGTAATTAGTGTCCTTGGAGTTAAATAAGCTAATGGCGGGCACCTCTGGCCCAAGCAATTATGTTTGTGTATTGAATAATTGATTCAAAGGGGGGGAAGGGCCGCTAATCAGATCTGAGCATAATGAATTGATTTAATTAACAGGGGAATCTGAGGGGCCCTGGGAAAGGCAGGCTGCACTCTGCGAGGCGAGCGCGGCCGGCTGGAAGCGGGAACCCGCGCGCTGCTGCTGCTCGGATCGGTTCCGGCTCCTGCCCGGCCTGGCCCGGCCCGGCCCTGCAGCGGCTCCGGGTGCCAGCCCACCTCCGCGACCCGCCCCGCCCCCGCCGCGTCCCGTTCGCCCCTCCCGCTGCCCGGTCCGCGGGGCGCTGCTCGGGGAGCCGGTCCGTCCGCCCGGGGCGCGGAGCCCTCGCTGGGCCGGAGGGAGCAGCGCCGGCGGGTGGCGCGGGAGTCGGAGCCGCGCGCCCCTCTGCGTCCTGGGCCGGCGCCCGGCCGGAGCGCCGGGGCACCATGGTGTTGGAGCAGGAGCACGGTAGGTGCCGGCTGCGCTGTGCGGATGTCTGGGACTCGTGGGCCAGGACGGCGGCGCGGGCTCAGGTGAGGCTCCTGCCCCGGCCGCTTCGGGCTGTTGGTGGCTGGCTCCCTGCAAGCCTCCAGGCTGCATGTGTGTGCGCGCGGGCTTGTGTGTATCGGGGACGCCTCGGGGTTCCTCCCGGATCAGGAAGTCTCTGCGGCCACTTGGAGGTCAGCAGCCACCTACACTTGGGCCAAGAACTTTCTCACTGGCTCTGTGGCGTCGCGGGCAACTGGAGCGCCTCTGAGACCCGAGCCCGTGGGCTTCCCTGGCGGTGCGGGTCTTTGCACCCGTCTAGGTGGCTGCCTGTCCCCCTTCTGCACCTTAATGCGGCAGGGACACCCCCCACCCCACCCCACCCCGCTGTCCCATGCAGATGCCCAGAGAACATGGGAGTAAGGATGCAGAACAGTCAGCGTGACTTTATGGCCGCAGGATGAATGATACTGCCCCGGCTCCTGCCGGGCTGGGACAGACACAAGCCTTGAGTTCACTCAGCCAGGGATGGGGAGCTGGTAGGTTGTATAGGGCAGGTAGGTGGCAGATTTACCTGGACGCCAAGTTCCCGTGCTCGAAGTTCTTCAGTTGCCAGGTTCCTGGTGATCATTTTGCATTAGTAATCTTGTATTCCTATTCTTTACCGCAAACACAGTAAACTTTGGTCCTCAAACTTTAAATCCACTCCAGATCCAACTAATACCTGTCCTGCTCTGTCTGCCTGAAGACCATTCCCAGGGGCTTTGACAGGCTTTAGTGTCTGGAGAGTGAAGTGATGGGACTGGGGGCTCAGAAATTTGGGGTTGGGAGGCAGTGGTTGGTCTTCAGGAAAAGAGTCTGGCTGGCCTTCCTTTCTAGTGTTCCTAATCCCTTGTCCCCCCTACCACCTCCCCTATGGTGATCAATGTCTTGAGTTCAGCCCTGAAAGTCCTGCTTGCATAGGAAGCATCTCAGTCTACAGGCAAGCTCAAGGCTTTCTTAGGCTGATGTGTGGAGGTGGATTGGCCTTCTTCAAAGGGTACAGTAGACTGGTTTTCTGGGTTGCAGATTTGGCATGGACTTCTAAAAGTCCTAACAATTTATGACTGTAGTTTCTCAGAAGGCCTGTCTGGGCTTTCTAAAACCTAAAAGAGGGAAAGTTTGTAACTGTGTACTTCACCACTCTGGTTGGTTGCAAATTCCTGTGCACCAGTTGCTTTTGTGTAGTAGGGGATGCGGCAGAGCAGAACATTTGAACTTGGCCAGCAGGCATTCTATCCTGGCTGCACTGCAAAGATGGTAGGTTCATTCTTTCCTGTGAATTGTGGTGGCCACACAGAAGAGGCTCTTGTCATCCTGAATACCTCTCTAAGTGTGGCCTCTGACTCGAGCCTACAACTCCATCTTGTAGACAGCTGCACCGTTTTAAGAGCAGGACCCTCAGGCTGAGGCATATCTGGCCACAGTGAAAAGTTCTGGAATACCTAGCTGCCCAGACCCTCAGGCACTGAGCCCTGCACCCCCAACCCCAACACCAGTGCAGGAATCCTGCTTAGGACTCTCCTGCCAGGCAGAAGGACATACTGCTGAGACCTGCCCAGAAATTTGTAAAGCATTCAGTAGCACCTCCTTTCTCCTCAAAATAACCTTGAGGGCTGATCAACTGGCTCCCCTCTGCTGTCCCCAGAGGCATTCCAAGGACATTTTGGAGCACTCTTGGCATGTAAAAGTGAGAGTACATGCTCATCACCTGTGGAATGTGTTGAGTAAAAACTGCCTTTTCAGCCCCAGGGTGTCTGGGGATTCCATCCTATTGTTGTGATGTGTCCCTGAGCCTGGACTGAGATGAACATGGGGGTAACAGTTACCTCTGAGCTAAGGAAGAGGCCCCCACTAAGTGAGGCTGAGGCTCATGTCTTCCTCCGTCAACTCTGCAGCTCCTTCTTAGCTGGCAGCTCAGGCCACCCGAGCCTTGGGCCACTCTCTGACCCTTCTCCATATCATCTTAGGAGCACCACATGGTCAGTTGGGGGCAGAGAAAGCCAGTTGTGGGCATGAAAGACCTTATACATAGCACTACTTTGCTGACATGCCTACTTCCTTCTGCATCCAGGCTGCTCAGCACCCCAGGTGTGGGGCACAGGGCTCCTGACTCCCCCAAAGGATATCAAACATGTGGCTGCTGACTGGGTACCTTGGGGGCTATGATGTTGGCATAGAGAGGCTCAGGTGCAACATACAAGAGAGTGCGCAAATGGCCCCAGCCAGCTGAGTCCTAGTTTCTGGGTCAGGCCTAGCTCCTGAAAATGAGAAGCAGCCTCTGAAGGTCATGGGTAAGGCTGCAGCCCTTATAGCAAATGCCTCCAAGTAGAACAGAGATTTCCATAGCAAGAAGCTGGTGTGGTCCTGTTCTACACCACCAGGCCCCCAGCACAGGCCAGGGTCAGGGGCTGGCACCAAATATGTTGGTAGCAGCAGTGTTAAAGCCTCACTTAGAGCTGGAGGGCACAGCTTTGGCTGCAGTGGCAGGGGAGAGATCAAGCTAGCAGTCCTGAGGGATACCGAGTCTGAGAAAAATGATATATTTAACATCAAATATACTCAAGGACTATTAGGATTAAGTATTCAAGATGAAGGGGAAAGCGAAACCCTCTGAGCTGTGGATGAAGCATCTCATTAGAAGCAGCTACTCTTCTGTTTCCTCAAAGCCTGACTTTCTTGCCTGGGAGGGAAGGAGATTGACTGCAGCCGTCCATTCTCCATCCCTGTCCAACCTGGGCCTCCCCCGAGTGTCAGAAGCAAGACCTAGCCTCTAAGTCTTCTTTATAACAGATAATCCTCCCCCATTTTCCAGAGAACCACAGTTTACAGAGCAAACTCACATGCATTATCTTATCTGATAATGAGACAGCAATCTTATAGAGAGGAAGAGTAGGATGGCCACTTGACACTTAACTGAGGTCAGAGAAAGTGACCTGCTCACCACCCTGGTCCATCTGCCATTATTAATTGGCAAACATGAGGTAGAATCCTGTCTGGTGACCCTTTGCCTCTCCATGCTCTTGTTTCCTTCTTGTCTGAGTCCGGTTCTCAGAAGTGACTGCCAGGACCAAGTTGCAGCATGTCTTTCTGGAACCCTCCATGAGCTGGAGAACAATTATTATTTCCAACCTTGAGCTCTGTACTGTCTGACTGGGGGCTCTTGGACTTTAAAGGTAGGTGGTTTTCCAGGAGTAGGTAGCCTGGGCACCAGCACCAGGGCTCTAGGGAGAAGCAGGGTCCAGGAGAAGAGATGGACAGTGCTGTCCTTCCTGACTTATGAGTTACAGTGCAAGAAGTCTCAACTTAGTAACAGCCGCAGGAATCTTGATTTTGTTCGCTGCTGTGTTCCTAGTGCCTGACAATGGTGCTTGGCACATAATACATGCTCAATAAATATTTGTGGAAGGAGAAAAGCTTTCAAGGCTGTGCTGCACTTGCTCAGAGAGAAGCTGAGGCAAGCTCCCTCTTTCCATGAATCAGAATGCTCTTGGGGATTTGCTGAGGTCAGAGGTGGTGCTGTAGGAATTCCAGGGGGAGGTTTTGTGCCCTGCAGAGGGTTAACTTTGCCAACAATCTGAAAAATACCCAGAAACCCTGGACAGGCCTTGCAGGAGGGAGGGAAGCGATCAAAGAAATATCGCCCTTATGCAGAAGCAGAAATCAAGGCCGAGGGGCTGGGAGTAACTGTCCCGGGTCATTCGCCATACTAATCACAGACCAGGGCCCTAGGACCCCAGCGGAGCCAGGTGCCGAACTGCGGCAGAAAGACCTCCAGGTGGCGCTGCGGAGCTGGGCAGCCGCGCGTCTCCACTCCCCATTAACCCGGGAGGGAGGGGGACCTCGGGAAATGTGTGCATTTATTCAGTAGCAGGAGTGCAAACCTCATACACTGAGGGAGAAAGGCAGCGGGAGGCGGCCGCCGAGATTCCCCCATCTCTTTGAATATAATTTTAGATTGAGATTCAGATTAAATCCGAGGGGAAAACACTTTATGAGGCTGAAAGCTGTGTCGTTGCCAGAGTCAGGGTTATGAGCTATCAAATGCAATTACATTAAGACAGATTATACTGGGCAAATTGAGCCATTTAGAAGGTGAGAATCAAAGAAACGGCTCTGATCCTCTCTTCCCTCTTGTCTCTCCCTCTCTCTCTCTCCCTCTCTCTCTCTAAATTGCAGTTCGTAGTTCCTTGCAATTCTGAGGCACAAAAGTAGGTGAGACTGCTTTTGTATCTGCGAAGTGCTTCACTCCTGAATGTAATTCTAGCTGAGTGCAATCTAGGTTAAGAGCCGGACAAGCGGGTAATTAGAGCCCGCTCGCTGCCTGCCCGAGGACCGACCGCCCCGCCAAGCGCGCCCCGAGTCGGCGCCCTTCTCCCGGCCGAGCCGAGCTGCGGCTGGACACGGAGCGCCCGAGATGATGGTGCTGGACAAGGAGGACGGTAGGTGGTGGCCGGGGTCCCGACGCCCCCACCCCTCGCCCCCCGGCCGCGGCGAGCAGGGAACACACTCGGGACGCTGGGCACACACGCCGGGCTCTGCGGGGGGTTACCGAGCTGCAGCGTGCAGCGGGACGGGTGGGATGAGCAGCTCCGGGCTCCAGCTGCGAGCCGGGCGCGGGCCGTGTGCTGCGCCGCGGGGCCGCGAGGAGGCTCGGCTGCCGGGATCTCCGCGCCGCGGGCGTTCGCGTGGAGCGTTGGGTCTGGCGGCTGCTTCTCTCCGTGCAGCCATCACCCTGAGCCGGCTGCGTAACCCAGAGGCGCCAAGCGCCAGACAAATCAGCGGCTTCGGGGAGAATTGGGCTCCAGAGCTTGGTGGGAGCGCGGGAGCACAGCGCAAAGCTGGGTGCCCCGTGCGCGACAGGGGCCCTGGGGACAGGGGAGAGGAGCTGCACATGAGCGTGACTCAAAAGACGCCTCCTGGGTTGGCCTACTATCTCTGGCTCCCTGAGCTCCTAGCTGAGAGTTTGGCCCAGAGAAAGAAAGTGTCCCACTGCCTGCCATCAGCGAGGTGGCAAGGACCTTCCTTGGCCAGGAGCCTTAGTGCACTCACAGAAGACCGTAAGGCCCAGAGGTCAGGACACAAGCCGTGACATCTGGAGGTCACTGGCAGGTGGCCCCACAAATCCTGGAGCCTACCTGGCTGGGAGAGCTTTGCAGACGTGTCACAAGTGTCCTAGACAGTTAGGAAGCCCAATCCCTTTTGGAATCAAATGTGTTTTGTGACCTAAGATAGTTCCCTTGTGACCAGAGAATGACCATTCCCTCGCAGTGGCCACGAATGTCCTTTAGGTAAGGTTTCCATTTTGTGGGTGCTATAAGAAAGCTGGACGTGATTGTTGATGCCCATGCTGAAAGGGTGGGTTCTCTGAGAGTCCATAGGTATCCCCCACTGTGACTGTCTCCTGCTGCCCATCAGCACAGTTCCTGACATGGTTGCTTGTGAAGATTTGAAGTTAAGTGACTTGATCAAGGTCACATAGGATGCTCTGCTGCTGCTGCTGGTACTGATGCCCCCGCCTACCTTTACCTTCTGAGGCATCAGCAGGAGGGGGTCTTTAAAGTGTAGGAGCCCCTTGGGGCTGGTAAGTTCTCCACATGCACGCAGGAAGAGAGGAAAGGGGACTGAATGCTTCTATGCTGGCTTTTCAGTGAACTTCTATTCATGGACCTTGCCCTGGAGCCCATGTGGCTATCAGAGGACTGGGCTGTTGCAGTTTTATATAGAATGAAAAGAGAAGACAGAGAGGGAGGAGAAACTTAATTTAGCTCCTTTTATCACTACCCTCATGTTACCAAGGGTCAGTCATGGCCATCTCTAGACTTCTTTTTCCCTCTTAGTAAAAAGGAAGGGCTTGTAGAAGCCAGTGCAAAGGGTCACCCTGTGGGGAACATGTGGAAATCAAGGTGCATCTTTTAAGTGCTGTTATTCGGTGTGCTTGGCTCCCTAGGCCTAAACCAGAAATCCCAAAGACCCAAGCTCTGTATGTGGGAGTCCTCAGGTCAAGGAGATGGCCTCATGCTAACAAGATGGCACCTCACCTCCAGCTGGGGTCTGGAGATGGATCTCTGTCCAGGTCCCCTGGACTCCCTCGGGCTCTGTGATAATGCTAAGCTGTTCAAATGAGCCCTGAGTGGGAATGGGTCTCTGAGCCTCCAATCTGCAGTGCACCTGAGTCATCTGGGTGTTATGTTCCTCCTGGTCCCTGCCACAGTTGTGGAAGAGAGCTCAGGATGCCCCTGGGCCCCCAACCTGAGCAGTCTAAATATGCTGCCTGCTACCACTGACACTACTAGGCTCCGGGGCCCGTAATAGTGTCACAAAGGCAGGTGCCTGGGGTTCTGAGCAGCCAGGAATTCTTGTCCTGACCAGCCTAGCGCTAACCTCCAAAAGCATCCTTTCTACACAGAAATCCAAGCTCCACTCTGTTAAGAGTTTGGCTTTCCCCAGTTCCAGAACCAGGAAGATGGCTGGTTCTTCAATGGAAGAGGAGAAAAAAAGCTCACCTGCTCCTCCACACTCACTGCTTCACTTCTTCCTGTACACTTATGCTCTTGAGCTGGGGGGCAGCATTAGGCCCCTGGGTCCTAGGAGTGTGCTCTCCAGAGGCTGCACACAGCACCCTTTGTCTGGCTGCAGCAGGGACTTGGGGCTCCTATTAGCCACCCCCAATGTCTTTTCTCCATCTGACAGCATCTTGTCGGGAAAGGCTAGGGCTCCTTTGGTTGAAGTCAGGCCTGCCAGCTGCCGAGGACCAAAGCTCTCGCTCTGCTGGGCTGCAGGGCTTTCATGTTGCACTTCTGAAAGATAATAAAATATCAATCGTTTTGCCGTAGCAACGGGTTTAAGAGACTTTCTGAAGTATTGAATCGTCAGAAAAAATTTTTTTTTTGCTTTTAAGCACAGTGCATTATTAATAAAGTAATCCATTAGGTCGAGCAGTGAAGGGTCACCACAGAGACAGAAAGATCTGTTTTGCAAACGGTTAAACTTCAGGTTTTAAGATTAATTGCTTTCATTTGGACGCTTGCTCTTGGCCTAGCTATCTCCACTTTACTGGAACTCAGGGTCCAGGCTTTCTAAATGCTGCTGGGTTTGTCTGTCAGTGAAAGGGAGCCAAGCTCTAACTTTCCCGGAGACACAGACCTTCTTCTCCTGGCACCTGAAACTTAGGCTGGCACCAGACTGTGGGCATTGGGAGAGACTTCCAGTCCCAGGGGAGCAAAGGGAGCAACTGCCCTGAATCTTAAGAATCAATGAGGCATGGTGTTGGTAAAGAATCCCTCGAGGAGGAACAGATAGAACAGTGTGGGAACTTGGGCCCCAAGCACCTGGGCAGGAGAGGACATGATACTGGCACGTTCCTGGTATGTGGTGGAGAAAGGCTAGGTTGGATATAACCTGCCTCTGGAAATGCCCAGCAGGACAGCTGCAATGGCCACAGGAAGCAGCCAGTAGATTGTAGAGCTAAACACCAGACATGATTCCTAGAGCATTTATAATAAGTAAAACATGCTTAAGGAGAATGGAGCTGGGCAAAGAAGGACCAGACAGCGGTCTTCAATTGTTAATGACCACTAGGAACACAGCCCCCACAGCTGACTTGATTCATCTGAGAGGCTGGCACTTGGCTAGCGCAGGTACTGAGCAGCTCCAACCCCTCCTAGGATATTTTATTATGCACTATATCACAGCAAGTCCTGGGGGCCTTGCCTGGCAGCGTAGCCCAGTCTTCTATGACTCTGGAACAGCAGGCCTCGATGCTGGGCCATGCCAGACCCTCCAGCCCATTGCCAGGAAGGCACAGCCTACCAGCAGGGTGGGAATCAGACCTAACACTCACCTGGTGCCTAGAAAGGGGTCGTCTCCATCTGCACCTCCCATGACCCACCTCCTCTTTGCTGGGAATGAGGCATCACAAATCTTGAACAGCAGGTACAGCTGGTTCCCCTTCCTGCCCAAACTCAAGCAGGCAGAGTCTGCAAAGATGGGTCTCCCCACCCCCTCCCAGAGTGCTGGGTAAAGAGGCAGGTGTTTCTCTCAGTTCCCTGCTCTTCCATTCATTTGCCCACACAGAGCACTGAGGGAGGAGGGGGACAGGGAAACAACATAAATTGGTCTGTCGTCCAGAATCCATGTCTCACTAATGTACCCAGATTAACTCAACTGTAAATTGTCTCCTTGGATGGTGGTGTCTTGCTAAAAGTTTCCCATATGATTCATGATTTGGATTGCTTTTAACAGCTATTGGCTAAGCAAGCCGGTGACTGTACAAGGTGATGCAATTGGCATTAGCGAGGGGAGGCACGGGAGCGTGTAATGCAGTCAATACTGCATTAACTACTGATGCCCAATTACAGGGAGCAGGAGAGAGCCTTTCAGGAGCATTAGGACTGGAGGAAGCTGAGATCACTGGCCGCTGCTCGCCTAAAAGCTTCACCCTTTGCATGCCAGGGCCCAGCGCTGGTGTGGCCTCTCACTTGGCCTCTGTGGCTGTGGGGCCTGCCTTTTGCTCTTGCTGTCTCTTTCTGGATGTGCCCCACAAAGATGCTTTTAGCCCAAGGAAATGTGTGTTTTGCTGGAACTGAGACCAACCTCTCATTTCTCCTGAGAATAGATTCCCTACCTACCCCCTGTGCAGAGCAGGTTAAAGTCCCACCCTCTTCCATGTAAGGAGCCTTTAAGAAGGCCCCATTTGTGAATGGTACCTCGACGAAGGCTATTCTGGGTCTCTCACCCACGGGACAGATGGTTGATTGCCAGTGAACATTGGCAGCTGAACCCTGTGGTCATGGATGAAGGAGACATGAGCTTTGGGCACAGCCTGGCTGGGCTGCCAGCTCCACACTGTCCAAGCTGGGAAATGGCTGTGGCTGGACAGGCTGGGCTGTCTTTGAGTAGGAGATAGAGATAGTGGTGGTGTAGCTCAGGGAAGCTGGGGTAGTAAACTGAGCTATAATGGGGTCCTGAGCAGACGCAGGCCCAGAGATTTAGGGGCTCTTTCTAGAGTTGAGCCCTATACAGGACAGAGGTGTCTCATGTGACAGGAAGGTCAAGTATGTTGTCTGAATTCATCTCCAGGACTGATGCCCTTCCAGAAAGCCCTGAATAGGGCCATTAAGAAGATTGGAGGGAGTACAAGAGGAGAAAAGGACATGGTGGGTGCTGCAGAGTACCAGGTATCATAAGATACCTGCTGCCACCAGTGTCATCATGCTTAGCTGTATAGTGTGCTTTGTCCACTGTAGCTTTGTGTTCCATGCTCACTCAGTGTGGTAATCACTTTGTCTTTATACCTTTGCCTCTACACTTCTTATCTTTACAGTGACCTCATCTAACTAGATTGCTATCAGCATTAGATGAGACACTGTCCATGTGCGCACTTGATCAGCCAGAAGCCTTGTGTATGAAGCAGCATTGCTCCCTGAACAGTTTCAGTATGATCTGACATAGTCCTGGACCCAGGCTAGTGCCTTCCTGTTCACTGAAGAGCCCTGGACCCTCATCCTCCTTTCCTTCATCCATGTAGCCCCTGGTCACTGTTGTCTGGGAGGCAGGCTGGCCTCGCTTCTCCACACTTCCCAGATCCCCAAGGTCAGGTAGCATCAAGGGAAAAAGCCTCCATGATATTCTTTGCAAGTCCCTCAACTTATAGGGGACAAAGGAAGGTAGGACAGTTGTCCAGAGTTATGTGGACTTAAATTCCAGAACTTCAGCATCTTTTAGGGTTCTGTGCCCACTGCTCTGCCTGACTCCAACACATTTGAGGGGGTCATGGGAGGAAACAGCTGGACTGCCACTGTGCAATTGGCTCTCCCAGTCATGGCCCAACTGGCCCACTAGCAAACCAGGGGGTGTAGTTCTGTTCCAGATGTAGTCTTCCTGGAAGTGCTGATGGGTACTAAGTTATCCTAGAACTCTTGGGCCACAGAAACCCCAGAGGTGCATATGCTTGTGTGACCTATGTGGAGTTGAAAAACATCGAGTCATGCAAGGTATCCTCCCACCCCCAGGCTCAGCTCCTCATGGTACTGCTAGTGAATTTTCCTGGCAGGTCCATACTCAGGATGAGACCACACATGGAGTCAACATGTACTGTCTTGCAAGAGCTGATTTCATGCATCTCTTCTCAACTCTTGAGTTCAGTGACATCACATTAATAGGTTGAAATCAGCCGTGGTGGATTGCATTCTTCTGGGGCTCTGGACCTATCCCTTTCGTTCTGCTACCACCATCCTTCCATCCCACCTACCATCTGTCTCCTGGTGCTCATTACAATCAGGCTGAGCCAGCCTCTGTCACCCTGGCAATTTGCCTGGGACTGACTGCCACCTCTACTATCACACTAAGCTATGCATGTCTAATATGTCCACATAATTTGTGTTGCATGCAGACCTGGCATTTGCCTCTCTACCTTTCCTCCTGTTGCCTCTCTCCCATGGCATGCCCTTTCCCCTCTATTTGGCTAGGCTAAGAGATACACCCATCTAGCAACAAGCTTGTCTGTGATTGGCTGCTATGTACCTATTTTGTATTCTATGGTAAAGATTCACAATGACTGATACAACCAGGGGCAGATTAAAAGCAGGTGATGTTAGAGCAGTGAGCGGGCTGGACCAGGTTGCAGGGCCAGATGCCTAGTGTGAACGCACAAGTCTAGGCATTAGGTCTTACCTCCCGCTCCTTCCTCTAAAGATCAACTGTGCCCTGCTGTTTATAGTTGCAGTAAGCTAGCGTGGTTCAGAAGACCCGAGTTCTCGTCCCAGATGAGTGCTGTGTGATTTCAGGTAACTTATTGTGCCTCTGTTTTTCTCACTGCTACAATGGGAGCAACATCTAACTGGCACCTACTGTGCATATATGCACTTGGTATCCTAGGAAGCCTCTTGCCTGTTTGTATTGACTTTGTTCTCTACACAATCACAGTCACTCTTTGGGTTCAGCCTCTTGGTCTGTAGCAGCTCTCATTCTACTGAACACTATGCAATGAAGCATTGTGCTATGCATATGTGTAAGTTATTGTTGCATCACCAGCCATCCCAAAACTCAGGGGCTCCAATCTATGTGTTTATTTAGCTCAGAAAATCTATGGGTCAGTGCTTTAAGCTGGGTTTAGCTGAGCAGTTTTTCTCAGAGCAAGCAGGTGGGCTCAATTGCACCTGGAGGATGGAGGATGGCTATTCAGTTGGACACTGGGGTGACAGCACTGTGTGTCCCTTATCATCTAGCAGCCTTATCTGGCTTGTTCCCATGGGAGAGAAGGGTCTAGAGAGAGTAGACGCACACTGCTTGAGGTCAAGGGTGGCATGGGCATGTTGTCACTCTGCTGCAGCCCATCAGCTAGCATGAATCACAAGCCCAGCCCATGATCAAGGGATGGAGTGACACATTCTACTCTTGAAGGAAAGAGATGAAAAGTCATTTCACAAGAGGTATGTATGATACTGGCAGGAGTGGAGATTGGGGCCATTTTTGTAATCAGTCCACCATGTATCTTGTCTGTGTGATCTCATTTAGCACCCAAAGCAACCTTAGGAAGAAGCTATTATTATTATCCTCATTTCTCAGATGAGAAAACTGTAGTGCAAAGAGCTTCAGTATTGGTCTCAGGCCCCACAGCTGGCCAGCGCCAGAACTGGGCAGTGGACCCAGGTGATGACTGCAGAGTAGTGTGCTCCTTCTCTGTGCTCTGCTGGCTCCCTTTTCTACCGATTAGACTTGGGACTGGAGAGGACACTGGGTGGGTGGGTGGGAGGAATCTTTAAAAGCACAGCTTGGGGTAGAAAGGAGCTTGCTGTGTGGGCAGTTTGTTGGTGGAGTTTTCCTCAAAGCTCTGTCCCATTCCTCCCAGATCTGTGAAGAGGGACCGTAATGACCACCCTCCTGTGCCTCTTGCAGCTTTTTCTCTCTGCCCCGCAAAGCCGTTGGACAGACTGGAAGGGGGTGAAGCTTGGTGGTTGGCAGAGCCAGCTTAAACCGGGCATATATGCAGATTCGGCGGGGTGAGGATCGATTCATTGGTTGCCTCTCACCTCAAAACAGGGTGGTAAGTGGGCTGGTGAGAGAGAGGCCTGTATACATTCATAAACCAGCTGATTGAAAAGCAATATTTCAGATAAATACAAGCCAGCGATCTATCAGTGGTTGTAATAAAACCCAGGCTTCAGGCTGTGATTTTATTTTGAAATAATAAGAATTGCTTGATTCTTTTTACTTGAGTTACCATGGTAATTCCGGCGTGGAGCAGTGTTATATTGATTTAGAAAGTGGACAGTAATATTTCTTTTGTGTTATTCTGTTTCTAGGCCTTGATTTCTAATTTCCACTTGGAGATTACTTTTATAAATTTCTTAAGTCCTTCCACTTTTTTCCCTCTCACAGTATAATTTTCCTCTCATACGCGGCTATGTTCTGAGCTTATTGGTTTGCTCTTATTTTAAATTAAACTTGCTGGTTTCAAATATTGAAATGACATCTTTGTCTGTGTCTGTACTTTGGTTTAGCAAAATATTACAGTCTGACGCTTTCTGCTTAATAATTTAAGGGAGGCATTCTGTCGGCCCTCACTGGGTGCTGATAACTTATGACTCAACCAACACAGGCCTTAAACTCCTGACATTTTAATATTGTGTGGTGGGAGCAGCCGCCCCTCTGCTTGGAGTCTCAGTGGAGAGAAATCCATGTGGTACCCCAGAAGGGGGTTTTAATAATGCAACTTTGCTGGTTGGCACCATGACTTCATAGAGATGGGGAGGGAGACTCACTTTTCCCAGACAAGTGGGAGCAGCGCTAGCCTGGGTGCCTGTGGCCCACAGCTGCTGCTCTGCTCCATCTCACCTTCCCTTTCCTCTGGGGCATTCAGAACCCCTAACCTTGGAGAGAGATTGCGACTTTTGAGAATGTTTGGGTGGGGCTGCCTGTGAGTGCCATAAGAATGTTTGAACTTGTTTTTCCCATTTGTAAAACCAGCGGGGCTCACATGGGCCTTGAGTCAGATAGACTGAGTTCAAATCCTGCCTTCGCTGCTTAGCAACTCTAGTGAGTAACCAGCAATAGTAATTCTGACCAGTGGTATGGTGAGAATGATGGCGGTTATCCTTGCCGAGATACTGACAGGCAGCACTTGGACAGGGTAGTGCAATTCCACTTTCTTCTTTGGGATTTTGATGAGAACAGGAAGGAAGTGATGTCACTGCTTGGACATCACTGCTGTTCCAGCCTGGGGATCCAGGGTAGAGGATGGTTCCTTGGAAAGGACCCAAGGCTGAAGCCGCAGAGGAAGAGGGTGTGTTTTACCTACTTTGTTAGCTACAAGCAGGGGCCTAGGAAGGGTGGGCTGGGAACAGGTTCCCCTTCCTTGCTTCTCTCTTCCAGCTCTCTGTAACAAGACCTGCACTTGGGAAAGCAGCTTGCAGCAGCCGGGCTGTGGGGCAGGGAGCTGCCAGCAGGGCCCCCACCATGGCCTGAGGACAGGTTCCTCAGTCCTGAGTGCGCAGGCCAGTGTACCCTACGTGTGTGGGCCAGTGTGCTGGTGTATTAGTTACTACTGGGTAACAGATTACTTCAGCACTTACCACAGTACACGTTATTCTGTCACTGCGGGGGAACAGGAACTGGGGACAGCTCTGCTGGGTCCTCTGAGTTTCTCATAGAGTGTAATTCAGGTGTCTGCCTGGGCTGCAGTTCTGTTTCTGGATTCATCTGGAGAAGGAGTGGCTTTTGAGCTCCCTCAGTTGGCTGCTATCAGGACTCAGTTTCTCATGGGCTGCTAGACTGGGGCCTCAATTCCTTGCAGGCTGCCCTGGCTTCCCTGTGGCATGGATTTCTCCAACATGGCAGCTTATTTCCTTAAAGCCATCAAGAGAGTGTCTGCTCATGAGAAGGAAGTCACAGTCTTAAAACCTAATCACAGCTGAGACACTTTTGCTCTATTTTCTTCCTTGGGAGCAGGTTGATAGGTCCAGCCCACCCTAGAGGAAATGAGTTGGCTAATGTAAAGGGCACGAATACCAGGAGCAGGAGATTTTTGGGATCTGCTTAGAAACTGACCAGCCATGAGAGGTCACCCAGGCTCTGGGTTACCAGTAGATTAGCTGCCCCTAAGGGTACTAAGTTACCAGCTCTGTTCAATTCCCAAGAGGATTGCTTCTTAAGGCCACAGATGTCACCAAGCCACAATTTTTAGAGGAATATGTTTTTCCCAGAGAAGGTAAAACACTTGCTTAGAATGGCCCCAGCAGGTTGGCATGTGACAGAGTTCAGCAGGATGAGGTCTGTGCCTGCCATAAGCCTTGAGAGTTGGAGGTAAAGACAATCCCAGGTCCTCATAACACTAATGGTGAGAGAGGATGACACTCTGTGTGTGTGTGTGTGTGTGTGTGTGTGTGTGTGTGTGTGTGTCTTTGATTCTTTTAGTAATAGATGGTAAATATGCCATGGCCAGTGACTATCCAGTGGGACCCATTTGCCCAGGGACCCCCTGTACTCTGCAGTGACCAGATTCTTGCAGGAAGTGGAGTCGGTTTGTCTTTGAGTCAGCCTTCCTGAGACTGTTAACTGAGGGTCTCCATTCCCCCAGGGTGTTGCTAGGCGAGGTGGGGACTGCTAATAGGTGAGGTCGCCTGAGCAGAGGCAGCTTCATAGGTCCTTGGAAGGGAACAGAGCTCCTGTGGATTGGAGATCCCTGGTAAGCTGTCCAGAGAACACAGGGCTGGGAGCCCGAGCTGCTGCATCCACATGCTGGCTCTGCCACCAGCTCCAAGTGTGTCCTTGGGCAGATTCCTTCCCTTCTCTATCTTGGTTTCTCCATTTATATTGCCGGAGTGGCTGGTGGCTTTGATACATGGTGCTGCTGCAGTGGAAAGGGCACCCATGGAAGATTCTTCTGCTGTCTTTGCTCTCCTGGGATCAGGAGACTCAGAGTTTCCAAGTGAGAGTGTTTTGCCCCTGGCCCTTCACTTGGTCTTGCCACATTTAAAACCAGGGGAAGTCCCTTTGTCCCTAACATTACTTGGTAGAGTCTGAACTAGGAGGCAGAGGGGTCCCCCAGAGTAGTCCCTAAGTTTTATGCTTAAGGGTGAAGTCATTGACCCAGGCTAAGAGCACAATAGTCATTTTTCTCCTTTTATGGCCAAGGAAACTGAGGCCCTCAATGGGGTATGATTCCTGCTCAGCTCAGTGTCTGTCTTTTAAAGATATTTTCTGAGTTGAAAAGTCTGGGGCCCAGCAGAGGCTGCTTGCAACTAACCTGGTGCCCTAGAGCTGTACCCTACCCCCCTGCATACCAATTGGATGCTGTCTCTTCCAGGCAGCTGTGTTCCCCCAGCCAGAAGCCATTTCTCATGTGTGAGTCCTCTTGTTGGTAGGGGTGGGGCCCTGGGAGGCAGTGGGCAGTGGGAAGGGCTCCCTGGGGCACCCATTTCCAACCTGGCACCTCACCCAAGTGCAGAGTACAGTGTTTTCGCCTGCCTTTTCCCCCCGAGGATGTTTTTACACTATGCTTTGATCCTCAGAGTGCTTTATCAGATCAGTGCAAAAATGTGCCTTATACATAGAATAGAATCTCATTAGTGCAATCAAGAATGCAAAAAAAAAATCCAGAAAAATTAAAATTGGTTGACATAATTAACACAAAGTAAAACTGGCAACAGCTAAGACTGCACCTGGTAAAATATGTTATTGACTAGAAATTGACAGCAGAATCAAATCTTTCTGACAAAATTTTGATCCACAGAAGTTGGCTCCAGAAACATCTTCTGGTAAAAATAATTACCACCAAAGAGATCTCAAAAGTGGCACAAGCTCTAATGTGTCAGATCTGATCTGAGCCAAAAACTAATCCTGAATCAAACAGTCACTTAAAAATTTAAAAGTAATTGATCCCAATAAAAATAATCCCAGTAAAATAAAAAGGGAGTACAGGAAGATATGACTAATTCTATGGAATAGAAAATTGATCTTAATAATGAAGCTTATTGCAACTATTTTCTTTTTTTCTTTTTCTTTTTTTTTTTGTCTTTTTTCCTTTTTATTGGTACCAGGGATCGAACTCATGACTGCCTGCTTACAAGGCAGGCGCTTATGCCGCTGAGCTAAATCCCCAGCCCCTACAACTATTTTCTTAATGCAGAATCTTCACATTGCTACAATTGTTAAAATAGACCCTAATAAAAGATGCTTAGCAAATATTTGTTGAATGATGAACAGTGATTGAGTTCACAGGTAAAGGATGTTAGAGTGGGCAGAGAGGGTCGAAAGGATTCCTTTGTTCTGGAGAGCATAGGTGACATTGCTGGGGTAGTCGGGGGCTTGGCAGCCACATAGCACAGAGCTGTGTGGGTCCTGGATAGCCAGGGGAGTTTGTGCTGAGATCGGAGGGAAGTCTATGAAAGTCCTTAGACAGAATCAAGACTCATGGTCAGAGCCACGTGTTATTGAGATCATTTGGGCAACTCTTTGGAGAATAATTTGGGACAGATAGAACCAGAAGCAGAGAAAGTGTGTGGTATCTGGGGGCCTTCCTCTTCAGCCTTGTAAGTGCCTACTCCTCATCATCTCCAGCTCAGACTGCTCCAGCTTCTTCCTGCATCCCATCAGTTGCCTTCCGAACTGGCAGTTTGGGCCTAAAGAGGAAAGGGTGGGGGAGGGGTCAGGGCTGGTCAGAGGGAGCCAGTTGAAGCCTTCCCCAAAGGAAGAGAACCCCAGGAGCAATGGCCTAGACCCTGGAAGATTTGGAATCCTTAGAATTCATTTAAAAATCCCATAAGGCCATGACTAATGACTACAGAAGTGGTTTGCTTTACAACTAGGAAGTTAAGAGACATGAGACTAATTTTGTTATCAAGGTGCATAAGCGTGGGTCTGTTAGACCCACATTTATCCTTTAGTCTATTTTAGACTATTGATGAATTATTTTAATTCCATGAGTGTTATTATATTAAACAATAAGTTGACAGGAAAGAAATCATAAAGATAAAGTACTGAATTTTTGATATTTATTGAGCATTTATAAAAAGCATCAACATTTTTAAAATTGTTTTTTTTTGGTGTACTGAGTCTAAAAAATGAACACAAATAAATTTTTATATTAACTACAATGAAACTACTAATAGCACTTTTAAAAAATGTTTAATTCAATTATCACACCTAATTCAGCCTGTACACATGACAACAGCATGTGGTAGCACACACAGGTCACTTACACTGACAGCACATGTGTTTTGCTTTCCTGGCCTTTTTGTAGGATGTGTTTGACATCTCAGTGGTCTTGCTGTTTGTCAGGTGGTCCTTATTGTATTGCACAGTGTGTAGTTAACAGGAACATAAAATATCAATAAAATATAGTATTAAATTCTTAATACATATTGTGCATGTAGAATAAGCATCAACATTTTCACATCAGTTGTGCACCTGCTTTCAAAACCTGAAGGATAACATCAGAAATAAATTCTTATATGAACTGCAATGAAAATACCAATAGAAATCTTCCACAAAAATAAGCTTTGCTTCAACTGTCACATCCAAGGCAGTCTTTACACATGACCGCTGCATGTTCCAAACACACATTTCACTTAACTGACAGCACATGTGCTTACTTTCCTATGTGGCAGTCTTGTCACCTCTCTTCTTGTTTTGTCAGGCACTTCCCACTACATTGTATGACATGCACTTAGCAGGAAAATAAGATATCAATAAAACATCAAATATCGCTTACATTGGTAGCACATATGTTTTGTTTTCCTGTACTTTCTTGTAGAGCGCGGTTGACATCTTTTTGTTTCTCCGTTGTTGTAGGAGGTCTTTGTGACGCTGGGCCTGCCTGTTTACCTGTCAGTTCACCAGTGTGCTCCACAATTTTTTTGCATAGTTTCCCAGGCAGAAACATTTTGTTTTTCCTCTGCCATAAATGATCTCTTATGAGCTTCTGTCCCAATCCTCTAAGAAAATTTCTCCATGGTATTTTGCACCTATTATTTTCTTTGTAAACTGACAAACTATTTATGACACATGTGTTTAGGATTGAGTAAAACATAAGCATTGGCCAATGCTTTGTGTTTCAAATGGCATCATAGTTGCTACATAACTCATCAACAACATCCGGTCCACCTTTGGTTTTGTTGTAGAAAGTTTTCATCTCAGGCTTCCACTTTGTCAAGATATCTCTATCAGTATTTTCGTCATGTTGAAATGTGGATGTCTGCAGTTTGTTTTTCTTTGCCATATAGGAGGACAATGTTACATCTTTCTGAAATCCAAAGATTGTACTATATGATTCTCTGTTTTGAAATTGCTACATTTCACTTGGAATTTCTGCTTTGTTTCTGCACGGCCAACTTGTGCTCTGTTAACAAATGTAACATCAGTTAGAAACTGGTAAACCAGTGGTCACATGTCACACTCCCGTTAGTTTGGGATATGGGAGCAACAAGTCTGTTCACAGTATCATTCATTTTATTACTAGAGAAATAAGGACCTGATGGCTGAATTACAGGATAAATGTCTAAATTGAAAGCATAATAAGTCTTTGCATCTACAAGGGCATAAATTTTTATGCCATATTTTGACCCATCACTTTTCTATAAGTCTTTTACATTCCTGTGGTCAGCATGAGAAATTACTGCTAAGTACAGCAGACCTATGAATGCTTTTATTTCAGCTAGTGAGGTGTCATAACAAATACATTTTTTAATATGGCTACTGGTACATACAGAACGTTTTACTTGCATTTCATCTTTTGTGTATTTCATAGCATCTTGTAGTATTTTGTTTGTTACAATTTCCAACCTTGAATGACAGTGCCAGAATTCTGTCCAGTAGGTTTCACCCCTGCCAAGGCCTTCACTATATTTTTGGAAACAGTTCTAACATTGGGTCCTTTCATTTGGTTGTGTGGCCATTTTGCATTTCATGTTAGTCAACTATGTACTAACACTGCTGTTTCTTGACCATCCAGGAGGTCTGCATTCCCTGTGTCTGTATCAGTCAGTTCTTGCTCCACTTCACTGTCACATGAACTTTGGCTCACATAGCCAATGTCAAAGGCATCATCACCATTATTGTCCACCATATCACACTTCTGTTATGAAAGCATGTGTTTACCATTATGGATCGTCCTCTGATGATTCACTTTTGACCTCCTCCAAAACTTTGAAGATCTGGTTTTTCATGTGTCATGGTACTGAATTGGACCATTTCAACCAGAAAACTCAAAAGAAAATATATTTTAATAAATCTTGGAGTGGCGTGGGTCTATTGGACCCTCTGTGATGCTCCGGTAAACGTATGCAAAACCAGTTAGCCACAGCTTTTTCCCACTCTTGGGCTTATGCATGCACCTTGCCATTCATAATCCCAGGTGGGTAAACACAAATTGCTTCCTGTATCCCTCAAGGAAAGGCACTCGGATGCACAGCTGTCTCCTATTATGTGAAAGTACAAACTTACAGTAGCAAAGGAAGAAATGGGTCTGCTGAGCCCAGGCTTACATGTAAAACGTGAGCGTACTGGTTCTAGTCCTACACTGCTGTCTCCTGTGAGATCGCAGACAAGTGTTATTCTACTATCCTCTGCTGTGTGACTCTGGGAAAACCACTTAACTGCTCTGGGTCTCAGATTCCTCCCACATAAATTAAGCTCAGAACCTCCACCTTATCCCCTAGTCAGGAAAATGAGAGACTGTCATTGTTTTCCTGCTGGTGGTGCTATACTCACCTGAGGGACTGTTGATAAGTGTGTGATTGCATAAAGTGAGCCCCTGTGACATCAGCCCCTGAAACTCATTACCCTTCAGAAGTTTGGTCCCTGGAAATTTGGAAGAGGAATATGGAGAAGCTAGGGTGTAGTGGCCCTAAAGGACAGCTTCCTATGACCATGCCATTGTGAGTCCACGGAAACCCACGGAACCAGCTTCCTGCCTAAAAAATGGGCATATGATGCTGCCAACCATTGCTGTTTTCAACCTACCTCTGGCCATTGCCCTGGTACTGGGCAGGTGGATGTACCCTGCCATGGTATGCTGCTGCTCTCCCTACTAGCTAGGCTCTTTCATGTTTTTTAGCCACCATGTTAGACTAGCCATAAAAGGGTACCATCCCTAGCTTGGGCACGATGCTGCTTCCCTCCAAAGGCATCCTGGTCACCTTCCTTTATGTCCTCATGCTCCAGTTATGAACTTGCACATCATGCCCCAGGCCACCCTCACAGTTGCTGAGAAAGGGCATCATTCCTCCCCTGGCCTCCATTCTGTCCATCCTTTTGTATGCTTGTGCGCCCAATATAGGCCAGGCTGCAGGTCCTGAAAGAACCTCTCTCCCAGGAAGGGCCCTCTGTAGATAGGGCAAAATCTCTGAACGATGCAGAGAGTTCAGCAGAGAGCTGGGAAGACAAATCATGGGTATGGTAGTGAGAGCAGAAGTGGGTCCTGTAGGGTCTGAGTTTCCTGGGGCGCAGGGCTGGAAGGATGGCCGGAGTCAGGCTTCGAGGCGTGGAGAGGAGCCCGAGGAAGGAGGAAGTGGGTACTGTGGAGCTCTTTCCTCCCTACAGGGCAGCCCGCAAGCGCTAGGCTTCTGTTCTCAAGGGAATATTTAATCATTGCTTGTTTTGTTACATAACAGCTTTATGGAGATATAATTTGCATACCACAAAATTAACTTTTTAAAAACGTAAAATCTAGTGGCTTTTAATACATTCACTGAGTTGTACAATCACCATCATTTTCTAATTTGAGAACAGTTCCATCACTTCAGAAAGAAACCCTGTACCCATTAGCAGTCACTTCCAATCCTCCCTCCCTGGAAACCACTAATCTACTTTCTGTCTCTATGGATTTGTCTATTCTGGGCATTTCATATAAATGGACTCACACAATATGTGATTTCTGTATCTTACATCTTTCCTAGCATAATGTTTTTAAAGTTCATCCATATTGTAGCATATGTCACTACTTCATTCCTTTTTATGATCAAATAATATTCTGTTGCATGTGTGTACTACATTTTATGTATCTGTTTGTTGATGGGTGTTTTGGTTATTTCTAGTTTTTTGTTGTTGTGAATGATGCTGCCAGATATTCATAGGTAAGTTTTTGTGTAAACCTGTGTTTTCCTTTCTCTTAGATATATACTTAGGAGTAGAATTGCTAGATCATGTGAAAACTCTTAGTTTAGGGGTATTTGGTTTTAAAGTCAAATTGACAATGCCAAGGAGAGAACTATCCTTGGCTGTCTGAGATTCTGGAAGGGAAATAGTTCATATCCTAGTCTTTGCAAGGTTCTCAAAGTTCCGTGGAACCTTGTGTAGGTTTGTTCCCCTGCTGTCTGCAGTTTTCCAGTCTGTGAAATGGGGTTGGTACTGCTTACCTCAGGGACTTCTTAAAAGTAACTACTTCTGTATTATGTTAAGGATCACAGAGTACTCAGCTCATGTTAGCTGCTTTCAGTCTTTGCTCCTGTGGGTTGTATGTTCTTGCTCTAGTTATCCTGAAGAGGAAGTTGAGGCTCAGAGAGGGTAAAGGACTTGACCAAGTTTACTTTGTTGATCAGTGTCAGAGCCTGAACTTGAATGAAGACATATAAGAATCCAAGACCCAAGCTAGCCCCTGCCTCAGATATGTCTGAGGGCAAGACAAAGCCTTGCCTAAGCCGCCACTATGTTCTCCCTACATCCCGGGCATGGAAATTCAGGGACCAGGCTTGGCTACATGAGAGCCCCAAGGACAAATGTGGTATGGAGGCAGAATCAAGGTCTCCACAAAAGTCTGCTTTTTTTTTTTTTTTTTTAAAGCTGTGGGTCTTTAAATAAGTTGCTTTACCTCTCTGAGTCTCAGTTTTCCCATCCATAAGACTGAAGCAGTAATTACATCACACAGCCCTGGAAAAGGTCTTTGGTGACATGTTGACAGGAAGTCCAGGCAGAGAGAAAGCTGTAGATGGGAGGTTACAGAACTTGCAAGGAGGGGTGAGAGGGCACGGGTACTGCAGACCATCATGGTTCGGTTTCTGCTGCTCAGAGCAGGCTTCTTAGGAGGACTCGCTCTCCAATGGCAGGAAGAGGAGCAGAAGATAAAGGTTCTAGGCCTTCCGAGTGTTTTCTAGCCTGAGGCTGCCCAAACCAGGAGTGGCTGGCAGGTCTCCAGCGATCTCTGTCCAGAGGAGAGTTGTGGACAGCCCCTGCTGATACCCAGAATCCTCACCCCTATCCGCCTGCAGCTGCCGAGAGGGGAGCTTGCATGACTGCCTCTGTTAGCCCGAGTGGCAATAAAACACTTTAAATTTATTGTGACATTTGGATTTAATTAAAAAGTACACACTTAGGGAAGTAGAACATAATGGGGAGAGAGGCAGGGTGGCTTTTCCCCTCCTTTCTTCCCCAAACTAATTAGCGTTGTATTTTAAATTGTTTATGTGCCACTAATCATCGTAATAAATCATTTATACTGAAAAAGACACACTCGGCTGTGCCTGCCGTGCGGGTTCCGCTCGCCGGGCTCTATCGTGAACAAATTGATCTGGAAGTGAATTTATTAACCACTGGGGAAGAAATCATTAGTGCTTTCTCTAAACATTCCCCAGGTACGCTTTATTGCCGCAGTTTATGCTGTAACTAAAAGGAGCATTACCAGGCCCATGTTGTAATTTCCTTGCAAAGTCTGCAGCCTGCACCAAAGGAAGGGAGAGGGCAGGACTAGGAATCTCAGCCTCCTCTCCTGTGGGCCTGGCATCCCAGCCTCATTTCCCCATCCAACTCTTTGCTGAAGGGGCTTCCTGCAAAGCCTCTGCAGGACCAGGGTCTTGGTGCTCCGTGCTGATGTCTCTTCTGCAGAATGCTTCACAGGTACTTGTAGTTCTATCTCAGTAGTTGGCCTAAAATTGGGTCCATGGCCTAAGGTTGACGTGTAGAGAACTGGAGGAAGGGGTTGCTGAGGGGTTACTGGGGTCAGAGAAGCTTGTACTAGATAGTTTCCCTACTCAGAGACTGATAAGACACCAGCTATGAGTTTATTGTTGGCTGAGAAGAACAGAATTGCTTCACAGGGACCCAGGCAGGAGCAGGGGTGCCCCACCTGGGCGACCTGGAGCATTCTCTGTTGGCCGAAGCCTCCAAAGCCTTGTCCTGCAGGCCTTCTCTAGAGGTTGGCTAGATTTGTCTGTTCTTCTCAGGTCCCCTGTTAGGCCAATTGCATGGTGCATCCCTGTGATCTCAAAGGGTAGGGCCCAGACCAGTACTGAGTACCCCAGACATTGCCTTAAAGGTGACAGACAGCACCACACAGTGGATAACACGGCCTGCAGCCACCCCTGCAGCCAGGCTGCCTCGCTGACCCACAGAGAGGCTTCAGGCCCTTCTCACTTCCCAGGGCTGCATTGCCAGGATGCTCACAGCAGGATGCCCCCCAGCTTTCAGAGGGGAAAATTCACTTTCCAGGGAGGATCCTTTCCCTAGGAGTCGATGGTTATGTAGGGAACCAATTTCTAACTGTCTAACTCCAAAGACCCCATGCTAAACAGCTCCAGCCACTGGTATCCTAGCCACATGGGTTTCACCTTCAGCTCCCCTCTAGGTCTGCAAAAGAGGCTGTAGAAGTTCCCAGGGCTCAGCAGAAAGCCCCAGAGCTGTGCTGTTCCAGAAGGAGCCCAAGAAGCTGCTTTCCCTGCTGTCCTGGGTGCAGAGTACAGAGTCTCCCCCACCTCCCCTCCCCTCACCCAGCTCGATGGCTAGCTGATGGGCTCTGGGTACTTTGAGAAGGAAGCAGTACCCGGCAACTGGACAGGCTGAGCCTGCTTGGAGGGTCCCCTCTTTGTGCCTAGAGAACACATTTAAAAGTTTGAATTCAAAATTGATTTTGAAGGGCTCTAATCTCCGATCCCCTGGTGCTCACGGTGTGTCTGCAGCTCCTGCCAGACTCTCGTTTTCTGGTTCATCGCGTTGGTGCTCACGTCCCTGATGCTGTGAAATTGAGACTGTCTGAGAGTCTGTATCCTCCTCCTCTTCTGTGGAGATTGCAGCCCCCTTGGGAGCCCTGTTTCATTAGATGGGTGATGTGGACCTTGCAGATGCCCACGGAGCAGCAGAGTTGCTCTCTGGGGGAACACAGCTTCCAGACGCTTCCCTGCTGGTACCCACAGCTGTGCAGAGCTAGGAAGCATTCTGTTAAGGGATCTGGGTGGTGGCTCCAAAGGCCCGGGATGGGATGGGGGCTGGGAGTTTCAGACAGTGAAAGGCTTGGGCCCTGAGTTTTTCAGTAGCAAACTCCACGGGTTGTTTCCTTCCACGGGTTGGTCCTCAGAGGCTCTGACTAGCTGGGAGGGAAGAGCACTCATATTCATAAGCCCCCAGGACCATGTGGCAGGAGTGGGAAGGCTAGCTACGCCCGAGCACATTGAGGCCCAGGCCAGAGCTGCAAAGGAAAAGACCGCGCTGCTGGTTTTACACTCTGCTCTGCCTGCCACTCCTGGAGGAGGGATGGAGTATTTATGTGTAAAGGATACGTGGAATATTTATATGTGAAGGATTTTCTCATGGGTCTGCAGGCACCAAAGAACAGGATTTTGCTGTTCCTTTATTGAAGGGGTAAAGGAAGGGTTTGTATTTGTAGGAACACTGCAACTTCTGGAGTTGGGTCCCTGGTGTATTCCTCTTAAAAATCTCAGCTATGGCAGATAGGACTTGGGCACTGCTGCAGTGGCATCTGTATTTTTTTGGTCAGAACTGCATAGCCACAGGTGTCTTGGGTTGTGTGGCACAGGAGCAGTGCCAAGCCTGATGAAGGCCCCATCTCTAGGGAGTCTGCCTGTGTCAATCAGCCCACGCTGGGTGGCAGACGCTTGCCAATAATATCTGGAAGGGATCCACTTGTTCTCTTCATTAAGTAAACTGATGTCTAAAATGTGACTACTGTGGGGCTCAACATCGAGGACACAATGGGAGACAAGACAAAGAGGGGCCCGAGAACAGGGAATTCTGATAGGAGAGAAACCAGTCATTTTCCCAGTAAACTCACTAAAGAAAAGCAAAATGATTACAAATCATGATTAAAAACTCAGAAGGAAATGACTGGGACAGAGATCAGGTCATTTAGAAAGTCAGAAAGTGATGAACTCTCTGATGAGGTGACAAGATACCAACTACTGAAGAAGCAGGAAGGTGTTTACATGTGTAAAGGCCCCAAGGTAGGAAGGATATCTGGAGTGTGGCTGGAGCTCAGTGTGGGAAAGGGAGACAGGAACGAGAGCACATGAGGGTACCATATGCAACATGAAGGGTAGGGGGGTGCTATATTTAGCCCACTGGAAGCTATGGAAGGCTTCCAAGTTGAGTAGTAATTTGCTCTGATTTGTTTAGAAAGATCCTATCCCAGTGACTTTTCTCTTGTTCCTGAGACAAAACACCCACCATCCAAAATTAAGGAAGGAAAGGTTTATTTAGCTCACAGTTTGTGGAGGTTTAAGTCCATAATCAGCTGGCTGCAAGACAGGGTGGCATAGCACCCAGGCAACACTTCAAGATGCCAGAAGACAGCAAAGCAACCAGAGCAAAAAGAGGGAAGAGCAAGCCTCTTTTCCTCCCTTATATTGTAAACAGGCCACCCCCACTCCAGGGCGGGTGCAGCACTCACAAAATCTTGTTCACCCTCTTGCACAGGCTGCAGATGTGCAAAGTAAGGATCCTGGCTCCTTGCTAAGTCTCTTTGTTAAATTCCTAAACTTCTCAAACTGACACAATGTACCACCCATAGCAGACCCTTCCCACTGCTGAGTGAAGAATGATTGTGGTCACCAGACACCAGGATGCTGATGGAAACTATGCCAATATTGTGGTGAAATATGGCAGGGGTTCTGGACGTGGAAAGAAGCAGGTGGGATAGGGAGTAGGAGGGGTGAGGATAACATCCAGTGTCCACAGGAGCATCTGGGTGGACAATAGTGCAGATACCACAGGGAAAAGTCACATGTAAGGACACACAGGCCAGGCTCCAGGAGTCTGCTTTTGAATCTGTCAATTTTGAGATGTAGCTGAGATTATAGGCATTCACAGAGAATTGGAAGAGGATGTCTGCTCCATTCATGGGAAGGCCGAACAGGCTGCAGTAACTACAGTTAACAGAAGCGTCTTTCAAGCAGTGAACTCCAGAGAGGCTGCGCAGCTGTTGAGGCCCAAGTGTCTAAGGTCCTCAGAAAGCTTTTGGAGGCCACTAAAGGAGATCCCACATGAACCTGGCCCAGTGTCCCCGCCTGTCATCAGGCCTACCTGCAAATTCTCAATGGAGTCCTTGCTAGGCTCTGAATGTTTATAGTCTGTGTCCTTTCATAATCTATATGTTATAGCCCAACCTTCACAGTGATAGTATTAGAAAATGGGACTCTTGGGAAATAATGAGGTCACAAAAGTGGGGTCTTGTGAGTGGAATTAGCCACCTTATAAATGGGATCCCAGAAGGCTCCTTCATCCCATTTGCCATGCAAGGTTATGCCCACAAGGCAGCTTCTGTGAACCAAGAAGCAGGCTGCCACCAGAGGTGGAATCTGCCAGGACCCTGATCTTGGAATTCCTGGCCTCTGGGCTATGGGAAATAAGTTTCTCTTGCTTATGAACTACCTTGGTTATAGTGTTCTGTAACAGAAGCCTGAATAGACCTAGAGAGTCCCCTGACACTATTGTCCCCCTTGGGTTGTAACAGGGCTCTGATTGCTCAGCCCTTCATCTCTGGGCATTCCAAGGCCACGGCAGGTGCAGGCATTAGGCACAGCATCCCCAAGGACAGGTTTGCCTCCATCAAGACTTGCTGCAGGAATTCCTCCTGCCTCCTACTCCTGCATAGGAAATGGTCCCTCTGGGAGCTCTGATCTGCTCAGCCTGAGCGAGTGCTGGCCTTGATGTTTCCCCCTGCAAGGGGGGTCTCAGTGCTGCTTCCTTTGTAGTAGGATCCAAATCAGATCCCAGTGAAAGTCTGCTTTCCCTGTCTCTTAGGAAAAAGATGATGGGATGCTATTTCTGGCCACAGGACAGAGCAAGAAGGGCGTTGGTGCTTTCTGAGGACCAACAGCAGTGTGGTCTGTGACTGGTTTGGCCATTCCCAGGCTCGCCCATCATGGCAAGTTGCATGATTTCCATGCCCTCAGGATCATCATGAAGGTGAATTAAGGAGTGAAACACTCTTGACCCATAGTAACACTCACAAGAGGGAGTGTGGTTTATTATCGTTCAGCTGAATGAGACAACAGTGGCTGCAGATGCCAGGGATGTAACTGCGAAATCCTTTCCTTAGACTGTCGCCATGGTGGGCCACAGAAACCAAGAAATCCTGGCATTTCAGAGGTCAGCATCTCTGGACTCACTTGCAGTATCTTACTCCCCGCCAGGACCCTCAGTTCCTCCATCCTTCATCCACACACAAGCCACTAACTGTTGATTGAGATCCACACCCTGCTATTGTGGCCCTGAACCTGGGGACACCAGCTCTCTTCCACCCACCCTGTGACTGCTTGGCCTTTCCCTAACACATGTGCCATCTCAGGGCTTCTTTGTCCATCTTAAGGCTGCAATGCAAACATCTGGACCCTGCTCCTGCTTGGCTTCCTGCCCTCTTCCTGAGCCTGTGCCCTCTTTGTACTTCGTTTCTGGCCAGTATCCCTTGCTTGCCCCACCCAGAAGCCCTTCCAAGATTCCATGGCAGACTCAGCTTGGGAGGAACTAACAGGTGCCAGGACACAGCTGATGGCCCCAGGTCATAAAAACAGCACTTGTTAAGGGCAGCCCTTCCTTCCAGTTCTAGCCCTAGCTGTTCTCCTGGCATCTTTGGGCATCCAGACTGCACAGGAGAACCAAGACCCCTGGCAGGAGGCCCTGGGCTGGCCATGGATATTAATGAGAACCATGAGGTCCAAGGGATGAAGTGTTCCAGTCTTTGTCTTACAGTCTTTGAACCTGTGACATTGATAAGGGCCTTAGCATTCCTGGGCCTGTTTTCTGGTCTATGAAATGGGAACAATCATTTAGTGATGCAGAGGATTCCCTAAACCCAGCACTGGCAGAGACTGCTGAGCAAATGGTGAGTTTTATGAGGAGATGCCAGAGTTCTGATTGAGGAGTCTCCATCTTAGTGTTTTATTCTTGAGATATAACATATGCAGTAAAATGCACATACCTTGAATATTCCAGTCAGTTAAATTTTGCACAGGTGTGTACTCATTTGTCTTAGTTACTTTTTACTCATTGCTGAGAAAAAATACCTGATGCAAAAAGTTAGGGAAGGAAAGGTTTATTTCTTACAGTTTTTGGAGGTTTCAG
Source organism: Cavia porcellus (assembly GCF_034190915.1). Taxonomy (NCBI): domain Eukaryota; kingdom Metazoa; phylum Chordata; class Mammalia; order Rodentia; family Caviidae; genus Cavia; species Cavia porcellus. The sequence continues at coordinate 73,321,990 of NW_026947492.1, read as the reverse complement.
TCTATACTTAGTTGGCACTAAGGCAGGGTTGCATGGCGGGGCTGCCTTTCATGGCTGCAGCAAACAGCGAAGTGTGAACCTGCAAGAGAGAGACACACACATCATCTTTCCAGTGTTACATGGTGTGCTGGCTCCACCCCTAGACAGGTGTAGCACTCGTACTGCCAATCTGAGCACTTGACAATGAACCAATCACAAACACTAGATTTGGTCTAGTCCATAACTGCTTGAGGGTTGGGGACCACTGACATAAACTATAACATCATTTAAATATTAGGTCGTGGTATCAGATGTGTCCTGGATCTGCAGGCTCCCTCTTGCCTCTTCTTTTGTTAGTAGATCTATCTTTCCTCCTAGTGAGCTTAATTCTTATATCAGTTCAGCCTTGCCTGTTGGGAACTAATATAACTAGAATTATATATGTATAGTGTGTACCATTTGTGTGTCATGTCTTTTGTGCTGTCTGATTCATCTAGGTATAGGTTAGTAATCCACTCCTTTTCGTTGCTGCATGCTACTTCATTGTATAAATATACCATAATCTATCTGTTTTATTCTTAATAGGTTTTTATATTACTTTTTAGAATTGCTATGAAGAAAAGTTCTATGAACATTCTTGTGCATCTGTTTTAGAGGATATAAGTTCTCTTTTCTGGTAGGCATATATTTAGGAATAGAACCATTGGGCATAATATAATATCTATATAAGTTTTTATTGGCTGAATATTTTAAGCTATTATGTCAAACACTCTAATATGTATTTTTTGTCTGTTACCTAGATTAATCATCAGATAATCTTTTAAAAGTAGTCACTTCATTTAGTGGGGGAGTAAACTGAGGCAGCGGGGGGGGGAGTGATGGAGCCAGAATGCAAGCTGAGCCATGTGTTTGCAATACCCTGTCCCTCCTCTCAGATGAGCTTGAGGGGCAGAGCCCATGTCAAGGGCACCAGTCCTTCCTGAGAAAATTCCCCGTGAATGGGCGCACAGAGAGGGCGGTAATGAGCGTGTGCTAAGTATTTGTGGGTGTGCATTTCACTGGTTGTTCTTGTTGGCTTTTGATTCCAAATGAGTAGGAAATGCTGTTAGCTCAGGGCTCACCCACCACGTGGCAAGGCCCTGGGATAGGAGTCCAGTGAGACGAAAAATTGTGGAGATAAAACTGGTGTGAAATGGAGGCCTTCGCACAAGACTGGATGTGTCTGAAATGAAGTTACTCCTGAGAAAACGAGATTTAAAGAGATTCTACAGAATTAGATTACACTTTCAAATTTCCTTATTAAAGGGGATTGATGCCTAGGAGGGGTCACTGGCAGGCTCTGCTGGGATCCCACTCTGCCGTGGTCATGGGTCTGGATGGGCTGGGGCTGCGAAGGAGCCTGCAGATACCAGGGATCCAAACCCACCAGGTCCGCTGACAGCCCCAGCAGCTCAGTGGGTGTGAGGACCATGGGACCAAGCACTGGGCAGTCCAGTGCTTCACGGGACTCCACACAAGTGAACCTAAGATGCTTATGGTTTTCCATTTCCAGTCCTCCTGTTTGCAGGCTTTGTTCAAATCAAAGTTTGGTTTTGGGCTAGATCTACTTTTTAGAGCTGTAATCTTTGAACAAACAGTAAACATACTTGTGATATATGTGTGCGCGTCTGTGCCTGGATATATACAGTGGTACCTTGACCTCGGTACATGGATGCTTTTGTTTCTGAAAAGTTTGGTTTGCAAACAAAAGTATTTAGCAAAGTTTTGTTTTTGTCTGCAAGCTCTACATTGAGTGGCAAACACAACCATGGTCATCTTTTCCAAAATCATGGAAAAAATTAATTTCATGGACCGAAGTATCACTGTATTTATGTGAGAACACAAAACCCACACATGCATATGTATGTACTTTCATGGAACTTACTGAACTGTTTGCCGCTGCTGAGCTGAGCACACTGGGATAAAGCTGTTGTGGGGAGAGGAAAACTGACACGGTCCCTCCTATGTCTCTTGTATGCCCATGTGCTTGTGTGTACATGGATATCTGTGTCCTTTTCATGTGTATTCTGCAGCTCTGTGGCTGCATAGCTTCCAGCATCTCCTGATGTCTATAAAGTCTCATACTTGGCTTTCTTTGCACATCAGCATTGAGCCTTGCTCTACAGTAGATGAGTCAAGTGCTTAGACCTAGAAGACAGACCGCCAGGGTTCCAGTCCCAGCTCTGTCTCCTAGTAACTGTGACATAAGTTAGTTCCCTTTCTTGTGTATCAGTTTTCTTGTTATTAAAATGGGAATAATAATGGGATCTATCACACAAGGCGGTTATGAGCAAAGCCCTTCAAAGCTGAGCACGGGAAGGTACTCACTGATAACTTCCAGGTTTCAATTAATGTGCTACAGTTCTATAAGTGAACATACTTGCTTTTAGCAAGTATTTATACACCAAAAATAAGTTAGTGGTGTAGCAACCTTATGTCTGAAACCAAAGGTTCATATTTAGGGAATTTGAGTGAAAGGTACATAGGAATTCTTACTATTCTTGCAACTCTGCTGGAAGTTTGAAATTACGCTCTTATAAAAAGTTAAACAGATAGGGATGGCACCTGGGGTGAGCGTTCATTGTCCTGCACCCTGGTGCCAGACTCTGTGGCATGGCCTCTGGTTAATAGCTCTTTACGGTGCCACAATCGGGGTGGAGAGAGACTGGGTGGCCCCCATTTCTCAGATGCAAGTGAGAAGGGGAAGGGGTCTGCTGTAGTCTCCCAGCTGCCCAAGGTCTGAGCTCTTAGCCTCTTAGCCCTAGGAAAGGAGAAACCTGCTCCACTAGTGTGCGGGAAAGGATGGCGTTCCAGGGTTCTGCTGGGAGCATGTCCAGTGGAGCCAAGCAGGATACACTGTCATATGGGAAAGTCCCTAGATGGCTGGTGTCATCACCAATACTGGCCATGGTTGTCACTAGCAAAAGAAATGCAACGTATGGCCTGGAATGACCTGGAGCTGGGTGAAGTGAAAGACTGGCCTTTGGAGGAGCTTATTATGTAGGAGTGGGGTAGGGTGCCCCTAAGCAAATCAGGCCACTGTCCAAACTAGGGGCACCACTGGAAGAGTCTTCACCCTTTGGTGGAATAGCTCACCACTTACTGGGCCCCCTGGAAGAGTCCTCATGCTGGACTGAGGGGCAGCCTGGGCTGGGCTGGCTGGACAGGAGTTGCCAAGGCCTCCGGTCTGGCATGGCGGTCAGCTCTGGAGGTCCTGGCTGGAGGGGGAGCATAGGAGGGACAGGGTGACCTCTGGCAGTCCCTTCCTATCACCAGGACTGTCTGGCTTTGCCCCAGATTATAGAAGTGAGGGTCAGTGTCTGGCAGCTGATGAGTCAGACCAGGAGGCCTCTCTCTGCAGCCTGGCTGCCTCCTTCTGGAGCCTGGCCACTCCCCTGCCCCAGTGGAAGTACAGATTGGAGTTTGGCTTGTCTCCCTTAAACATCCCTACCCTACGCCCTGAGATTTTGGGGGATACACAGGCTAAGTGAACTGGTTATCTTGCTGGGCCCAGAGGGTGCACCTGAGTGCGTGGCTAGGTGCATGTGTCTGTGCAAATATCCTCCATTGTAAAATACCGGTGTTTTCATGGGTGAGTGGTAATTACTGGGTAATGCTTTAAAACCTTTTCTGAAGGAGTGCAAAGCTGTTTTTTTTTTCCTGAAGTCAGGAGTACATTAAAAGGATTACCATGTAGATTTGATTTTTAGATAACACTAAAATGGATCCCAAATGGACTTCAGCAAAGGGATGCTATCTCCTTAATGGAAAGTGCATGGCCCGAGGCTGAGCTCCCAGAGCCAGGGAGGGGAGTGGAGGGAGGAGGGTCTGCAGGGGGCAGGCTAGGAAGGCAGGGCAGGGACAGAGAGCCTGGATCCTCTGGGGATCAGTTGCCTCCATTTGGGGAGCAGGAGACTGTGGATACCCCTTAAAGCCCCTTTACCTCCCCAGAGTTGTTTGTGAGCCTCCTGGCCTGGCCCAATGCAGCAGACACTTTGTCCTGTTCCCTAAGGAAGGAAGATGCCCCTGTCCTGTTTGACCCTCAAAACTTATCAACCAGTCAGAAACAAGTTATTATTTTGATTTTCCTTGCTAGGTAAGTAAAGAAACAGGCCTAGGAAGACCAGTGCATTCACTGTGGACCACCTGGTTTAGAAGTGGCTGATTCAGAGACCAGTTTGAGTGCAGACCATGGGCACATTCTGGGGTAGGCTTGTCCCAGGATTTCTAGGTAGAGAAATCTCAAGGGTCCCTATTGCTTTGGCCATAGTGTTCTGTGTCTCAAGGGACATAGGACACTGGCAAAAGCTTTGCAAGAGCTTTATGGAGCCCTGTTCAGCACCCACAGAAGGGGTGGCCAGGACCTGTAAAAAGCCCATGTGTTGCAGGGCCCACTCTGGGCACATTCAGGGAGGAGGAATCAGGAATTCCTTGTGGGGTCCTGTAGGTGCCAGGTCTTGCTGGGAAGGGGTTGCCAGCCAGCTGCGCAGGCTCTGCAGCCAGGTGTGCCGGTGCTTGTGATTACATGAGTATAGATCCCAGGCAGGGCTTTGGGACCACAGGGAGGGAGCCAGGCCTGTTGCCAGCCCAGGGGAATTCTGGGGACACCATCTGTGGAGGGGCTGTGCCATTGCTATTTGTACACAGAGGTGTACTAGCTATGAGATCCGCCTCCACAGGCCCTGGGAGCAGTAGTCCAGCTCTGAGGGGCCCCGGCCTCCCCCAAATCCAGCTGTTGTAAACTCTTTCCTGTTTTTGTACACCTTGTACCTCCCTGTAGGCTAGGTCTTGGAAAATGCTTTACAGGCCATGAAGCTCTCGAGGGTCCTGCTCCAGGGGCTCCTTAAGAGTTCTGTGACCCAGCTGGGTCCTGCCAGAGGACACCCAGGCAGGCCTCAGGACAGCCCCTCCTGAGCCCCATCACTCTCTCAGACCAATTAACCTTTAGAGCTGCATTAAGGAAATTAGGCAGCAAACTTCCCAGCTAACGGACCCTGCGGGTACTGGACGTAAGAGGGAGACAGCTGACCCTCGTGCACTACAGCCTTCCATGCCACCTTCTGCCTGCCCTGCCAGGCCCTCCTCGGGCCTGGCTGCAGGCCTGGCTCCCTCCCTGCAGAGTGCACTGTCAAACTGGCCCAGGAGCCATCCCTTCTCCAACAGTCGTCTGAGGAGCAATTTTGTCTCAGAAAGAGCAAAAAAGAGGGGAAGAAGTCCTGGGGCCAATTTGGTTGGTAGCTTACTATAGCCCCAGGCCATCTGGGGCCTCAGTTTCCCCATTTGTGGAACAAGAGGATTTGACTACCAGAATTGAGGGACCTCTGGCCTGGCTTCTGTGGATTCTGAGACTGAGGCCTCGGGGTGGCTGTTTTACCCCTAAGCCTTAGGAAAGGCCACATCTGAAGATGGAAGGGGGAACAGGAAAAGTGGCTCAGGACCTCAGCCTCTGGGTGGGGAGCAGATAGGGCAGAGAGAGACTGGGAATGGGAGGGATAAAGGGGATGGGAGGTGAACTCTGCCCCTAGAGAGAGTTGTGGTCCTTTGGAGAGAACGGGGCCAGTAGGAAAGACACTAGGTCTCTTGGAAAGCTGGGGAGGTAGAGAGAGGTGGGCTCCATTGCCTGCTCTGTCCAGCTCTGCTTTGGGGAAGACACTACCCCAACCCCACTCACTACTTTCATGGGGGATTGGTTCTTCCACATGCCTGGTGAAGTCACAGCTGGGCACTGAGCCAAATCTTTAGCCTTTTAATTTATATTTAGGGAAAGGATCTTGCACTAAGTTGGCCAGGCTGGGATTGAACTTGCCACCTGCCTGCCTTAGTCTCCCAGAATGTGAGGAGTACAGATTTGCACTACTATGCCCACTCTTGCTTATTTCTTATATGTTGTATACGAGTGGGAGGAGCCGTGGCTCAGAGCTTTTTATCCTAGAAGGACAAACAGCTCCAGAAAACCTGAACCTCCTTTCCTGGGCAGGTAGAAGTTAGGCCCTGGCTGAAGCTTTCCTGAAAGGATCCTCTAACAGTCTGGCCTAGCTGCCCCTCTTTGTGTTCCAGGAGTGCCAGAGCTTCCCAATCCCTCCTCGGAGCCCCCTACTTTCTTCCTGACATGGTCATAGTTTGGCACATGTAGACTGAGAGACTTGGCCTGCCTGATTCAAAACAGTCACACACACATTGACCAATACACAGGAAGACTTGAGTTGGCCAGAAAGTTCTGGAAATTCTAGCAGACCTGGTCTTAGACCCACTGCTGAACACTCGCGCCATGACAGCTGTGTGCAGTGGGCTTTTGGTCTCCCTGTATCAGAACACACAAGAACCACTCAGCATGGCTGGGCCTGGGCTGTGTGTGTGCCCTAGAGCAGAGCAGAGCAGACTTGGGCAACCTGATGCTCCCTGCAGCCTCTGGAGTGATCTTTGCATGGCCAGGGAACAAGGTCTGCCATGCTGCCCAAAGGGTAGACTCTCAGGCCTGAAGAGGAAATTATTGTGATACAAAGCAGGAGGTGAGGACTCCTGGGAGCCCTAAGCATAGGACAGGCAGCAGAGATAGGTGAAGAACTCCTATTCACAGAAGACGGATACATCCAGAGGTCCAGAGCCCTAGTCTGGTCCTGTGTCCATCTGTCTGTCTGGCTACTTGCAGGTGTGCCGATGCTCTCCGTCCAACCCAAAGGGAAGCAGAAGGGCTGTGCAGGCTGTAACCGCAAGATCAAGGACCGCTACCTGCTAAAGGCCCTGGACAAGTACTGGCATGAGGACTGCCTCAAGTGTGCCTGCTGTGATTGCCGCCTGGGCGAGGTGGGCTCCACCCTCTACACCAAGGCCAACCTCATCCTCTGCCGGCGCGACTACCTGAGGTGGGTCCCCAGCCTCCCCAGCCCTGTCTGCTCCGAGAGCACCCCCACTTCCAGGCCCAGAGGCCTCTGGTCAGCTCTAGGCCTTACACCCCATGAGGCCACGCACTCTTCACTGTCCTGTTCCTGTTCCAAATGATGAAGGGCAGGGCCGGATTCCTTGGACTCAGGGTCCAGCGTGGCTCAGGTGGGCATTTCTGGATGAAATAATGTTTGCAAGGGCATCACCAGCCTGGCTCCAACCTGTGCCAGGTGTTTCTGAGCCACTTCTTCCTGGAATCTGGGAGGGGACCCCTCAGAGAGACTTTGAGGAGCAGGTGAGAAAACTCAGAGATATCTGGGCCCTTCTTCCCTGATAGTCTCCTGCCCACCTCTCTCTCACTGTTCAGTCCCTCTTTTTCTGAGTGATGCTTGGGGTTAGCTACCCTATTTGCCTTTGGAGCCTGACTGTGTAGCCACAGCCTTCGATAAAGACCTGTATTTGAATCACCTCGGAGCCTTTGACTTCTAACCTGCTTCCGCCTCAGTTTACTCTCCCTGTGAAGTGGTAAAGAGGATATTGCTTCCCTGCCTCATATTCTTCCACCCTCTCCCAGAACCTGGATCCCATCTCCTGGGGCTGCCTCCCCCAATTAACCCTCCCTTAGGCCATTTATGACATCAGCAAGGCTGGAAGGAGGCTGCAAAGCAGGGGCCTTGGCTGAGACCCAGCGCCTGCATTTGGCTCTGTCGCAAGCTGCTGGATGGTGGCCGCCTTGTGGGGAGGAAGGCCCATCATATTAATTAACAGGTCAGGACAAGGGCTTGTGCGGCTCCCTCTGCTCAAATCAGGGCAAGTTGGAAAGGGCGGGGTTACCAGTGGAAACTCCCTTACTTCCTGAAGAGCCTGAGATTTACCTGCCGGCACTTTTTCTTTTAATTCCTGCCTTTTCGAAAACTTTTAAGAAGTGATGCCATAAAACAGGAGCTATGAATTAGAGCTCCTGGCCAGGGCTGGAGGGGAGAAGCTGGAGCTAGGAGGGAGGCTTCAAAGGGTGCTCCTGAGGATTTCACCCCTTGAGGGCCTGTAATGTGCCTCCAGGTCTGGAAGTGTAGGGCATCCCCAGAGCAGCTAAATCTACTAGACCAGGGAGAGGCGGCAGCCCATCTGATGGTCCTCAGGACCACAGAGTGGAATAGGACTGTTAGAAGAGCACAAGCACCAATAACATTCCGGGCCCTCACAATTACTAGGGTCTGAAGGTTTTTTTCCTGCATTCTGGCAGAGGTGAGGATTGATCCTGGGGGTCAGGAAGGGCATTAGACTAGGTTAGGGGTGCAGCATCCTTGATCTTCTCAGCCTAGAGAGTGGTTATCTGGAGCTTCCCCTCTGCAGCAATGGCTTATTGGGCTTTGGGCAGGAAAGGCCCCCATTGGCAGGCAGAGGCTGGGGCCCAGCTTTTGTCTGCCTTTATCCCAGCAGCTCAGGCTGATGAATAATGGAGTCAGGCTCCTCTGCAGGCGCCCAAGCTTGAGGTGAATGATCAGGGATTAGAAGGGCCTCCCACTCACCGCTTGGTCCCTTGCCTCTCTTGTGGCTTGCCCCACCAGTGTGCAGAAAAGAAGCAAGGAGGAACAGGGTCAGCTCAGACCACTGGAGTACCCAGCCAAGGGCTGGCCTGCATGGGGAGGGTCTGGACTCCCTGACCTCAAGCCCTGCAGCCAGCAGCTGAGCGGAGAGGTACTTGCCTCAAAGAGACCATTGTGCCAGATGTCCTTGGGTCTTTCTCTGGGCATCAGTTCTGTTTGAGAAACGTCTTTGGACAAGATCATCTGGTCCAGTATCCCCATTTTACAGAAGGAGAAATGGAAGTGCAGAGAAAGAAAAAGGACTTAAGTGATACAGCATATTCATGGCAGAAAAATGCTTTCCTGAAACTAATTTTAAAGATAGGGAGGCTGCACCATGCAGTGGTATAGAGCACACACCCACCATTGGAGGAGCCAGGCCCAAGTCGATTACCTCTCCATGACTCATTCCTCTTATCTGGAAAATGAGAGATAATACAACTATCCACTCCAGGATTGTTGTTGAGGTCAAATGAGGTCATCTTTGCAAGTTCTAGACTAGTGCCTGACAGATGAGGAAACCCTCCTTTTTCCCCTTGAGGTGTTTGCCAAATGAACCATGATTAAGAGTTTACCATAGTTTCATAACTACTGCCATGAGAGGTATATTTGGGCCTCTGTTTGATAGCTGAGATAAACGAGGCTCAGAATAACTCAGTGATATGCCTGAGGACACACAGCCCATGACGTGTACACTACCTCTAAATCTTAGGCTTGTATGAAAGTCTGAAGCTTTTGATCAAGGCCTAGCCTAGTGTTCTGCCGTAGGCCTCAGGTGGTTGTGGGACCCCAGTGGTAACCTGGGAGGGGTTTTGGGGTGGGTAGTGTCGGCCAACACCTGACCTGCTATACAGCCTCCCTGGCCTGGGCAGAGCACCAATTTTCCTGAAGCCTGATCTCTTGGAAGGCTCTAGATGTTGCCTCTACTTCCTTTGCCCTTGCCCAGGCCTACCTGCTATGCCCACAGGGCTGGGGAATGGGGAACAGGCAAGGCCATCAGTGGAGACAGCTGCCCCACGCCCCAGTTCTCTTGAGTCCTCTGCTCCCTTCCTTCTCAGGCTCTTTGGCACCACAGGAAACTGTGCTGCCTGCAGCAAGCTGATCCCAGCCTTTGAGATGGTGATGAGGGCCCGGGACAATGTGTATCACCTCGACTGCTTCGCCTGCCAGCTCTGCAACCAGAGGTGAGTGCTGGACCTATGGCCAGCCTGACATACTCCCCAAACCCGAGCCTGAGCCCAGAAGAGCTAGGAATGCTGTAATGGCATGCACGCAAGTGTGGTTTCTATGTGTGTTCGTGGCTGTGTGCCTGTTGTGAGCATGCCTGTGCATTTGTGCTACTGTGTGCCTACATCTTGTAGTCAATTGTACACACCCCAATACTGGATGTACACATATGTTTGGGACATTTCTGTTGAATGTAATGATGGGGTATACATGAGTTTCCTGTGTATGGGTGGTATGAGTATACATGTGCCTTTATGTGTGTTTTTAAATGTTCTGGAACAGGTATGTACAGGTATGTACATGGATTTAATATTCACCATGTACATGTCTTTAATTGTCCATGTGCAAGTATGCATATACTGTGTGTACATGATGAGGTGAGTATGCCTATGAACACGTTTAAAACTTGTACAAGAAGGTAAGATATGCATGCCTTTTGTCCTGTGTATAACTGCATGCATGTGCAAGTGTGTACAACCTAGTGAGCAAGGGTTCTCAGATATACAAGGCGAAATCCTTTCAGGGAATAGCCACTCACTTCTGACCCCATTCCTGTGAATCTGGTTCTGACCCAGCCTCTTTTGTGATCTTTTGGACCCTCCTCATGGCCCCAGCTCCATGAAAGTTTACGTGACCTAAGAAACCAGACTCTTTCACCTCTGGCTAGGGCCTAACACCATAAAGAAAGCCTTCTTCTAGGAAGCCTCTGGCGCGGTAGAAACTCATACAAGTGTTCCCAGAGGTGCTGCCGGTCTGTGCTGGTCTGGTTGGGAACTTTGACCAGATCACAGAGAGCATGGTGAAGTTACAGAGCCACCTGGTGGCAAAACTGGGATCTGCTGGCACTGGGCCAGAGACCCTGGGGGCCCAGAAGGCCTCACCCTGGGGACATTAAAAGACTGGAATCCCCCAATACTTGTGGAGGGCTAGGGAGCCAAAGCACAGTCTTCTTTTGGTATCAGAAGAAATAGTGGATCAGGTCACTGCCCTGGAAGAATGTCCTAAGTAATGCACAGTTTCTCATGCCCTTTGCTAAACCACCTTCTTAAACTGCAGAAGGGATCAGAGGGATGGAAAAATTAACCATTTATTCCTCCTTCCTTTTCCATCTCCCTCTCTGCATTTCTTTTGTCTGTTTGTTTCTCTAGGACTCTCCTCAGCCCTTCTCCCCCTCTACCACAGATCTGAGGGTGGGAGGCTGTGGGCCAGCGACCCTGGGCTGCAGGGCCCTGCCAAGGGTGACTGACGAGGCCTGTTGTGGGACTCTGGCGATCCCTCTGGGAAGTTCAAGGAGCAAATTCACCAGCACACCCTTTCTTACATGCCACACCACTGAGCCAGGCTGGATCCTGCTCCCCACCAGGACTCCTCTTGCAGCTTCTCTTTCTTGCTTGGCTTTTCTAGATTTTGTGTGGGAGACAAATTCTTCCTGAAGAACAACATGATCTTGTGTCAGATGGACTATGAGGAGGGGCAGCTCAACGGCACCTTTGAATCCCAGGTTCAGTAACACCCGGCGCCCGGCCTCCAGGCCCATCCATCCTTCTGCCCGCCTGCCCACCCTCCTAGCAGGCCAGCCAGACCCTCTGCCGCCACCGGCTAGCCAGCTGGCTGTCCTGCCGAATCCGAACTTCTCCATCTTGGATGGGAGGACGGCCTTTCCTCTACTGCTGCCACCCCTCTGTGTGTGACCCCTCCTGGGGCCGGGCTGGGCCTGTACAGTCTGTCTTCTGTATATAAATGGGAACATTTATTTTATGAGAAATGTAATGCGATTTTATTACTGGCGTGGATTAAACTTATGAATGTTTCCGGGGATATTTCTCTGTGTGTTCGCATGACTGACATGGACCTGGGGGGGGGTCCCCTCTCCTCTGGCCCTTAGAGATGGGGCACAGAGCAGGAGTGATTCCTCAGCATGCACTGTCGCTGAGCAGGAGAGCATCAGGTTGGCATCAGGGAGAAGCTGGAAGGAAGGAAACAACTCAGTCCCCCATCCCCAGCTGCAATGGGGGTGTCTAACCTGAGAAAGCATGCACCTGGCCTTGAGCAGGCCCCTCAAAAGAGGATCAAGGAGAAGCCCTGTGTGTCTTTGATTCACCTCCTCCACCCAGTTCTGATCTATACCACAAAATAGGACCCCAAATCCTAAACCCCCTATCGTGGAAGTGTACTCCTGAGATGCCTCTGACTTTTAGGGTGACAGTGTGTGTATTCTTGGGCCAGATCTGGGATCCAGCCTTCTGTTCTTCTAGGTGAGTAAAAACAAATCTGTTTCCCTTCAGCTTAGTCCATAGAATCTAGAGACAGTCAGTCAGTCAATTGGCAAGCCTGAATCTATCTATATGGCAGGGCTGACCCAGAGAAAATCAGACACAAGACTTATCCTTGAGGAACTTCCTGTGAGCCTGGAGGCTAGAATCCAGCAAAGGAGAAAGCCAGAAAAATAAACCTTAGATCAGGACAGGATGCTGTGGGAACACCTGGCACAGGCCAGTTCCCCCCAGAAGACACAGGCCACTTGCAGTGATTATGGAGAGGTGGAGACAGACAAGCCAGTGGACACATGGTCAGACAGACACAGGTATGGGCAGGCAGAAGAGAGATAGGCCAGCAGGCATTCAGCCCAGACCTGAAAACAGCCAGACCAGCAGCAGACAGGCAGATGCAATGGCACTTTCCACCTATCTGCCGCAGGGATTCTGCCACAGTGCCAAGCACAGAGCCTGGAATTGAGACAGTAGTGAACCACTGAGCAGTAATAAAAAGAAGGACCCCAAGCTTGGACAGAGGAAAGGCTGGATAGACAGCCTCTGGCCATCAGGTCTCTCCTTCCTCTCACCCAGGGCCCATGTTCACCCTATCCACAGCCCAAAGCCCAGGTTGATGGAGCTGCATGACTGCCTCAAACTCTCTGTGTTCCTGGGCAAGGAACTGGCTGGGTTGGCCCATCACATCACCACGCCCCAGCCCAGGTCCTCCACTGTGAGGAGGGGGATAGCAGGGCTCTGAGCAGTGATGGAGGAGGCTACCTCTCCAAGCTGGGGTTTTGTGGTCAGTGGTCCAGTCCATGAGAAGGAATGGCAAAGGCATAGGATCTTAGGGTAAGAGTCTCAACTTTGGGGGGCAACTACTTTGTGTAGAGAAGCTGCATCCATGTATATGGAAGAGCAGAGAGGTAGCCAGACAGCCAGTTTGACTCAAGTGGGTGTTTCTGTGTGATGTGGGTTTTATATAGCTGTGGAACTGGGGAGTTTGCCCTGCATAATGATGTGAAGATTTGAATGAATTCAAGTGCATAGAGAGAAGCATGTGGAGCGGGAGTCTGTAATGAGGAAATTTTGTTGCTTGGAAAAAGCAAATCATTTTCCTAGATTATAGCAGAGCTCCCAGCATCAGATCTTCCCTGGGTCCTCAGTTGTAGGATGGCTGTGCCTATGCTAAGGGTCCCAACTCCTAACTTCAGAGTTTGCTGCAGATTAAGTTGTAACAAAGTTAATTACATGGTTATGAAGAGATAACAGAGCCACTCCAATGCAGTTTCTGGGCAATTACGATTGTTTCCAACAGAGTTACCATATTGCAGCCATGAAATAACATGTCATTTTGCAGTAATTATGTAATTAACTTGTCTCACCACTCTAGGTTGCACAACAATTAATTCACTCACAATGAGATAGACTCAAAATCAGGCGAACAGGGTTTGAAAGCTCCCCGGAGCAGAGATGGTCTTCTAGAAAGACCCCAGATCCAACTCTGCCCACTCTAGACTTCACTCCCCTGGAAGCTTCCCCGGATCAACATGGCATGAAACGCACCAAGATCAGATCACGGATCCAGTTATTGCTGCCTCACCACCTTTATCCAAGAAATGGGGGTGATCTGCTTCCCAGGTCAGCCATGAGGCTTAGATCTATACTGTCCACCCTATATATCATGAGGTCCTGAAGAGGAAATCCCTTGCCAGAAGGTCCTATATCAATCCACACTTTGAAGAAGAGGCCGCATAGGTTTTGCTTCAACATATGTGAAGCCTTAGGATGGTGGGATCGGGGAAGACAGCAGAGAGCAGGGCAATCAAGGCATGGCTGGAGTGACTCCTGGGGCTTGGGGATAGTGCACCAGGAAAGGACTCACATCCTCAATGGTGACATGGTATAAACCTGACCCTCCTCCTTAGCCATAGCTAGAAGAAACTTGGTTGAGTGCTGGACATTCATTGCCTCAGCCTGGTTTTTCCTGGGACTACAGTCCACCATAGATGACTGGTTACTCAGCTGCACACAAATCTCCTCTTCCCACAACTAGCCCACGTGGCCCCATCTTCTAGCCTGTCTTCTTTGATGACAAGGCAACAAAGATACCAGCACAGACTTTCTAGGCCCTGTCAAATATGATACCTGCTTGCGTGCCCTGTCCTTGGTCGGAAGCTGGATCACATAGTCTTAATTCCAGTTTGATTCCAGCCTTAATGCTGCAGTGAGGCCAATCAAGAAACATCACAGGGTCCTGTCTCCTTCTGGTCCTGGTCCTGGTCCCGGTCCCGGCCCCAGAAACCTTGCCTCACATCCCAAGACATGCTGCAGCTACAGACAGAATGCACATGGCATTCCTGCCTGGGGGATCTCATTTCTACAAAGAGAAGGTTGCTCTCTCTGTTATTGCACTCAGAGACCATTCGAGCTAAGTGTGACACAGTGATTCCTCGTACCACCTGTCTGTGAGGGTGGGCTCAAGTAAGAAGCTCTACTTTGCAACTATTTGTCACCGTTGGAGAAAATGCCAGTAAGAGAATGCCATTAGTCTGTTGGTCGATATTCAGCTATTTGCTGCCTCTAAAACTATAATTACCTGAAAATGAATGAGTAAAGATGAGCTGATATGGAGATGGGTTGGTTCATAAAAATACTTGATCAAGCTTGCTTTATCAAGAGAAAATAATCAGATCAAGCATCTGTGTGTGTGTGTGTGTGTGTGTGTGTGCGCGCGCGTGCACGCGCGCATGTGTGTAACCTAAGCAAACCTCATCTCTATACTTGGGGAAAGACTTTTATATTGCTAAGAGTATCCCAGATCTTTTCAGACTCATGGTACCTTCAAAGTAGATTACTCTTGAGTTCCTGCCTTTTGGTGTCACTTTTCTCACCCAATAGCAACCATCCTACCCGTGGGTTTGCTCTCAACTTAGCAGTATCTCTGTGCTCTGGCCACCTTGTTGATCTCCCCCAAATCCCAACATCTCCAACATTGACAAACTCTTCCATCCTTGCTGAGCCCAGTGCATGAATATTAAGTTTTAAGTCAAACTTTTCGCTTTGTAAAACCTCCTTTTGCCACTTATATTCCTCTCTTGGAACATGGGGCATATTTTGAAGACTCCCGGTCCTGGATTTGACCCTCCAGAGCCTCAGGGGAGACCCAGGAAGAGGAAGACAGCTGCTCCTTTAGGGGTTGCTAGACAGAGGAAGGGCTGGACAATGCCCTGGACATGTTCAAGGAGAAGAGAATGCTGCAACTTGGGGGAGATTTAAAGCCTCTTTCCAATGGGGTAGAGGTGAGAGGACCGGCTTATATTTAAATAGTTTGGACTCTTCCAAGTAGTTTTTATTCTGGCACCCACCTTTTCCTTCATGAGAGCCGATGGAAACTCTCAATGCTTCTGGGCTTCCCCCAAACACCAGTTTCTCTCTAGACCACAGGCTGAACACCTGCCCAAAGTCCCCAGTGGCTGCTGCCCAGGCTGATTATCAGCTTTCATATAATCCTAGGTCAAATACTCATGTCCCCAGACTTCCACTAACCCTGGGCTTTGCAGGACATGTGATCTTCACATAGACAGTCCAGCATTTTAGGGGTTCAAGTGCCCTTTGGATGCCTGTGGCACTTGAGTTGGGGTTAGCGTTTCCGCAGTTCCCAAGGTTTCTCTGAGATACAACCAGATTACCGAGATAAGCTAGTCCATAAGATCTAGCCTGTTGCTTATAGACTCTTACTTGCTGGGACTACTCTGTGAGCAGAGTTGGGGGCCCTGTTAAGGGACGGAGATTATCTATAGTTTTTGCAATTTTGTCTCCCAGAGCCTGGGGATCTGGGTTCCTCAGGCAGTCCTGGGCCACATCCCTTGTTCTAGTCTATCTCCCTGGTGTACTAGAGGAATAATGAGAATCTCCCCGTAGTAGGTCAAAGGCTTCTTAGATTTCCCCAGGCTTCCTGCCCATCATCCAGTGCAGATACAGGCTTGGGGTCAGGGATCAAAGCCAAAACACAGAAATGGAAAGAGGAGCAGAGAGAGAGATGAGAGAGGAAAGGAGATGGGGACAGAAACAGGGAGACAGAGGCAGGGAGGGAAGAGGGAGGGAGGGAGGAGAGAGAGAGAGAGAGAGAGAGAGAGAGAGAGAGAGAGAGAGAGAGAGAGAGAGAGAATACGAGAGTTGAGGAAGGATTGAAGGGTGACATGGAGCCAAGGGTGAGGATGGACATGGGAGAAAGGGCAGTGTGACGTGGTTAGGTGTGTGTGCCTAGGAGCCAGATTATGTGGGTTCAGATCACAGCTGTCCCACTGGTGGCTGTGTAGTCTCTCTCAGAGGACCCCTGTCTTTAAAGAGGGAGGGTGTCAACGTTGTCTACTTCATGGCTGCCCTGAGCATTAGAAGATGATCATGTGGATGGTACCCACAGTCACAGCTGGCTCATGAGCCCAGACACTTTGCTGCTCGGATGGCTCATGTTACAGAAGTGCTCCAGGGATCCAGGTCTGATGCCTGGACCCACTATGAGGGCAGCTCCTGGAGGAAGCCTGGCTCAGCGGTGGTGTCTGACCTCCCTAGCATAGCTCTTCTGGCACCTGAGTATACTCTGGAGAGGGCACTGCAACCCAGACCAGTGAGCAAAATCCAACCCAAGCCTAAAAACGTGGGCTTTCATAAATAAAAGCATTACTGGACTGCTTAAGCCTCTCTGCATCTCTGCTTCTATTTTACAGTTGAAGACACTGAGGCTCAGAGAGTTGTTATGGTAGGCCATAGAATCTGAATTTGAACTTAGGCCCATCTGACTTCAAATTCCACATGTGACTTCCATCGGTAGCTGTAGGTCAGTGGATCTGAGCTGGCTTGTGTGGTGGGTTCTGGGTGCTGTGCAGGAGAAGCAGTGTAAAAGTTTCTGCCCTAGTATAAATCACTGAATATTATGGCGGTGGTCTAACATGGCAGAAGGCCAAAGCAAAGGCAACACTTTCCCGATGACCACTTCCTCCTCTTTCCCCCTCAGCCCTGATTACAACTTCCTCTTTCCTTTCCCCTGTGGGAATAAAATGCCAATTTTATTGTTCCTCAGGCATCATCAATGCCCACCTCCAACTCCACCTCTGGCCAGAAATCATAAAACCTCCCGCCATGTTTGCCTCTGGTCAGATAGGAAGCCCAGCCCCACAAGTTGTGCTCGTCTCTCCACATCTTCTATAAAGACTTCCTTTTTCTTTCTTTTTGCCTCTCTATTGCACTGGAAAACCCTAAAACTCTGGACAAAGGCAGCTTGTCCAGTCTGTGGGCTAGAAGGTTATCAGTGATGGAGAAACTCATGGTCCACTAGCTGTTCAGTCCAGAAGCCAGTCCATAAAGCAATCAGCACACAGGAAGCTGGTGCCTGCTACATGCCAGGAGTGGGGCTGGGTACTGAGGATTAGAAACACACGTGAGTAATGCACATAGGGGCCCTTCCATTTATAGTCTAGTGAGGGAGGCAGACAATAAGCAAACAGATAGTAACAAGCTAAAGTGGAAGAGAGCCACTGAGAGAAATTCCATGAAGGTAGGGTGAGTAGGGATGGTCTTTGCTTGTCCACCATTACAGTCTGTCTTATCCAATGGCCTTGCTTTGGGGAAATTGAGACCCAGAGAGAATGTTGTGGCCAGAGCTGCACTGGAGTCAGCTAGGCTGGGACCTATTTCCTCAGCCCTCATCCTGGCCTAGGACTCTGCGTCCTGAATGAACCCTATGTCTTGCATTCCAGCTGAGGACACTGCTTGACCACACAGTGGGTAGAAGAGAAGGAAATGTCACTTGGCCCTCATAGCTATGCTGAGCTTCTCTCCTTTGTTTTCCAGGTTAATAAGAAATATTATTGCTTAAAATGCTAAGAAATTGGATTTAAGTTTTTGGCTCCTGTCACCAATCTTCCAGTCCCATAATGCCACCAACTGGGACACATTGGCCAGATCTATGGCTTCTGGGGATTCTGGTGTGATTATCCTGAACACTTGGAATTACTGCCCTGAATAGAAGATGCATCCAGAAAGCAGGTTACTCTGCAGACTGCATCGCTAGTTTTCCAGGGAAAAAAAAAAAAAAAAACCTAATTTGCTATAAAAGCAGGAATTTGCAAAGCCCAGAAGGCCCAGAGGACACTGGGAGATGGCAAAACCAGCCTGTTTTTCCTTTGAGCCTTTGCTCCATTCAACCTGGCTGGTTTGTTCTGATGGGGGAGGAGCATTTAACTGAAGCTCAGGCTCTGGGCTTCTGTGGCTCCTGGAGTCTGGAGTGACCAGAGACTGCTGAGTTTCTACCTGTGCCTCACAGGCGGAGTGAGGTGTGTGGGCTCCTGTCTGCTGTCGGTGACTTGCCCCATTAGGCGCCCCCTGGAGGAAGTGTGTGTTGCTGTCTCCTGTGCTCGCACATTCCTGGGCTTTTTGCTTGAAAGGTTGAGTTTCTAAAAGCCAGTTAAGGTGACAGAAAGACCTTATGCCTGGTCTGGGAACATGAGGCCACTTTTTCCCACAGTGTAGTGAAGCTGACTTTGCACAAACAGCTGGAGTGACCTTTAGTTCCATGGGACTCAGGAGAACTTAGATCCCTTCCCCAAGTCCTCATGAGCCGGCTGCCCCTCACCTGGGACACAACTGGCCTGAGGTCATCCTTCCCCTCTCCTGCATCTGCCTGCTCATTTAAGGCCTATTTGGAAGTTAATCCCAGGGTTCATTAAGTGACCCTCTCCTCCTGCCCCTCGGCTTTCATTAGAGACAAGAGAGCTAATTATCAGCCCCATCCGAGGCCCTACTATAGGTCATTTAGAGCTGATGCAGCCCTTGAAATGATTTAAAAGTCCCATTTTCCTGAATGAAATGGGCTACCCTTCCCTCGTCATTAAGACTAATTGCTAAACACTTCCCATCCATATAGAGCCCTGCTCTTGCCCTCTACCCAGCCCCATACCAGCAGGGAATCCCCTACACAATCTTCTTGGGTAGCAACAAAGGCTCTTACCCCTGTGGGCAAACATCCCAGTAAGACCAGGAAAGTTGAGCATGGAGAAATTGGATGGGATGAGCTCAAGTTGGAAGGTTGAATGGAGAGGTGTTGAAGTGGAGAGAAAGATCTGAATAATGGGCAGATACCTGTGCCCCTGGGACCTTCGTGCTTCAGACTTCCTACTCAAATCCAAGACCTGAACATGCTGTATACAGTGGAACATGGTGAAGGGCTACAGGGCTCCACGGAACTCTCCGTGGTTCTGTAGTTTCCTGGACAGCGCCCTATGACTCCAGAACAGATGCACAAAGTGGAAGAGTTGTTGGAAAGCACCCCCAGGCGTTATGGTGTGCCCCTACTCTGGAAAACAGGAGCTCACTACCCCAAAGGCACTTCAACTTTACAAAGGGAGGCCCTACCCAGGTGCTTCTGCCTCTGCAAAATGATGCTGACACTATCTCTTATTGTGACACTTGTCTTTTTTCCTTCTGTCCCCTGCAGAAGCGGAAAAACCTAGAATTAGAAAAGTGGAAAATGTACATCAAAATGTGCATTATTAATTTCAGCCTGATTATCACCACTTGCCTCATTGCTGAGACAGTACCTGGCTCTCTCAAGTAAAGGAGGGGAGCTTTATTTTGGCTTGTGTTTCAGACATTTCAGTCCTTGCATGATCTGCAGCATGTTGGAAAGGCCTGGGTGGAGGAAAGCTACTCACGTTGTGGTGGTCAGAATTCAGAGAGTGAAAGAAGAACTGGGAAGGGAAATGCACACAGTGACCCACCTCTCCTGACCAGGCCCCACCTCCTGACATCACAGTTAGCTCTAGGGCCCCAGAATTCAATCACCTTCCAAAAAACTCTTCTACTGAGTGCATGAGACTCTTGGGAGATATTTAGGTATAAACCACAATAAACCTAGATATATGCTTGTTTCATAACTTTTTTTTTTTTTTTTTACTTAGAGCCTCTTAAACTCCGGACTCCACTGGCTCTGTTTCACTTCAATATTTTTTGGCACCTGTGTTACATAATTTGTAAGGTACCTCCCCTTCCTACATTCTGGAAGCCCATCAGTCCCCTCCAAGAGACCTGCGGTATGAGCTGACCCTAAATATTTTTTCCCAGCTTTGGAAGCAGGATATACATGGCAATATTTACTTTGGTTTGATAACATTGTCACCAAGTTACTTAGTAAACTCCTGCTAGCTGAGCTCTGTTGAAGGATATATCAGGGGAGAGGTAACATGATTTGTTTCTTTTTGGAAACCTCAAGGCGTTCCCAAATTTCTGGGTCATGCAAGGATCAGACATTACCTTCCACTATTAGTTTTGTCTCTTATTAAACTCAATACCAACAGCACTTTGAAGACTGAGGTACTGTATTCTTACTCTTATTCCTCATCTCTAATAATTCTATGCATCTGATTTTGCTTTCTGATATTTGGAAGTGTTTGGGTAAGGAAAAAACTGCATGTGGAGAGGGGAGTACCAACTCCACATGAATGCACATTTTGAATTCCTGATCTAACGTGGGGAGATCCAGGTCCCCATTATTCCTGTTCTCCATTTCAACTCTAAACACATTCTACTTCCCAGTGTTGCCTCTTCTGTCTCAGGAAGTCAAGAGTAAAAACTTTTCTTGGTACCTGAAAGGATTTTATTTATATCTCTGGCTAGCCTTTCTGCAAGAAGCAGCTTAGTACTTGCCTCTTGTCAGGTATCTTAAGCCACATAGGTTATCCTCTCTTTAGAATTCACACAACGCAATTCCCATGTGTTTGCTGTCACTGTGTATTGCTTACATTATTGGTCTAAAGAGTATGTCTTTTACCCCAAAAGACAGGGGAGATGACTTCTATTATCTGCTGTGCACAGCTTACCTACATTATGGTGCATTTTATTTCCTCATCTGTAACATGGAAAAGTAGCCCTGAGAGTGGTCAAGTGATCAAGATAGAAAAAAGTGAGGCTTATTTTATATACCCACTATCTATCCATCCATCCCTCCATACCTCCTCCCATCCATCTTTCTACCCAGTGTCTAATGTGTCAAGAGAGATGCAAAAGATTTGCCTTCAAGAAATATCACAGAATGAGGGGAATCAGGAGCCAGACTGTTAAAAAATCATAATTCAGTGTGCTCTGTATCATGTCAGAGCTATGAAAAAAGACTCCAGAAAGGAGAGAAGATGACTGATAGCCCAGGAAAATAAAAAGTTTGAGGAAGGGGTACTTGCAGTATCAAATGTAGGAAGATGAACACATCATCAGGCACCGGGTAAAGGAACCAAGGTGGGACCGAGCAGGGGTTCCAGAGCTCAGTGCTCCTGGAACACAGAGCAAAGGGGCCTTGGAGGAGGGCAGCAAAGCTGCTGGTAGGAGCTCTCACGCCGGCTATGGGAGAGAGGCCTTTATCCTCCAGGCCACAGGGAAATGTCAAAGCTTTGTATGTGGAACAAGGACACGATCAGAGCTACATACTTTGAGAGATTGCTCTGGGGTGACATGAAGGGTGAATCAGAGGGAACAGATGTTCGGGCTGGGGACGAGGCAGGCATTGGGGGTGGGGACATGTGCAGCTTCTATTGCCCAAGTGAGAAGTGAGTTTTTCACGATTGTTCATTGTGAGCCCCTGCTGGAATTTTCGTTTTAAATACATGGAAAAGCATATGAGAGAACACTTGGGGATACAGAGGTCAAATGCTCTCATCCAACTGGAAGTTTCTAGGCCTGCTTTCTCTTTTTGGAAAGTTCAGCCTCTCACATCTCCTCCCAGAGCCTTTAATTCACTTGTTCTTAGGGCATCTTCAATCACAGAGAATAGAATGGCTAAAGGAAAGGTGTTTGCATTGGGCAAATAATTTATTATCAGATGAAATGAACTATAGTCATCTGCTCAGTACCTTCGCCTACCAGAGAGTGTGAGACTCATTGAGAAATAAATTGAGAATGATGCCAGGATCTTAAAAGCGGTTCAGATTGGGGCATTTTCTGTGAATGGAGAATCAAACTGCAGTAAAAACTGATAAGACCTCTCCTCCCCAAAGGAGGAAGAGGCCCAAAACTCAGAAAGTACAAGTTCGTTCTACCCCTATGAGGACAAACAATAATCAAAAGTAACAGGGCAAAACAAAAGCTCCCAACTGACAGCAGGCCCACAGCCCAGTAATGAGACCTGCCAACCAGCCAAAAGAAGACACATCTACCCGGCCCCCTTCCCTCCACCGAGCCCTCTTATGACCCATGAAAGATGCTTTTCTGCCCCACCAGCACCTTGCCCTGGTCCATTAGGTAAAGTGTCACTTCTGCTTCCTTTGGTTAAAATCCCTCATGTGGACCTCACAGTGTATGTGGTGTGGGGTTTGGCAGCTCTATCAAAAACAAGATCAGAAACAAATCAACTATTTAGTATAAAAGCTCCAGGTAATAATCACTGGAGAGAAATAAAAATCAGAGGAAAAAACCGGAGGAATATGTATTCTTCTGGTGAGAATGAGCTTTGTGGCAGAGATAAGTTTCTAGAGGGTAAATTCAAGAGGATCAAGGCATCTATGGCTAAGAGGTTTACTTATAGTCAAATCATGAATGTCTTCCTTTCACTCACAAGAACAAGAGATCATCTCTCAAGACATCCTTCCATGAAAATTTGGGTCTCTTTAAACCTTCAACGCACATATTATCAATCTAAGAAGGAAAGGATGTACCTAGAACTTTCTATTTGTCTGGGGTAAAAAGGTACACAAATTGTCCTCATCAGTCCATTCTGTGACTGGGGAAGAAGTCTTTTGTATTCCCATATGTATGAATAAGGAAACAGCTAATTCTGAATTCACTGGTAGACATCTAAGGACCACAAAGGAAACTAGTGTTAGAATCAAAATGACACCAAAGAAAACAAAATGGAGGGATAGAAAAATCTGTCTCTGATGGCATAATTAGAATACTGGTACCACATACTTGGGGCCTGCCCTACCTCAAAATGATTTTATTATTTAGGTCCCTTCAAGTCAAGGGGTTCCTATTACCTGATACCAAAGAATCTTTACTAATATACCCCATAAAAACTCGAGAGGTGAAGACTTATACTCCTTGTTGTGGTACAACTTTCTGACTGAAAAAGAAATCTCATGTCCTGGTCCTTCCAACTGCTTAGATTGACTCAGGATGCTTGGTTGTAGGATTCTGTAGATCTTCCCATCTACTGGAGTTGAGCATGGTGACACTGAGAGATAGGGACAGGGCTCTTGCCCTGCCTTTAGACATCACTGCTCAGAAAGAATTTCAGACCATGGACAGCTCCCCAAACCTAAGAGTCCCGATTTTCCTGAGAAGAGAATAGTATTAGCCAATCATGTTTTCAAAGTCATCTGAGATCCAGAGAGGAGAGTCTTGGGTTTCAGGTGAAGAGTGGTTGCTCTGTCTACACTGAGTACCTCATTCATCTCCAGGGACATTAGCGTTTTTACCCACCTTACCCTGTTGCTTGAGGAGAGGAGCTATGCAGGTAGTAGCTATGCAGGTAAGTCATGAGCATAGTGCCCCAAGAGACCAACTGGCAGGCAAAAGCAGGAAGCCTCCTCTCTCTGGGGTTGAGATATCAGCCCCAAAAGGCTCTCAAAAGCAGGCCCTGAAAGTCACATGTGTAGTTCAGCCTGCCCTAGCTCAGAGGCACGGTCTGGATGAAACTTCAGGAAGAAGCCATCACATCTGGTCATCCTCTACCTTGGACGTTTGAGAGGGACTCAGATGGCTCATGCTAGCCACCTTAATATATCCAGCCATGCCCACTGTAAACACCTTTCCTTGGAAATGTTCTCTGTCTTTTCCCTGAGACATTTTCCTGACTTCTTCATCTCTCTCTTCTTTTAAACCTGTCTCCTTTGACCCTTTCTCCCTTCTCCTTTCATCTCTTCCTGCTTCCCAGGCCCTTTATAGTTAAGAGATTTTCCTCAGTGAAGCTAAGTCTCTCGGATTAGATAGAAATCCTGGCTCAAGGCCTTTGCAGGTTCTAGCCTGAGTGGCCCATGAATGAACACAAGTCTTCTGAGATTTGACTGCTTGCAGGTTGTCTTACTTACAGGAGAGATGAGAACCTATCTCTGTGGCCAGGGGGCTCCTCCAAGTTTCCACCTGCCTGCCTGTACCCCAAAACTACCAAGGAGTGTGATCTGCCACATAGACAAGATGCTTTTCAAGTTTCATGTTTTATCTTCAAACTTCACATGCTTTTTATTAGAGTATAACACAAGCAAGTGCTCTCATCAAAATACAGCTAGATAGATTTATAAAATGAGCATTCTGTGTCACCAGCACCCAGACAAAGAAAAAGAATATTGCCAGCATTCAGATTTATTGGTTGACTTTTCGTCAGTGTGACAAATCCCAGAGAAAATCAATTTAAATTTAATTAGGGAAAGAAAGATTTATTTTGGCTCACGGTTTCAGAGGTTTCATTCCATGTGAAGCTGGCTCCAAGGGGCAAATACAGTGGAAGGGTATGGTAGGGGAAATCTGCTCACCTCTTGGCAGCCAGGAAGCACAGAGTGGAAAAGAACCAGAGAGGAAAGGACTAATACATCTCCAAGCTCACACACCATACAACTCCCTTCATCTAGACCCCACTTCTCCATTGCTTTTCAATAATGCCACCAAACATCAGCAAGAGATTAATCCACTGATGAAATCAGAATCTTCATGACTCTGTCATTTCAAAAGCCAATTAACAACCAAGAAGTCAATACAACAAGCATTGAGAGGGGGCATGCTATGTAACAACTATTACACCAGATTTCCTCATTCTCTTTCTAGGCCACTGAGGGCAAAGATTTTAGAGCTTTCAGAGCTTTCAATGATACAAATAGCCTCAAGTGACATCTGCACCATTGGTTTGCCACCACTGTTGTAGGTACTATGCCCCAAAAGAAACATCTTTCTTGCCAGTCCACTAATATGCTTTTCAAAATACAGGTTTTAAATTTGTTTTACTTGAACTATTGTTTGGAGAAGGCCAAGTAGCACTGACCAGCCAGCACAGCACACTGAGTTCTCAGGCAGTGGAGTGCAGGTCTTCTCTTTGCTTAATATTTCTAAAAACTTCACTAAGTGAGGCTGAGCATTATTATAATTACCACTTTTCCATTAAGGAATGGACTTTCAGAGAGATGTGACACATCCAAAGTCCCTGAACCTGTGAGCTATGAATCACTGATTTGAGAGTACCACCATGATTTCTGAAGTGGTAGCATTCCCAGGGGAATGCTGGGCAATGTGAGTTGTCTCAGCTGGTGAATGCATTCCTGATGAGAGCTTTAAGAACATCTAATTAGGGAAAAGTGGGGATGTGAAGTCTAAGTAATACTGAGTCCTGGAACTTAGTCAAGGGAATATTTAATACACAAGCTGCTTTAGTGACTCCAGGCAGCTGGACTGGGGAGATCAGGGCGTCATGGCTGTCCTCTCCAGAGAAGCAGGACCTCTGCACTAAGTAAGACCATTTGCTTCCCATATCCATGATCGAATAATCAAGGGGCCCTTCACTAGAGGCAGAGAATAGGCCACGATCTGGTCCCCTTAGAGTGGCAGAGAGACTTTGGGCAGGTCTTTCTCTGTCTCTGAGTCCTTACCTCTCTGTGAAATATGAAACTGGAGGAGATATCTCCAAAGGATCCTTACCGTGGATGATGGCCGTTCAAGAGGCCTGCAAGAGGTGCTCTGCCTGTGTTGGAGGGCCACAACTGTTTCACACTAATAGAAGAGCAGACTGTAGTCGCTTAGCTAGAAGCCTCCTTCCTTTACTAACGCCAGATGAGGATCCTAGTGTCAGCCCCATGGGGTCAGAGAAGGCATCTCTGACAGGTTCTGGAGATGCAGGAAAGCTATACCTTTAGTACCTTGGGAGGGATCAAACCAATTTTCTTTCTAAAGTACAGAGAACTGGAAAAGATAATCTTTCTTCACCCCCCAAAACAAAATCTAACCCATGGAGGGCAGGAATGTTGTGGAAAGGTGCAGTAGAAGGGTTGCTAAGACACTGATTGGCAACTCAGGCTGCATTAAATTGACAAGGTGACAGGGTGACTGCTGACCAAACCACCTTGAAGCTTTGGGCTTCATTGAGGAGGAAGATGATGACAGAAAAGATGTCAGGTGAGGCACTGCTACAGTAGCTGAGTGTATCCTTGGGACTGTGGTTCTCCACACTGTGGAGCTGAGTTCTCAAACGTTAGGGCTCTGGCATGTAGCAAAGTTGAGTTTAGTGTCTGGTGGGGGCCATCACTTTCCTCCGCGGCCTTGCATCTGTCACTTCATTTGCCAGTTCCTCAGAATCCTCTCTGCCACACAGGAACAGTAGAAAGACTAAATGAGACGATACACGAAAGGTATCTAGTACAGTGTGCGGTGCATAGTAGCTCCTTAGTTAATATAGGTTCTTTGGTGATGGTGATGGTGATGATTAGCTGAATGGCATTAGGGGGTGAGGGAGGCTACATGGTAGTTAGAGGGAGGAACATGAAGAGGATATATAGATGATTCTTCTCCATATTTAAACTGCCTCAGGGGTAGTGAGCTCCCCATTGCTAGAGGTGTTCAAACACAGATAGAATGACCTATTCCCAAACTCTAACAGCCACTATCATTTTTTAGTACCCCTTCCACAATCTTTCTTAGTTGACAGAAAATGATCTGTATTTACTGTGCACAGTATGATGTTTTCAGCTACATACACATTGTGGAAGGGCTAATGAACTTTTTCATTAGTTTCACACAGTTTGCAGTTGGAAGGGATGTCCATGATAGATTGTCAGTCTGTCTGCTGAGTTTCATTCCAGTTCAGAGGAAAGGAAAGGGGTAGATTCGGCGCTCCTAGCTAGTTCCTGCAGAGAACAACTCAAGAACTGTGTCCTGACTCATCTCCCTGCTCAGAAAACCTCTCAGAATGCTCTTTCTGAGCAAAGACAGTAGGGTAGGGACAGGAAGGGGCAGGAAGAGGTGGCTTAATAAAAAATCCCAATAAAGTTCTGTAGCCCCTGGTGGCCAGGAGCAGGTCCTGAGCACAAGCTTTCCTTGGACCCGCCCACAAGGGGGCCCTAACTAATATTCCTGGAGTCTCTGCCTGCTCCTGGCTTCATTATCCATGTGGAAGGGGCAAGAAAGGTCCAATGGGGCTCCCCGAGCTGTCTGACAATATTGCCAATTCGCCCCTGTCAGCCCCGCCCCAGCACAGATACCCGCCTATTCCAGACCCTCGGCAGAGAAGTGGGCTTGATTCAATCAGCCATTTGCCTGTGGGACCACCTGGGTCAACTTATTATGGCAGATGCCAGCTTCAGGGAGTCAGGCAATACTGGTGTGGAATTTAGAGCAAAGACTTATTAAAGAGAAGCAGAAAGGTGCTGGGTTTGGGATTCTTTCCCTGCAGAGCAGCCAGGCACAAGGTGGGCTCCAGCAGGGACAGGTGGGGTAAATTGGTACAGAGCAGTGGGGAGTGCTCCCTGCTGTCGCAGCTCCTCCTCTGCCAATTCAGAGCTGGCCTCCCTTCTCAGAGAGCTCTGGTGGGACAAGCTCAGGCCTTGTTCCCTGAACCCGCCCCTAATAGAAAGCACAATGCTTGAAGGAGTTAAGGCTGAAAAAAGCTAAGTCTGGCCAATTTGAAGACAGCCAGACAAAGGACTGGTGTGGGACCGCCTGGAGTGCCTCGGTCCTCAGCTGCCTACAAAAGGCAGGAAAAAGGAGTGCGGACTTTGCAGTTGAGCTTAAAAAACAAACCTGTGAAACAGAGACAGTCTACCCTGCTCCCCCTCCTCCAGCATTAGCAGGAGGGGCTGAAAACATTTGTTCAGAGAGAGGGTGGGGGGAGAAAACTCTAAGTGCTTCTGCTTCCTTTTTTTTGCCAAATCATGCAGAAGATGCTGGCAGCTGCAAAGATTCAATTATGCACAATGCGAAAAATCATTTACAAAAATAATGGCACTCCAAAAAAATGGCCTCTCCAGAAATGGCGTGGAACAATAAATCCGTTAATTAGCTAATTAATATTCAATTGGGGTCAGTGGGCTTAATAGAACCTTTCTTGGAGACCCAAGAAATTCTAAACTGCCGCAAGGCGCCTGCCCACTGCCATTATCTCGGGTGAGCAGGCCCTTATCGTGCTGCCAGCTGTCCCAGAACAATGCGGGTCCTTATCAGCTAGGGCAGCAGCCCTGGCCGCTCACTCTGGCTGCCTCCGCCCAGAGGAGCACACAGCCTCTTGGTAATTGATATACGGTGCAGCTTTGTTTGAGTCTGTTTGCTCTGCTGGTATTTAAGGCAGAGCGGCCCCCTGATTGATTGCCATTGGCCAAGTTTCTGCTGTCAATGACAACCTGTCAATGAGGAACCAGCCAATAGCAACAGCAACATTCTTCATGCCCCAGCCATCTGGGTCAGGCCAGAGGTCCCACATGTGGCCATACTTGCCATCAGTTTGGGTCTGGTTTTGTCATACTCCTAGAACAAGAGCCTAAGTCCTCATAGACTGAGGCATTTGGGTGAGCAGCCAGCTTCCCTTGCCTGGCATTGCTCTCTCAATTCAGTCTTTTTCTCAAGAAAATGAGAAATTGGACCACACCTATACTACTCGTTCTAGTCAGCTTTCCCTTGCCTAGGTATAGTATCCAAACCCCACAGTATAAATGGGAAAGGTTTAACTTGGCTCACTATCTCCAGGGGGTTTAGTCCGTGGCTGGCTGCCTCCAAAACGGAAATGGTGTGGCAGCAGGACATAGCAGAGGAAAGCTGTTCAGCCTGTGGTAGCCGGGAAGCAGAGAAGAAAGGAGGAACCAGGGGTACGAACCTAGCCTTTCGTGTTGGACCCTCAGTAATCTGCCTCTTTAAACCTCTTTGAACACATGAGACTTCGGGGAACATTTTAGGTCTAAACCATAACACTACTCTAAATGTAAGTCATGAACTTGCAGTGTCTGGGAGGCTCGTAGAAGAAATACCTCAGAATCTGAGCCTATGGGCACAGACCCAGAAGTCTGTGTTGTATCTAGCTCTTTGGAAGACCCCCACGTTGAAGTCTGAGAAACAATTGACATTGACAAGCTCAGTGTTCCCATCTCTGGCTGTGTCTTAGAATCATTTGTTGGGAGGGTGGTAAGGATTAATTAGACATTTCTGGGCCCTGCAGTAGTATAGAGTCATTTTTCCTGAACCACAGAGTGTTTGTCTTGAACACAGATGAGCACAAGTCTCTTTGGGAATGCTAAGATGGCCCACAAAGAGGTAGAGAAGCAGACTGCCATAGTTATGCTTGTGGAGCATCTAGTGTGGAACAAGGCTGCATATGACCAACAACGTAGGCAAGTTCTGGCTAGACAGGGCTCCACTCCCAGAAATTCACTGGGAGACACAATGCATCTTTCATAGAAATAATATTCTGCATTGGAAAGCGGAATCTCAAGCTGCTCCTCAGATACTGTGATACCAAAATTACAGTTGAGTCTCAGCAACTCTCCTTTGCAGGAAGGTTCATGAATCAGGAGAGGAGAAGGAAATAGAGAAAGTCAGAGAAGAAGGTAAAGGGGACTTACCTATTCTCTTTTCAGGGCTCAAAGCACAAAGTCAGCCATCAGCTGCTTTCCCAGTGGGCAGCTGTCCTATGTTCCTGGTATGCCCCATCTTCTCCCTTAACCTTGCTGTCCTGTTCTTGCACATTCCTAGGCCTTCCATCTCTGCGAGGTCTCAGAATCCAACAGCTCTGCCTTCTCCCTGCCTGTCCCCAGCCTAGACCCACATGCCCAGAGCCTCAGGCTCTAGGGGACCAGCTTGGACCTGTCTCAGCAGTGAATGAACAAGCACAATCGCAGAGGGAGAAGGGCTGAATGAGGGATCCGGACTTTGAGACAGCCTACAACAAGGCGGGTAGCCCACTGTGATTGCACATCACCTTCTCTCAGCTGCTTCTTGGGAGATCAAGAAGAAACGAAGAGGCCATGAGGCAATGGGGAAACACCATGTATAACTCAGTTCAGATTCAGTGCCCCTGATCCAAAACTGTGGGGTGGTCATGGGGCCATTCTCTTTCTAGAGCCAAGGCAGATCCAAGGAGGTCTTCAAATCAATGGGTGACGAGACCTAGATATGGGGGTGGGGGAACCTGGGGCTTGCGGGGGAAAGCTGGTCTAAGAAAAGGACAACTCTAAGCTTAGAAAGATGAGATGTCTTTTGCATGTGACACAGAGGGTTCTTGATCTCCAAAATGATTAGAATAAAATTATCAGTCCTGCCATCTACCACACGGAACAAGAAGGTGGGTCCAGTCCTTATTCCAGTAGGAGGGTCCAGAGTTGCTGAATTTCTTTCCCATCTCCTGGTCCCAACCCAAAGCTGGCTGGCCAATCTCATCAGCTCCTTTGTCTTTGGTGTGATCAGCAGGGTTGCTCCTCCTAGGTCATTTCCCTCTAAGAACAGAGCCCTTCAGTGCCTCAGCTCCTGCATGGAAGAACTAACAGGCACTTCTAGAGCTGCCCCTCCCACTGCAGGAGAAGCTTGACTACAGGCTCTGACTGGTGTGCCTGTCAGTAACCAGCAATCAGTGTGGGGAGGAGCACAGCTGATGCTCAGGGTCCAACCAAATGAACTTTTCACCTGTGCCCTGCCTGGGATTCTTGGTGTGTCATAAAGCTCTTAAAGAATGTTAAAGGGATGAATCCATCAGTCATCACTCAGCTAGGTTCAATGGTTGCCATTTAATGTGTTAAATTCTAGTGAGAAATATAACCTTCTGTTAAGTAAGCAAAGAATTGACTTGAGAAGGCATAGGTTAGCTCAAGGCCTAATCTGACCTATCAAGTAAGAAATTAGCTTTGAAGCTGTCTAAGCACCAAAACATTTCCTCCTCCCCTAATGTGCTATGTAAGTGACTTTAGCCCTCATAGGACATCTGGATTCCTCACCAAGAAAGCCTTCTCCTTTGGACAACTTTGGTTTGCCCTGTTTCACGGAATCTCGGAACTAGAAACCAAAAATTTCTTGGCCCTGGACTAGAGCTTTGACCCCAATTCCTTTGGGGGAAAATTGTGATCTCAGGTGATGGTTACTGCCCTGGACAAGCTGGTACAAGGGCAAGAGATAGCAGTCTTCTTTGCCTGGGTCAGATCTTCTCTGATTACATTTCAGGATGCTCCCACAGAGCTGTTGCTGAGACAGTGAGAGGCAGTGACAGAACATGACTATGGAGAGAGGCACCAGAGACAGACTTAAGAGAAAGACAGAGACCTCAAGAGGACTGGCTGGCTTGTGAGTGGGAGGGAGAGGTCCAATCATTGGATTACCTGGGACTGTTCTTTGGCTGCCATACAGACTTCCTATGCCAATGAGAACAGTTGCCAGGATGGGAGTGGTGGTAGGCTGGGTGGGACCCTGTAGGCTTTACTGAGTCCCTACCCTGCCCTTGAGTTTCTGACTTTTTCTTGCACACAAAATAGGCTCTTCCTTGAGCTTGGAGAGGACTGAGCTTACTCCCAATTCTTTTTTTACTCATCTTCAAGACACCAGACTATTGGAGCCTTCAGACTACACCAATATCCACCAGTTTTATGGATGAAGAAACAGAGGCGCAGGGTGCAATATTTGCCCAAATTCATACTGTACACTTGGAGTCAGGAGATGGGCCACAATAATCCAGGAACAGCTGCTCCTCTTTGACCTTTAGCTCTGGGGCTACTGCTCCCCCCACCCACTTCCCTCACTCAGCTGTCTCTGTTGCAAGGCACCCAGGTCCTAGCACAAGGGAAAATAAAGTTTCTGTTAACCTGAAAACAAGCCATAGGAGCAGAAGCCCCGAGTGCGCCTGCGGAGTTTGGAGCTCCTTCAACTTCAGGACTAATTGCAGAGAGGCAGTGGGCGGGCTCTTGGCAAGCGATTAGCTGTCCCACTGCATGAATAATTTGCATAGAAAATGCTTTATTTTGGCAATCTATTAAAGGGCCCACAGTGCTGTGGCTTATCTCAGTCTCACAGCAAGGGGAAGGCTTGGCTATCTCGTTAAGTTCTGTTGATGCATAACAATTTGAAATGGGCACAAGCTAGTATGACATTTAAAGATGCCTTCACTTAATTATATTACACAAACATGGGGTTGTTTATCCTTGGGAATAAAGTCTTTTTGAAGTCAAAGTTGGCATGTGCATAAAGGAGGGCATTTTAACTGATTTTTCAAGAGGGGGCTCCTCACTTCAAACTTGGGGGGTTGCATTTCCTTAGGGCCTTGTAACACAGAGGCTTCTATGGCTGAGATGCAGACTTTGAGATTGCTTCTTTAGCTCTTCTTTGGGGGTGGCCTACAGTTTGGCACTTAATACAGTATTGTGAATAAAAAAGCTTATTAGAGCAAGGAAAGAGACTGCTGTGTGACCTTGGTTGAGCCCTTCCCATTCTCTGAGCTCCACTGCCTTGTGTGCAACATGTGGGGTGGGGATTTCCCGTGCTAAGGCAATGTCTGGCATACCACAGAGTATTTTTGCCACTCGTCAATTGATTCCATAAATAAAAATACAGCCTCTGTGATAAGAATGGAAGGGAAATCAGGGACTGTTATGCTCTTTTTAAGGACTGGGCACAGGATGGAAGGGAGATGAGGAAAAATAACAAAGAGCTTACAACTATAGCAGGCGTTGGTACAGTTTTGTTCTGTCAACTCCAAAGAGTTGAAAACTTAAAAACCACAGTGCAGGTAGTCTTGCCTCACTTCCCTAAAAACTAAGAATTAGGTCTTGTTTGAAAGAACTGCAAAGAGATGCCTAGAGAAAAACCCCTGGATCCTTGAGAAGCCTGCCGTGTTCACAAGGTGCTCATGGAAAAACCAACTGATTGCTATGCTTACTAATGCTTCACCTCTGGGCTCAGGAGCAGAGGCCAGGGCTGCCGCAGGAGGAGCACTGGACCCCGGATGCAACAGACTGACTTCTGCCATGTGGAGCCTTCCATGTTTGCAGTGAGAGTGCTGTCTGCCTTGGTCATTCCACAGATGACAGCCCTAGTGAAAAGGAGGGCTTTTGCCCAGGGTCCTGGCTTCCAGACCCTGTGTTTTTCTGAATTCAAGCATTCTGGAAACTTATTCTCATCCTATTTCAGCCTATCTTCCCCGTAGGCCTGAAGACTACACTGTCCCCAACTCAGAGGCTGTTGTTAATATGTTCCTGCTTCTGCCTCTTCCTGACGTGTAAATATATACGCATGTATGCATGTTGCAGGGTATGTAATTAATAGATACATTATGTTATTAAGAACAGTGGTAACTTGCATTCATTATGATTTCTTATAAAGAAAACTTTCCATTAAAATAATTGGAAAAAATGAGTTGGTTTTAATAGTTAACTTTGTATTTGAATGATGGAAGAGCACTCTAGATACATCTTAAGAAATGCCAACTCTTAGATACAATTCAGCAACTTCATGGATGATCTCTACCTGTTGTCAGTCACCAACATCAATCTCCCCCAGTCTTGAGTAAAATTAATCCACTGGGTATTCCAATATATTAAAACCTTCATGTTGGTACTAGAAAGAGTTCATATCCAAATGTAGCACTAGATTGTCAAGGTGAGAACTATTAGGCTTGCATCATCTAAATAATAGAAGGCAAAGGTACTACCCACTGAATAGTTTGTTCTGTAGCAAGCACTGTGTATTTTAAAGACTTTGCAACCTTATGTTTAAGCCTTATGAGAGTGATTTTTTGTGGTTCAAAATGCTGAATGGTGGCAATTTCATATGGTTTAACCTAATGGTTTAACATTTACCATTGTTAATGCCATTTGCATGTCAAAAATTAGGAAAAGGAGGCACAGGGAAATTAAATATTTTACCCAAATTACAGAGTGAGTACAGCCAGGTGACATTATTTGAAGATTAAGAGCTCTGACTCCCTAGGCATTCATCCCTGATATTTTACCTTTTACCAAGATGTTCTGTAAGTGTATATGTTTCAGTGAATATGGCTAAGCTTGGTACATGTTATGTGTTCGGTTAATATTCATCAAATAAATTGGTGAGTAAAGAATAAATACAAGGATGATGGTAGCTCCAGTTTCAGAATAATATACAGGATAATGTTAGGCCATAGAACACTTGACCTATGATTCTTTAACTTCTCCTTGTGATCTGATCCATTATACCAGAGTCATTCCCAGAGCCACAAATGGGGCACATATATTTGGAGGAGGGGAGTATCATGGGGATAAATCCAGGAGTTACATTGCTGTCAAGGCAGTAGCCCCGGATGGGGAGTTATTTAGAGGAGCAGAGGAGGAGAGAGTGAGCAAAACCATTGTGCCTTGAGTTATGATTGTTAGGCTGAGAGAGGTAAAGTCTTCTGGGTCTGACTTTGTACACAGAACCCATTCAGTCTAGCTGAAAACAGATTAAAATATCCATTAACATCAGAGAGTTTTCATGGCACATCTATTACTTCTTGAACACTTGGAGTCTTTGTTCTCTGAAGTCTGTCCTCTGACTTCAGTAAAATCTGCCCTCTCATATCCACACACAGCTTCTAGTCCCTGTACCTTGTCTTCTATCAGTGGCCAGGGGACTGAGGTTAGGGACCTCCAGCTATATGTGTGTGTGTGTGTGTGTGTGTGTGTGTGTGTGTGTGTGTGACAGTGAGCACACCAGAAGGCATCAAGTGACCCCAACTATGTTATGAATAAATGAGTTAGACTTTAATTATGTATTTTTCATTTTTCGGTCAAACATAACTAAAAAATTAGAAGTGTGTAAAATGGCACATATTTATACAACAATTACAGCTGCCCTATTGAATTCCAGTAGCAAGATGATGCCTTATAAGGTGTACTTAGACCACTGGGGCTGTGCCAGTAACTACGGGACTTGTGGGACCCTGGCCACTTTCTCTGTATTTTCTTTCTTTTTTTCCTCCTGGCTCATGATATAAGTAGCTTTGCTCAGCCACATGTTCTTGTCATTGCCACACTGCACTCCTGCCAGAGGCCCAAATGAATAGGGTCACTTGATCGTGGGCAGGAACCTCCAAGATTGCAAGCTTAATAAGCCCTTTCTAAATTAATTACCTTGGGTATTTCATTATAGTGTTAGAAAACAGATGAACACAATTATCCCCAGGGGACCTGAAGCCCCAGAGGTAGGTGACCTTCCCAAGCCCTCTCAATAAGTCAGTGATGAAGGGACCAGGGCACTAGTGTTTAATTCCCAGTTTAGAACCCCTCCTATGAAAGCACACCATCTTCTGGGATGGAGTGCAGGGAGGAAAGAACTCTGGCTGTGCCATAATTGACCTTGTGTGGTGGCAAATGGCTAGCACTCATCTGGCCACCAAGATCTGCTCAGAGAGTCCAGACTTCATGACACCAGGACCAAAGCAACCTTATCTAGGTGGAAGAAAGCAATGAATAAATGAAGTTATTTTCCACATAATTCCATTGTGTCCAGAATTATTTATTATTCATTTAACAAATATTGAGTGGGGTCCACCTGTGTGCTAACAACTGTTTTGCTGAACTTCTGGACTTGGAAGACCTTCTGTCACAATCTCCAGCTTGACCTTGTGCCTTTCTCTCACTCTCACCACGGGTTTCACAACTCAGAAAGAGAAGGGAGAACCTTGGTACCATGGACAGCTCCGTGTGGGCGTAGAGGGCATAGGCAAGACCAAGAAAAAAGACCCTTCCCACCTCAGGTCTTCTCAGGCATATCTTCATTTCCTTTAGGAGAACCCAGGAAAACCTTATCTCAGTGTATCCATAAAGGAAATGGCTGGTCTCTGTTTCCCACGCACTTAAGTCAATGTATTAGCTCTTTGACATATGGCACTTCAGGGCCACACAAGACTACATGGATAGTCCAGGGAGGCTTAAAGAAATCACCTGGACCTACTCCTCCTTGTTCCTCATCTGTTTTTCCTGTAACATCAACTCTTGTCCCACAATCTGATCTCTGATCCTTCCATTCTCCTTTTGGACTTTGAGTTATTTTGGGTGTTTCTAATACCAGAACAGTAACTTACCCCAAAGTGGGATCCGATTCAGCTTTCCTTGTCTTGCTTTGGACAAGTTCTCCCACAATGCACGCAGACCTCCACATCAGCCATTCGGCTATGCATCCCTGCAGGCTAAACCTAAATACAAATGATGTGGGTGTAATTTTGAAGTGGCTTACCTAGGAGAAGAAGGAAAAGCTGGAGTTTGATGACTATTTAAAGTCAAAGCTAGCAGTCAGGAGAGGCTGCAATTTGTTATTGATAGAGAAAGCAATCAAAGGAGTTTCCCTATGAAGGTTTCTATTTCTTAGAGTTTTAAAAAAATAATGAGTGAAGTGGCAGGTAGTACAGGAGGTTAAAGAAGAACAAATCCTGAAATAGTTTCTCTGGAAAGCAGAAGACAGATGCAGGGACTGGCAGAGAGATGAGCAGGGGGTGTTGGGGGGCCTGGCAGAAAAGATATCATAATTAATACTATTATGGTTTGTGTATTTGGGGAATAGTCCCTAGCAACACTCATCTCCCAGTGTATAGAACAGGCAAGATGGATGCTTGGATTGATCTAAGATTAAGAACTTACTAATAATGGCAGTGGGAAAACAGAAGTCAATAGAGTAGGGTGTGTTGACAAGACAGTAGTAAATATAATAGATCAGTGGAAGGATAACGAGGAACTAGTGCCAGGAGAAGATTGAAAGACTTCCGGAAAAAGGAGGACTTGAGTTACAGCCAAGCACAATTAGGCTAAGAACAGTAGAAGCCGGCAAGGAAATATGAATGCTGAAATAAACATAAGGCTTTGATCACAGGAAATTCTAAGGTCTCATAGGTGAAGCAGTTTGGATAAGGACAAGGTCAAGTTAGTGCCTATAGGCAAATGTTGCTAAGTAGTACAAGGACAAGACGTAAGAGTCATATGGGGAGCAAGGACGTTGAGAAATTGGGGAGTCAGGTTATTGATTAACCCCTCCCTAGAGACACCAGAGCCTCGTGATCCTCTCCCCATGCCGACTAAAATTGTGTTCTAGATTTCAGGGAGGAATTGGAACTATACAAGCTCATGTTTGTGAGAGCAAAGACTTAGTGAATAAGATGCCCTGTGCTCCCTCTCCTCACCCAGTTGTGCCTACTTCTAAGAATATCAGATCTGAATAAAAAATTGCAAGAATCAATTCTATGTGTTTCTGCTCTCCAAAGTTCTCTTGAATTATTCATAGGTCCTCCATCTAGTTACCTCCTTCTTGGCTGCAATGGGACATCATGGCCACGTTGGTGGTGTGTGATAGATTGTAGAAATGACTGAAAGTTATTTTTTATTTTTCCTTTGACAATGTGACTTGGAATATATTCCATCAAAAGTCCCCACCCCCACTTTTTTGAGATATTCTTGTTATGCAACCCAGGCAGGCCTCAAACGGATGATCCTTCTGCCTCAATCTCTCTAGTGCTGGAATTACAGGCATGTGCCACCATGCCCAACAAAGAGTTTTTTCTTGTTTTTTTGAATCTGAGGTGGATATTGTGACTCAGCCAAGATAATATAGCAAAAGAGATATTGTGCAAATTCTAAGCCTACACCAAAAGAGATCTTACATGTTTCTTATTTACTTTGAACCTTGACAATCTGTGTATGCAAGTCCAGACTAGCTTGCTAATTAATGACAGATATATAGCCTAGATGCTTCTGCACCCCCAACTGACATCCTGCCAACTTCTAGTGTCAGAACGATGAGCCAGTGAGTGATCCTAGCCTGAATTATCCTGCTTCCAGCTGAAATTCATTGAAGAAGCTTATCCTAGATCAATCAAACCAGACTCAAATTAGCATGGCCACCTAGTCAGCCCATGCATTCATGAGAAATAATACATGGTTTTTATGTTAAGCCACAAATTTGGGGGAAAGTTGGTTTGTTATGCACCAAACCTAGCAGATACAAGGTGGAATGGAGGAGAGGTAAAAGATGCACTGTTCTAAATAATAAAATGATGTGTTAATCGATAGCTGCTGTATCACAGGGCTACTCCTCTTCAGCAAAAGTCACCCCTTTTTCCCTTTCTCTGGGTTGATGCAGCCTCACACAAAGCCACATAATTTGTCAAGGGGCTAAGGATAGGACATACATATGGCTTGCCCCTCTGTCAGATTCCTTTGTGTGGACCCAAATTGTCCAAATATAAGCAGCCTCCTTGTAAGCCATCAGAGAGTCTGATACTGTCCTTCTTAGGTAGCAAGTGTTATGCTGTACTATTTGCTAACACAGATAATTGGACAAAAACATGGAGATGAGCAGGAGATGGCAAATCACAATTTTGCCTTTGGAAATCTGGGTTATAAAACATGAAAAACATAAATTGTAGTGGAACTAGAAGATTTTTAAAAAAAGATATATCTAGAAAGGTTTTACAGTAGAGAATGGAGTCACGATTCCTGAAGGGCCAGGGAGGGTTATGGCAACTGAGAAGTCAAGAGTAAAAAGGAGCTAGAACCACAGAAAGCATATGGAGTGCAGTGAAAGAACATTGATAAGCGGTAGAGAAAAACCAAACAAGCAGGGCATGGCTCAGCTCAGTTAATGACTTGGCACTGCTGCAACAAGTGTGAGCACCTGCTGTTCGGCCCTGTGGTCACTATGGATTTGGAAGTAGCTTTCACACAGGCTCTTGGGATCCGGCCCCACTGCAGTCCTGTCCATGAGTTTCTGAAAGTTGATTTCATGCTTATGCCACTCCCTTACTTGGGTTTATCTTAACAGTGCTCTTGCCTTAAAGTAGCCTCTGAGGAAATAGCTTGTCCACCAAGACTCTAGGCCTCACAGATACAGAGGCAGACAAACACCATCACTGCCCTTCTCTACGTTCCCAATCTCCTTTGCAAGTCTTGTGAGGACAAGCCTAGGAGAAATAGCTGCCAGGTTCATCAGGATGTGGGGCTGCAGGACAAAGGGAAATGTGCCTTCAGGAAGCAGCTATAGTACCAACATCGTGACAGCATGCTCATCCCTGATCCTGCCTGTAATGCCTCTCTCCCTCCTACCAACCCTGGAAAACACTCTTCCAACATCCAGTGGATCCTCAAATTTGGGAAGCCACTATCACCTGTGAAGGTTTCTCTCCCACATTAAGAATGATTCTTTATGCTCTCAGTTAAGCTGTTTTTTAGGACCCTGTCATCCCAGAGCAGGAAGACCCTGTAGAGGTCAGCCTATTCCATTTGTAAATGGAAATCAGAGACTCAGAAAGGAAAGTTCTCCAAGCCATAATGGCTGGCCAAAGATAAGAGCAGGAAATGTGAGAATTGGGACCCTTATCTTCTGCCCCTTTCTTACTTAAAAATGTCTCAAACAAGTTAAGAGGGTCTATTAGGAGATTGTAGTCAGTAAACTATCTCATTGATTGATTGATTGACTTATTCATTTGTTTTTTTATTAGTATATATTTGCCAACACACTGATCACCTTCATCACGGGAAATTAGTATCTGTACATAATATGTCAATTCTTTTTTCCCTTTCTCCTCCCTCCCTTCAACTCTTCTTTCTCTTCCCACATGCAAAAGCTTTATCTCCATATTTTCCTTCCATTCTCTTTGCTCTTGGTGTACCTTTTGAGTTTCTCACACAAAAGAAACACTGTGATATTTAAACTTATGCTTCTGATTTATTTCACTTAAAATTATGTTCTCTAGGTGTATCTGTTTACCTAAAAGTGACTCAAGTTTATTCTTTATGGCAGAGTAGCATTCCATTGTGTGTAAATACTACATTTTCTTTATTAATTCAATTTTTGTTGGGCATATGGGCTGTTTCCAAGTTTTAGCTATTGTAAATTTTGCTAATATCAGCATGGGTATGTATATATCACTGTGGCATGATGCTTTTAACTCTTTCAGGAGTATACCTATGAGCGAAATGGCTGAGTCAAAAGGAGCTTGTAGTTTTAACTTTCTGAGGAATCTCCATACCTATTTCCACAGTGGTCGTACAAGTTTGCACTCTCACTGTTACAGTTTATGTCTAAATGTTCCCCCAAAGCCTTATGCAGCCATGGGAGGAGGGCTTTCCAGAGGTGGCTGAATCCAGAGTGTGCGATGCTGGGATTAAGGGTGTGTGATCAGTTCACTGATTGGTTTGGCATCACCCTGATCCCAACAGCCTGAGTCAAATATAAAACAGGCAGAAAGATTATATTAAATTTAGTTGCGTTTGCTGTCTTCCACCGCCATGAATGGTTGCCCTTCTGCCATGTACCACCTGCCTTGGAGCCAGCCAGTTATGGACTGAATCTCTGCAAACTGTGCACTAAATAAATCTTTTGGTTTTGGGTATTTTGTCTTAGCAATGATAAAAGCAGCTAAGACACTCACAAACAATGCAGAAGGATTCATTTTCCCCACAGCTTTGCCAGCATTTGTTATTGGTTGATTTCTTGGTGATAACCATTCTTTGTGGAGTAAGATGGTAGTTCAGTGTTGTTTTAATTTGCATTTCTTAAATGATAAGTAATGGTGAACATTTTTTCATATATTTATTTGATATTTGTACTTCTTCATTAGAGAAGTATCTGTTCATTTTAGATGTCCATTTTTTGATTGGATCTCTAAATCTGGGAATACATTCATTATTTTTTGAACCCTCTAGATGTATATCAAGCCCTGCACTTTACAAACTTTTACTCAACCAGCATTTCTTTAAATAACGTAATCCTTGACATTCTCTCTGGACTAACCTACCCAGGCCCAGCGCTGGGAGATGAGAGCTAATGACAGACCCAAAAGCCAGATACCACCAGATGCCAATGTGCTCAGAAGTTGTCTCAGTTACGTTCCTCATTGTTGAGTCAAAATACCTAACACCCAAAGTTAAGGGAGGAAAGATTTAGTTAGCTCACAGTTTGTACAGATTTTAATCCATAGCCTGCTGACTTCAAGGAAGTCAGCGGGACACTGCAGAGGAGAAACAGTTTGTGGCAAACCAGGAAGCACCAAGTAAAAAAAAAAAATCAAGTGACAAATGATGAACTTTTCTCTCTGCCTTACATCTTATCCAGGGTACCCAGTCTTAGGAGGGTAGCACTCATATCCTTAACCCTAGCATGGCCAATTCCAGTGTCACACACTTTCCAGCCATCTCTGAAAAGCCCCACATGAGAGTTCATGAGGCTTTAGGGGGACAGCTAGACACACGCCTTAACAGAGGCCCCTGGGTAATGAGCAATGTGAGACACCTGCCATGATCAGCCTCCTTTCTTTAGATTGCCCATATCAGCCAATCTAATAAGAAGAGTGGAGACTTTTATCTACTGGGGCTCATCCAATGCTTCCTCAACTTTCTGTGCTAAATATTATTAAAATTCTCGTGTTTTAAAAGGGGAAACTGGAGCTCATGAAAGAAATCATTTGCCCCATTACATAGGCAGTAACTAGCAGAGTGATAACTCGAAGTCATGTCTAACTTGACTGTCTTGGCTCTTTCTAGGACACTACTGAGGGACAAAAGATATTTGGAAGTTCTAGAGGAGTGGTTTATAGTAACCATGCAGAAGACAATGAGATGCTAAAGTATTTCTTTTTGAGTCAAGCTAACTGTGGTTTTAGTGGTCCACATGGTATTTCTCTCCAGATTCAGTATGTCTGAATCCCAGACTGGGAAAGGGACCAGGATAAGGTGAAAGGTCTACCTGTGGGAGCTCATGATTCAGGCTAGGTGGGGGCAACTTAGGGCTTAGGGGTGAGATAGTCCAGAAGAGCTGAGCTGTCTGATACTTTGGACCCTGTTTGTATATAGGTAATTTCACCTTGGGTTGGGAAGCAGCTCCTTGAGGCTGAACTTAGAGGATGGTGTGCATAGGCTCAGGTCCCACACAAGCCATCTCTGGTGTAGGACCCAGAACACAGAATGGAATGGACTACGGAGAGCTACCCAGAAGAAGCTCTAAACTAAGAGCTGAGGAAAATGTTACAGCCGCTTAGCTGACTAAACAGGAATGGGCTTCCTTGGTATAGAAGTGAGCTGAAGGCTGCAGCCAATTCTAATAACCCTTAAGACTCATGTGGAGCCTAAGCACTGGGCAAGCCAGAGTGGACTGAACACCTGAAAAGACGGAAGAAACTTGCCACTATTGGCCTCCATCTCTGTATTAGCTCCATTTATCAATTCATGGGAATGATGGGTGATCCTTTAGCAAGATAAATGACCCCTTATCTGATCTCCAAATGTTTGACAAGAAGGACAGTGGTTCTCTTGTTCTCTAATCTGCAAAATCCTTACAGGCAATCACAGGCACTGTCTTCCTGGATCCCATACACACACTGCCATCTGCTGGGAGGCTGAAGGAGCTATCTAGAGCTACACTAGGTATGAGTCCAAACTAGAATTCATATCCCTAATTCGTAGGAAAGCTCCTCTGTCCTGCTAGTCCCAGCCAGAAGGTACCAGGTCTCTCTTCCTATCTGCCTGCTTCCTCTGACTGTCCCACGTCTGCCTAGGTATAAATCCCCTCTCTTATTGGGTTCCTCTCTCCCAACTCTCCACCTTAGGTAGTTACTCCTGAGGGCAGATTGGATCCTAAGCCAAGAGGTGCAGCCACAGAGCAGGGGCTCACTATGGGATTGCTCAGAGCTGCAGCAGGAGGACTTTGGGGCACATGGGCCCTGGGGGCAGGAAGTGATGCCTGTACCCTTTGTCACATATGGATCAGGGGAAAAGGGTATGGGGCCCACCCTGTTGGAGGCCTGGAGAGAAGGTACGTGGATCTGCTGCCGACAGTCTGCCCAAGGACTGCAGACCCAGAGAAATAGGTCCATTCTAGAGCTTCCTGGAAGCCAGGAGGGAAAAAAGCAATGTGTACCTGCTTGTACCCTCTAGGAATAAGTCAGGGTAGCCAGAGCTACCTCACAGAGGATAAGATAGGGACAGGTTCTTTGAGATCCTCCATTAGAACCTCCCATTTTATGGATGACAAAAATGAGGCCAGAAATACTGGGCATCACACTTATTAGGGTGACTATGAATGCCCATTCCTGAAGGGTTGGGGGACATGAAGGTGAATTCCTTTACTTGCAGATGAGGAAACCTGGAAACTAACAGGAAGAGCCAGGCTGATCTGCCTGGGATGGCAACACTAGTGAGTTTTGTGCTGTGCACC
Organism: Cavia porcellus; assembly: GCF_034190915.1. Taxonomy (NCBI): domain Eukaryota; kingdom Metazoa; phylum Chordata; class Mammalia; order Rodentia; family Caviidae; genus Cavia; species Cavia porcellus. The sequence goes on along the minus strand of NW_026947492.1, from coordinate 73,278,885 downwards.
ACACTGGACAAGCATGACAAGAATTCCCTGCTGCAGAGCTGCGGAGGCTCTGGGATTGGGGAGCAGTGGGTATGCATGGAGGCGGCCCATCTTCTGGTGAGAAGGAATGCAGAGCAGCAGTCACCAGCTGCCCCATGGTGCTGGGATCTTCCCACCATTTCCCTTGCTGCTCAGAGCAGGGCTGAGGTGGGAGGCTTATTTATTTCCTTGCTTTTATTTACTCATCTTTTATTCATTACCAGCCTGTCAGTGTATATTGTTTACATTATAAATCATATGTATTCCCACACTTCCTCTTAAAGAAAAAACCCAAGAATACAGATTGTTCTGACGCTGTAAAAACGATAGTGGCAGCAGTGGCACTAAGTCTTTCATCTTCCTGTGGGTCTCCAGTGCACTGCAGAAAGCCCTGATTCTGCCAAACTGAAGGCTGAGACCACCTAGATCCCCAGCACCCATTCAATATGGTGTGTACATCTGAACTTCAATAGACACAAGAAGGAAGAGGAATGAGAGAGAGAGAGCAAGGCTCTGCAGGGAAACCCAAAGATGACCTTTCACCCACATTCTCTTCCTGACCAGTGCAGCTTCGGCTGGGCTGGAACACCAGCTGCCTAAAGTCATCTGAGCTGCATCCAAGCTAGTCTGTAGGAAAGGCTCAAAGGAGCAAGGAACCAGAAAGACAGACTGCAGCTGCTGAGACCATAGAACACTGGTGGTGAAACTTTTAGAGCATTCAATGAAATAAACAGCTCACTGTGCCATATATGTCATAAGTTCACCACTACTGCCATAAAAGAAGAATAGATTTGTGAAGGATAGCTGGACCCAAGAATTGATAACCTGGTGGGGCATAGTACTTGAACAGAAGTCATCCAGGAACAAATGCAGAAGACTCTGGATGGAACTGCCTGGCAGTCACCACTTGTATTGTATAGACTGCCTTCAGTGGAGTTCAAAGTTCTGGAATTCAGATCAGGATTTCAGCAGCTGCGGTAAGCAGATACAACCTATAACTGTGAGAATGAGCCAAGAGTTACACATATCTCTAAGGGAAGGAAAACCCAAAACATGAGAGGGAGAGAGAGAGGAGCGAGAGAGGAGAGAGAGAGAGAGAGGGAGAGAGAGAGAGGAGGGAGAGAGAGGGAGGGAGGGAGAGAGAGAGAGAGAGAGAGAGAGAGAGTAAGTAATTAGCACCACAGGCATATTTCAAGATCATGGTGGCCAACCACAATAAAGTTACCTCTTGTTCATGTTCTGTCGCTGTCCCAGTCGGTAGGGATGCAGGCTGGTGGAAGATCATCTACCTGGTATCTGTATCATCTAGAACACAAGGGCTACAAGACTATGGAAAGAAAGAAGAGATAGGAAACACATTATCTCTAAACTGTCTCAATACAGACCAAAGCATTCAACTCTTTCGCTCACAGTACACTGGCTAGACCCAGTCACATGGTTGAAACCAGGCTTCAAGGGATGCAGTGATACACAGGAGGACAGTGCATTTGCATCCAGTGAGCCTGGCCCAGCTGCACAGTAGGCATCAGACAAGAAGCAATTAAAGTAACTGATTTGCAAGAAACTCAGGGAAATATCCAAATTATCTTTAAACAAGTAGTGAGAAGAAATAATAAAAACAAATAAATTCACTAAGAACACTATTAATTGCCCAATTAATGGAAAGGCTAAAACAGTTAATATGAGGGAAAAAATTGGAAAGAAAAAAGTGCTCAGTTATCTTTCTTTTGCATAGTTGCATCGGTTTCATTAGAGAAACAAGCCTCCAAAGACTACTGAAAGTATAACAAATACAAAATAATTACCATTTCAAAAAATATTGAAAGCAAGGCTATCAAGGAGGCTTTCTACTACTTACTAGTTTGGCACCAATTTGTTTCTGCTTTTTTGTTTTGGTCAGATAGTATTGAGAAATTCAGTGAAAATGGCAAATATTTTAAGTTCATCTTGCACATCTCAAGATAATCTTCAATTAACCTTTTTCACAAGCTTCAAAGAGAATAGTAGAAAACTAGTTTTTCCTCAATAAAGCGTTGGTAGAATTATCTAACTGCCTGCATTTCATGTCATAAAGTGCCATAAATAAGGAACACAAAACTTATAATCACTTTTTATGAGTGCATTTATATAAAATCCAAATATATTCATAGGAAAATCGCCTTTATTCCAAAGCTTTATTTTTAAAGAGTCAACTTGACAACTTAGATAACAAATCAGAGTACATTCAAATTTAATATACCCTGCACTGAAACATGTTTTAGTCCCAAGACATATTTGAAAATATTGAGGGTACTGGGTATGGTGGCTCCTGTAATCCCAACACTCGTGAGGCTGAGGCAGGAGGATCACCATGAGTTTTGAGGCCAGCCTGGGGTGCATAAGCAAGTTCAGCCTGCACTACACAGCAAGACCTTGTCTGAAAAACAAAAATAAACAAAAAAAACCCTGAAGGAACCCTGCAGGGCCATAGTTTCTACAAAACACCATTAAGGAACCACTCAGTCACTTACAGCTTGATAAATTCCATCAGCGCCAAATATGAGAATGTGAGTGATCAGTCATTTGGTGTGAACCTGTTTCTATTTCATTGGCCCAATAGTGGTTTTCATTGCTATGTAGTATACATGCAAACTTATTTCCTTTCAGTGAGCTTTTTCAAACTGCTGTATCTGTAGAATCTAGATTATCATCTGTATTCATCCATTTATTGAATATTCATTGAAGCCTACTATGTGCCAGGCACCATTCTGGGCATGAAGGAGGTAAATATGAACAAAAGAAACAAAAGTCCCTAGCCTCATACAGCTTATATTCTAAACAGGCACCAGTGAAATAAGCTTCCAAAGCTCCAATAAGCTTTGGATGGTGTAGATAAGTGCAGTAGAAGAGGAGACCGGGGCATAGCAATGAGGCTGGGGCTGTTGGGCATGGTCTGGCAGTGGCTGAGACTTGCTAACCACAGATGCACAGTAGCAGCTTCCAAGCCTGGCACCTGATACCAATCTTCTCACATGAGATCAACCCGAGTCCTTTACCTAATACCAGTCTTTTAACACAAGATCAAGCAGGTTTCTGATGGGATGGTCTGGATCTAATGTCAGAAAAAAATATATAAAAGATGGCAGCCATTGGCTTTGCTGCCATTGTCCTTTTGTTCTTGTCCAGCTTGTGTGCAGGACCCATCTTCTCTTTTTCCCTCAGAATGTTTCCCCTTGACCACTTTTTTGCTTCTTTTTCTTCTTCTCTTTTGCTCTAAAATAAATGTTCAACTTTCACATTCAGCAATTGTTCCAACTAATTCACTAATTGTTCCAACTAATCCTTTGTGTGGGACAGTAAGATCCTGAAAAGCACTGCTGGTCACTACAATGACAGAAACAAGAGGATAAATCAGGGGAGGAGATTGGGTGCTGTATTTTTCATCAGTCGGTCAGGGAAGACTCTCTGAAAAAGGTGATATTTGAGTGAAGACTTGCAGAAGGGGAAAGCTGGAGTCATATTGGTATTTAGGGTCTGAGCATTCCAGGCAGAAAGCAAGGAGGTCAGCATAGCTGGACACAGAGACTGTAAGAGATGAGCCGAGAGAGGAAATGTTTAAGAACTTCAACCACTTGGGGACACCTAACCACATCAAAGCAGTATCTCGTCCCTGTCCCTGTCCCTGTCCCTTTCCATTTAAGGATATCTAATTTCTAGTGTGCTGGGGTCAGCCTCGTCTCAGTGCATTTTTAACTGGACACACTACAGCCTGCTCCTTCGCTGATGCCTGCTGCACCTTAGCCCCTCGCTGACCATTTTTAGTCACCTTAGCAGCCAGGCTTGGTATTATCACTCATTCAGTGCCACTGCCACTGCCGTAGCCTCATAAGAGGGGAATCAGGGAGCAGTTCCCTCCCTTATTCTTAAGGACCATGATACGACAGCGTAGATTTTTCTAAAGGCTTGCAGAAAACAAAAGGGGAAAACAGTGCAGGAGGAAAACTTGGCTGTCATCCTGCTGAAACCATAGCTCAGTAGCCATCTCCCTGCACGAGGAGCTCTTTCCCCACTAGAAGGCCCAGATCCACCATAAATCACAGGCCTTAAGTGTTGCCCCTTTCCAGTCCCCAAGCTATCAAACTTCTGTCTCTGAGTCATCAGAGGGGGAACTCTAAATTTTATTTTATTTTATTTTTATTTTTTTAATTTTATCTAAATTTTATTTTTAAAATTTATTTAATTAATGAATTAGTGGTAATGGGGATTGAACCCAGGTCCTTTGCATTCAACTACCCCACCCCCATGTTTTTCTAAAAGGTATTTTTTTGTTGTTTTTATTTTGAACAAAGCCTTGCTAAGTTACTAAACTGCCTACATTAGGGCAAGATTGTGCTCTTCCTACCTTCCAGGGTGCTGGGATTATAGGCATGTGCCACCTTACCCAACCAGTCCTAAATTTTACAATGTGAAAACCTCTCGTTAAAGAAAAATGCTACTTTTATTTATTCCGAAAATCCCTTTCATCCTCATTGTCTCGGCCCCCATTCAATCTAAATGTGCCAGTGGGCCTGGCCTGTGCATAACCAGAAGCTTTACAGAAACATTTCTCCTCTGCCAAGACAAGTCTTCCACCAACCCTAGAGCACAGCATCTGCTGGCAACTTTTCTCAAAATGTCAACACTGGTGCTTGATGCCATGAAAAACTATGATGTATTATGGAAAGCACAAACCAGGGCTTCCTTCTTCACTGTACACTGGGCTCCCTGGACTGGGAACTGCTGACCAAGCAGCAAGTGTGCATTCAGCCAAGCAGGGCCTCTTTAACATGCTTTAATTTCTTTTCAAATTGGAAGGATCAATGAATTTTAAATCAAATATGCCTAAGTATATTATTGACGTTCATCTTTATACTCACTGTTTAGTATTCTCATGGCTAGGGCAAAATACCTGACAACTGAGAGGTTTAATTTAGCTCCCAGTTTCAGGGGTTTTCATCTCTGATCAGCTGGCTTCAAGGCAGAAGCATCATGGCAGAAGAGCCTGGCAGAGCAGAGCTGCTCACTTCATGGTGGTTGGGAAGCATAGTACAAAGGAAAAGCAGAGACAAAGGAATCAGAAACCAAACATAGTCCCCAAGGTCACATCCCATGGTCCACTTTCTCCAAATTGCCCCTGCCTCTTACTAGCCTTGTAAGCTATAAGTTCATTAATGAGTGAGCCCACCAATGAAATTAGGGCCCTTACAATCCAATCACCTCTCCAACAGTCTCTTAACCAAGTCAAGTTGACAGTCAAGATTATCTGGTTAATGGCAAGTAAAATACATCAGACATACAACTTTAAATATTGCATTGTTTCTCTTATATAAGAAACTCAAATTATGAATTAAGAGCAAAACAAAAGATAACTTCCAATAGGAAGTAGGTAAATAGTGCTTTCTCAAATAAGAAGGGAATCCAAAGATGAGGGGAAGAGGAAAAGGATGAAAAAAGGGATCAAAATGTGTTATGTACATGTATGCATTATGTATTGCAAATATGTACTAATACATTAAACAGAAAAAAATTAACTAGTACATTAATGAAGGCATAAAATATAATTTAATTTTTTATGGAAGATGAAGCCCATGAAGGCAAAAGTGCCTAAAGACAAGGACAGCCCTAGTGAGGTCCTAAAGTTAGCCAGAGCCTGCCACGACTCAAACAAAACTGGGTCATTCATGCTGAGTAATTTGTCTGTAGATCTTTGTGACAAAGTTAGAGTAAAGCTAACATGACATGCAGTGTAGAATTTCCCATTTTAATGATGAATAAGATCATAGAGTTATGGTAATTACATAAATATCTCTAAGTGGGGGAGTAGGTGGACATTCACCAAATCAAGTTATGAAAAAGACAAAAAGGAGGGCTGGAGATTTAGTTCAGTGGCATAAGTGCCTGCCTGGCAAGCTCAAGGTCGTGAGCTCGATCCCAAGTACAAAAAGAAAGAAAGAAAGAAAGAAAGAAAGAAAGAAAGAAAGAAGGTGTTAGGTAGAATTATACTGATTTGTTCTGTGGCTGTTTTCTAGGCTCTAGGTCTTTGATTCACAAATCCTTCTGGAAGTAAATCAGTCATTTAATAATAATAATAATATTCACTTAATAATAGTACTAATTTTTCGGTGGAGGTAGACAGTGCACAAAATACTTTGGATGGAAACTCAGTTCTCAAGAATCATGATGCTTTTGGGTGCAAGAGATAAACATCTAACTCAAGCAAGATAACAATTACCAAAAATCAAAAGGGAAGAATATATTAGTTCACGTGACTAGGAAGGACTCAGAGCACCTTAGAGAAGCAGGATGAGCAGGAGCGAAGAGTGTACTGGGGGTGGAATCAGAACTCAACACCACTACACTCACTCTCCATTCAGTTCACGAACACTGGTATCACCCTCTCCATCCTTAGACAAGCCTACTCCATCTGGTGGAGAAAACAGTTGTCTGGAAATCCCAATTTTGCATTGGCAGGTAGAGCAGAGTCATGCAGTCTCTCTCCAAAGTAGACTTAGACAAGAGGTCGAGTGGCCCTGCTTTGTGTGGAAGGTAAGGCCAAACAGTGAGAAAAGTCAGCTGAGGAAATGGAGGAAGCAAAACAGAAACAAAACAAAACTGTGTGAAGCAGTGCACTATTGGAGGGGCCACTGAATCTCAGTCTTGCTGGTATGCCTGGGAAAGGATGTGTGGATCAGCCCTCAGAATTGTTCCCTGAAGAATGAGTTTCTGAGAATATATCTGCTAACTCCCCGCCTATATTGTTTGAGAGTTGGTGTGGATAATAACTTGACTCACTTCCCAAGCCAGAGACATGCTATATGTTAATGATTCCCACTGTGTTCAGAAACTGTGTGCAGGTAACTTCATGGAATTGGGGGACTGCAAAATATGGGTGGAGCGTCTATACCATACACTATGGCTACATCTGATCCCAGAGCTATAGTTCCCAAAGCAGCATGGAGCTGGGGCTGCTTCCTAGAAAGAGGGGCAGCTTCATCTATTAGAGTAGAGAAAGTTCACCTAGTCCTTCCTTCTACTCTTCCTAGTAACTAAAATCTATCTCCATCTCTTCAGAATTATAAGGAAAACAAAGACTGGCCATATTTGCCCAGTAACAAGGGTACCGGCAGACACAAACCTTGGTTCTCCAGTTATCACTAACTTGATCCCCCTGCAGAAAGAAAATAGTCATTATCAAAAAACCAATTGTCATTATGCCTCTTTAGAAAAATTTTCATTAAAGATAAAGCAAATTTTAATTAGATTAAGTATCCAATTACTGTAATTACATTTTTAAAAAATTCACATCATGAAGATGACCCCTTTTAAAAGGGTTACAGGAATAATTAGTGTATTCATATTAACCAAAATGTACTGGATAATATTTATACCCAGAAGACAAAGTACATTACACACATTTCACCTTTTGGGAAAGCTTGCAAATGTTTTGGCAGTGGCATGAATATTTATAGGCAAGAGTGTGCTTTAGCAAGATTATGTGAGGAAGCATTTAAATGCTCACCAATTTTTACCCAGGGGTAAAGTATATAGAAAATGTAGTGCAGAGATTATGGATATGCAAAGTGTGACTGAAGCAGGGAATTTCTATCAGTTTGCTCAATTAATTGGTGCCAAAGACTGTTTCTCCTTCTTCAAGGCAGAAAGATTCAACCTATCAAACTGTGATCTCCCGGCTCTGAATTCTCCAGAGACAGAGATCTGCAAGGAGAGCAGTAAAGTTTTCTCACCTTGCCCATTCACCGGCAGGAAGCCTTGATCTTCACACTCCTAACTTTTTGTTCATGCATCCCCTATGTATGAAGAGGTTTAGGAAGAAGAATCTGGGTTTCTAGAGGCCTCCTCCTGCAAAAGTTTTTATCCAAAACTACTTTCTCTTTGCTAGTTCCCAGTTTCTTCCTTCAGACCTGTTTCTGAGCTGTAACTACTGCTACTGCTTCCGCCTCACACATGATTACCTTCCAGGGTCTATCACTTTTACAGCTTCAGTGGGAGGAAGGCTGCATCATTTCCCTTTCACAGATGAGGATGCTGTGGCTCTGGAGCTTGCAGTGCCTCCCACGTCACACAATGGGCTTTCTAAGGAAACTCTACTGCCACCAACCCCCGAACTGCATGACTCTGCTCTACCTGCCAAGAAGCTGTACTGTGGCTGCCGCAAGGCCAGCGGCATCCCACTTCTGCTGCTACTGACACCCATCCAAATGGGCACGCAGTCACTTCCCCCTCCACATTCAGGTGTGATTATGCCTGATTGGGGACGGTTACGTGTCTGCATTCCACTGACCAGAGAAGCCAGAAAATATGCTTTGTTGGATCCTATGTTAATAATGTGTGATTCTCAATGTGAATAACATCAAGAAAGGGTATTTAAATGATTTTGAACATCCACATTTAAATGATTTTTCAGGGCATTTAAATGACTTTGAACATCCACATTTAAATGATTTTGAACATTCATTGCATCCCCCTATCCCAGACCAAAATTCTACCCATCTTTTAAAGTGCAGGTCGAACACATCTTCTTTAGTACCATTATTTCCTGTATTCCTTCCTTTTCCTCTTCATTCTAGACTTTGGAAAAACAGGGCTTGCTATCCTGTCCTTCATGTTCTGGGTTCTTGGTCCCATTTGCCTGATAAGCACTCCCAATCTCATGCCTGTATTAAGGTCTGTGACTCTATACAATACTGCTGTCACTATTCCTTATAGAATCTGCTTTAAAATTGACTTTAGAGCTAGCATCAAGATTCCTTGAATCTCCTTTGAGATGGAAAAGCCCCAGTCACAGGAGAAATTAAATTTTTGGAAATTGCCACAGTCTCTGTAGTTGGGGTTTTCCAGAGAAACAGAACCAACTGGATGTGGATGTGTAAACACTCACCTATCTACATCTATCTATCTATCTATCTATCTATCTATCTATCTATCTATCTATAATTAGATGCTGGCAAGTCTAAACTCTGCAGCAGGCTAAAAGCATAGAAAAAATTGATGATGTAGTAGTACAAATCAAAAGTTAAGAATTTCTTTCTGCTCAGGAAAATTAGTATTTTACTCTATTCAGGCCCTCAACTGATTGGACAAGGGCCACTCCTATTATGAAGTTTAATCTGCTTTACTAAAATTTTAGATTTAAATGTTAACTCATTTGGAAATAATATCACAGAAACATTCAGAATAATATATGATTGTATATCTGGGCACCACAGCCTGGATAACTTGACCCATAAAAGTGACCATCATGATCACTTACGGGCCAAATTTAGTAGATAATGTAGCATCACGTATGGTAGGCAAAATCAGTTATTTTTTTAAAAAAATGAGGTCCTTTGGACCCCTCAAGGAAACGCTATTGATTCCTAGAGATGTTGATTCCTGTTGCTTAAAGCAGTTACAGAACTAGCATATGTTTGTGAAATGAGAACCTTGTGCTTTAATTGTGAATCAGTTTTGTGCTCAATATGCCAAGGAAGAAGATGCTATCCTATCCTCATGGAATGGAATCTAGGTGAAAATCTCCAACAAACTCATGAGAAGCAGTATGCACAGCAATCCGTCAAAGAAAGAGTCAGTATATATTGGAGTTTGGGAGCCTGTTTGTGAGGGTGTTGGCCAGAACTATGTATAAGAAGGGATGTACAGAGATAAGGGACTTTTGGAGTTGTGGCAAAGGTTTCTTCATCACAAGCCTAAAGGCAACAGAGACAAGCAACTGAAACGTGAGTCAAAGTAAAACTTTTCTCTTTATAAATTTATTGTCTCAGACATTTTGTCACAGTGACACAAAGGTCTCCGCTGTTCCCCCACTTCTGTCTTCAATCTCTCATGATGTACCTGTCTTCCAGGGAGACTTTACACAACTGTCAATTTAATCCAGATTTAGTCCATAATTATTTATAATTAAATACTCTAGAATTATATTCTCCTCAACCCCCTTCTCAGCCTACAAGAATTCAACAAGTGCCCTGATGTTAAGGAAGTTTTGACATTAGGATTGATTCATGGGCACATCTTCCAGTTCACAAAGATAAATGTTCTAAGGCATTTCCTTGCAGGCTGTCAGACAAGGCTACAAGCAAGAGACACATTTATTAAACTCAGAAAATAAAAGGGCTAGGTGCTGTGTTGAAGACTGTCTCTCCATTATTGCCCCCCAAAAATGGCAGACATGCAGGAAAAATGTAAGGCGGTCGAGAGAATCCTGGTTTAAAAATTGGAGGAACAGATTTCAATTGTGGTACAGCCACTAATGATCAGGGTGATCCACAGCAAGTCCCTCTTCCTTTGTAATTAACTCAGTTTTTTGTTTGGTCTAGTAACAAGAGAGCTGAGATAATGCTCTTTAGGGTCCTCTAACATCCCCGCTTCTCAGTCTTGTAGAATGGGGGGCTTCCAGTCTAAGGGATGCTTAGGGGGATGCCAGCTCCTTCCCTGAATGTACTGGCTGGAAAATGCTGTTGGTCTTCAGGGGAAGCAAGAGTAATCCCTGTTGTCTTTATGCTCCAAAGAGAGGCCTTTTGCCAAGCTGGAGTGATTTCTGAATAACTTTTGCCCATTTCCAAACCTGTACCATACTAAAAGAAATCCTTTTCCGCTGCACTCTTTCTCAAACAATGGCCTGAAAACATTCTTTTCCAACAAGACTGAAACAGTCAGAAAAAAAACTTCCTTGATTTACCATCTCTACACTATTTCTTAAATATGGACCTAAACTCACTCCTGTTTCCTTTCTTCTAAACTGACCCTGGATTTTTAATGTCTTGCCCTCATGTCTGCTCCGGATCTGGGCTTCACTTTGACACCAGCCTCTCTTGGTCATATATTTTCCATCCTTTTTTTTTTTTTTTGATGCTTTCCTTCTTAGGGTATAAACATATTTGTCTCTTCCTTTAGGGAAAAAACAATATTCCCTCAACCCTTAGACTCCCTCCAGTTGTCACTATATCTTTAATCATTTCTTCTTTCATGCAAAATTTACACAAAGTGGCTTGTGCTTGCTCTCTCTACTTCCTTGTTATTTGCTCATTGTTCAGCCTATAGCTGTCACAATTCTGATCTCGGTTTTCTAGCACTTTATTTGAAAAACTAAGCCCTTACTTGGAGGATTAAATCTGAGTTTTTAGAGAGGTTATGAATTACTGTACACTCCTGGATCCAGGACAACATGAGTCACCAAAGGGAGCAGCCAAGCCCAGCACCCAGGCTGTCCAAGAGCCCTGTCCACTAAGGATGTCCCCGTCTCTCCCAGCCTCACACTCCACCTGGCTGCAACAATGAATAAGGTCCTAGCTAAACATTCCATGTTTTCATCTTTTTTCTAGGCCACCTCCAGGAATAATACGATCATTAGCCCTTCTTACCTAGCCCATCATCTGAAGTTCATCTATTTTAGGGCATCTATTTTCACAAGGTCAAGCCTCTCTACTGCAGCACATATTTTATTCTGACTTCATCTTTTACTCTTCTCTGACTTCTCAAACTTTCCACTATACTTTGCCTTCTGGAGTCAATGTATGTCACCAGAAATCTTACATCATCTACTTCTTAGAAGTTTTTTCTTAATTATTATTCTAACAAACACGAGGCTATTCCCTCAGGCTCTGTTTCCTTTGCAGTTTTCCCTAAGTAAAAGTTATTTTTTCCTCCCATGATTCAAGACCTGGAGTGGAATAGTTGCACAGTTTATTCATCTTTTGATGCTTCCAAATTGCTTCCTTGCTCACCTCACCGAAAAGTAAAAATCAAACTCCAAAAAACCCAAAAACAAACCAAAACCCCCTCACCACTCTTTAGAAGATTGTCACTAACTGTTCATTTTATCTGTACCGCCTTACAACATCCCTGTAACTCTTCATTCATTCAAGATCACTGTCTTTACTTTCATTAGGTCCCTGTCCTCACATGTGGGAACTTCAACATAATATTGGAACCTAGACTACCACTGTGGTCTTCTACCACTTTACATAAGCACTTTTACTAATGTCATCTTCTCCCACACTTCATGTATGAGTTGATGACTTCCACATCTTTTTCTAGCCCCAATCTCTCTTGTGAACTTCAGATGCATATATATAGCTGGATATTTCTATATGGATGTTTCATGAAACTTCATTCTCTAAAACTGAATACACCATCTTCTCATCTATACTGCTATATAGAATTAAAGTCCACTCTGTCACCCAGGCCAACAATTTGGAAGTCATACCTGATTCCTTTGCACTTATGAGAGGTCATCTCCCATCAATCATCTCCTCCCTAACCTGCACTTGTTTTCCATGAGTCTACAGTTTCTTTGATTCATCCTCTCCAGAGAATAAAACTGACAAAGAGAGCAAGCTCTAGAGTAAGCATGGGTTCAAATAATGGTTTCCAATTACTTTGCAATTGATGGCAAATTTCTTAGGCTTTTTGAACCTTACTTTTCTCTTCCATAAAATGGGAATGTAATACTGCTTCATGAAGTTGTTGGGAAAATCAGTTGAAGCATGATACATAAAATGCCTGGATCAGAGTAAGTACTCCGAAACTTAGTGATGCTGATGATATCAATGATAATCATGCCCAATAATGGCAATAGGGATAACTTGGGAAAGAGATTTGAAGGACCTCACCTGCTTCTTAACTTGACTTTCAGCTAGTCCTTCGTTATTCAACCCCACTCTACATCCCTGAGTTTAAAGGAAACTAATATCTCCAATTCCTAAGACTTCATAGGTTCTTAGGCATGCATAAGTTTGCTTCTTATAGGCTTTCTTTTTGTAGTCACCCAACTTTTTATGCTCTACACTTGTATTGTTCAATATGGCAGTCAACAAACTACAAATGGCTACTGAGTCATTGACTGACTTGGTGCAACAGATTTTGCAGTGATATTTGGATGTATTGTTTGACATAAAGATATTATTTAAATCAACTTCATGTGATTATTTTTACTTCTAAAAATATAGCTACGAAATATTACAAATGTGGTTGGTATTGTGCTCAATTGGACGATGTTGCTATGCATCTTAATACAAATCTGACATTTTTCATCTGCCGTTACGTTTCCTACTTTCCGCTTTAGTCTTGTAGTCTACACATTTTATTTCTTTATTTTCAGCTTTGGGGGGGGGAATAAAGCTAAGCGCCTTCGGTGAGTGGTGGTGGACAGCGGGAACCAAGGTGGGTAACTGACAGGTGTTTGGGCGGCAGGATGCACAGCACTCGGTGGGAGAGGGAGCGAGCCAGAGGAGGAGTCTGTAAGGGGAGCGCGAGTCACGACCCGGGTCGCCCCTCGGAGCAGATCTTCGCTCAGCCGCGCAGGTAGCGGCCGGGATTGCAGCGCGCCTTGTCCCTCGCGCGACCCCGTCCTCGCAACCTGGTTCGTGGGGTCGCGAGCGAGCGAGCGCCTGCGCCGCGGTTCCGGTTCCGGGTCCGGGAGCTCTGGGGTTGGGCCCGGCACCTGCGGCGAGGCGCCGTGCTGAGCAGCCATGGCGTACTCCACCGTGCAGCGGGTGGCCCTGGCCTCGGGGCTCGTCCTGGCTGTGTCGCTGCTGCTCCCGAAAGCCTTCCTGTCCCGCGGGAAGCAGCCGCCGCCGCCGCCGGCGCCCGAAGGTGAGGAGGCCGGGACCGGGGCTCGGGGCTGCCGCGGGGTCGGGCCTTCGCCAGGCCGCTGGACGGGGCGGGCGAGGCGGTGTCTGCGCGGGTCCCGGCGGCGGAGCGGCCACCCAGCGCAGCCGTGCGTGTCCCTCCGCCGGGCTCCCGCAGGATTTGCTAGGGACGCGCTCACGCGTGGGCTGTCTCGCAGCCCGCTTGCTAGCCGCTGCTTCCAACTTTCCCTCAAAACACTCAGTCTCGTTCCTATCCGTTCATCTGAGTCAAAACTTTTTAGAGTTTCTGGCTTTTTTTTTTTTTTTTTTTGTCCTGTTTTGTATGAAATAAACTCAACTGGAATTGGTATTATCTTAACTCGCTATGCAGTTTGAGCTCGTCGTTGGGCACTCACTGCTTCAGGGTGTGTGTGTGTGTGTGTGTGTGTGTGCGCGCGCGCGCGCGCGCGCGCTTATGCATGAGCACCTTTCAAAATGTTACTTGAAGACTTTAGTAACCTAAGTTTCAGTTCTTGAGGTAAAGATGAACAAAACACTACATTCCCCCTGCTTATATTTATCTGTGAATCTTTTGCAATTGACGTAATTGTGGTATTTAAAAGTCCATCCTTTCCACTGCATTCAGGGTTGCTTGTTAACAGAATTATGGTCAAAGTATGGCTACTGAAGGCAGGGAAAAGGGACAATTCTCTATAGGCCACAAAGTTCTACCGGTCACTTTTTACTGTAAATTATGCCCATAACATCTTTGAGACATGATTTTAGTCTCCAAACTGTTCAACCTGTTGATTCCTGGACAGCTCCATTTGAACTGCAGTTGTTTTTTCTCTTGTGTATATTAGCTGTAGTTGGAGCCTCCTAGGTTATAAATATTGTAAATGCAAACTATCAAGCTCTAGTGGTAGTGGGCAGATTGGAATTGATAAAACTTATTCCTGTAGGACTGTTTGGAGGAGATTTCTTCAGTAGAATTTGATTAACTTTATGCTTGTAAGATGGAAAGAGACTTCTAAAATATCTTTTCATATTTGATTTATTTCCTTTTTTCTGTCTGTCTCTTATTGCACAATCCAAAATATTTTTGCTCACTATCTAATAACATTATTTGCCTTGAAGAAGAGTAAATTCACGATGATCCTGAGCAGTGAAGATTCCCCTAAAAGTTTTTTTTTTTGTTTTTAACTGATTTGAAGTCTCATTATGATGAATTATCATGAAGTAGTACTATTGAATAGGAATGGGAGAGAATCTTGTGAAAGTTGTAGAGGGTACAGAGTGGAAATTAGACATGGCTCCTCTTGAGAACCCAAGTGCTAGTACTGTAGTAAGTGTTCTCAACTTAGGATAGTGGCACTTTTCTCTGTTCTTGGAGTGCTCTTCCCTTAGCCGCCTTCTCTTTCAAGTTTCTGCTCACATTTAACCTCCTTACTTTCCCTGCAACCACAACTAAAATAACTTTTCCCTATTGTTCTGGTTCTCTCATGGTTTATTTTCTTTGTTACTAAGTGTGTGTGTGTGGGGGGGGGTAATAAATGGAGTAAACTTTTCTTAGCTATTTACTTCTGTGTGTGCATGTGTGTGTGTCTCCACTTTCCAGAATGAAAGCTTCACAAGAGCAGAGACTTTGTCTTCCCTGTTTTACTGCTAGTATCTGGCATATAGCGGGCAGTCAACAAATACGCATAAATGAACAGATTTGAGATTATGAAGCTACTAGTATTGTCAGTTTTCTTTTACTATTACAAGTCCTGAAATGGTATACATTAGGCAAGGAACTAATTTGAATAGTTTAGTCCAATAACCGAAGTTTGCTAATTGAAATTCTTACCTTAGCACACTGACATTTTTAAAAGCCATGAATCCTAACCATTTTGTGGTGATGTAAACTCTGATAAAAGTTGTAAATTTTCTCTCGAGAAAAATTCCATACCATGTATACATATAACTCAAAATCTGAATATCAATTTAGAGAAATTACAAGATTCAGAAATCCCTGCTTTAAAGAAAGTAACAGCTCCATTGAAAATTATTATTATTATTATTATTTGTGGTACTGGAGATTGAACTGACAACCTTGTGCTTGCCAGGCAGGCGCTTATGCTGCTGAGCTAAATCCCCAATCGCATTGAAAATCCTTAAAATTTATGTTATTACACTTCCATTTTGCCTACTGGGGTATGTTAAGCATAGTCCCCTTTCCACATGACAACTTTTCAGATAGTCTTAACAAGTAATTATGTTGTATGCTGTCATGTTTGTAGTATACACAGTGTATAGACTGTGCATCCCAAGAAAAATGAACCAAATGGCTGCCTTAAGGATCCCACAGTATAGTAGAAGAAAATAGACATGTCACAGATAAGTGCAAAGGATTGTCAGTTGTAGGTATTTAGGTCTATATGGGAACAGTGGAGTCACATACATGTAGTGGTCAGTTTTATCAGTACACCAAAGCCCTCATAAAGGAGGAGGAATGTCTGTTTTGTTTCATAATAGTTTTCTTGGAATCTAATTCTCAAACTATACAGTTTGCCTGTTTAAAGTGTGTAAGTCAGTGGTTTGCAGCCATCATCACAATCAGTTTTGGAATGTTTAAAGGATAAAGATACTCTACCTTTTAGTCAGTATCTTCCCAACTTCTCAGTTCCCAGCCTTAGAAAGCCACAAAGCTACCTTCTGTCTTCGTAAATTTGCCTTGATCTTTTGTGATTGGTTTCTTTAACCATAGTGAGTCCTGTGCTCATCCATGCTGTAGCATATATCAGGACTTCATTCTTTTTATGGCCAAATAACTGCTATTAATGTTTGTTTACATATTTTTTTTCATTTTTATCGGTACCAGGGATTGAACTCACAACTGCCTGCTTGCAAGGCAGGCGCTTATGCCACTGAGCTAAATCCGCAGCCCCTTGTTTACATATTTATGTGGGTTTATATTGTCATCCTTCTTGGCTGTGTTCATTTGGAAAATGTGAGCATTTCAGGGTGACTGAGACTAAGAGGAAGGTTTCTAGATTATATGATTATTATGTGCTTAGCTTTTAGGGAACTGCTGTTTATTTTCCAGAGCAATTTTCCCATTTTACATTCCCACAAAGAGTATATGAAGTTTTGTTTCTCAACATCTTGCCAACTGTAGGAACCCAGATTGACCTGTCTACAACTGTCTTGAATTATAACTACTATGATTGTCCCTGAGTCACCACGATACCCTCTCCTTCATAGTTTCCAGACATACTATAAATAAACAAAATCATTAGAGTGGTGTCTGAAACGCTCTAAACACCTGACACCATCAGTATCAGGAATATGCCTAGTGTGTTTGATACTATCTTGAGATAAACCAAATACATTCCAGCTTGGTTGAAGTCACTTTTACCCAGATCATGGGGACTTACTGGTCTTGTTACTGCCCTTGACAACACTTCTGTCTATAAGTTCCAAATAAATAGTTACCTGTTTAGTTTTGGCTCTGTCTGCCTCTTCTTCCATCTCATGGAAACTTGCAGCTGGTTTTCTTATACTCTGACCAGGTTTTTCTCCCAAAACTTATGTTATTGGTCTTTTTTTTGTGATAACCATCCTAATGAGTATGAAGTTGTGTGCCATTATCACTTTATTTGTATTTCCCTGATGACCGATAACATAAAGCATCTTTGTGTGTACTAGATACAATCAAAATATATGGTGAATGTTTGAATTAGAAAAGCTTAAGACATATTGCCATTGAGACCCTCAAAATACCCACCCTTGCTTTGACTGTTTATTGTTTTATGAATTCTTTGTGTCTATGTATTCTAGATACTAGTCTATTGTTTTTGATATACAGTAATTGAAGTTTTTCTCTTCAGTGGCTTGTCTTTGAAGAAGAAACTTTAAAATTTTGATGAATTTTCATGTGTCCATCTTTTTCTTTTGTTGCTGCTGCTTTGAATGTTGTATGTAAGACAAATACATCATCGTATCCAAGATCATGAAGAGTTATGGCTGTGTTTTTAAGTTTCATAGTTTATGCTCCTGCATTTAAGTTTTTGAGCCTTTTTATGTTCAGATGCACTGTTAAGTCTTATGCAGTCATGGATGCAGCTGGGTCTGGTGTTCATGATTGGTTCATTGTCTGGCATTGGAATTGGTGTTGTGAGTACTGCACCTGCCCAGGGGTGGCACTAGCATGCAGTGTAAAGGTGGGAAGGAGATGTGCTCTGCCCTCTTTTGCTCTGTTTGCTCTTGCTAGTTGTAGTGGCTATGAATGGCTGCCCCTCAGCCATGCCATCCTGCCTTGGAGCCAGCTGAGTAAGGACTAAAACCTCCAAAACTGTAAAAAATAAACCTTCCCTTGCTTCATTTTGGGTGTCAGATATTTTATCTCAACAAGAGAAATGTACCTAAGACAAGTCTTTTAATTTTTGTATATGATGTGAAGTAAGGGTTTATGATGAATGTACTCATACAATTGTCCTAGTACCATTTATTTTTTTTTTGAATAGGCTCTTCTTGAAAAGGCTCTTCTTCTTTTTTAATATTCTATTTACTTTAGTTTTTATTATTTTTAATTCAATACTTTAAAAATACACCATTGCAAACATCATTCCAAAATTGTTTCCTGCATATATTGAATTTTTTAAAGAAAAAAATAACAAAATTTCAAAACATGGTAGATGGTGAAAATAGTTAATACATGGCATATTGTTAACTTTAAATTAGCTACTCAGAGTACAAGACATCTGCATTTAATTGTCCAAACAATATTAACACAAACCTTTCTTTTCATTGAAGTAAGAAAAATTAGTGATATAACTACCATATATATATATATATATATATATATATATATAAAATTTATTTCAGTTTCTCATACTAGGGTGACAATGTGATTTTTATACATGCAAGCCTAATTTATTTCACTTACGAGTATAGTCTAGTTGCATCTGTTTACCTATAAACACCTTGTTTATCCTTCTTTATGACTGAGTAATGATCCATTGTATAAAAAATCACATCTTTTTTTATCCATTCTTCAGTTGATGGGCATTTAGGTTGTTCCCAGGATCTAGCTATTACAAATTGTGCTGCTACAAACATGGGTATGCATATATTGCTGTGGTATGATGTTTTTAATACTTTTGGGAAAATACTCAGAAGAGGAATAGCTGGGTCAAATGGAACCTCCAATAATTTTTTTTTTACCTCCAATCATTTTTTGAGAAACTCCCACTGATTTCCAGAGTGCACTAGTCTATACTCCCACCAACATTGGCAAAAGGTTCCTTTTCCCCCACAGCCTCTCCAGCATTTGTTATTGGTTGATTTCTTGATAATAGCCATTCTTTCTGGGGTGAGGTGGAATCTCAGTGTTGTTTTATTTGCATCTCTCAAATGATCAGTGTTGTTGAACATTTTTTCATATGTTTATTTGCTGTTGGAATTTATCTAAGAAGTATGTATTCATCGCAGATGCTCACTTTTAGATTTGATGTTTACATTTTGGCAGCCTGATTTTTTTTTTTTTTAGTTCTTTATGTGTTCTTGATAGCAGTCCTTTGAGGATGAGCTGGCAAAATGTTTTTACCCACATTGTGGGTTGTCTTACCATTCTGTTGGTGGTTTCTCTTGCTGTGCTAAATCATTTTAGTAAGATGAGATCCTCGTTGTCGATTCTTTGTGATATTTCCTGCATAATCAGGGTTTTATTCATGAAGTCTTTACCTAGACCAATGTCTTCAAGTGTTTACCTATTCTGTCTTCCAGCAGATTCAGTGTTTCTGTTTTAAAATTTAAATCTTTGATACATTCCAAATTTAGTTTAGTACACAGCGAAAGATGTGGGTCCAGTTTTAATCTTTGGTATGTGCAGAGCCAGTTTTTCCAGCACCATTTATTAAGGAGGCTATCTTTCTTTCAGTGAATGTATTTGGCACTTTATCAAAGATAAAATAGCTAAATTTGTCTTGAGTTGTTTCTGCACCTTCTAATTTGTTCCATTGATCTTCAGATCTGTTTTTTGTTTGTTTGTTTGTTTGTTTGTTTGTTTTTGACAGTACCATCCTGTTTTTATCACAGTAGCTTTATAGTACAGTAGTATAATTTCAAGTCAGGGATTGTGATGCCACCTGTCTTGCTTTTGTTGCCCAGAATTGCCTTTGTTATTCTAGATCTCTTCTGGCTCTAGATGAATTTTAGGATTGTTTTCTCTAATTCTGTGAGATATTCTATTGGAATTTTGATTGGAATTGCACTAAATCTGTACATCAGTTTGGAAATATGGCCACTTTCACTGTCTTGGTTTTTCCTACCGAAGAGCATGGGATATCTTCCATTTTCTAATATCCTCATCAATCTCCTTTTTCAGAATACTGTAGTTTTCAGTGTGGAGGTCTTTTACATCTTTCATTAGATTGATTCCTAGGTGTTTCTTTTTTTGGATGCTATTGTGAAAGGTGTTATTTCCATGATTTCTCTTTTAGTGAAGTTTGTTATTCATGTATAGGACTATTGATTTTTGAGTGTTTACTATATAATCAGCTGTTACTGAATTTGCTTATTAAATCTAGCAGGTTTTTAGTAGAGTTTTTGGTATCTTCTATGTAGAGTAACATGTCATCTGCAAATAACAATAATTTAACTTCTTTTCATATCTTTTTATTCATTTTATTTCTTTCTGTTATCTAATTGTTCTTGCTAAAGGTTCTAGGATTGTGTTGAATAAGAGTGGAGACAGTGGACATCCTTGCCTTGTTCCTGATTTTTAGAGAGAAACTTTTCTGTTTTTGTCCACTTAGTATGCTGTTAGTTGTTGGTTTGTCATAGATGGCTTTTATCAAATTCAGATGAAGACCAATATTCCAATTTTCTGTTGGATTTTTATCATTTTTATCAGTCATGGTGCTGGACTTTGTCAAAAGCTTTTTTTGGGGGGGGAGTCTTTTAAGATGATTGTACAATTTGTGTCCTTGCCTCTGTTAATATGTATTACATTTATTGATTTGCATATGCTGAATCATCCCTGGGATGAATCCCATTTGGTCGTGATGTATAATCTTTTTTTTTTTCATTTTAAAGAGAATAAAACCAAACAAAATGAAACAATGAAACCAATCAAAACAAAACAATGAGAGTGATACAGGACTTCAAAACAAGATAATAGGAAATCAACAGTGACTACCATAATGCCTCTTGTTATCTTCAAAATAGCTGCCCATACCATCAGACATAATAAAATCAAACAAAACAGACAGAATAAAACCAATCAAAACAAAACAATGAAAGCAATAGAGAACTTCAAAGCAAGATAATAGGAAATCAGCAATGGCTACCATAGTATATCTTGTTATCTTCAAAATAGCTGCCTGTTATGATTTGTATCTGGGTGACCTGCCAAAGCCTTATGTAGTTGTGGAGGTGGCTGAATCTAGCTAGCGTTTGTGATTGCTTTGTTGTTTAGCACTGGGATTGGCAGTGTGAGTGGTGCACCAGCCCAGGGGCTGGTGCTGGCATACAGTATAAGGGAGGGAAAGAGATGTGCTTTCCTTTTGCTCTTATCTTTTGTGGCTGCCATGAATGGTTTGCCCTTCTGCCACACTGCCCTGCCTTGGAGCTAGTGGAGTGTGGACTAAAACCTCCACAAACTGTGAGCTAAATAAACCTTTCCATCCTTCATTTTGAGTGTCAGGTATTTTGTCCCAGCAGTGAGAGAAAAATAATTAAGACACTGTCCATACCATCAGACATAATAGAATCTAAAAAAACAAAAACAGAATGGAACCACCAAACAAAACAATGAAAATGATACAGGACTTTAAAACAAGATAATAGGAAATTAACAGTGGCTACCACCTTCCCTTTTTAGATGTTTCCTCCTCTTTTACTTTCACAATATCTAATAAACATTTTGGATCCCACTACTTCAGTTTTTTTTATACAAGGTAGACAACATGATATTCACCCGTGAGTCCGAACCATTTCACCCATGAGCATGATCTCAAGTTGTGTCCATTTACCTATAAGAGCCTTGAGGTTATCTTTCTTTATAGCTGAGTAGCATTTTGTTGGCAGCCACAAGAGAACTCTACATTTCCAGGGAGAAGAGTTGCAACAGAATAAAAAATAAAGATAGAAGCAGAATTCAGGAGTCAGTTGGAGGCTTTCTTCTGGATAGAGGGAAGAGCCGGATCATAAACCTCAGTGTGTTTATTTATACATTTGTATCACACTCCTTTGCTTAACTAGAATGCTTATGCCCTGTGTTTGGGGGTTGGGACACCTGTTCACCGGCCAGCACTCCATGCCCTCAGGGTGCCCCTTGGGGGCACTCCTGTTCAGGCACTTGTGCTTTTGGCTCCACATGTGTGAATGATCAGTAGCTCAGTAACTGTTAATTAGGGGCTTCCTGGTAAAGAATGAGACTGGGATTTTTCCCAAGCAGCTTCTCCTTTATTCACCAAAGAGAACGTTAATCGGTAATTCTCCAAGCCCAAAAGGTCCCCTTAGTTGTCTTAGCAAATTTCAGAATACCCATTTTGATATTATTATTTTTTTGTCTTTTTCGTTTTTATCGGTACTAGGGATTGAACTCACGACTGCCTGCTTGCAAGACAGGCGCTTATGCCGCTGAGCTAAATCCCCAGCCCCAATTTTGATATTATTTTGACCAGCTTGTAATGCATACTTTAAAATCTACAACCCAAATTAAATTATGAAAAAAATGTTCCAAAAATATAAAAGAGAAGGAAAAAAATTATTGAGCTCAGAGTTAAAAAAAAAACAACTGTTTCCAGATGTGACAGACAAACACACAACTTTATAAGTTGATAGACAAACAGATACACAAGAAATCTGACAGTCAAAATGTCTTATGAAATTAAAGTGCACTCAAATATATTTTTAACTGAGTTAAATTGTAAATTCACTTATAATTTTAGGAATTTATAACTATGAATAGACTTCAGATTTTGTTGTAAGTCAATTAGCAGAGATCTCTTAAGCTTTTACCTCTAGTTAATATCTATTTTTGTACATTTTTCTTAAGAATATCACTATCTTTCTGCCATGTCTCTCTCTTTCACGTTGCTCTTAGTTCAGTTGTATCAGTACACTTTATCACCTTACTCAGACCTTGATTCCTATTTTTGTAATCTCCTGGGTATCCTGGGTGAGTTCTTCTAATTCAGGCCCAGCCCCAGCCTTGTCTGTCCATTGTGGCATGGTCTCTAAACCATCACTGTCATCAGCTTTTGAACGATGAAGTCAATTTCTTTTCCAGATCTGGGTTCATGATACAACCAGACAGCATGCTCTGGCACCCAGATGCGCTGTTAAGCATGTTTTGGGAAAACACAAGCATACCCTCCTCCCCAAGTGAGCAGTGGACTAGGTCCCTTCCATTGTTCAGTATGAAGATCTTTCTTTTAGAAGGGAAAACAAAAGGTATGAGGGAAGCAGATTTAATTAATTTATCCGAAAGATAATGGCAATCATGGTAACACCAGGGAAGTTCGCTACTGCAGTTTTCCAAGAGGATGAGAAATGCCATAACTACTATTGTTGAACCCAGTATATATCAGAGGACCCAAAACTCTTGGATTTCCTTTCCTTATTTGTAAATTTCCTAATTTTTTGTTAGAGAAAGAATGACTAATTGAGTGATATAAGAGTTTAGTGTGACCCAAGCAGTGCTTTGAATAGAGTGAATCATAACCTTAATTTCTCTGGTATAGCCAGCATCAGTGACACCAGGCATCACCTGGAGACTTTTTAAAATGAACCTGCTTCAGGTTATCATGAGACCCACTGATGCAGGAGGCAATGATCCTTAGATTCCTGTAGGAATAGCTTGAGGTCCCATTTCAGGACTTAGTACAAATCTGGACAAGGGACGAAGGTCCCAGCCTTTTGTCACTCTCCAGAGGTCAGAAGTGTACTTGGCTTTGGAGGATTAAGGTTGGGGAGGAATTAGGGGAAGCGCTTTCATTGTTTGGCAGGACTGGAGTGAGCCCCGCTGGAAGCTTCACAAAATCGGTCCACATTAGTTTTAGATTTGCACTTGTTTGCCCAATGATACCCTCATCTATATCTTCACACATGCTAGGTTTTGTTAGAGGAACTGGTAATGGTTGCGCTGTCTTCACAGGTGCAGTAAAGCAGTTTTGGGCAAAATGCCCTCAGCCTCCACAACTGAAACAAATAACCTTGTTTGTAGGCTGTGGGTGAATAATCCAAGTAATAGCTGCTGCTAAGGCAGCCCCTTGCCCATATGAGGGGCCAGTGTCGGCACAAATTTGAATCATCTCAGCTACTATGATCTGTTTTTATGAGTCCTTCAAGCTTCTTGACATCACTTATTTGTATTCTCAACTTCTAACTGCTGAACCATCAACTTTTGGCCTCTGTGTCATTTATAATTTTCCCACTAGCCTGAACACACATGTTGCAAAATCCTGAAAAGGTCTATCAGGTCCCTGATGAATGGAAGTAAGATCAAGGGATGTCTTACCCTTTGAGGGGAGTTCCTACCAAGCCTTTGTGGCAGCTGTTTTATTCTGCTCTTAGACTTGCAATTAAAAATTAGGTTGATTTGTGGCAGTAAAGGCACTCTCTCATATCAACATATCCTTTGCAGTGACTTCCTTTAGCACTTAACTATAAGGAAGAGAGACAAAATGGCTGTTCTTAGTGTGAAAATAAATTTTCACTCTGTAGTGCAGCTAAACTTCTCCAAGTTGAAAAGGTGGAAATCTCAGCTTGTGGACTGCTAAATTTATGGGCATTATAAATAGAATTTACTACAAGACATTCCTCCGTGTGGATGGCTCTTTCCAGGCTTCTACCACTCCTTCCCCATCTAACTGAACAAAATCACAGACTACACTCTATTGCGGGGAAGACTGTTCCACCATCTCCCTATCATTTAGAGCCTGGCTTTAAAGTAATGCTCGGAGCCGACTGCTTTGTGGTTGACTGATCAGAAAAACATTTTCTAAAATAAATTCACAAAAATAAATACAGAAATCAAAAATACAACAAACATTTCTATAAACAGTTACATACATCATTTCTATGAGCATGCTCTTTGAGAACTGTTTGCCCCATGTTTAATGGTAGGGTTTTTTTGTTGTTGTTGTTTTGGATTTTTGATACTGGGGATTGAACTCATAACCTTGCACTTGCCAGGCAGGTGCTTATGCTGCTAAGCTAAATTCTCAACCCCATGTTTAAAACTTGCTCAATTCAATACAATTTCTTTCTCTCTAAGCTCTAATCTAGTGAGCATGCTTCTCTCTCTCTCTGGCCCTAGTGAACCTACTTTTCTCTCTCTGGCCCCAGTGGACCTGTTTCTTTCTCTGGCTGGCCCCTCTCTCTCTCCAAGTGTAGCACCTGATTAACTCACTATCGGTGCAGTTTCTCTCTTTTTGCACACTCTTGGAAAGTGTCCCCTTGCTTGCTACTTCTTACCCTCATCCGTGTTTGGATGCCATATGTTAGTTGGAAGAATGGTGAGAGTATAAAAAAAATATAGATAGAAACAGAAAGCTGGGGTCAAGTGGAGCCCAACCTCCGAATGGGGAGGAAGAGAGTGATCAACCACTGCAATGTAATTTGTCATACCCCAACGCTTTGCTTAACTAGCTTGCTTAAGCCCTGTGTTCTGGGAACTGAAACACCTGTTCACCTCTAGCACTCTAGCCCTCAAGGGCGTTTTTCAGATGCTCTGTGCCTTGGGACACTACTGTTCCAGCACTTGTGCTTTTGGCTCCTACCTGTGTGAACAGTCAGCTTTGGGAGCTCAGCTGCTCCCAACAGCTTTCCAGTGTATAAAAATATAAAAATGTATCTTTCTTATCTATTCTGCAGTTAAAGGGCAGGCTACCCCTTATTTTTTCTGTGTCCTTGTTGCACGGAGCATTGTCTTCTCCAGCCTTCAGTCCATGAATTTCCTTTCGAGTCAAATGTGTTTCTTGTATACAGCATATTGATGGGTCCTGTCTCCTGACTCACTCTGCCTGTGTTTCTTTTTATTGGTGAATTGAGGCCATCTACTCTAATGGTTATGACTGACATGCACTGGCTCATCTGTGGCACACCAGCTTCCATCTACTGGCACCTCGACTTTTCCCCTCCATTCAAGTTACCTACCCTGTTTGGTGACCCCTCCTCTGCTGCTGTTCCTGAAACAGTGGTCATCTTTCTTACTAGAATGTCTTTTAGCACTCTTTGTAGGGTTGGTTTGGTGGTTATGAATTCCTTCAGTTGTTCTTTGTCATGGAAGTATCTTATTTCTCCATTAATTTTGAAATATAGTTTTTCAAGATACATAAATCTGGGTTGGAAAATGTTTTCTTTGAGGCCTTGATACACTTCACTGTAAGCTCTTCTTGAATGGATGGTTTGTATTGAGAAGTCTGCTGTGATTCTGATAGTTTTCCTTTTATAGGTGATGTGTTTCGTTTCTCTAACAGCCTTTAGTATTCTGTTCTTGTGTTGAATTTCTGGGATCTTGGCTTGAAATTCCCTTTGTCTGCAAATAGTGTAGCTAACCCTGCTTTTTTCTGGGTTTCTGACTCATGGAGTATTGTTTTCCATCCTTTGACTTTTAGTTTATGAATTCTTTTTTGAATTAAATGTGTTTCTTGTTTGAAGCATATTATTGGGTCTTGCTTGTTGATCCATTCTGCTAGTCTGTGTTTTTTGATTGGTGAGTTGAGACCATTAACATTGAAACTTATAATTGATTTTTATACACTTATACTTATCCTTGTCATGTTATTTTCCCTCTCCCTCTTTTTTTTTCTTCTCCCTCTGTTTATTTTCCTTGCCTGGTGGGTTTCTTCTTTTGGGGTTCATGGAATTGTAGTCCTCATTATCTTTCTCTGTAATGTCCTTTAAAACATTCTGGAGTACTCATTTGGTAATTATAAATTTCCTCAGATGTTCTTTGTCAGGAAAGTATCTTATTTCTCCATCAGTTTTGACAGGTAGTTTTGTGAGATACATCAGTCTGGGTTGAAGGTTTTTTTCCTTTAGAACTTGAAATACTTCACTCAGAGCTCTCCTTTACTTGAGAGTTTGTGCTGAGAAGTTAGCTGTCTCGTAGGCTTTTCTTTGTAGGTGATTTGCTTTTTTTCTGTATCAGCTCTTAAAATCCTATTCCTGGAATCTTGACTCTGATATGCCTGGCTGTAGATGATGATGATGATGGTGATGGTGGTGGTGATGATTGGTCATGGAAAATTGGAGCTCTGTAGGCCTCACTTATCTGTATGTGAAATTATTTTTCTCTTCCAGGGAAGATTTCTGCAATGACATGTGTGGACAACTTTTTAGTATCACTTGTCTTACTGCCTTTTTTGTTGGTTCCAATCAATCTTAATTTATTTTTTGTCTCATCTAGCAGCTGCTGGATTGATTTCTCATGGTCCTTTGCTATCTTTGAGAAATCTTGCTTTTCATGGTTGCTAATTACAAGCCTGTCTTGTAGTTTTGAGATCCTATCCTCACATTGGCTTAATCTGCTGCAAATACTTTCACTGGACCTTTTTTCCCCTGGATATCTGCTTGAATCTGCTTTATGGATTCCATTTCTTTCCTATGCTGAAATTACGTGTCTGTCTTTCTTTCTTTCTTTCTGTCTGCATTTGCTCTAGCATCACTAAGTATGGTCTTTATTTTGGGTACCATCTCTGTAGTTATCTGAGATATTATTTCTGATTTCATTTTTTCCAAATCCTCATTAAATTACTTTACTGTTAAAATATACAGAAAGGCCTAGTGGTAGGCTTTGGGATTATCTCACCTCGTTGTCCCCTGAATTTGCCTTTGATAAACTGGATGTTTGGGGTTGCATTTTGTTTAAATGTCTTCTCCTTTTCTTTCTTTTATTTATAATTTAATTCCTGGGGTAATGCTTGTGAATTGCCTATGATTGGTTGCTTTATTGCTAGTGTTTAAGACCCTTAGGTGATAACTACTTCCCTGAGGTGTCTTCCAGGTATAGCTAGTTTTTGGGTTTTGAGTCTGTTACCAGATCCTACCTCTTCAATTTGCTGGAGATGAGAAGTTGCTGCCTGTTTGGTCCAGACTTTGGTTCTCTGGCACTGTACCAGTATTTTCTATGATCCTTAGTCAATCTCAGTCTTGGAATACCAAGAAGAATAGCTGTTTAGAACAATTTTGTCACTTTTGGGTAAGGTGGTGCCATCATCAATAAAAGTAACATTAGTCACAGCCTAGAGTATAATGAGCTGGTTTAACCACTAGTTTTGCCACCTTTAACCGTCTGAACTAGATTTCTGGTTATATAAAACAGACCAGAAAATTATATGCAGCATATAAGTCCTTAATATATCAGTTTCACCCTCAGAAGTTAAAATTTAAAAGGGGTTAGAGAAAAATAAGTAGAAGAGGAAAAGATCAGAAGTAAGGCTGGAGGACAAAGAGCAATCATGCTAAGTTTGGGAAACTGGTGCAGAAGACTGAAGGGAAGAGAGAAAAAGAAGAACAGAACAGAATAACCACCACAAAGAAGCTAGAAACCAGGGTCATACTCATATAAAAGTAAGATCAAACAATAAGGAGAAAAGAACAAAGACAAAACCACGACCACAGCAACAAAAAACAGATGAGAGAAAGAGAAACAAAGTCCACTTGCAGGTTTGTCTCTGCTGTCCCTGTGAGACACCATGTGGAGAGAGAGTCCCGATCTGTGCGATCTATCCCAGTAAGCCAGCAGGAGCTTTTTGGTGAGAGAGTGGCTAATCTCAGAGAGTGTACACCTTCTAGCCAAGACCAGACTCGTCCAGCCTGCAGCTATCAGCGCACCTTCCTTGTGCTTCAACCCAGCTGGGAGCTGCTAGATGGAGCTGGCAGCAGCTCTGAGTACTGAGCTCAATCCGTCCATCACCAAGATGGCTACCAGCCCGTTGCTGTCTCACACCAGACTGAGCCCTCAGCACTCACTGCCAGCTGGTGCAGTCCTTCATGGTCACTGTTCCCTCCACTGGCGTGTCTCTCCACTGAGGCTTCTGGGGTTGCCGCTGCTGCCACATGTCTACAGGCATGAACTGCTCCTCTTGTGCAGTGAGTCCCATCTCAGGGAGAAAGTGTCACTGGCTACCTCCTCCTTCACTCAAGTTTCTGTCTTCACTCTCTATGTGGACTCCCTACTTTCCTCCTCTTTGTCTTCCTCACATTGTTATATTCCTTGTCTGGACAGCAACACTCAGAGAGACTCTTTCTCTCTGCTGCTTACTGCTTTGCCATCTGAGATCTAACTCTAAGGCTATTTTTTTCTATTTACTGGTTTTAGAACCTTTGTCAAAAGTTAGTTGGCTGTGTGACATTTTATATCTAGATTCTCAATTCTATTCCATTAATCTATATAGTTATTGTGTCATTTTGTTCCTATTGTAAATTCAGTTGTTAGATTTTATTTTTAAATTATTCTTTGCTAACTGACAGAAGCATTAAGTAGTAATTATATATTAATAACTATAATTGTATGTCGGTATTTTATTCTACCATCTTGCTGAACTTACTAGCTTTTTAATCATGATCCTGTTGTCAGCAAATAGAGACAGTTTTGTTTGTTTCTTTACGATCCATATGCCTTTACTTTTTCTTATTTACCTGTTATGGCTAGATCCTCCAGTGCAGTGTTGAATCAATGTGGTAAGAGAAAGTATCTTGGCTTGTGTGTGATGTTAAGAGACAAGCTTTCATTCTAGTAAGCTTAATGTTACAGGAAGTGCTAGCTGATCTTTATGTAACTGTTTTTTTGTTTTGTTTTTGTCTTTTTCCTTTTTATTGGTACCAGGGATCGAACTCACGACTGCCTGCTGCTTGCAAGGCAAGCGCTTATGCCGCTGAGCTAAACCTCCAGCCCCAGTGTAGTTGTTTTTATTAGGTGTGTTTTTAGTTTGAATGGGACACAGTATTTTGCTGAATGCTTTTTTCTTTGTGTTAAGATGATCATATGTCTTTATCTTTTGTTGATACTGCATATTACATTCTATTGATAGTGACATATGAGTTTCCAATACAATATTTTTAACCAATTTAATTGATTGGGTTATAGATGTTAAGCCAATTTAGCAATCTTTGGCTAAATCAAGGCGATAATTCTAAAGTGAGTGTGTGTGCCTGTGTGTGCTTTAACCATCTAAATGAAGAAGGAAGACCTTTCAGGTAGAGGAAACACAAGAGGAAGCAAACAAAGCAAGGCCTTGAAATAGCTATAGGATTTGAGAGCAGAGACCCGAGAAACTGACCGAGGCCAAATTGTTAAATTTTTGGATTTTATCCTAAAGGCCGAGGAGGCCACTGTATGTAAATAGGAGAGATTCAATTCAGTCTTAGAAAGGGCATCTTGGCAGTAGTGTGGTGGCTTCTTGTGTATTTCTTCAGGGAAAAGCTGATTGTAACAGTCCAGGTGTGACATCATGAGCATCTCTTTCTCGATTCTCTCGGCCTCATCAGTTTAGACTCATTCAATTCAAGAAAATTCAGTTTGAATTGTCTTAAGACAGAAATGGGTTTTCTGGTCTTGCATAAATGAAAAGATTGTGTCAAAATTGGCTTCCAGTGTGTTTTGATCCAGAGATTCACAGTCTCAGGGCTTCGGCTTCACTTTCTGTCTTTTTCACTTCTGGGTTCCTTCTCAAGTTGGCACTATTCTCTGGCTGCTTTCTCAGGGTAGCAGCAATGTTTACAACAGTTCAAAATGTTAGCTCCCCACGTTCTGTTGTTCACCCAAAGAGGATCTCTTTCATTTAAGCCCTCCTCCTTTCTCATCCCTACTCCACTCTCACCATGTCCCTTTGTTTTAATGGCTTGAATTAAGTTACTCATGGTTCTGTGGGATAGAAAAGGTGTGCCTGTAACTCACTGTGGAGTTGTGAGTCGTTCCCATGGGAGAAAATGAGTTTTGGAGCATGGAGTGTTATCAGTATTGGCTTGGAGAGAATAATTTATAACAAAAATAAAAAGTGAGGGAGGCAAAAGCATTGTGACTTATTTTCAGCCTTAGGTGCATCCATAGGTGGTGATGTCTTTTAGTAAAATAGGAAAGAAGGAAAAGTGGATTAAAGAAGAAAGACCATGAATGAGTTCAGAAATATGAAGACTAGTATTAGGTGCCTGTCTTATAAACATTTCCAGGTCCTTCATCTAGTGCTTATATACATAGTTGCAAGTATCAACTAAAGGCTAAAAAGTTGTGCTTTTATTGGAAGGGGCTTTTAGAACTGCACATAACAGCAAATATAAGACAGCAGGGGCTAGGGATACAGCTCAGCAGCAAAGCACCCAAGCACCTGCCTGGCAAGCACAAAGTTGTGAATCTGATGTCCAGTACAAAAAAATAAAAAAAAAAAAAAAAGGAAGAAAGAAAAGAAAAGAAAAAAAAAAAAGACAGCTCATGAAGTAACCATCTATTGTTCCTCCCCATGCTCCTTTTAAAAAAATCTGCATTTAATGCTTCCTAAGGAATGTTTTAGATTTTTAGTATTTTATTTGCTCATTTTACAGTAGTATATTAGAATTCTAAGTGTTGCGTTTTTAATAGAAACTGCTGTCCTGAGGCACCTCGGCCTGTGCCCAGCCGTGCCTAGCCATCGGCGTGCAGAGGAGGAGCTGGGTGGAGCCGGAGTGCCTGCAGAAGCCCCTTCCTTTGTCTGGAGGAGTGAATATTTCTGCAAGCAGGGAGGGATCCCAGGTTCCTGAGGCACCTCGGCCTGTGGTGAGTGGCCAGCACAGTCTGCCCAAATCTCAGACTGTTCCGGACCCCCCAGGCTTCTGGGTGCAGTGAAGTGGAGCAGTGGGTTAGACGCCACTACTGCCGCCTCCCCATCCCGGCTACACCTGGAGGTCTGTGGAGCTCACCGGGTGGGCGGGCCTACACTACCCCCCCCCCCCCAGCCCAGCCGCGCCTAGCCATCTGCCTGCAGAGGAGGAGCTGGGCGGATCCGGAGTGCCCGCAGAAGGCCCTTCCTTTGTCTGGAGGACTGTGGATATCTCTGCAAGCAGGGAGGGATCACAGGCTCCTGAGGCACTGCGGCCTGTGGTGAGTACCCTAACCCGGCTGCGATTCAAGAGCTGTGGATCTACCAAGGGGCAGGTGGGCGCACAGTGTCCCTGAGGCCCAGCTTGTCTGGAACCACAGAGTTCTGAACAAGCAGAGGAGGGCCATTGGTTCTGCAGGCCCAATGGCCTGGGGTAGAGTGGTGCCAGAGTCTCAGTAGCTGCAAACATAGAAGGGGATTTTCAACAGATCCTGAGGAGGCTTTCAAATAACACTTGAAACACAGAAATATAGGAAAATGACAAAACGAAAGACCAAATTACAACCTCAAACCTCCAGCCCATCTCAGGAAACCCTAGGAGGAATGTATTTAGAAGAAAATATATCCCATCCTCCTCATATATCAGACACAATAGCTACTGAAGTTGACAAGCAACTCCAGGAAGCTTTAAAGAAATTCAAACTCGAAATAATATCCCAGATAAAAGAAGAAATGATAAAAGAAATGAAAGAGATTCTAAATATATCTAAAGAAAACACAGATAAAAAATTGGAGGAACTAAACAAAAAGATAGAATCCCTAGATGAGCAATATAAGAAACAAACAGAATACATAATGCAGATGCACAGAGATATACAGGAAATAAAAAACTCCACTGAAAGTTGTAAAAACCACCTTAATGAAAGTGAAGATAGAATTTCAGACCTTGAAGACAGGATTGCAGCTAGTGAACAGGAAAGGAAAGATCTTTTAAAAATAACAAGGAATCAGGAAACAACAATTCAACAACTGCAAGATGATGCAAAGAAGACTAACATAAGAATGATAGGGATTAATGAAAAAGAAGGAGACAACATAAAGGATATCAAGAGGATATTTAGAGAAGCAATAGCTGAAAACTTCCCAAGCATGAGATCAGAAACTGACATCAGGATCAGTGAAGCATATAGAACTCCAAATAGTCATAACCAAAATAAAACTACACCCAGACATATAATAATCACCATCCCAGAAATCCAACACAAGAATAGATTATTAAAAGCTGTCAGAGAGAAAAGACAGATCACTTATAAAGGAAAACCTATCAGAATCACAGCAGACTTCTCATCACAAACAATAAAGTCAAGAAGAGCATGGAGTGAAGTATTCCAGATCCTAAAGCAAAATGATTTCCAACCTAGACTGATATATCCTGCAAAACTATCATTTAAAATAGATGGTGAAATACGATACTTCCATGACAAAGAACAGCTGAAGAACTTCATGAACACCAAACCAACCCTGCAAAAAATATTGAAAGACAGTTTAGATACACAAAGAAAAAACCACTAAGCAAAGCAAATAATTAAACAGAACAGAAAGATAAAGATGCAACAGCAGAGAGATAAGATTCCTACAATTAACCAACATTTAACAGTAATAACCATTAATGTAAATGGTCTCAATGCACCAACCAAAAGAAACAGACTAGCAGAATGGATCAAGAAACAAAATCCAACCATATGCTGTTTACAGGAAACCCATCTAACCCAGAAGGATACTCACAGACTGAAAGTCAAAGGATGGAAAACAATTCTTCATGCAGCAGGAATCCAAAAAAAGGCAGGAGTAGCCATTCTGTTTGCAGACAACGTGAACTTTAAACCAACAATGACCATAAAGGATAAAGAAGGTCACTACATATTCGTAAGGGGAAAACTCCAAGAGGAAGAGATAACTATCTTAAATATATACACACCAAACTCCAGAGCGCCCAGTTATATAAAACAATTATTAACAGAAATGAAAACTCAAATTATCAGTAACACAATTGTAACAGGAGACCTTAATACACCATTGACACCAAGGGACAGATCGACCAAACAGAAAATGAGTAAAGAAATAACAGAACTGAATCATACTTGTGAACAAATGGGTTTGATAGA
Source organism: Cavia porcellus (assembly GCF_034190915.1). Taxonomy (NCBI): domain Eukaryota; kingdom Metazoa; phylum Chordata; class Mammalia; order Rodentia; family Caviidae; genus Cavia; species Cavia porcellus. The sequence goes on along the minus strand of NW_026947492.1, from coordinate 73,245,306 downwards.
CATATACAGAATGTTCCACCCAACAACATCAGAATACACATTCTTCTCAGCAGTACATGGATCATTTTCTAAAATAGACCATATATTAGCTCACAGAACATATTTAAACAAGTGCAAAAGAGCTGAAATCATCCCTTGCATGTTATCGGATCACAGCGCTCTGAAATTAGAAATTAACAATAAAAGATACTGCAAAAATCCCACAAACACATGGAAACTGAATAACACACTCTTGAGTAATCAGTGGGTCACAGAAGAAATTAAAGAAGAAATCAAACAATACCTAAAAGAAAATGAAAATGCAGATACAACTTACCGGAATCTGTGGGATGCAATGAAAGCCGTCCTGAGAGGAAAATTTATTGCACTGAGTTCCCACATCAGGAAAACAGAACGAATACAAATAAATAACTTGATGCTACACCTCAAACAGCTAGAAAAAGAAGAGCAAGTCAAGCCCAAAGCCAAAAGAAGAGTAGAAATTATAAAAATCAGAGCAGAAATCAATGCAATAGAGACTAAGAAAACAATCCAAAGGATCAACAAATCAAAGAGTTCGTTCTTTGAAAGAATAAATAAAATCGATAAGCCCCTAGCCAACCTTATTAAAAAAAGGGAAGAAAAAGCTCAAATTCATGCAATAAGAAATGAAAAAGGAGAAGTCACTACAGACCCAATAGAAATACAGAAGATCATCAACACCTATTTCGAAAACCTCTACTCTCAAAAGTTTGATAACACAGAAGAAATAGACAGATTCTTAGAAGCATATGAAGTGCCAAAGCTAGATCAAGAGGATGTAAAATTGTTGAATAACCCAATCTCGGTTACTGAAATTGAAAATGTAATTAAGTCCTTACCCACCAAGAAGAGCCCAGGCCCTGATGGATTCACTGCAGAATTCTACAAGAAATGCAAAGAAGACCTAATGCCGACACTCCTCAAACTATTCAATGAAATTGAAAGGGAAGCAATCCTTCCTAAGTCATTCTTGGAAGCAAATATCACTCTAGTACCAAAACCTGAGAAAGACCCAACTAAAAAAGAGAACTATAGACCAATCTCCCTAATGAACACAGATGCAAAAATCCTCAATAAAATATTGGCAAATAGGATCCAGCAAATCATCAAGAAGATTATGCACCATGACCAAGTGGGATTCATCCCAGGAATGCAAGGATGGTTCAACATACGCAAATCAATAAATGTAATCCACCATATCAATAAAGCCAAAAATAAGAATCACATGATCATTTCTATTGATGCAGAAAAAGCCTTCGATATGGTCCAACATTTATTCATGATAAAAACTCTACAGAAAATTGGAATAGATGGTCTTTACCTCAATATAATAAAGGCCATTTATGACAAACCAACAGCCAGCATCATACTAAATGGCCAAAAATTGAAAGCCTTTACTTTAAAATCAGGCACAAGACAAGGATGTCCTTTATCACCACTCCTATTTAATATAGTACTGGAAGTACTAGCCAGAGCAATTAGGCAAGAGAGAGAAATAAAAGGGGTAAAGATAGGAAAAGAAGAAGTTAAGTTGTCATTATTTGCAGATGACATGATACTCTACATAGAAGACCCCCTAAGCTCCATTGAAAGACTCTTAGATACAATAAATAAATTCAGTAATGTGGCTGGATACAAAATCAATACTCAGAAATCAATAGCATTCCTATACACAAACAACAAAATCACAGAGAGGGAAATAAGGGAAACTGGACTATTCACATTAGCAAGCAAAAAAATGAAATATTTAGGAATTACTCTTACGAAAGAAGTGAAAGACTTATACAGTGAAAACTATAATACACTGAAAAAGGAAATTGAAGATGATCTCAGAAAATGGAAAGACATCCCTTGCTCATGGATAGGAAGAACAAACATTGTGAAGATGGCCATTCTCCCAAAACTCTTATACAGATTCAATGCAATCCCAATAGAAATACCATCAACATACCTTATAGATCTAGAGAAATCACTCCTAAATTTCATCTGGAACCAGAAGAGACCTAGAATCGCAAAAGCAATTCTAAGCAGCAAAGACAAAGCAGGAGGCATCACAATCCCTGACTTGAAATTATACTACAAAGCAACAGTAGTAAAATCAACATGGTATTGGAATCAAAACAGAGCTGAAGATCAATGGAACAGATTAGAAGATACAACCACAACTGCAAACACACTCAACCACCTTATCTTTGATAAAGGAGCCAAGCAGGTTCACTGGAAGAACGACAGTCTCTTTAATAAATGGTGCTGGAAAAACTGGCTCTCCATTTGCCGAAAACTAAAGCTAGACCCATGTCTATCACCATGTACTAAATTAAAATCTAAATGGGTCAAAGATCTGAATATTAAAACAGAAACGCTAAATCTATTGGAAGACAAATTGGGTAGAAACCTTGGAGACATAGGAGTAGGTAGAGAATTCATGAACAGGATTCAAACCGCACGGGAAATACTTCCCAGAATCAATAACTGGGACCACTTCTTATTAAAAAGTTTCTGCATGTCAAAAGAAATCTCCAGCATAGTGAAAAGAAAACCCACAAACTGGGAAAAGATTTTAGTGAACTCTCTCTCAGACAAGGGACTCTTGTCTGAAACATATAAAGAATTAAAAAAACTCAGACCTCCAAAATTCAAAGATCCAATCCAAAAATGGGCATCTGAGATGAATACGCAATTCTCAGATGAAGAAATGCAAGTGGCAAATAAATACATGAAAAAATGCTCATCATCATTGGTCATTAGAGAAATGCAAATTAAAACCACACTGAGATACCATCTCACTCCTGAAAGAATGGCCAGGATCAAGAAAACCAACAACAACAAATGCTGGAGAGGCTGTGGGGAAAAAGGAACTCTCCTGCACTGTTGGTGGGAGTGTAGACTGGTACAGCCTTTGTGGAGGTCTGTCTGGAGGTTTCTCAAAAAGTTGGGACTGGAAATCCCATTTATTCCAGCTATTCCACTTCTAGGCATATTCCCAGAAGAACTGAAAGCATCATACCACAGGGATATATGTGCACCTATGTTTATAGCAGCACAATTTGTAATCGCCAGATCTTGGAAACAACCCAAGTGTCCATCAACTGAGGAATGGATACAAAAGTTGTGGTATTTCTATACAATGGAGTATTATTCAGCTATAAAGAAGGATCGCATTGAGATATTTATCAATAAATGGGCGCAGCTTGAGACCATACTCATAAGTGAAATAAATCAATCTCGCATGTATGAATACCGAATAGTTTCCCTAATGTAAGTAATGATTCAAATTTATAAAAATATGTGACAATCATGATTCCCCATTATGTGGCCTTCAAGCCTTATAAAATTTTCACTTATTAATTAGAAAGGCTTTATTCTGGGCTTCTCGATATGGAAATATTTGAAGCTATAGTATATGAAGTTTTATCCAAATATTTTAAGGAAAAAGACAGACACTATGGTAACTACTATTCTTTAAAAAAATTATTTAGCTATTTCTTATGTTTATTTTAATTAAGGGAAAAATTTAAAAAATTAGGATATATAATAGTAACTCTTTTCGATCTCCTATTAAATTGTTTTGAAGTCCTGTAATACTCCCAAGATCTTGTTTTGACTGATTAGACTCTGTTCCATTCTGTGCGATAGTAGCAAGTCGGAGGGTATAGGCAACTAATTTGAAGGCAATAAGATTCACAAAGATGCCCATTATGGTTTGACTATTGTCTCCTTTGGAAGTCCTGTAATGTTCACAATGCCTAAGTTTTATTGGTCTTGTTCTCCACTGTTTTGTCCAACTTTATAATATCTAATGAGATAGACAATTCCTTTTAAGGAAACAAGAGACAACGTTGATAACCATTGTTAATAACCTTGTACTCTGTTCTACACCATGTGCTATGTGTATGCTTGGTTTTGACTTACAGCTTTGTTTTGCCATATTTGACTTTATTCTCTCCCCCCCCCAAAAAAAAGTAATAAGAACTAAGGAGTAATAAAATCCAAAATGTGTAAATTTTGTTGTAAAAAAGAGAGGGAGGAAAAAAAAAGAGCTCTAACGGATATAACAGCAAGTGTGTTTAGGGGTGTTAAATAGCTGACTATATTAATGTTTTTGGATCATTGAACACAGCTGTTTGAAGTCTCTCTGTTTGAATGTCTACTTTGTATTCTTTGATACTGTGATTTGAGCAACTATTTCCAAGATGATAATATGTAATCTATTAACAGGTGATTTCTTACTGTTATGTTTTTTTTTTTGTAGTTCTGTATTATGTGTAACCTTACACTGCTTTGTTTTGTTTTGTGTTTTTCTCTTTTTCCTCTTAAATAAAAAAAAAAAAAAGAAACTGCTTATCTATGTTTTGTCCATTTTGTGCTGTCCAGCTGATATTTTTTGAAGCAAATATAGGGCTTCATAGGTTTCTGTTGTATATCTGTTTAAATTTGGCCCAGAATTCTAGTTTGTTAGAATTGTTTTATAGCATTTGTTGTTCTGTTCAGTGTCTTTGTTTACTATTACTCTCACCTCTTATGTCATTCTTTATTTGAAACAAAAACTTCATATTAAATGGCATTTTCAAACATAAAAGCAGAAAAACAGTAAAATGAATTCATATCACCTTGTTTTACTCTTATGATCAATGTGTCTTTCTAATAGATCATTCAGATTTTTGAAAATGTTTCAGTTACTTGAAATTGCTTTTTGAATCACATTAATCTGTTCCTTTTACAAGTGAAAGGTAAAGACATATTCACTAGAAAGGTCAACTTAACTGGTTATTTCTGGATCATGAAATTATGAGTCGTTACTATTTTTTACATGTTTCTATACTTCAATTTTTCATAGGTATAGATTTCTTTTATAATAAAAAATACATACTATCTCTTCCTTCCCACATCTATGGCATTCCTAATATGGAGGATCTTTTTTAGAATCTATTGAAGAGCTACAACTACTCAGTTCTGTATAGTTTGGAGATGCCCCCACCTCTGTTTCTACTGAATTTATCACTCCTTGGAACTTACTCTGTTCCTGTAGGATTGTTGGTTGTTTTCTATTTATTCCAGAATTCGTCCCTATTGATATAAAATATGAAAGCAAAACAAAAATGAAGAAGTTTTGCTCTCTCAGGATTACATTTTATTGAGATAGGTTGGCTTTTTGCTTACTACAAATTCCCCTTTTGCTGTTACTGGCATTTTTGTAAATCCTTATTTTGAACTTTGGTGTCTTGGTGTAACTTTTCCCAGTGTTGCCACTCCTTTTTGTTAATTGCTTCAGGGTGTGTGTGTGTGTGTGTGTGTGTGTCTGTGTACATGTTCATCTTTTCCTGTCTTTTTTTAACTGAGAGCCTTGTGCATGCTAGAAAAGCACTCTACCACTGAGCTACAGCTACCATTCTCTTTATTTTTATTTTGAAACACGGTCTCGTTAAGTTACTGAGGCTACCCTGGAACTTGTATCCTCCAGCTTCAGTCTCTGGAGGAGCTGAGATTGCAGGCACCACACCTGGCCTTTTCTGTCCTCTTATAAGGATATCTGTACATCTTTTTTTCTCCTGTCTTTTATGTGCACTTGAGAATTTTTGAAATGACTAATCAAAAATGGGTTATAAGAGCTTTCTCCTTAGAGTTATATACCATGGAGTGGGTATGTCTGTCTTCAAATTCCTCAACTCTGTTTCCCTAAACCTGTACCATACAGCTCCTACTTCGTTGCTACAAACTAAGATGGCATGGTGTGATTTTCCTGAAGTCCTTTTATTTCACCAACTAACCCCTTCTTCGGTCATATTAGAAGTTCCTTGGCTCACCTTCTATACCTGTCATCACAGGCGTAAAAATATGAACACACTAGGTTAATAACTTGTCACTTCTCCACTTTTAGCTGAATAAGACTTCAAATAGGTGCCAGAGTAATTGAGTCTTATAAGATGACAGTATGCTGCTTTTACTTTATAGTTGGTTTCATGAGATGCTGTCCACCACCTGCACTGGACTGGGAGCCTTTGCCCATTGTCACATGTGTAAGTAAATGTCCTGCTGACACTGTTTGTCTGTGTTTTCCACTGAGTACTTCACATTGAATTCTTACAGAGTTCCTTACCTGCCCCGTCCCATTGGCCTTTTTCTCCTGAATTAGCTGAGATGTTTTAACCATTTTTTCCTCAAGTGAGTCCTTCTTCACTGAGTCTTAATATCTCAGAGCTATGAAGATACATACACATTTGCATATATGTATGCATGTATGACATATGCATAAATAATTCTCTGTTATTTGACATTAGCTCCTTTTATGTGTTGATATATATTTACCTGAGAACAAATATTTTATTTTGGTTCCTTGATCTTTCTTTCTTCAGAAACATCAGATGCATATTCTGAAGGCATGTCCAAAAGAGAGAGATTAGGAAATTATTTTAGTTTTAGAGGGTCACTTTCCTGTTTATATTTATGAAAATGAACAGAAAATAATGCAGTCAATTTGAGAACAGAGACTTTGTGTAAATTAGGTATTTTGTTAGGTTAAGAAACATGGGTTGGTGCACACCTGTAGTCTTAGCAGTTGGGAAGCCGAAGCAGGAGGATCGTTGCAAGTTCAAAACCAGCCTGGGCTACAAAGTGAGCTCAAGGCCAGTCTAAACTGCACAATGAAACCCTGACTGAAAGAGAAAGAAAAAAGAAAAAATGTATGGGTAAATGACTGTGGAGCACTTTGATCAGTTATCCTTATTGGCAATTTCACAACTAGAAATTGCAAAATGGAAAACCGGCAGGATAATGAAGTTTTTTAAAAAACTATTTTTAGCACTACACGTGACTGGGCTAGCTCTTGAGGTCAGCAGACAATACAATTCTTCCAGACCAGTTCAAAGAGTGAAGCATGCAAGACCCAGAGCATACCCCATGGCGAAACCAAACATAATTAAAACACTGGACCTTTATTGAAGAACTTTGTAGTTTGTTTTGTCCTCCAGCTAGAGACCACCAGGAGCACACTGGTAGTTGAACAAATTTGGTTTATTGCTTGTTATAGCAAGAAAGCATGCACACCATTGGGAATCATAAGGAATCTCAGTAAAGCAGTTTGGGAAAATGCATAGAATTTGGTCTCGTTCGGTGATTTTGAAAGTTTGAAGCATTCTTACAGATTGGATATCAGGAAATGGGCTAAATTCTATGATTGGGTATCTTAAGAGAGTTTGTCATAAGTGAGGGCAGAATAAAGAAAGGATAGTGCTAGAGCTGTATTTGACAGAGAAGCAGCATCACTCACACTATCCAGCACTGGATTTTGTCTTTTGTTTTGTTATATGCTATTTTGCGGCTTGGATAATTTTCATATTTCATCTGTATTCAGTCCAGTTATAAGGTGATCTTATTTTGTCATGATCCATCATGGACACAAGAATGGCCTTCTCTGCTGTTGTTCTGAAATTGCTAGAGAGCACCAAGACCTAGAAGTGCATGCCAAGCTACCTCGTGACAAGTACCAGCAGTTAGTTTTAGTGCCAGGACAGCCCTTGGATCTCAGAGGCTCCTTTTCTTGATTTCAGATATGGTTTATAGGTTTCAGTCAGCACCAAATAGAAAGGGTACTTAGTAGATGTTACCTGTTTCTGTTTCCTAGTCCATTCAAGTAAAGGCTATAAAACATGCAAATAGAACTTTGGACTAAGGTCAAATGGAGTAAGTGCAATTAGAGAGGTTCAAGAAGTATGTCTTAAGGGCACGAAGTGTCATGAGGATATGCTTCTAATGGTGGGGGCAATATTTGCCCTTGAAGGACAGGTTGGATTTAGATATGTGGAGTTGGAGAGAAAAGCAAGCCTGCTGAATATGAGTACATGCTTAGGTTTAGGATTGAGACAGCACAAGCAAGCTTAGAGCACAGTGAAGAGTTTAGTTCGAGTTAGTGGTATGAGATGAGAAAGCAGTGTAAAAAGTTACTTTGGAGTTAGATTATGGGGTCCATTTATTAGGAATAGAGCCTGGAGGGGAAGCCATAATTTATGAAATATCTACAGTGTGTTCTAGGTGCCTTGTATATATGAACTGATTTAATTTATAGTTTTTGTAACAACTCTGAAAAATAATCTACCCTGTCTTAGTTATTTTTTGTTGGTCACTGAAAAAAAAATACCTGATGCCCAAAGTTGGGAATGAAAGATGTATTTTTTTACAGTTTTTGGAGGTTTTAGTCTATACTTAGTTGGCTCCAAGGCAGGGTGGCATGGTGGGACCGCAATTTATGGTGGCTGCAAACAGCAAGCAGAAACCCACAAGAGAAAGAAACTCACCTTTTTCCTGCCATTACATTGTATGTTGGCTCCACCCCTAGGTGTGTGTAGCACTGACATCAATCTAAGAGCTAGACAATGAACCAGTCACAAATACACAGTGCAAACACATGAGGCCTGGGAGCCACCGACATAAACCATGACATACCCATTTTACTGATGTTGAAAGCACAACCAGGACTATAACGAATAGCTAACTAAAAAGATGGCATTCATTCTACTTTCCTCTGCTGCCCCCATCCTTCTGTATCACAAGATGAATGACTGGTGAAAACCATGAAAAATCTTTGATCAAAGAAGTGACAAGGTCAGTTAGAATTGTGCTTTGGAAAGATTACTCTGGTAATAAAACAGTGCTAGATGTGCACAGAGTGTATGAACCAGGCCCTATGTAAGCAACTTAAGATACATTATCTCCTTTAGTAATACAGTGCATTGGCCAAGTTGTTTGGGAGGAGGCTGATAGAAAATGAAAAAAAGATGTGGTTAAGTTAGCAGAAAACATCAAACCAGTAGACAGCAAATTAAGTTACTTAGAAGGTGAGTGTGAGGAGATAGGACCCTTGGAGGAGAGTGGTGAGGAGGCAGCAGGCAGAGCTGTTGTCGTGGCCTCCACTGTAAGTAATGCTGGGTTAAGTATGCCCCGTACGGCTTCTCAGTGTTTAGGGAGAAGCTTCTATATATTAAGAAACTGGCCCATTAAGACCTTTTCTGAACTGTGGTAATCAGAAATATAAACATCTCCAGTTCTTTATTGATTTATTTGCTCCATTAAGACATTTCTTGAACTGCAGTAATCAGAAATATAAACACATCCAGTTCTTTATTGATTTATTTGGTCTAGGAATGAAATGCTACAGATGGCTTAATGTTGCTTTCAGAAAGCTCTTTTGTTAATTGTGCCAGAGTGCTTTTGTTTTTAGCAAGGGGTGGTTATTAACAAAGGAAAGTAGAGCATTACTTTGTAAAGTTCAGTCAGTTTTTGGTCAAGCTTAAATGGTGTGCTAAATAAAATATTAATAAGAAAACCTCAGTATTGGTATAGCTGTCAATAAACAGGATTTAGTCAAGTTCCATTTTATATACTATTTAAATACATATAGAGGTAGTCACATAGATACTTCTACATTGGAAATTGTGCAGATTTTAATGTTCTTGTGTCTTTACTTTTTATCCCTTTTTAAAAAAGCCAATCTTAGAAAAACTAGCAAATCCTGTCCATAATATAGATGTAAGTAAACTATTATAAGGAGTAATTGAAGATAATTTAAATGTACATCAACTAGATGACGAGTAAATAAATTGTGAGATGATCATATAATGAGATATACTATGTAACACTTTAAATGAATGAATAAACTGCGTTATCAGCAGGGATAGATACATTTCTGGGCCAAAGTATTGATCCTCAGGGAAACAAAAAGGTAAGAAACAGAAGTTACAGAAGCATGAGTACAGCATGATACCATGATATGAAGTTTTTAAAATACTGTGGTAGACCATACATAACAAAATTTACTATTTAAGTATTTTTAGGTATACAGGTCAGTGAGTCTGTTCTTATTATTGTAAACCATCACACTCTTTATTCATAATCAAAAGTTTCAAAATGGCAAAGACAATGTTGTATATTGTTCATGTTAAAGTCCACAAGCACGTACTCTAATGTAGTCATGTGCTGTATGAGGACATTTCAGTCACTGACCATATATGTACAGTGGTTGCCTCATAAGATTATATCGCATAGTGATACTACAGCTATTTTACTTTGGGAAGGTGCACTGTATGATATTCACATGATAGCAAAATTGTCTACCAGTACATTTTCTCACAATGTATTCTCATCCTAAATGACACAGAACTGTAATGAGTGCCAGAGTCAGAGTTACGTCTATCTGTGAGTGTAGGTAGTAATATATAAGACTTCAGTGAAATCTGGGTGGTAAGCAATGCAGGTGCTGATATATTATCTTGTATATGCTTGTATAACTGACATATTTTATAGTTTATAATTTTGCTTTAAAATAATTTTAAGGAGACAGTTCCAAATGTTGTATTATTGATTTTTTTTTCTTTTTTTGGTCTTTTTCCTTTTTATCGGTACCGGGGATTGAACTCACGACTGCCTGCTTGCAAGGCAGGTGCTCATGCCGCTGAGCTAAATTCCCAGCCCCTTATTATTGATTTTTAAAATATTCCAGGCTGTTTAGTTCTAAGAAAAATGATAGTACCAAGATCTAATAGGTGAGTTTACTCCCTGTTGATGCTAGTTAATTTTATGGAGAAATCTGTTCCATTTTCTGACCCCAGCCTACAGTTTTAAATATACTTTTGGTTATAGATTGTAGAGGGTGTAGTTCTCAAGCTTGAAGGTCTAACAGAATGAATCTACAAAGAAACAAAACACAAGACAAAAACAGGTTTTTGGAAGCGGAGAATTTTTCATTTTTATGTTAAAGAGACTAGACATAAAAAGACAGTTACACTAATTGAAGTGAGAGATAAAAGAGTGTGGGGGAAAACTCAGAACTGAAACTATGCATTTTGAAAATTATAATGGCATCTTAGTTACTTCTTGTTGCTGAGATAAAATACCCAACATCTGAAGTTAAAGGAGTAAAGGTTTATTTGGATTCACAATTTGTAGAAGTTTCAGTCCATATAGCTGGCTGTGAGACAGGGTGGTGTTCAGAAGGGCATCATAGAATAAAAGCAGTCCATGAGGTGCCAAGCAGAAGGCAGTGGACAGGAAGTAGCAAGCAAGGTTCCTTTTCCCTTTCGTCCCATCCAGGCAATCAGCCTTTTAGATGGTACCACCCACACTTAGCGTGGGCTTTCCCATCATCTACACTCAGAACTACGCTAAACCAATCAGATAATTTAGTATCATGCACCCTTAATCCCAGTATTGCACACCTTGGATCCAGCTAGCTTCACAAAGCTCCACATGAGGTTTTTGGAGTGGGAAGCATCTAGAAACAAACCATAAAAAAATGGATACTTGCAGAATAAATGAGTTTGTGAAAGGAAAAGAATAAAAAGAGGTTGAGATGAAATCTTGGAGGGGGTGGAAGTTAAAGAAGAGCCAAGTTTAATGACTAGTCACTGGGAAAAGAGCTCAGAAGAATGATGTGTTGTAGAGATTAAGGCAGGAAAACTTGACAAAGATTTATTCAGATTAACTCAGTATTTATTGAATGACCATTATGTGACTGTTGAGAGTCGCTTTGTTGTGTTGCAGAGCAGTCCTGAAGTTCTGACTTGATGGTTAAGACAGTTACCATGTTTCTGTGACCATACTCTTTTATCTGTGCAGTCTTTAAAGACTGGAACTTTGTTTTCTTTTCATTCCTTATTTTACTTTTAGTTTCTGGACAGAATGCTTGGCACATTATTAAGTATAAACATGTGAACTCTTATACCAACTATAAAATGCTCCAAATTCTAGGATATAAAATTTATTTTTGCCATCTTGTATATATGTTCTGTTGCTCTTAAATCTCCTGCCTTTGAACATAATATTCTCTACCTTTCAATACTTCTTTGATGTTACATAATAACTTCCTTTCAATTCTAGAGATTTAAAAACATCAGTAACCTCTTTTTTCATCAGTTCTAATATAGGTATTCTTCTTGCTTCATGATTTGGTCAGTTTTGCTTTTTGAAATATTATTCTGTATTTTTCTTCTTATTTCCATGGACCTCTCAAAAACCTAGTTATAAAGAAAATGGTTCTAACAGAGCTATGCAGAGGCTCCAGAGGGAACATCGAGTTTCCTATCTGGTGGTGTTATAGCTGATGTGGCTTGTTCCTCCAAAGGTTCCTGTGTTACAAATTTGGCCCACAGTGTGAGTATGGTAGGGGGTACCGAGGCCTACTGGGAGGTCCTTATGTCATTGAGACCACTGTCCTTGGAAAAGATTAAGATACTTCTCAAAAAACAGGTGGTACCAAATGCAAAGCAGTAAGCAGCAGAGAGAGAGAGTCTCTCTGAGTGTTGCTGTCCAGACAAGGAATATAACAATGTGAGGAAGACAAAGAGGAGGAAAGTAGGGAGTCCACATAGAGAGTGAAGACAGAAACTTGAGTGAAGGAGGAGGTAGCCAGTGACACCTTCTCCCTGAGACGGGGACTCACTGCACAAGAGGAGAAGTTCACGCCTGTAGACACGTGGCAGCAGCGGCAACCCCAGAACCCTCAGTGGAGAGACACGCCAGTGGAGGGAACAGTGGCCATGAAGGACTGCACCAGCTGGCAGTGAGTGCTGAGGGCTCAGTCTGGCGTGAGACAGCAATGGGCTGGTAGCCATCTTGGTGATGGACGGATTGAGCTCAGTACTCAGAGCTGCTGCCGGCTCCATCTAGCAGCTCCCAGCTGGGTTGAAGCACAAGGAAGGTGCGCTGATAGCTGCAGGCTGGATGAGTCTGGTCTTGGCTAGAAGGTGTACACTCTCTGAGATTAGCCACTATCTCACCAAAAAGCTACTGCTGGCTTACTGGGATAGATCGCACAGATCGGGACTCTGTCTCCACATGGTGTCTCACAGGGACAGCAGAGACAAACCTGCAAGTGGACTTTGTTTTTCTTTCTCTCATTTGTTTTTTGTTGTTGTGGTCGTGGTTTTGTCTTTGTTCTTTTCTCCTTATTGTTTGATCTTACTTTTATATGAGTATGAACCTGGTTTCTAGCTTCTTTGTGGTGGTTCTTCTGTTCTGTTCTTCTTTTTCTCTCTTCCCTTCAGTCTTCTGCATCAGTTTCCCAAACTTAGCATGATTGCTCTTTGTCCTCCAGCCTTACTTCTGACCTTTTCCTCTTCTACTTACTTGTTTTCCTCTAACCCCTAGTGTAAAATTGATATATTAAGGACTTATATGCTGCATATAATTTTCTGGTCTCTTTTAGATTTTGTTATATAACCACAAATCTTGTTCAGACAGTTAAAGGTGGCAAACTAATGGTTAAACTAGTTTGTCATGCTCTAGGCTGTGACTGATGTTCCTGTTATTGATGATGGCACCATCTTACCCAAAAGTGACAAAACTGTTCTAAATTGCTATACTTCTTGGTATTCCAAGACTGAGATTGACTAAGGGTCGTAGAAAATACTGTGGCACAGTGCCAGAGAACCAAGGTCTGGACCAAACAGGCAGCAACTTCTCATGTCCAGCAAATTGAAGAGGTAGGATCTGGCAACAGACTCAAAACCCAAAAGACACCACAGGGAAGTAGTCATTTCCTGTGAGTTCTAAATACTCACAATAAAGTAACCCACCATAGGCAATTTACAACCATCACCCTCAGAACTAAAAAAGAAAAAAAAAGAAAAGAAAAAAGAATGGGAAAGATTAAGATAGTTCTCATGGGACTCCTGATTAGTTCTCAAAAGAGGGTTGTTATAAAGATCAAACCTGGCTAATCCTCACCCTATTTGCCTTCCAGTTTCACTCTTTGCTGTAACTCCTCCCTCCATAATATAATCTGTCACGATATGGCACAGTCAGAAAGGGTCTTTGCCAGACCCAACTTCTGTCATTTGGACTTTCATCCTCAAAAAATATCACTTGAGGAAATTTCTTTATGAAGAATCCAGCCTCCAATATTTCATTTTAATAACAGAAAGTAATAAGTGGCTAGATTTAATGACCTAAAAAAAACCCCAGCTCTGTTAATGTAACTCATATTATGCATTTCACCTCTTTAAAGTGTACAGTGAATTTTTATATATTTGCAAAGTTATACAGTCATGACCAGTCAATTTGAGAGCATTTTTATCACCCCCCAAAAATCCCTGTACTCATTAGAAGTCATTCTTCACAATAATAAAGTAGAAAAATTATAACAGTATCCGGTAATAAAGCTGATAGCATCACTATTCTTGTGTTTTGAGGCCATTATTAACTAAAATAAAGATCACTTGAATGTGAGTCCTGCACTGTCACCACAGTTACTCAGATCACCGAGAGGACCGTCAAGTGAGTAATGTGTGGGTAGCTTGTACATTATGGATATTATGGTACAGGGATGATTCAGATCCTGGGCAGGATAGAGTGAGTGGCATGAGATGTGATCATACTACCCAAGATGGTGTGCATTTTAAAATTATAAATTGTTTATTTCTCGTGTATTCCATTTAATGTTTTTAGGCCATTGTTGATGGTGGTTAACTGAAACGGTGGAAAGTAAACCATGAGTACTGTACTTGAGTTTCTGTTATTCTCTAAACAAATGGAAAAAATGATGTCCATTTCTTTTCAATGGGGTACTTAAACCAGTGACTCCTATGAGTCTTTAATCAATTTTTTCTTCTAGGCTTTTCAGTTTAATTCTCTTAACTGTATTTTAAGGTTTTAATTCTGCCCTCTGACTTTTATGATAATGGCTTATTTTTATCAGATTATTTTTGTCCTCTTTGTTTTGGACATAGGTATACATATATTCATTCAGTTTTTTGATATTGGTAACAGTTCATTCAGTTTGAGTTAGCTTTGTCATTTGGATAGTAACAGAATTGTTTCTCAAACCTAATTGGGCTCTAATAAAAGTTTTCTCTATATTTCACCAGCACCTGAAAAGTATGTATTCGATCTTCTGTAATAATAAGTCCTCCTCGTTTCTTCAATTATCTTCTCTTAATATCTTCAGTTCTTCATGCTGATGCTGATTCCCTCACCAGCTAGCTTTATATTCTGTTCAATGTTAAATGCTGCTGCTAATTACACGGGAACAGCCCCTTGGACCTATCTTTTTCTTTTTATAGGCACCTTGGGCACAGGCATCCCAGAACTAAATTACTATAATGGCTTTTCTGACGTTTTTTCCAGACCCTAGTTTCTCTGTTAGGCCTTGTACTCTACTAGTAGATCAGTCCCCCTGGCTACCTTTCTCATGAAGTCCGTTTCCTGATCCAGGATCTGTGGTATTAAACTCAAACAGCACGCAGATTAGCTTCTTCTCTTCTTCCCTTCTGTCTCCCTGTTTCTTGTTGCTTATCTAGATAGAGTCAAACTAATTTAGAAGTTGAACCTATTTAGTAATTCCTTTGTTATCCATTTCTTTGTCATGAACACTAAACTTCTCTCTTGGTCTGCCTTTGCTTCTCTGCTGGTCTGGAATCTCCCATTCCTAGCAATTACTGACCGCACTTGAGTCTTCTTTTTAAACTATATTTGCATCCTTTTAATATTTAAATATTTGGTTTGTCTACTAACTGAGTTCATGGTAATTGTCCTTTTTTTGTCTTTATCTTGGACATACATACTGCTTTTTACAAGCACTGTTCTATTGGGAATTATTATTTATATTTAGCTTATGGTGCTTTTCCTTCTCTATGAAGGACAGCCTTAGGTATCTTGCATATCTTCCTGACTGAGAGATCTGAAAAGTTTTGGGGAAATGTATAATGTTTAGCACCATCATTCTTCAATTTTTAAAATGCAAAATCATGTCCTTAAGTCAACTGTGTTTTAAGATTTTGTTTTTGCTTTATGCCAAGTTTTAAAGACAGTGCTCTAAGTACATTAAAATGAAATTTGGCAACTATTACTATAAATATTAAATCTAGTTTATTGAGCATTAGCCACCAGATATGTCAGATTCTCTCAAGAGAAGGATTAGCTTCCTGGATGCTGGCTAGTCATTTTTTAAAAGTATATAATAGCCTTAAAGCCAATGCTTACCACCTGATAAATTAAGATCCTTGACAATATAAAAGAGGCTGGCATGCAGAATAAAGGATAGTGATTTGATAGTTTCCCTTTTTTCCAAAGCTGTGCTTTTGTTGCTGAACCACTCTTAAAAAAGTTTTCTTCCTGTCATTTCCATGTCTTCCCAAATATTAGGAGGGAAAGGAGGATTATTGGGGCAGAGCTTGGATGAGAAAGGACGTAAGGCAGAAAGTAGCTTACAAGCCCTTCCAAGAAAAGATCCTACCTGTCTTACTTCCCTGCCTACTTCTTTCTTACATGAGAGAAGAGAAATGGCTTAAAGATAGCCCTCAACTCATAGCACTTTAAACTTCATCAGTGAAAGGTTTTTTCATGTTCATTTTATTTTTAGCCATTTATCCTCATTTCACATCCCCATTTTCTTTCTGGCTCATATACACTCCTTAATAATGACTTTATAGCTATATATTTGCTAGAAAGAGTTATATGTGTGTTTATATTACATCGTGATGTTGACAATTTTGGTTTTTGGTTTTTTGAGACGGTCTTGCTATGCAATGCAGGCTGACCTTGAACATGCTATATTGCCCAGGCTGACCTCAAACTCGTGGGAATCCTCCTTCCTCAGTCTCCTGAGTGCTGAGATTACAGGTGTGCACCACCATGTGTTTGACAATTTTTACAGATGAATTTATTTTTCCTTAGAAACATCTAAAGTGGGGTTTCTAAAAGCTACTTAGAATTCTATATTTTTACTTACTCCATTTTGATTTGCTGTTCTTCTAATTGTGGAAATCAAAGATTTCATGGTCCATGCTATAACATCATAACAAACATTCTCACATGCCTATAGTGTGAATATGCATACTACATAAATCCTTATTTGAGAATTTCTCAAGGATTTTTCCACAAAAGATGGACCACTGGATCATAGGCCCTATAATTAATGTTGCTATGCACAGACAAATCATTTAGCAGAATGTCTGTTTGTTTATATTCCTACCCACCATGCATGGGAATTTTTGCTTCTTCATATTTTTGCCAGACTTCACTATTATGCACCATTCTCATTTTGGCCTACTTAGGATATAAAGTGCCATCTCAGTATTTGTTTCAGTTGCAATTTAACCATCTTTTTATGTATTGTTAGCCCCTTAGGCTTCCCTTTCTGTAAATCTATTCATATCTTTTGCCTACTTTTCTGTTGGGCTTCCTATGATGCTCATGTTCAATTGGAGACTCTCCTTGCACATATTAATCCCTTGTCAATTTTAAATGTTGTAAAATCTCTTCCTTGCTTTTGTTCCTCTTAATTCTGTTCATGTAGTTCTTTATTAAATAGTAATCCCTAATATTGTTGAAGTTAAATCCAATATGGTACTGGGAATCAACCTTAGAACCTTGCCCTTGCTGGGTAGGCACTGTGCTGCTGAGCTTTACTCCAGCCCCAAATCCAATACTTTACTGTTTTATGGTTTGTATTTTCAGTCTTTTTTTTTTTAAAGTCTTTACTCTCTAGTGCTTTTTGCTCTGTAGTGTTGCCACCCAATGGCTTTTCATACATATTTGTTTACATATCCTTGAGAAGATACGTCTTTCTTTTCTTACCTGTGGCTCTCAGGAGGCTTATGGTGTTAAATTTTGGCTGCTTTTGATGAAGAGGAAGAAATGTAAGAAATCTAAACTTTGTGTTTCTTCTCACAAGACCGGGCCCCTCTGACCATGTTTATCCTATGTGACTTGAGACCGTTCAGTTATAGTGGATGGGAAAGGGGCACTTACCAAGCCAAGCTGGATACTCAGTGCTCCTCCAAGGAATTTAAATTAGGTCCAGTCTTAACTGGCTTCTTGAAGGACATGGAAGTTGAGATGTTTTGGGGTGACCATATTCCACTATGTGCACAAAGCAGCCAGAGAAATGGCCCAAAGAAGGAGTGTGAAGATGTGCACAGAGGAGCACAGAAAAGTCTCATGACTCCAGGGAGAGGGAGAGAGTTCGAGCTAGAATGTGAAAGTAGCTGTCCTTATTTCCGGTTTCTGGTTTTGCTCTCTCCTGGGCCACATAATGTTCCTTATCTGTATAACACAGGGGTGGCTGACTGCTGTAACAGAGGACTCTGAAGTAGTAAATGGCCCTAGCACAGTAGAAGCTTATTTCTTACTCATACAAGCAGATCCAGATGGCTATGAGTTAGCAAGGTGGTGGCAGTGGGGGGGCTCCTTACCACGTGGTTATTCAGGAATCCAGGTTGGTGGAGGCTCTGCCATTTTCAGTGTATGGTTTCCAGGGTCTCCCTGGGTGTCATCATCCATCGTACAGAAAAGAAACAATATAGAGTTGGATACCTGGGTGGCTTTGTAGGCCAGGCTTAAACTACTATAGTCACTCATGTTCCTTTGGCTGGATCCCCGTCACAAGGTCGTATTTAGCTCTGTGGGAAGCTAAAAAATGTATTCTAGCTATGGCCACAAAAGGAAGAGAGAAAGGGTTTGGTGAATAACTAGATATTACCACAAGATATTTAGCCACCCATATCCTCTTAGTCCAGTCCCTCTTTTTTCATAAACTTGTTTCATGTGGTTGTATTAATTATACCTTGATGCAGGAGGTGTTTTCATAGTAGCCATACTTTAAATGTGGAATAAGAAAAAGACAAACTCATTTATTTTCTCAGGAAAATTGGGGCGATTACCTCCTATAATGCATCATCAACCAGTGCCCTCAGATGGCCAAACTCCTGGGGGTCGTTTCCAGAGATCTCACCTCGCAGAGGCATTTGCAAAAGCCAAAGGATCAGGTGGAGGCCCTGGAGGAAGTAGTGGAAGAGGCCTGATGGGGCAAATTATTCCAATCTATGGCTTTGGGATTTTTTTATACATATTATACATTCTATTTAAGGTAAGTGGAATCATCTTAATCATGTCATATCAGTGAAAATCTGATATCATTGTAATAAAATCTTTTGTCTGCATTAAAATCCATCAGAGTTCAAAAAGCTCTTTCAAATCAATCATCGTCTTAAACCTTGCCTTTTTTCTTGTGAGGAACTTAGAATAGCTATGCTCTCACTTTTACAGATGAGAAATCTTAGCTCAGAGTTTAAGTTGCTCCAGAATTTACAACTAAAAAGACAGCACCAGGACTTGAATCTAGATCTTTTAATTTCTAATTCAATGAGCATCATAATTCAAAGCCAGAAAATAGGGAGCAACTTTGCAAGTTGAAAAGACAAAAATATATTCTTAGAAGAGCATTGAGATTGGCACAGTGATTTCCAAGTAGCCACTGTGAAACCAAATAATGATGGTACCCAAACCACTTTGTTTTATTTTCCCCACAGAAATGTGAGGTGCTATTTTTTAATATCTTCACTAATAATGCCCCTGGACTCTTAATTCCTAATCCAATGAATAATATAATTCATATCTGAAAGGAAGAAAGTGATAGTGTTTTTGCAAGCAGAAGAGGCAGGCATAAAGATATTCTAGTTCTGGGGAGATAAAGTGTGGGTCTTTTAAAAGCAGACCCCCAGTTAAGTTCTGTCTCCCCACAGGATTTTGTAGGCCACTGGCCTGGGCACTATTTCTGCTCCTAACTAGAATAAGGTTACATTTTTGGTTTTTTGTTTGTTTGTTTTGTTTTTGAGTTCCTTGAGTCCTTAAGAATCACCTTGAATAGTTGTACCTTCCCTTGTGGATGAGCTTGGGCAAGACAGATGACCTTGAGGGATTGTTTTTCCTTGCATCTTGATAATTTTTATTTGGCTACCTTCTTGAATCTTTCGCTAGCTTTTTTCCCCCTAAGTGTTTCTCTAATGTTGCTATTTGATTTGATTTCTGAGTTAATTTTGTCTTCCATCCTTTTTTTTATTTAATATGAGGGTTTCCATGACTTTGAGGTTCTGAGCTGCTGTTGATATGCTGTACCTCCTTCAATTCTCAGCTTTCAAAGGGGAAAACTGCAGAGGATCGGAAATGCTCTACCACTGCACCTGGAAACACCCACAGGAAAATTAGTAAGTGCCCCTTCACAGATTCACAAATGTCACTGAGCTGTAACACAACCAAGGGATAATTTGTGGGTATGTCTTAAAAACATTTCTCCAAAATTGCTCTAAGTTAATTTGACACTCTTTTTATCTTAGCTCTGGGAGTTTTCAGAAGTTTCTGTATTGGCCTTGAGCTTTTAAGGGAAGGATGCTACAAAAAATATAAAACCTACAGTTCTACTTTTTATATATTGGCTAATTTATATTTTACATTTGGAATCATTTCCAGACTTCAAAATATTGGTAGAAAATATCTTTATTTTGTAGAGAGGAAAACTGAGGCACAAAAATCGTATCTTTGCCAAAATCAATTATTATCTGTAGGGAAAGAGTTTAACATTTTGGACTTTTGAAACTCAATCATCAAATATTTATTGCCCAACTAGAATATCCTGTGCCCTCCCTTTGGGGAGATGAAATGTATATGGCATGGCTCTTTCCTCTTGAAATTTCTAGAGTGAATTAATGTCAGGAAAAATAACCTGTAAAAAGTTACTACCTAGAAAGAAGGCATTTGTCAAAAGCATTTTGAGAAATCATATCTGTCTGAGTAGCTGCAATGGAAAGCCTGTCAGAAGACTTGAGTAAGACACAGACAACTGTGAGGTCCAGAGCTTGTGGAGGTAAAGGGTATTCACATATGACAACTGTGGAAAAGAAGTCTTGAAGAGGTTAAGGTCAGACTGTTACCTTATAATTAAGCCTCATCAGATGTTTTTAAAGGAAATTTATCAGCAAAATGAAATGAGACTGAGCCGTGGAAGCACCTGCTCTCAGCCGTAACAGCTCTTTAAATTTACTGTTGGTTCTCTGTGGCCTTAGATAGCTCAGTCATATAATGCATCCTTTTTGGAAATAGTTAAAGGCCTCTTGAAGAAGGCTGCTATGTTCATAAATGAGATATTGATGGTAAGTACATCAGTAATTTGAAAAAATTTGTGGACTCGGAAGATTGGCAAATTGTGTATCTTATAATGCATTGTGACAGAAAAAAGGAAACAAAGTCTGTGACAGAAAGTAATTAATGAATTTCTAATAGCAGCTATTTTGTAATAATGATAATAACATTGATAGAAGGTTTGATGCTTTAATTTTGAATCATGTAGAAAATAAAAATAACCTAAGCAGTAAGTAGTATAGTTTTCTAGACATTTTATGGATGTTAGCTGCATGCATGAGAGTTGTTTTAGAGGCATTAAATGGCCTTGGATACATTGTATTTTATAATGATCTTCTCAATGTATTTGAGTAGAAAATAGGTATGAAATAGGAAAACTATATCATGTACATAAACAGCATTTTATTTTCCTGTTTCCTTACAGTTCATTTCACATAGCGATTAAGTGATTTTTTTTTTTCTGTTCTATGTCTAGGGTCCTACTGTTAGTTTCAGTAGATACTTGTGTTTGTTACCAACATTGGGTGAGAAAACTTCATCTGACAGAAGGATTACACCTTAACTGCCTGCTCATTATCCCAGTTAACCAGCATAGAAAACTATGGGTGGAAGTCTCAGCCTTAGTGCAAGACTTTTTCCATTTAAGAATTACAACATTTATTAACTTTCAGTTATATTCTCATATTTTAGGTGCAGTTAAAAATAGTGCTCATTTCAGGACCTTAAACTGTTTTCTGAAGCACTATGCCTTATAGGTTTGGCACTGTATCTCAGGCATCACTTGGAGCACAAAGAGTATGTTCGTTTTCTGCATTTCTTCCTGTGTGACTATGTAGGCGTGTTTTTAACTCCTGGTATTTTCTTAAGTTTGTCCTGCTATATTTATATGTGTAAGATGCAGGGATTTGTTTATTACTCACTGTGTATCCTGTAGATCTTGGTTCCCAGACATCTGTACCCTTTTTACCTGAAAGATCATTGGTCTCCTCTCTTAAGTTTCAGAATCAGTCTGGATCATCATAGAACGTCACAATTGGCTATAATTCATGAAAGGTGTAGGGAACTGTGTGTGATGGCTCTTTGATGCTTGATTTTCAGCCAATTTTGAGCTTGCTCAACTGCAAGAAAAACTGAAAGAGACAGAGGAAGCCATGGAAAAATTAATCAACAGAGTGGGACCTAATGGTGAGAGGTAGGTTTTTCATATAACAAGGCTCAAAGATTATTCCCATTTAGAGAATCAGTTCAAATTTTGCTCTTCTTTGATATGTAAAATGCTTTTTTATCTTATATGATTTTCATCTTATTTGCCATTTACATATTCTTTATCAGTATTTTCTTTTTCATGCTATCATCCAGCCTGTTTGAATATAGTGTGATATGAATTATTCTGAGAGTAAATAAATTCTACAGTGTGAAATATCCAAGTTTTAAGGAGGAGTATTTTCTATCTGCAAAAAAATGTGTAGTTTTAGGTAAAACCAGATTATTGAATGGTTGGGGCCAACAAGTAAGAGAAGAAAACAAGTACAAACATACCAAGCACTTGTGTTTTGTGTTAACTGCCTGCCAGCACAGAAGTAGACAAGGCGGTGACAAGAGCCAAAGTAGCCTTTAGGATCTGCCATGAGGAAGCCACATTCCTCTTACTATGATGCTGGTCAAAGGTGTGAAAAGTAGTTGCAGGAGGTGATGGAAGTAGCAACTACTAAGAAATGGTGGATGTAGGAGAGGTAAGGAGCAAAATCTAAGTAAGAGATGGAGAGAAAGGTTTCAATTTCAGACAGGTCTTTTGACAAGTGTAGAATAAAAACTGGATGAGTAGTAAAATCTCACCCATGAAGATGTATTGAAAGGTTTCCCCTGCAGTTTCATTGGCATATCACAGAATTTCTGCTCCAGGAAACTGCTTTTTCACCTCGGCCTCTTCTGTTATCCTTGATGGTACTAATGCTCCCTATCCCTTCTACTGCTCACTGATCCCAGCTTGCTTGTCTGTCTTTAGCTGGGTAGAAGATAAGTGGGTATCCTCAGATTGCAGCCTTCTGGCCTGACATTTCCCTGTAGTGTCACCAGTGCTGTTGAAATGATGTTTGGAGGATGAACCTTGGCTATCTAGGCCTAGGAGCCTTGACTTTGTGGTCTAAAAGCAGACTTACTACCTGGAATATTCCCTAAAGTGGGATATATACATAAATATATCTGTATGATTGCATAATAATAGTTGATATTTGAGTGCTTGTTAAGGATTATGCTCTTAGCTGACGTGTGTGTGTGTGTGTGTGTGTGTGTGTGTGTGTGTGTGTGTATCACAGATGATTTCTACCCATATTATCTGTGAATGACTAATTATACTTCATTTATATTTATACTTTTCTGGCCTTTTCTTCCCTTACCATATGCCTACCACTCACTGTCTTGGTGGAGAACTGCCCAGGTTTTTCTAAGACCCTCATGCTCTAAAAAAACATCTGTAACCTGACCTAGGCAAGTTCGAGGCCATACCCAAGGGTTTTGAAAACCACAGATGAATATCTGTAGCTCTTCATTTAAAAGATCCAACTCCTGTGTTTTGGGGTAAAAACCACATGAAAATGTTTTCTTACTATTGCTCATTGTTACTCAGACTCCCTTAGCTCAGCGCAAGTGATTTACCCAACTCATGCATCCCATCTATTACCCATGCAGGAAATGCAGTGTTGTAATCCCTAACTACTAACTGTCCTCTTTGGGCCAAGATTACTTCTCTGTGTTGTATGTGCAGAGATAGAGTTGTCCCTGATCTACAACCACAGTAATTATACTGTCTTATTTCTGAAGGTATTTCTTGTAAGATGCTGAGCTAGGTATGGTGGCAAACTTTGTAATCCTAACTATTTAGGAGGCTGAAGTGCAAGGATTATGTTTGAGGCCAGCCTGGGCAACTTAGTGATTCAGTGAGACACTGCCTCAACATAAAAATTTTAATAAAAGGGAATGTCAACGCAAAAGCTCTGGTTTCAACCCCTAGTATTGCTGGATTAAGGAATGAGGAATAAAAATGGTCTAGGGATGTAGCTGGTCGTAGAGTATTTGCCTAGCATATATGAGACCCTGAGTTCTATCCCCTAGACTATATTCACAAAAAAAAGATGCTGAGCTATAGATTGCTTAGAACATATAGATTCCTTAGAACATAGCAATGATATGTAAAAATTTTACATAGTCCTCAAGAACTGAGAGATATCTTTTCTCCATGAAAAAGACCATGACTCCTATCTCTTCCCAAGTCTTATTTTCCAGTCCATAAGATATGACTTTCTTTTCGACACTTCTCAGTCTAACACCTTTTATCCTTACAGGTAGGCCCTATGGAACTTCCATACTTAAAATGATAAGGGTTTAATTAACCCATGTTTCTACATTGCTTTCCTTTTTACACTGAGTTTATATCCTTTTAGTTCAGTTTCTGTTGCATTTATTCTTTCACAAGGCTGTGCCTATATGATGATTATATATGATGATAAGACTCAAGGGCTGGGGATTTAGCTTAGTGGCATAAACACCTGCCTGGCAAGCTTGAAGTCATAAGTTTGATCCGTGGTCCAAAAAGTAAAAACCAAAAAAACTCAAATACTTCACTATTTTTTCCATGTGATAAAGATTGTTTTATTTTCTCAGATGTCTGGGGATCCGAAAGAGGATGTGAGACAAGGAGGACATGTTTATTTATAGCCTCATAGATCCTTGTATACAAGGTCTTTGTTCTATCCCTAACTCCAAGAGGCTGGCTTGAAATTATGTAATTCTTAGTATCTTACACCTATTTGTGTAAGGATAGAAACATGGAAAAGGTTTTTCATGTTGTCTAATAACCCTTTTTATACACATGAACTTGTGTTATAAGTCTGTGCACATTTAATGAAACCTCTTACAAGGATAGTATTGTGCCCTGTTGTGTCTTAACACACCACTCGGGGACACAGTCTAAGTAAAGGATCTCGAAGTAAGAAGTGAGGTGCCCTAATTTCTGTACTAATGACAGTGAAAATTTCCTTCCTGGAGTAGCATGTCCATTTGGTGGTATTTGCTTGGTAGAAGGATGGCATGGCCTGAGGGAAGCATTGAGGTCGTCACCTCCGATAGCAAAAAGTCCCAGCAGGCAAGCTGAGTATGTGTGTGGGGCTTGCTGCTAGATTTATGACATGAGTTTCTGGAATGTAAATTCTTTGAAGACAGACAGTATGTTTTGTTCAGGTAGTAGGTACTAAGTAAATATTTGTTAAGTAAAAATACTCACTTTTGACATATGGGTATGTTCAAAATATACTGTAGATGTTTAAATTTGTAAAAGTTTATTGTGAAGTGAATCAAGATTTTAAAGCAGCCATGACTGTGCCACTAAAGACTCACAAAAGAACTGCTTTCTAAAAGTGGTAAAAATGACAGGATAAGTGTGCCTGGAGAAAGGGGGAATATTTTGAGGGAGATTAGTGACCGTGTATCTTTTTCTGTAATAAAGCTTAAAAATTTTAAATATTCACTGTAGTTTTCAATCACATTCTGTAAATTTTGTATGTTATTTTCATGGTAGAAGAGTAACTCATGGCCATTCCCTGTTGAGATCCTTTCTTCAGCTCCTGAGCTCTATATTCAGAGCCTTTTTGGACATATTTCATAGATGCATGCTCGGGCCTTATAAAACAATAAATGCTGTTGAACAGATACATGCCCAGAGTGGAATTTATTGTGCACCCTAAGCTGAAGCTATTCTGCCTTTAATATGCCTGTTGCAGTAAAGTGTTCCATCATGTATTAGTTGCCAAAGCAGAAATGAGACATCATCCCTGACCTACCTTTTCTTTCATTTCCTGTATCTCATCTGTCACCAGGTCTTGCTATTTGCACCTAATTAATAAGCTAATTTGTACAAAAGTTTCTAAACTCCACAGAGGGCAGAGATCATCCTTTTCAGTTCCAGAACCTAGCACAGGCCATAGTACGCTCTGAAAATGTATACATTGAAATGGAACAAAGAATGAATGAGTGAATGATTTTGTCTTTGTCTCTACAGGTCAAAACTATCTCATGTGGTTTCTTTTTCTCTAATCTTGCTTCCCTTCAGTTTCTGCTTCCCACATAGATGAATTATGACTTTTGTTTTAATCCTTCAGTAGATATCCCCCACTTTTTATTTTTAAATAGTACCAGGGATTGACCCCAGGGTAAGCACTGTACCATTAAGCTAGAATTCTCAGACCATTTTTAAAATTTTGAGACAGATTCTCCCAGACTGGATTTAAACTTGTTTTCCTCCTGCCTCAGCCTTAGACTCCTAAGTAGCTGTGACTACAGGTGTGTGCCACTATACTTGGCCAGTAGATCCCTTTTGGTCATGAAAAGTGCAGACTCTTTCACAGGCCTCATAGTCTTGAGTGCCCTGGCCTTTCATACCTATATTGCTTTATCTGTCTTCATTATATTCACACACACTCACTCTGTCTGTCTCTGTGCCTGTGCACTTCTGCTTCTAGGACTTCACATATCCTTTTTCTTTTGCCTGAAATGTCATCTCTTGCTCCCATCACACACATTTTTACTCTTGCTTGTCTAACAGGTTTCAACACAGGCATCATTTTCTCCAGGAGCCCACAGAACACGGCTAGGTGTGCCTCATGTTCTCCACACCACCTGGCTTGCTGGGTATTACATGTGTTATGCCTTCTGTAATGCCCTGTAACCTTCTTGAAGGTACACAACTTTCAGTGTTAAAATTTGCCTTCCTTGTGCTGGCATACTGACAGTGTCAGCACAACCGGAAGGGATGAATAAGGTAAATTTAGAGAGATTACAGGAAGCAGCTTCAGCAGTAGTAAGTACTTATTTGCAGCCTCTTTGTTTGCTTCACGCAGTTCTGGTGTAGTTCTCAATGTCGGCCATTATTTTCCCGTCAGTGGCAGATAGTGTACTCAAGGACCATGTATTATTAGGTACTGTGATGGATTACCACATCCTAATGGTTTAAAACATCACAGATTTATGATTTTATAGTTCTGTAGGTTAGGAATGCTATACTAAGTGAAAAACTGAAGTCTTGGCAGGAGTGTGTTCCTTGTTCAAGGTACTATGTCGTAATCTGTTCATCATGTCAGCTTCTAGAAGCTGCCAGTATTCCTTTTGGCTCATGGCCTTCTTCCTCTGTTTTCAAAGTAAACAATTGTTGGTTAAGACCCTGTCACGTTGTATTACTCTGACCTCTTGACCTCCCTTTGAGTTTTAAGAACTGTCATGATTATATTGTGCCTCTCTGATAATCCAGGGTAATCATTCTGTTATTTTATTAGCAGATTAGCAGTCTTTAGTCTGCTTCCATGTAAGGCAGCACTTTCATAGATTCCAGGGATTAGCACCCAGACATCTTCAGGGACTTTGCTTTCCACAGATGATCTTATGGAAAAGGAAATTTGAATAAGCCTTATTAGCAGGGTGAGTGATGCACAGCTTTCACCTTAGCCCAGAGGAAGCTGAGGTAGGAGGATTGGAAGTTTGCATCTCACCTGGCCAACTTAGTAAAGGGTCTCAAAAAAATAAGAAGTGGAGATTCAGCTCAATGGCAGAGTGCCCCTGGTTTCAGTTCCCAGTACCACATACACACACCCTTAAGGTAAAGAGAGTTTTGTCAATCAGAGTTTAAAAAAAAAAAAAGAATGTTTCAGAGGGAAAGGTCAGCACAAGCAGCCATCAAGGGAGTCTAGTCCAGGTTCAGAATGGCAGATGGTACAAGCAGTGCTAAGTAACTTCGGAGATGAACACAGGGATGGGAAAAATGGGTAAAGAGGTAGATAATGGGTGGCAAATTAGAAAGTAACCTGAAGCCACGCCAAAGGTTCTGTATGGTAGTCTAAGAAGTTTGGAACTTATTTTCTTTACAGTGAGGTATCTCTGAAGGATTTTGAGTAGAAAGGTCATGGTTTGTTGTGTTTAGAAAAGTCACTCATCATAACGCATACAGTTACCTGGTAGAAGGTTATCCTAACAAAAGGTAATAAATAGGCCAGTGATATAAGAAAAGAGGGAACAAATCAAGAGAGTTTTATGGAGAAACAAATAGCAAGCTTGCCAGGATTCCTTTTTGCAAACAGCCAATTCTGGTAAAAATTTAGAGAGACTTAGTGTTGTTCTGTCTCAAAAAATGATAATAAGGGGCTGGGGATTTAGCTCAGCGGCATAAGCGCCTGCCTTGCAAGCAGACAGTCGTGAGTTCAGTCCCCGGTACCGATTAAAAGGAAAAAGACAAAAAAAAATGATAATAAATAAGACAGAGTTTATCAGAAGAGTATGAGGCAACTCACAATACCAAAGGAATAGCTGAACATCGAGGGCAACTGTGGAGATTTAAGGAGCAGGAAGAAACAGGCAGTATCTCCAAGAACTAGGGATGGATGGAGGTCAACTTCCTAGAGAAAGTAGAGTTGGTCCGACATGTGTCTTTGATCTGTCATTGAATCAACACTGAACCCAAGAGGATGGAATAGGATGATTAGGCAGTGGCCAGCCTTGAAGAAAAGGATAGGGGATAAATGGCTTTACCCTAATCTTTGTACTATAATTGGAGAAAAGATACGGTTCCCAAAAGAACTCCTGACCAGATAAGATCAGTGAAAGAGCCAGGCATCGTGGTGCACATCTCTTATCTTAGCCCTTGGGAGGCTGAGGCAGAAAGATTGCCACAATTTAAAGGCTAGCCTGGGCAACACAGTGAGTTCAAGGACAGCCTGAACTACATAGGGAGACATGTCTCAAAAAAAATCAGTGAAAGAAAAGAAAGACATAAAGACACATTGTAGATTTATAGAATTTATTAGAATTTAAGAAAATTAAAAGAACACTTGTGCAGAGGGACAGTGCTAATAGCACCATGATTGTTAAGAGTGGAGAAATAAGAGTTCTAGGACTGACCCTTGTAGAAAACCATGTTTTAGGAAGCAGGAGAAGGAAAGCAAATCAGGAATAGACTTCAGGGAGCTGGCTAAAGAAGAGGGAGGAACACAAATGTTTGAGTAACTAAAGTTTCAAGGAGAATGCTGGTCCACAGTATAGAAAAGCCAAGAAGAATGAATTGGGAGAAAAGATCCTTGGACTTAAGAATAAAGCAGTCATTGGTGATTTTGCTGATTTAAAAATTTTGTTTACTTAGAAGCATTCAGAATGTCAACAAAACAACTGCAACTTTTTTTTGTAGAGTGGTATTTGATAGAACAAAATTACTCCATATAAACTATGTCAGAGGCAACTAAAGATGAAAAACTACCATCCCCTATATAACTAATTTGTGCTGTACACCAACAAAAACCTGTAAATTTCCATACCAATTTTCAACCCCTACAGTGTAACAGGCAAGGGTAGTAGCCACTGAAAATACCAACAGGACAGGGCAGTCTACAGACGCATTTGGCAGTGTGTTAACAGTTCAAAAGAAAACACTGCATAGTTTAAAAACAAATCTTATAGTCCTGCATTTCAGTTGTTTCTTTAAAACATGTGAGTTGTGTTCATGGGCATTAAATACTTTATAGATTAAATACTTTATAGCTGCATTGGAACCAACTTACTCATCACCATCATTGTCTTCTTCATCTTTTTCTTATTTTCTTCTGCCTTGATGATGCACTTTTTTGCTGCATCAGGTTTTCCATTAGCTTGGTAGGCAGCCATATCCTTTTTGTACTTTTCCTTCAGCTGGCAGCCCACTTCTCCTAAAGCTATTTGTCACCTGCTGCAGTATTAGTCCACATTTTTCCTAGTTTGTTTGTGATTTCTATCACCAACGGAGAGGCCAGGAGGTTCTTCTTTGATTTTGGGATAATTCTCAACAGAACAAGAAGCTGAAGGAGGCCTCTGGGGCACAAATGGATCCTTCAACTTCTTTTCTGTTTCTCCTTCAGGAGGGATATAGGTTTTCATTTCTCTTTCATAATGGACCTTGTCTGCCTTTGCCATAGTTTTAAATTTTTCCTTTCGTAAAGCAGACATGGTCTCTGAGAAGTTAATGGATGCATCTGGATGAGCATGCTTATGCTGCTCTCAGCAAGTTTGGACAAAGAATGCATATGATGACATTTTGCCCCTCAGGTTCTTTGGGTCTCCTTTGACCATGTTTACTTGTTTTTCTCAGCAAGGCTCAGAGTTGCCCAATACCCGTCTGGCTCTCAGCTTGCCCCAACACTGTCTCTATCCATTGATGGTTTTTGTAAGTTTTGGTAAAATGATGAGATGGGACCCAGATTTCAGCGAGTTGGAAGAAAAGAGAGGTGAGAAAACAGGAACCAGTCATACTTACACATGATTATTGAGCATTTACGATTACCATAACACTGTGTCTATATTGTTTGAAACATACTAGCACTACTCTCCAAGAATATCAGATTGAGACAATGCAATTGCCTGGGTTACTTTTCTCTTGTTGCTGAGACAAAATACCCAACACCCAAAATTAAGGAAGGAGAGGTTTATTTAGCTCAGTTTGTGGAAGTATTAGTCCATAATCAAGCTGGCACCAAGATAAGGTGGCATGGTACAGGGGCAGTACTTTAAGGCAGCAGTAGACAGCAAAGCAACAAGAGTAAAGAGTGGGGGAGAGCAAGCCTCTTTTCCTCCCTTATATTGTATATAGGCCACCCTCACTTTCAGGGTGGGGGTGTAGTGCTCACAAAATCTCTGTGCCTTGCTTTTGTACAGGATAAGGATGTTTAGGAAGTAAGAACCCTGGCTCCCTGCTGAGTCCCTTAAACTTCTAAATTTCTCAAGTTGACATAGTGTATCAGCCAGAACAGGAACCCATGAAATTACGCATTCCAGTAAATTCACAAGCTGTCCTAAGGTAGACAGTGGTTAATTGCCTAATACATTTAATGAACAGTATGAGCACACTTGATCAGAGTGAAATGAGGATGCTTTAGTGTGGATTTTTTTTCTGTTCTTGATTCTCAGAGCCTAGTTACTTTTTCTTGTTGTTAAGCTCTTCTACCTTTCTTGAGTTTAGAAACAGAGAATCAAGACTGATTCAGTAAGCATCAAAATGCTCTGTGAATAGTCCAGAAAGTAGCCTGTGAATTCTTGAGTCAGAGCTTTGTGATAAACCAGTAGAATTTTCTGGTCCCCCCATGAATTCTCCTACAAAGTACATGATTTTAATGGTAGGAGTTAGGGGTTATGTGGATATGGGATAGTTGCGGTGAGTACAGATTCTTGTAGTAATGGAAAATATAGAACTGCAAGAGGCTCTGTAAGTGTAAGTTTCCAGCTGAAAATGGAACAGTTAGGCCTGTTCTGTTCAAGGCTTTGAAGCTATTTGATGTTGGAGAAATGGAGCTTATAGTGTTTTTCCTACTGCTTAGGCGGAAATGTCATACCTTATTCTTTTCAGTTACCGCCTTAAAGTTGGAAGGGAAACACTTTTTTTCTGTATTAGTAATTAAGACTAATATTTGTTAGGCTACCTGTAAAAAGAGAACACCAGCCCAGAAGTGGCTGGTGAAAGGGACAGAGGACATTTCACCAGGATGGTACACAATGATCATTTCTCCTTAATGTTATACTAACTTGAAATGCTTTTGGTTTTGAGGAGAGAATAAGTAGCCTCCCTTAAATCCTGCCACTAGAAAGAACTGCTCTCATACCGGATAGCTCTCTGACTTCTCAGCAGAGCTTTGTCTTTCACTGTGATACACTTCTTTTCTCTGAGAGAAACTTTGTCCTTTAACCTCATGTTATTTTTGTAGATATTTGCCCAGAGC
Organism: Cavia porcellus; assembly: GCF_034190915.1. Classification (NCBI taxonomy): domain Eukaryota; kingdom Metazoa; phylum Chordata; class Mammalia; order Rodentia; family Caviidae; genus Cavia; species Cavia porcellus. Next base: position 73,213,606 of record NW_026947492.1, on the reverse strand, counting down.
TACATGACTAAGTTGGGACTCAAATGAGGTTTTCTAAGTGGTGGGACTTGAGCACTGTGCTTCAGGAACGTCACAAGGGCAGGAAGTGTAGCTAAGTGGTAGAGCACTTGCTTGGCTTTTGTGAGGTTTAATCCCTGGTACCAGGGGGAAGGGGGGGGATTGTTCAGAGTGCTATCAGAAATCGGGAGAATCGTTTTTCTTATGTGCGGTGGTTAAGTAGCACTATGAATACATGTATAATTTCTTTTTCGTACACTTTAGTTTCTCTAATTTTTCTGATCTAGGCAATTAAATTTTCAGAATTATCTAGTTCTGAAATTTTAGAATATGTCCTTATTTCTGCACTACTAGATTAAGTCGATGATTCTAGTAGCATATTTTTCCCTCATTGAAGCTAATGACCTAGAACATTTTTCTTCAAAGAACTTGCTTCAAAAGGAGAAAAGCTGTTTAGAGTAAATGGAGTAAATATGAGAGTAACTGAAATTCTTAGGATATCAGAGTATCAGGCCAGTAAGGTATAGTGAAGGTATTGAACTAAAAGTGGAGACTTCTGAGGTCTTGTCACAGTATTGATATTAACTCGTTGTAAAGCCTTGATCTGTTCTGGGCCTTAGCTTCCCCACTGATAAAGTCAAAACACTGAATAACGTATCTGATTTCCCACTATATAGTTCCAGGGCCAATTCCTAGAACGGTTATCCCCTGCTCTTACACTGCCTATTTTATGATTCAAATAGATCATAGTGATGTTTCTGTCCATTGCCTAGGAGTATTTACTGCTAAATTGGCTGGATTGTCTGATATTTCTAAGCAGAGCACAGACTGTGACTTCTGACCAAGAAAAACAGTTGCTGCATCAGCTCCGAGAAATCACCAGGGTCATGAAAGAAGGAAAGTTCATTGACAGATCCACTCCTGAGAAAGAAGCTGAGGAAGCCCCTTACATGGAGGATTGGGAAGGTAAACAGTGACTTCTCATTTTTTCGTAAGTTGTCAAGCCAGGAAAGAGATCCTCAACCCTTTTAAAAATCAGTTTTGTTACTGAGGTATAATACATGTACAAATATATGTAACAATTTCTACCAATTTTAAGTATACAGTCGGATGAGTTTTGACACATGTGTATAATTATATCATCAAACCACAATCTTAGCATAGGATATTTCTGTCACCCTAGAAAATCCCCCTTTTCCTGCCTCTGGCAACAACTGAACTACTTTCTGTTGCTATGGTTTGCTTTTTGTATACAAATGGATCATACTCCATATGCTCTTTGATTTCTGTCTTCTTTGATTTAACATAATGGTTTTAGGGTCATGTGTGTTACTGAGTGATGAGCAGTTGCTTTTTGTTGTTGTTGCTGAGTAGTATCCTGTACATGGGATGTGCCACACTTTGTTTATATATTCTCCAGTTGAGGAGCACTTTGGTTGTTTCTAGCTTTGAACTATTATGAACCAAGCACTGTGAAGTTTTGTATACAAGGCTTGATTTGGACATATATTGGTATCTTTTGGGTATATGATTTGGAGTCAAATTTCTAGAGTTTATGGTAAGTTTATGTTTAACTTCTTTAGAAACTGTTGGCTTAGTTTCCAAAATGGGTCTAATTGTAGCTACTCCAGATTCTTGCTAACATGATATTGTCAGTCTTTCTAATTTTAGCCATTCTAGTGAATATATAGTAGTATTTCAATTGTGACTTTAATTTGTATTTTCCCCAGTCACTAATGATGTTGAGTCCTTTTTTATGTGTTTACTTGTCATCTGTCATCTCTTCAGGTTGTCATTTTTTAAAATATTGGGTTATGCTCTTACTGAGTTTCAGGAATTCTTTATATATCCTGAGTACAAGTAAGTTCTTTATCAATTATGTATTTTACAAGGGTTTTCTCCTAATTTGTGGCTTTCCTTTTTATTTTCTTGGTAGCATATTTCAAAGATTAATTTTTAATTTTGATGGAATCTAATTTATGCTTTTTCACTTATAATTTATTTTTTATATTGTAGTTAAGTCTTTTCCACCCCAAGATTTGCCTAACTTTTGTTTTCTTTTAGAAATGTTATTGCTTCAGCTCTTATATTTAAGCTTGTCATATATTTTGAGTTAATTTTTGTAGATAATATGAGGTATCAGGCTTATGTTATTCATATGTATTTTTTGCATTATCAATACCCAGTTGTTCCAGTTCTTTTTGATATACTAACCTACTTTGGCATATTGGTTGAAAGTCAGTTAAGCAATGTACCTATTCTGGACTCTATTCTACTCATTGATCTATATGTTCTTACACTGATTAGGACATTGTATTACTATGTCTTTATAGTAACTCTTAAAATCAGGTAGTGCAGGTTCATTTTTTTTCAAAGTCATTTTGGCTGTGGTTTTTCACATTTGCATATAAATTTATAATCAGAGTTTCACATTTTTAATGTAAATTTATAATTAAAGTGTTAAGGGTTTTTTTTTTTTTTTTTTTTTTTTTGTACAGGAATCAAGACTTAGGAGCTTGTGCTTGCCAGGCAGGCACTTATACCACTGAGCTATATCCTCAGCCTCTAGGGATTTTTTTAAAAAATGAAAAAACCTGATGGGATTTTGATTGGCATTACATTGAATTTTTAGATCAATATGTTGGAATTGGTATTGTAATAGTGTTGAATCTTCCAATGCATAAACCTGTTATATCTCTTCATTTATTTAAATCTTTAAAAATTGCTCTCAGTAATGCTTTGAAGCTGTTAGTATGTTTGTCTGTCTTTCCAATATATAGGTCTTGTACATATTCTATACAGTTATCCCTAGGTAGTTCATATATCTTCTATTATGACAAATGGTGTTTTAAAATTTTTAATTGCTTATTGCCCTTAGAACAATAGAAATATAGTTGATTTTCATATTTTGACTTTGTGTCCTTTGACTGTTTAATACACTTAGTAGTAGCTTTTTTAAAAAATAAATTTCTTAGGATTAGATTCATTAGAATTTTCTATATAGACGATCAACTCACCTATGAATAAAGGCAGTTATACTTCTTCCTTTTGTACCAGCGTGCTTTTTATTTGCTTGCTTTATTGCACAGTGCTGGGGGAGTGAGACATCCTTAGTTTCTTAATATCGGGAGAAAACACACCTTCTCCATAGATTTGTTTGTTTGTTTCAAGTAGAGGAAGCTATCTTCTGGTAGAATTATGACTAAAACAAATGTTGAATTTTCATGAATTAAAAAAAATCATCTGAGATGATCATATTTTTTGTTTTAACTAGTTAGGGCGATGAATTACATTGTGTGTGTGTGTGTGTACACCTAAGGCCTTGCATATGCTCTGGTAGCTGAGTTACATCCCCAGCCCCTTTAATGTTTAATATTAAAAGACCTTTCCATTCTTGTAAAAAAGAAAAGCCTACTTTGTCATGAGAATATGACTAGATTCAGTATATATAGGCTCCAGTATGCATATGGCTAGATCATTTGGCAAAGGATCTGTTGATGAGGGCTATTGGTGATTTTCTTTTCCTGTACTGTGTTTGGTCTTTATTTAAAGCTAATGCTGGCCTCATAAATACACTAGGATGTATTCTAGTATGCATCTAAAGTCTGTGCAGAATTGTTCCATTTTATTAATTGTTGCTGTTAATTGCTTACTGTGCCTAATTCATAAATTAAACTTCTTAGTAGATATCTATACATTGGAAAAACCAGTATACATATAGAGTTTGGTACTATCTGCAGTTTGGGCATCTATCATCTTGGACATATCCTCCCATTGATTGGTGGAGAAGGCACTATCTTGCATTATACCATTTCTTTTACCATATTTTTCTGCTCTAGAATTGTATTTTTAAGTATATAATTTCAGTCTCTGTTAAATGCTTCTTTTGGTCATTTATTGTTTTCCTAACTTTATTGAATTGTTTGTACAGTATTTGTTTGCTACACCTCATTAAAAATGGATATAGCTAGGGATTGCATAATGACATTTTGGTTAATGACAGATCACACATACAAATACAGAAGTAGTTCACAAGTATAATGGAGCTGAAAACAAATTCCTATTGCCTAGTTACATCATAATTATCATAATTTCATAGCACATGTGTAATTTGCTTGTAAAAATGCACATATAAATCTTCTGTATTATTATAGAACTGTAGCATACAATTATGTATAAGCTATAATAAAGATGTTATTGGTTTAATGTATTTACTTTTTATTTTTAAAGTGTACTTTCACTCTTACAAAGATTTACTGTGAAACACTATGCCCTGTTATGCTGGCACTAGACTTGTGCATCTCATGTTTACCCCACCTCTTCATTGTATCAAGAGACAGTAGTTGACGACTTTTCCTATTCTAGGCTTGTATAAGTTCAGTGTATAATATTTGCACAGTGACGGAATTTCCAAATAACACACTGCTCATACTATATCTCTGTTCTCTTAAGAGGCTGTTTTAAATTCTTTGCTTGTTTGTCTGGTGGTAACGTGTTTCCCTGACTGGTCTTGATTCTTATATTTGGGTGTTGGTGTCGCACATTTGGAGAAGAAAGGACTTGTTCCAATCTTTGTGTACTGGCTTATCTGTAATGTCTGGGTCAGTGCTTGGAGCTTGAGTCTTCAGCGATAGGCCTAAAAGCTTGATCCATGAGGGCAGACCTGGGTCCTGGGTCTATAGGAGCCATCCTAGATCTTGGGTCCACAGAGGCAATCCTGGAATCGGATGCTGTGGAGGCTAACCCAGCACTAAGGTTGTGTTTGGACCTTTGGTGTACCGCAGTGTGGGACCTATCTTGTCCCTCAGGGAGGCCTGGAGCTTGTGTCTCCAGGTGCCAGCTTGCTCTCAAGGGTTCCATCCAGTGCTGGGGCATACCTGAAACCTGTATCTGGTTTTACCAACTGATTTTGGGCTGGTCTGGAATCACAGGGCATGGCCCGGTGCTGGCAGGCCTGGCCCCTGTACAGGTTGGTCTGGAGGTTAAGTTTGCCAGGAATAGACATGATAGCTTGAACTGTTGGGCTACCCTGGGGCCTGGTACTCGAGTGGGCCTGAAGCCTGGGGAAATGGGAGCTAGGCTGGTGTTTGGGATGGGGTAGAATCTGGGGCCATTGGGCTGGGCCTGGAGTATGAGTCTTTTTAACCTTCCCTTTTAAACCAAAGACAGTCATGGAAATCTAGTAGTAAGCTTTGTTTCTGGTATATGGTGAAGGCAAAAAAATGCCAGCAACAGAATTCAGTGGCTGAGACATAACTAGCAAACAGATTTCTCCAGCCCCTATCTTTGACCAGAGATGATAGCTGTCTTAGCCCATTTTCTGTTGCTCTAACTGAACATGATGGGTTGACTAATAAAAGGAGATTTATTTAAGAAGCCCACAGTTCTGAAAGTCCAAGAGTATCATCATCTGCTTGTCATCCGGTGATGGCTTCTTGCTAGGTCATAAGATGCTGGAGAGCATCACACAGCACACAGAGCAAGTGTACTTACTTGATTTTTCTTCCTCTTCATCATGGGAGCCCTACCTTCATGACCTCACCTAATCTTAACTACCATCCAAAGACCTTACTTCCAAATACTACTAATGTATGGTTGGGGGATCAAGTTTCAGCATGAGTTTTGGAGAATCAAACACCAGAGGAAAGCAGTGGTTAAACTCCACTTTACTGGAGTTCTGTCCACAGTAAGTTATTTGTGAGAATAAAGACCACCTTCCCAAAATTCTTAGACTACTGTCAGTGCTGCAAAGGGCATGATAAAATAGACAGTTTTTACATCACTGGTAGAACAGAAATTTTATACCAGTCTTCTGTAATTTGGTAGAGTATAAAAAATGCTTTTAAAATGTCCATTCTTTTTGGTCCAGTTTTTTTATATATTGAAGTCTGTCTTAAAGAATTAGAGAAGTAGACATGGATTTATATTCAGAACTCTTAGCTGGTATGTTCATTATAAAAGGGGAAAGTTGGAAAGAATTTGTCTGAATGTCTTGTGTAAGGTAAACCATGTCAATTGTATAGTTTTGCAGCCAAGTTTTGAATGCCTAATGATACAGAGAAATGCTTATGGTACAATGTTGAATGAAAAATCAAAGTACATTTCATATGCAATATGACCCTTTATTGAAAAAGAGAAAAAAAGCTTGTATATGGTAACAAGGCCAAAAGTAAATATGGCAGATTATTATCAGTGGTGGATTCTGGTGGATTTTTATGAGCTTTTTAAAAGCTCTCCATATTTTTTTTCAATTTTTCTACAATGAATTTAAAAAAACCCACAATAAACATTGTCAAAATGTGTCTGCATACTCTATGCTGTACCCAAAAAGACTGCTATTTTTCACAACTGGTGGGCAAAAAGTGGTTTACGTTAAGGTTGAATTTGCCAATTATCATAATGTGCAAATGGATTTAGAATTTTGCAGCTTTTCACATTGTGTAGTGAGCAGAGCTGCCACTGCCAGCACTGGCATATGAGCTCCAGCACGGCCCATCTGCTGCTCAAGCTCGTTTGGCTGACACAGATTTATTTCATTTCATTCCTTAATTTGGCAACATTTTCCCTTTTCTCATTATCATAGCTGGGATGCAGAACTGTGTTACTCATTTTGTTTACCAGTTTGTTGTTTTCTTTTGTTCCATTTTGTAAAGATGAAGAAGCCAACAATGGTAATTCTGTCTTTTGAAAATGCAGTGCTTGTCCTTTGGGATCTTGGGCATGTCTTGCTAAAGGGCTCTCTGTTTCTGACACTTACAAGCCATATGAATTGTTTTAAGAAGTAAAAAGCTTCTTGGTGTATTTTTCAAAGGGCTTAACGTTTTTTTTCCCACCTCCTACCCCAGAAGATTTGGAAGTGCTTCCAAATAGAAATTATAAACATTAGCCTTAAGCTAAGCTCTCTCCATCTGGTATTTGGTGCATTTTTAAAACTGAAGGCTCTTGTTACTTGTTTAATCTTCATCAGAAATTCGTGAGGTAAGACTTAACTTCCCCAAGTACCTTATACTTAAGAAGGGATTTTCCTCTGAATTGGTTTGTATTCCAAGGAGTACTGGGAGTCAGATTTTTTCAAGTGAAACTTTAGAACTATTAGAACTATCTTAGAGATTTCTTGAATGGGTTTGGTAGGATAGATAGATGGCTGTTGCCTGAGAATCCTCTTTGAGCTTGACATTTTATTTTTTTCAGGAGACATTCTTTTAAGACTTTGTGCTATTTCTCTTTCTAGGTTACCCTGAAGAGACTTACCCAATTTATGACCTTTCAGACTGTATCAAACATAGGCAAGAAACAATTCTGGTGGATTACCCTGATCCTAAAGAGCCCTCTGCTGAAGAAATAGCTGAAAGGATGGGAGTGCTGGAAGAAGAATCGGACCATTTGGGCTGGGAATGTCTGCCCACTGACCCTAGACCCCAAGAAGATAATTCTGTTACCTCGTGTGACCCAAAGCCAGAAACATGTTCCTGCTGTTTTCATGAAGAAGATGATCCTGTTGTCCTGGCAGAGAATGCTGGATTCAGTGCAGATAACTACAGCAATGAACAAGAGGAAACCACCAAAGAAGACCAGACCCAAGGCTTTAGAAGCGAAGAATCTGGCATCAGCACTGATAAAACATGGATAGGCGGCATGCTGAGGAAGCGTAACCTCCAGGGGTTAGAATGAACATGGCCAGTGTGATGAGGTATCCATTACTCTAGTCCCAAGGTGACCTTTTTCTCCTTTCTGATTTCATCCTTGGCCCTGTGCCCTGTACTTCCTTCTGTGTTCAAATATCAAAGCTATTGGGCCACTACCAGGGATATCACGTATCCTTCCTGGTGCTCATACACCTGTCACCTTGTAAAACATAGACATTACTGTGAATACAAGATAGCTTCACTCTCTCTTCCTGTCTTTCCCCCACCAAGAGGTTGATACATTGAGTAATTATATTTGGTCTGTCATAATCACAGATGGGACCACTCAGGTAAAGGTCTGATCTTCCTCCAAGGAGTAACAGATGGTTTACCTGTGAGCTAACATCACCTTACAGAGGATGAGGATTTAAGGCTGCAAGAGTGAAAATTTCAGACTCTAAAGTAACTTATTCTTTGAGGCTTGAAAAGGTTAGTTAGCTTCCTGGGGAGAAAATTGTTTGTGGGAATGATAGGTGCAGAGCAGGGCTAAGACCTGCTGGCTGAGCTGAAGCCTCTTTCTCTTGGTTAAGGTCTTTTTAGAAGCACTGATGAGGTGCAGATGTCCTCTTTTTTCCAGTGTAGTGAAAGACTCCCGCACACCTGAGGATGAGTCTACAGGGCTATCTGGAGATTGCTTTGCTCTGATAGCACCTGCATCTGTAGCTTCCTTTATCTTTGTTTTGCTTAACAGAACTGCCAAACCCGAAGCACCTGTGTACCTTGGGTCTTCAGTAGCCAGAGGAAGCTTTAAATAGACACTTCCATCCCTGCTCTGGAGGGCCATAGTTTGGAGAGGTGGAAGACGATGCCTTCTGATCCTGCTGTGAGGAGCTCAAGCCAAGTAGCCTGCAGTAGGGGAGAGAAGCTGTACACATGATAACTTAACTAGAAGTTGTTTGTAAATGTTGTGCTCTTTGGGAAATTTGTTCTCACAACCATATGAACTGAAGCAGAAATGATGGCTGAGCTTAGATACAAAATGGCACCACAATAGGTAATTATTGCTGTTTATTGCAGAGACAAACACTCGTGCCTGAGGAAAAGAGACCACATGTTCTATATTTTAGTATTTGGGCCTTTTGAGAAAGTTGGGAAAAATTAGGAAGTAAATTGGAACTGGGAGGATTTTGACCAAGCTAAAGCCCTTTGTATGCTATCATTTTTCATGTTTTCATGGGACAAGGTGGCATTTACAAAGTCTAACGTAAAGGATGAGCAGATTCACAGTTTACATGTTAAGAGCTGAGAGTTTAAAGAGGGTATGTTTCTAAGGACATTCCGTCATAAAATGGGGAAGACTCAAAAATTAAGAAATTACATAAAGGTAGATGTAGCTTTTAGATTCCACTATACAGAGTATGTGATGCCAGGAACGTAGCTAAAACTATACATATAAGTATATAAACTGTTGTCAGAAGGTGTTAAGGAAATCTTTCAGCTACTAAGAGGTGTTACTTGTTAATTGAAGTAAAGGGAAAAGTCATTGAGTCTGTAGAAAGCATATGCATTGCATCTATTTCTGGGGAACATTTGATTCATATTTTAAAGACTGCAGCTTAAAATGTACTGAATACAATACAGACGTAATGTTAACACTAAAAATGAAAAATGATATAAGTAATCTTTACTGTTTTGATAATTTTTTTACACGTGATTTCCTTTCATTCATCAGGAAGGGTTAAATTTATGAAGAGATCCTGGGTCTCTGGTTCAGATTTCTTTTTTTGCTTAGATATGATTCCCTTATTAGTGGTGAGTTCTCCTTTCCTTCCATTCATTCATTCATTCATTCATTCATCAGACAACAGCTCAGTGCTGGGTACTGGCAACAAGCTCAATTCCTACCTTTCAAAAACTCAAATTAATATGGGAGTCTGACATAAAATGAACTATGAACTACACAAAGGCTTTAGATTATGAATTCTGCAGGCGGAGAAAAACAGGTCATGTTCTTTCAGCATACTTCAGCTGTTAGCTCAACTCTTTAGGCAGTCTGAACCTTGATTTCACGTCTACATAAAGTTCAAATCTCAGGGACCTCAGCATTCAATGAAATAAGCTGTGCATCTTAACATCATTGCTTCTAACTCATGTTGTTAAGGGTAACTTTTACTGTATAATGATTTTTTTACTGTATAATGATTTATGCTGTAACTGAGGTATGGACTGAAAATTACAGGAGCATAAAAATTTTCACAAAAATATTTCCAAAAAATTTCACAGAGCAGGACCTTGTGGCAAGCCAAGAACATCTTAAAATGGACAAAGAGGACCTTTTTGTCAGGAAATAGTGTTGGCAAAAGTAGTGAAGTGTGAAAATTTATAAATGTTCAAGTGGTTTGATGAACATACAAAATTTTTACACAGTTCCTGCTGAAAATATGAAGCCCTTATGATGGCTCTTGCTGCCCTAAAGCTTGGTTGGTTTATGTATCAAGAATATATTTTATGCATTTATAGATAAGAGATTTTAATGCACGTTTTCTATAGGGTTTAGACAGTCTTTTTTTTTTTTTTTTTAATTTTCTAGAATTATTTCATCCTTCAGAAATAACAGTTTTAAGTGTAAATGCAGTCCAGGGTGACCAGAATCATACGGACTGGGTTTTGTTGCTCTGGTCTTCATTTCTCAGAACTCGAGGCTATGAGCCTGAGCAGTCCCCTAGCACTAGTGACTTCTCTAGGCACTGTGCCAGGACACACAGGTTACTTACCGCTGGGGCAGATGGCTGGTCTAAGGAGCAGCTGCAACACCTGGGACCTTGCTTGATAGAGCAGGTGGGTGACCAGCCAGGTCACAACAGGGGCACAAAGAAAGCATCTTACAAGCTCCAGAAGCTGGGTCTGCGGAGGTAGACTGAGGAGTGAAAAGGTATTTCACTTCTGGAAATAGTGGCCTGAGAGAACCACATTTCTTGCACCTCCTGTGAGTAAGGTAATCACTTAATTTTTGGTCCAAACTAAGACACTTTGGAAAAGGATCTTTAATAACTATGCCAAGATACTGGATATAAACAAGGACTAATCTGAACGTATAAGCTGTGGCCATTTAAGATTTTTCTTCAACCTGATAACTAAAAAAAGAAAAAATTCCTTCCTTTTTAGACTATCCTGCATATATTTTTTCCCACTGGGCAACAGAAGATAGGCCATAGTTCAGGCAGGAAACACCCTTGGTCATACCAAATTCTCAAATCTGGCCAGGTATGATGGTACATACCTGTAATCTTGGCTACTAAGGAGACTGTGACAGGAGGATTGCAAGTATGAGGCCAGTCTGGGAAGCTTAGCAAGATCCTGTGAACTAACAATATAGTCAGCTACTTGCATGCACAAGACCTTTAGTTCCGTCTCAGTACCACATTAAAACAAAACAAAAGCTCTCTGGAGGAATAAAGAAATCCACTTATCATACTGAAAAATTTTCTCTTCTGCCTAGATTATTTGTATTCAAAAATGAGAATTTAGTTTGTCATTTATTCAGCAGTATTATAAAAAACCTGAATGACACATCCGTGACTTTGCCGTGATCGTTAGACTTTTCTGAGATGTACTTCTTGCCATTTTTATACAAAGACCGACCAGTATCTACTTTTGAGTTATTCCTTAACTGCTCTGAGTACCAGTTTCCTTACTTATGAAATTAGGAATAAACTCATAGGACTGTTAGAATTAAACGATGTACTCTTTATAAATGTATATCCCTGGATGAAGCACATCATTGGCTTCGTCACTGTCCTCTAGTCCTGTGCTGCTGGGCTATTGCACTTGACATCGTCTAAGGCTAAGCTGTCAGACATGGCCAGGTCCATTCTGTAGTCACTGGTGGCCTTCAGATGTAATCTCTCCTTGCTCGGGATCACACTATTAGGTTTTTTGCACCTTGTTTGCAGCCAGATCTGCAGCGTCTTGTCTTCTTGGCTTCAAATGTGCTACAAGGCTAAAAAAAGGTTCCCATGCATGTAAGCGTTGTTTACATGGTCAGGGCTACAGGAGTCAAGTGGCTGGGTCCATGTTATATTTGTTTGTTGGTACTTTTTCAGCCCAAAACCCTGTTATGTTCTATGCTGTTTTGTTGTGGTGGTGGTTTGTTTTGTTTTGTCTTTTTGAGACAGGGTCTCTGTAGTTTAGGCTGCCCTTAAACTCACTTTGTAGCCCAGGCTGGCCTCAAATTTACATTGATCCTCCTGCTTTAGCCTCCTAAATGCTGGGATTATAGGCCTGCACCACCACACCTAGTCCCTGTTTTATTCTTAAAGGCTAAGCCCACTGAGATCCCTCAATTGGGACTGCTGAGCCTAAAGAGAACAGCTCTAATTTAAATATCTTTAAACACCACCATTTTCTCAGGGGATACCAGCCTGGGTGTGGCTTTGGTGGTCCTTACATTTGAAAGGCACAGCCAGAGGGCAGGCAGTGTTGACCTACATCACTAGTTTTAAACAAGTTGGGATCTCTCTGTTACTAATACCTACCTAACCATTTGAGGATCCTAGGAATGAACTGGGTAGAAAAGTGTTTAGGAAAGATATACGGTTTTCTCCTTTTATGGAGGGAAAAAAAAGGACACAGTACTGTTGAAACAATTCAAGTTTAATTTGTTGATACATGTCTGTACTTAGACAAACACTAAATTCTACAACATACATAATGTCAAGATGGGAAAATACCAAGTTTGTCATTGCACATACCAATAAATAAATACATACATTTGCTTCAGAATACCAAAATGTTTATTCAAAAAGTCACTTAATAAAAGCACAGTTTTGCAAGTTTGTCTAAAACTCCAGATAATTTTGAACAAAAATAAAATGTCTGACCACTCCAAAACTGGAAAAGACAATCTTGTGCAAATAGACATACACATTCTAGGCATTATGAAAACTGGCTAAATATGTGTTCCCAGCAAGAAAAGTGTTACCCATCCTGACCAAGTCCCCTCTGTCACCAAATGCAGGAATGAAAAGGCCAGATTTAGGCTTCCCCTTGTAAGCCATGCTGAACTGTTACATAGAAAACTGGACCTCAGCCTCATTTCCAGCTCTGCCTGGCCTTGATGGGAGAGAGTGGGATTGGAGAACAGAGGAGGAGAGGGGTGCATTGTCTTTCTTAAGAAAGAAAGAAGGCACAGTGATGAGCTTAAAAATGTAGTGATGAAAGCAAGAATTAACTTTCATTCACCGATTCCTACACCAAGCTTTGACAGCCCCTCTTCATTTTAGTTATTTCAGACCTAGGTATGCTCAGAATCACATATCTACTAAGTGCAGTACTTTGTGCAAGACAACTTGCCTCTCCACCTGATTAGAAAATGCAAAACCCAAATCTGTCCCAGTGCTTCTGCCTCTCTTGCATATCTTGAGATGACCGAAAATTGCTAACTAAAGGTTCAAAGGACAAGTGGTCCTAAGTTCAAAAACTGGAGGTACAAAGGACATGTGGCCGTAAGTTCAAACAAAAGCTTATCCCTTGGCCTCTTCAGGGGCTGCAACAGGCTGCAAACCAGGATCCAGAGCAGTCAGGCCCATCTCACAGGATTAGGCACCACCAGAAAGCATACTTATCCAGCTCTGGTGGCCACCTGCAATCCTGAGGTCCCACAAGAATGTTGCTGCCGGGGCAAGGAGTTACAAGCAGGAGATACCAGGTTTACCACAGAAAGGAACACTAGTACATCCATCCAGAAAATGGGATTTGTGCTTGCACAACAGAGCTATGGCCATTACTATCCTAATCTCTCCACTGCAGGCCCCAGCTGAGCAAAGCATGGCTCCTTTTCTTTCCAGTCACCTCTATTGCTTGTAAAGTTCAGGACTACTTCTAAATAAATGGTGTTTATTTACCATATAGCCAATGTCCTGTTTCCAGAAAGGAAAACCTGCATTTACAGTCTTGTAATCCTACTAGTTCACTGAAAGAGATGGTCTCTGAAGTTTTCCTATCCTGTCATTCATGTACTCCATTGGTCTAGGCTTTACCTGCTTCCCCTGAACTAGTGTCAAGATTTTTAAGGCACCATCACTAGAATATATTCAGATTCATCTAAAGGCATGCGTGTAACACACCAGTTTCTTCAGGTGATGCCAAGTGGGAACTGAAAGAAATTTCTTGGGTAGTCTCCTCCTACTCAGAACCTTGGGAGAAAGAGCTGCTAATTTACCAAATAGCCTTCCAGTTGAAAGAGCAGGAAATGAAGGGACCAAATCCACAGGTGCTCCTAACTACCTTCTTATTCCTTTCCTGTTCATCCTCAGAAATACAATCACAAGAAACTTCAGTTGATTGTTTATGGGTTGACCTTTCCCCCAGAAACACAGACAGACACACACACACACACACACTCACACACATACACACATGGACACAGAGCACCTTGGAGCCAGAAGGAAGGAAAAGCTAGACTTGGAAAGGAGTTAAGGAAGCCAGCTTCACCACTCTGCAGGGAACTGTTTTGGGTCAGAGGTGTAGAGTTTGGGGCATAGAGCCAGGAGCAATTGCAAGGGAGCTGCCTAACGTCCAGGTACCCAAATCCTAAGGGATTGCTTAGCTGTCATCAACTCACTGCAAGACCATCTGGGCAGAAGATGTGAAGGGCAAGAAGTCTTAATGTAGGAGAGCCTAAATCCAGGTAGTTTTCAGGCCCTGGCAGCTTTGTGAGTCCATGAACCTATGGCCATAGGGCCAGTGGTCAAGAAAAGGCAGCATCACCAGGAGTGGAGTCTAAGAGCTGACCTTGTGAGGCTGGTCTTAAGTAGGTGACTCAGCTGTCCTTGCTTGTCACTCATTGTCCAAAAGAGAGTTTTGTGCTGAAGGTACCCTTCTCACACTGCAGCTAGACGGCTCAGCCATGTTTCCTGACCCTATCAAAATAGCCAGCCAACTTTCCTGTATTAAAGCAGAGCGCCGAGGGCAGGAGTTTCCCATTGTGCTTCTGATTTTTCTACTCTGCCACTTCTCTCACTAGAGGGGCTTCTCTCACCAGAATCCAGAGTCGGCTTGTTCTGCCTTAAAATCACAGACCCAGACAAACAGCTGACCAGACTTTTAGAGACCATGTTGTCTCCATCATCTCTACTGTCAGCAGGTCTCCTCTTTTTTTAAAGTCAGGGAAGGAAGGACCACAGGATTACAGAAAGGATGGCACCACAGTGTTTCATCTGGAAAAGAGCCAGTCCCAGCACACGAAGTCCTTGTGCCCTCTAGAAACTAGACCATGTTAACAAGCGCATACTGGAGGCGCCTCTCTCAACAACTCAGGAATGGAAGATGCCACTAGAGCAGGGGTCTTGCTTTAAGCACCCAAGATAGGGAGATCTTGACTAGAAAGAAAAGAGACCATACTGCTTTCACTTAAGTCAAAATAAACCTGTTCACCAGTAGTGCCTCATTGACTTGTTTAAAGCATGTTTCATGTTAAAAAATATTTCTATGTAGCCTTTCAAGCTGACAATCCTAAGGCAAGGTCTAAATGCTATTTGCTGCCCGTAGGTTTTTGACTTCCACCTGGTAAAGAAGCCTCTACCAGGGTAAATGACAAACAAGCAGGAGCTTCAAGTTCCCACACCTGCAAGGCAGATGGTGACATCGAGAAGGAGCAGTGGCAGTGGAGGGAGCAATCAGGCCAGCACTGAAACAGGTGGGCTGCATGTCACCTGGACAGATGGGTGCACAGCCGCCTTGCTGAGGTCTGCCTCCGGTGTGCAGCCCTCATGGTTGGGCCAGACACAGCAATCCTTGTCAGACTGACGTACAAAAGAAACGCTGCTTCCAACAAGGAACTGTCCAATTCCCTACTGAAATGGTTTCAATCTTATACATCAACTCTGATGTTTTTACGTCTCTGGAATCTAGGTAAATTGCATGCAGAATGGGCCCCAGAAGGCCAAAGAGTAGGAGATACTAGTTTCTTGGTGGGTAGGGAGACAAAAAAAAAAAAAAAAAAAAAGTCAAGGGAACTTGAGGTTCTGAACTCTGCCATTAACAGACTGGGTAACCCAAGGCAAGTTCTATTCAGTGAAAGTGATATTGGTCCCTAAGGGTTCTACCACCTCTGATCTCTTGTGGTTCTAAAATACTCTGTGCTGTCCTCACCCTGTCCCATACCCTCAGAAGAACCACCACAGAAAGCAGCCCTCACCAATTACAATTTGGCCAAGAGCAGTGGGAGCTAAAAGACTGAAGAGCTCACAGGCTAAGTCTCCCCCAAAAGGAGAGTCTTCTTGGAGCATGCCATGGCTTGCAAATGGCACCCTGCCAGCAAGGGCTAATGACTTCAAACTCATCTGCTTACCAGGAGTTGTACTGCACTTCTCAGCAGAGGGCTGCTGGGCCAGTAGGAAGGGCTCCAGGACAACCCTGTTCCAGGAAGCCTAGTGATGCACCTCCTGCAGGCCCTAAGATACTTCGCTAAGATATTTGGCCATGAGAGCTGGGTTCCCAGTACCTCTAAGCACAGAGTAAGTTTGGAGAAGTACGTCAGCTAAACTCTAGGCAACCAGCTGATCCCCACAGCCACAGTCAGACCCTTGCCATCCCAGCAAGGTCCTGCCACTTATCTGCCCCCACCACTGTAACTTCCCTTGGGCCTGTCTGAGGCCTTCTGAAGTTGAAGGGGCCAGGCTAGGCCATCAGGTCCTTTGCTACATAAAGTTGGTGTGCTCTGTATGCATATTCATACTCTCTTCCTCTCTCTCTCTGTGTCCCTCTCCCTGTGCCCCAACCTGTGGGGGCACCTGTTCTCTTCTGACTCTTGGGATGAGTGAATGGCTGGGCCTTTGCAGCCCTGCTTGTGCTTCCTCTTCCTCTATACCTCTTCAGATCTTCCCAGCCAAGGAGGCCACCCAGCTTGGCATCCATGACTACAGCAGGGTACTAATCCAAGAGTGGGGGTGCGTGATGGTCTTGGGCCACAGAAGGAAGTACTCTTGTCCCTTCACACTCACCCACTAGTCCCTTGCCTCAGCATCAGAGGCAGAGGAGTCAGTTCTTGGCTGGCTTGGCCAGGTAGCCTGCTGAAGGCCAGAGCTTCATCTAGCAGAAGGCCTATGAACAGAGGGTAGGCAGGGCTGTCTCCACAGGCAGGCAGGCAGGCAAGCTCCACTCCAGGCTGGACAACCCCAAAGGGCGGGAGGAGACCTCTATTCACAGGCCAGTTTGCTGTCAAAGCTGGACAGTGCAATGGCAAAGGCCTGCAGTGCACACAGCGGGTAGTTGTAATCCATGGTGAACACATCCTCTGCTACCCGGCCAAACTGCATGACGATGTAGTCCGCTGGGGCCAGGCACAAGCATGGACAAAGAGAAATAAAAAGGGCAGAAATTGTGGAAAGAAGAAGGGCAAACAGACACCCATGCCACAAGAAGAAAGCAAAAGTAAGCAGAAATGCCAAGGAAATTCCAAACAGAATAAAGCCAAGGCCCAAATGGCAGGACAGAGGCAGCAGATGGCAAAGGAGAGAGATGCATACAAACACCAGGAGACAGGAGAAAAGAGGTCCGTTTAAAGGCTGTTCCGTGCCCGAGACTGCTGAACATACAGAATCTAGGACCAGGGCTCTTAAGACAGCTCTCCCTGGGCCTCCTGGTCATTGAAATTAGGGAAGGTTTTACATCTCATCTAAGTCACATAAAGGCCACCCACACACACAGTAAGCCACAGAGGCCACATCCTTACACTCTGGCTGGTACGGACCACTTGGGTGAGCTCAGCCCTAAACTAAGGGCCCAAGGTATCACACTACAGTATAAGGAAAGGCAGAAGCACTCACGGTCATTGCCATGGATGATCTGGAAGTTCTTCACGGAGGCCTGTGTGACACGCCCATGGAAGTTAAGTACGTAGGACTGTGTGTCGTCATTCCAGACAGGGGTCTTGTTTTGCAGCTCAATGATACTCTCCGTGTTCTTATTCTGCCACCGGGCTAGCAGTGTCTCATGTTCCTGGGAGGGCAGCCTCGCCTGAGCCAGGCCTAAGCCTGCGCATCATGACCACCCCGAAGAGGGATCTTTCCCAGGAATGAGGTTTGTCTGACCTCAGGGCTTTTCAAAATGTGTACTACACATGTACACACAGGCTGGAGTTCTGCCCTTGGAAGCTCATAGAGAGATGGGGAAGGATGGGAAAGGGGTGCAGACTCACGTTTCGAGGACGGATAGAGACTCTCTCATGAACCATGTTCATGCCAGGGACGATCACACTCATCTTCCGAGGCCCCTTGAAGCCCAAGACGTTTGTCTCCTAGGAGAGAGAACTCAGCATCAGCCGCCAGAAGATGGTACTTAACCTCCTAGAGAGCCCGGGGAGGGGAAATAAAGATGAGGAGTTAGTTTGTACCATCTCCACTCAAAAGTCTAAAAGACTTAGCTGTCCAGAGATGAGCTCCTAGATCTCTGCTCTCTCCCAACTAGCTCTTCTTACAGTCCAATTTGCTTCAGTTTAAAGAAACTCAATTCTCCCATTTGCTCAGTTTAGTCATACTTGACTCCTCTTTTTCTCACATTCCACTTCTAACACGACGACTTCTGTGGCTCTACCTTCGCATCACCCTAGAAATCGTCTCACCACGCTCACCAGCCATGACCTGGAATCCTGGTTTCTGTCCTTGGCCCCAGCCTGTCCTCATCATCTGTTCTCAACGTTTTCCTCCTCTGCTCAGAGCCCTCCAGTGGCTGCCACCTGAAGTTCGTACTCGTTTCTGTTTCTTCTTTTACATGATCTGACCCCAGTTCCCCAGTTCCTCCCTCCTGACTTTAGCCTGGTTGTGACCCAGGGACCTGTACCTGGGCCAGCTTTCACTTCCTGCTGATCTTCATTCAAGAGTTACCTCCCTGCCACACTTCCTAAAATATACAGTGGTGCCTCAGTTTACAAATTTAGTTTGATTTATGATTTGGGGGGCGATGGCTGCATTTGTGTTTGTGTGGGAAGATGGCCATGGTCCTGTTTGTCACCTGATGCAGAGTTTGTGAATGGAAGCAAAATTCTGCCAAATGTTTTATCTGCAAACCAAACAGAAGCATCCCTGAACTGAGGTGTTACTGTACCTTGATGTTTCCTGTTGTTTTCAATTTTTTCATCTTAGAATTTATTGGGAACTTATTTAACTTTCACACGGCTGTACAGCTTGCCTTTTATACCAGGGTTTTAAGTCCCTTCAGGGTATAAATATATCTGTTTATCAAACTCTGGTATGTAGTTACGCTTAGTAAATACTTGAGAAAAGATTCAGGCTGCTCTCCGAAACTGACCAGCAGATGGCACCATAGCATCATTCAAAATAGCTGTGGCGTGGGAGCAGCCTCCAACTCCAGATTGATGGGACATTTATCCCTTGTTTTAAAAAATTAACAGATCAGAGAGACAGAAATCCCCTGTATTTATATTCCAATTTGGTTGGTGTGATATTAGCAAGTAACCCAACCACGGAGCTTCAGCTTATCTATAAAGAAAATAGGATCTACCTGTTAGGTTGAGCATTTGTGAGAACCATACGAAGGGGCCTGTGAGCTGTGAGGGACCTGGCGTTCCAGAGGGGTGATCTTAGGATGGATAGGCCAGAACCAGGTCCCCTACCTCCTCCTGCCCAGGAAACTCCCAGGTTGGTCTCTATAGAGCTAGGAATGGTTCCCAGAACCACCCAAATAGATGGCCTGATGAAGTCCGAGCCGTGAAGACAGGAGGGCAGGACCAGGGCCGCTGTCCCAGGTAGAGACTGCCCTGCAGAGGACAGCCCCTCTCCACCTAGCCGAGACTACTTACCAAATAGATGGGCTGGCACATCAGGTGGCAACTCCTGGATTTCATGTCTAACTTAAGAGACAGGGGCCCAGGAATCCCAGACTTACATAGCACACGGCTGCCAGCTCCTGACGCAGGGTCCCACTTTCCAAAGTAGAAGACGATGCCTTCTGAGGGTTGACTCCATTGTCATAAACAGTGAACTTGGTGCCCATCAGGTTGGACCTGAAGGAAAGGAGCAATCAGTGTAGGGTCACGTGCCTTCTGCCTCAGGACAGAGACAGCTCACAGTCTGTCCTGAGAAGCCTGCAAAGCATTCTGGACTGGGCAAGCGGCAGACCTAGGGGCGCACTGCTCACTGCAGTGTACTTCATAGGCAGAAGGCTTGGACTTTCTCTGAGGTGATTCTCATTCCAATAAAAAAACTCAGGGAGCCATGTGAGGATTCTGCCCTCACATATGCTGCCCTCCAGGAGGTGCGCAAACAGAATAGCATGTAGGAAGCGAAGAGGGGCATGGATGGGTGCCCACTTTAGCTGTTCACTCTTTTCATTTATGACACAAAATCTGGCACTGTGCACCTCAGCAAACTCTATCTCCCCTGTTTGGTTTTGTTAATAGCCTGCCCACACCTCTGTCTCCTTGGATAGCCGAGATTCCTTTCCGTCCAGGGCTTATTCTCGGCCCTGGCCCTTGAAGCCCATCCCTAGTGGCCTGCATCATCAGTGAATCCTGGGTCTGTACCATCGCTCATGCTTGGGAGCAGCTTAGTCCAAGTCTGGCTGTAAGCTGGGCACAGACTGGGCCTGTAGTTGAATCTGATAGAGGATCCTGGCAGGAGATCCAAGCCTGGTCTAGATCTTCAGGACAGGAGCTGCCTTCTACAGAGATCCTGCCCTGCCCTTCCCTCCCATCGGCCTTCTTGGGGGAGTGCTGGTACCGCAGTTTCCCGATATAGCTGTCCCCTCCCCTAGACAGGTCCGTTGGGTCCACAGAGATGAGGTAATTGGAGGTTTTACTCTTCTTTCTCTTCCTTCCCGCCAGGAGGAACACCTTGGGGGTGGAGCAAGGTCACGTTTTAGGTCCAGGTTGATCCACACCCATTCACCAACACAAATGCCACTAATACCAATGACTCCCATGCTTCAACTCCCAAATGCACACATGCACACATGCATACATATGCTGGCAAACACAACACAGGACTGCAATGAGCAGGCACACTAGTATCATTTCTCTCTCAGGAACTGAAGGGTCAGTGTTGGATCCAAAGATTCCAGTCACATTCTGGTCCCTAGGCCAGTGATGACAAGCCTTTCCAAGCTTTCAATAACAAACAGTTTGCTGCAGCACAGGCGTGCCATAGGCTCACCACCCTGCTCTAAATCCTTGAGCCTGACTAGGTGAAAACACACACAGAAAGCAGCCTCACCTTCTTCCCATCCTCACGGTCCAAGTGCAGGAAATAGGTGGGGTACATGCCCCGATCCATCCCCTTCTTGTCCCGTGTGATTCGGCATTTGATGGTGATACCCTGGGGAGCTGGCCTGAGTGCAAATTCCTCAAGATCCTGGACCTCGACATCCACTGGTGGTTCTGGGGCTGCTGGGGTGGGGCCTGAGGCTGCCTCCTACCAGGAGGAAAAGTAAGAGCCTGAGCCCTATAAACCTTAAGGGTCAACCCTGGTGGTTTAGGATGTTAATCTGCCTTCTGCTGTGGGGGTGAGAGGACAGGGCAGGATCCTGGGATGTGGACTGCCCCATGCTGCTCTGGGATCGGATGCTATCTTCTCAGCCCTTCCCTCTCCTCAGCAGTCCTAGGCAGTGGAGGACAGGAATAGGATTATGTTCTCTCAAAGTGTCATCCTGCTCAATTCCAGCCCCACCCCCCAAACTCGCCAGCCCCCTGATCTGGCTGAAGAGATTAAGAGCCAGAGAAGCTGACAAGCACCTGAGTCCCACCTATTACCCTCACACCACCAGTTGCCATGCAACCTCCTGCTGTGGGCTAAGGCTCCTCACTCACCCTGGTGGACTTCCTGCTAGTGGCAGAGCTGGGCCGGGTGTTGCTGTTTAGCTGGGAGGAGCTGGAACTGTTCTCATCCTCATCCTCCTCTTCCTCATCAAAGCTCATGCTACTGGAGATGCCTGGAGCGAGCAGAGGAAGAGATGAGCAGGGAGGATCTACAACCCTCCCGCAATGTGTGGTCACATGCAGACAAACGTGCAGACACTGACTCACTTGCACCTGACACAGGCAGACACACAGCCACTTGTATGCACGTTCATGTTCACATACACACTTCCATGCATCCAGATACACACAAGCAACATGTTCTCTCAGGTGCACACATGAGCCGGGGCTGAGCGCAGTCCTCTGAGCACCCCCCCACCCAGTTTCAGCTCAGTCCCTGCATCTGCCCAGTCCTCACTGGTGACCACAATGCCTTCCTGTCAAGGTTTGCTGAGCTGAACCTGCACGGAGAACCTTATTTTCTACCGTTAACAAGCCATGACTCCACCAGAGAGAGGGCCTCACACCCAGTTCTGTGAGCAGGGCCCAGTGACTTGTTTCCCCAGCCTGCTCTGAGCCTGCATCTCTGCTGTCCTCCACTGTCTCCCCTTCCTGGAGCGCCACCCATTCTTGAGCTGTCTCCATGGCTTCTCCAGGAAGCTACCCTGGAGTAGATTCTCAGTGTGTGGCACTGCCAGGCTTCTCCCCTCTGCCACCTTCTACCAAAGGGTCCCTGGGGGAGGGCTCTTGCTGATGAGTCTGTCTGGCAGCAGCTTTCTCGGGAGGACTTGCTGTATCTCTGGCAGCCTGGCCCTGTTCCCCCTCATTCATCAGACAAATGAGTAGCTTTTTCTAAGAAGCAAAGGGGAAAGGAAATCTGCCCCCAAATCTGGGCCTCTTGGGGAAAGGCAGAGCTGGGCTATGGGCTAAGTGCCCCAGTTTATATTTCTTTCCCTTAACTTGACCTTTTCTGGGTCCCTGCCCAAGCCTCCCATTTATCTCTAAGTGTGCCCTCCCCCACAGCCAGGGAGGGTCTGCACCAGACACAGGAAGGCCAGGCTCTATCAGAAAAGTCTGCCTAAGGAACCTGGGATTGAGCTTTGGTCCCAGCTGGGCCCCCGTGGGGCTCACCCTTCCTCTGCATCGTGGCACGGAGGTCCTGCCCGCTGGGCTGTGCGCCCCCACCGGCTGCTGTCTCCCCTGTGTCTGTGTCCTGGTCGTGGTCCGACTGACCCACAGTCAGAATCTGCACTGGGCCTTGGGCCTCAGACTTGTCTTCTGCCAGTGCTGCCGGCCCGCCGGTGCCTGCAGGCCAGATACCCCTGAGTCACATCCAAGAGGGACAGGAGGTTCTCAGATGTCCGTGAAGAGGGTGAGGGATGAGTGGGAGAAAGACCCTCTACAAAACTTCATTTGCAAAACTGATTTTTAAAAACACTATTGACTGCTGTCAGCCTGTCAGTGATCAGTAAGCTGTGAAGGGATACCTATGGGCTGGGACTCATCTGCTCTTCCCCCAAATTAATTGTGAAGGGTTGATTTGAAATACCCTGCGTTCTTAAGACAGACAGCAGCCATCTACAAAACCAACTGCACAGGGGAAAACAAGAGAGAGAACAAGGATCTATCTGACCATAGCTGAGGTCAACAATCATTCATGGACATGGCCAGCTATGAGTTATTTTTAGTGCTGGACCCTCTCTCTCAGTCTCTCAGTCTCTCAGTCTCTCTCTCTCTCTGTCTCTCTTTCTCTCTCTCTCTCTCTCTCTCTCTCTCTCTCTCTCTCTCTCTCTCACACACACACACACACACACACACACACACGAACACACACACACTAACACGCACATCATCAAAGACATGGGGAGACCTCTGGAAGAAACACTGTGGATCTTCATCCCACATCAAATTCCCTGTGCAGTTGCTACCGCTCTACTGGGAGAAGCAAGGCTCAGCCCACACAGGTGGCAGCCACTCTACCTGGCTGAGCTAGGGCCTGTGTGCTATGAGCACCAGAAGCTCATGGACCTTGATACATCACTGTTCAACTACGACACAGTGGCTTGGAAATCACAGCCCATCAACAAGGCTTCAGGAAACAGGATATCTAGCCCAGACAGGACTTGATCCCTAGGGATCTTTGCTCTAGAAAGGAGCAGAGAGAACAGACCCATGACCCAGAGGGTGGGGCTGGGCCTGCAGCAGGGAGTCTAAGGAAGCCTACATGAGGAGGAAGTGTGGAGAATGCACAAGAGGATGGCTGCTGGGAGGCAGGAATCCCCTATCAAAGGAGTGTCCTGGCCAGAGGCCAGAATGGCGGGAGCTAAGGCTAGGCAGGGAAGGACATAAGGGTGGCCATACTCATGGGCAGCCCAGACACCCCAAGAGTCAGACAAGGCCCGTAGGCTAGCTGATAGGGGCCTGAATACCAGTTCAGTTAGCAAGATAGGCATCCCCAACCCCACAGTGGGGACTAGGCCTCCTCAGGGGGCAGCGTGTGAGAAGGCAAGCTAACCTTTGTGCTTCCCCTTCTTCTCCTTCCTAGAGGCCCCACTCTGGCCCCCTGATGCGGCTGCTGCCGTGGTCCTCTTGGCTGCGGCTGGTGCTGTTGGGCGGGCGGCTCCCAGCTGCACACTGGCCAGTGAGTTGGCCTCTTGAACTGCTCAGGAGAGAACCCAAAACAGGAAAATGGGCACTGGGTGAGGCCAGACTGCACCCCAGGGTCCCCAGCACAGTACTTCCCACCACTTCCCGCCACCTGTATCCCCAGCACATGTCCCTGTGTACCTCCTGAACCCCCTAATCCCCACTAGGCAAAGGTCCAGGGCAGGCTCTGCTGGGAGGCGGTGCCTCAGCTCCATGTGACAGAGTCAACACCAGGCCAAAGCCATGGTCAGCCATCAACCAATGCTCTGGGCTAGCAAACTGTTCTGAGTCCACGCAGGGGCAGGGCATGTCTGTGAGAATGTGGGTCACAGGAATGGAGGAGGAGGAGGACACAAAGACTGCACCTTCTTGAAGAGATCATGGCCAGGGTAAGCTCAGGGAGCCTGCATGGCCCTCGGGCATCGAGACTTGGAAGCACACAGAGGAAAGTCTCCAGGGTACATAGGGCCACACACATCCTTAGGAAAGACTCAGAAAGGTTGCAGCCGGAGGGCTCCACATTTGCCACATGGCATGACCCCAACCTGCTCACAAACATTGAAGGGCTTCTGATTGCTGTCATGGTAGAGACCAATACTCTGTCTGTTTGGCTTCTCCATCTTCCTTCCCCTGACAGAACCACACCACTGCCAGACCATCCAGAATTCCAGCCACACCGGCTCTTTCAGACCCTGTACGCACTGTACCCCGCCTTGCCACAGGGCCCTATCCTGGCTGTTCCCACTGCACATGCCATCATTCCCTGTTGTATAACTCTCACTCATCCTGCTGCTTCCAGGTGCAGGAAGCCATCCTGAGCTCTTTAGGCAGGCAGGTGCCCTGTCTGTGCCTCACGGAGTCTGTGACCATCTATCTCTAACAGCCTCCCTACCTGGACCATAAGGTCCATCAAAGCAGAGACCACACCTGTCTGTGTTCACCAGGGACCAATAGCTCCTTATCCAGAGTCTGACACAAGTGGGTCTTCAATACATCACAGGGAATGGACACATGTGTGCCATGAACGAGCACAGCAGCAGGTCAAAAACTTTCCTGGGATGAAGCCTTAGCTCCACCTTCCTCTTGGAATATCCCTGTATTTAACACCAAGAGCCAGCAGAGGGCACAGGAGAAGGCAGCTAAGGCCATGGGAGTGGTGGGGAAAGTCTCAGAAACTCCAGGTCCCAGGTCAGCATGGGGTGAGCAGCCTCCCCAGGGTTTTGTCAATTACTGGGAGACAGACAAAGACTGGGTCCCCAGAGAAGCGGCATGCACCTCACAAAGGTCAAATGTCCCTTGTGGGGAAGGACCTGGAGGCCAGCCTTGCTTTGGAGTCTCAGCAGGGAAGAGCAATCAGCTGAGTTTGCAGTTCCTTCAATTTTCAAAGCCTTAAGACAGATTTTTCCCTTACTTTATAGTGTAGAAAACAGATCCAGAGAGGATAAGTGACTTGTTCATAGTCCTAACAGAACAACTAAAGCAGAGTGGCAGGACCAGGAACTGTCTACTGCTGCAGCAGCTCACACTTTCAGAGGTGCTCTTTCTCTCTCAGCACAGCACAGCCTTCTCAGCACAGGCTCAGGCCCACAGCCAGTGCTCAAGCAACCAAACACCTCCACATAGTGACTCTTCAAGGTGTAGGCCTCCCATGCTGAGTGGCAGGGCCGCAAGTCCTGGAGACCAGGCTCCCACCCCAAAGGCATGTGCCAGCTTAGGCAGAGCTGGGGCACAGAGGGCACAGGACCAAGGACAGTGGTTGCCTTCCCTTCAGTGCCCCAGCCTTGGCATGGCTCCCCCAGAGGAGTGGAGAAAAGGCTGCCATGAAGAAGCTGCTACAGCAGCTAGGCTGAGGTCCCTGACCTCCTCCTGAAGGGCCTATCAAGTGGACTACAAATGTGTGAGCAAGGCCCATAGTGCCAATCTGAGGTACACAAGGAGGGATGATCTTGAAGAAGCTCTTGTCAGGGAGAGGAAGTGTAACATGATGGAAAGACCACTTGGGAGGCTGCTGAAACCCTCTAAGCCCACGCTTTATCAACCACGTGGCCAGTGAGTCAATGTGAGGAAGCAGGAACAATACAGGCAAAGCACCAAGTACATACTTCGCCCTGGCAAGGTCCAAAGACAGCCTTTTTATCAGAAATAAGGTGGGCTTCCTCAGAGAATCTGTGTGCACACAGAGGGCACCATGCTTACACAACATGCAAGCTACAATTTAGGCAGTAGGTGAAGGAGACCAAATTGCTGCCTCTAAAGCACAGACCAGGGTGTGGGTACATCAGGGGCTTGTCACAAGAACCTGAGACAGTGCAGGTCTGGGGGACAATGTCAGCAGTTCGATGTGGCTGGAGGATCCAGGTCAGAAGGAAGCCACAGAGGGAAGAAAGCACCAAAGCTGGTTCCCACCTACAAAAAACAGCTGAGAGCAACCTTCTCAGAGTTCCTATTGCATTTCATGGAAGAGCCTCCCGCATGATCAGCATCAGTCCAGCAGAGGGCAGTGGTGACTGCTTCACTCAAGCTTACAGACCAACCTGGCCTGGGGCCCTGACCCTAATCCAGGTAGGAGGGAGAGTCCTGTGCCCAGGGAAGTGAAGGGGCCATTCCCTCCCCAGGAGAAGTGGTGGAGAAGACAGATCTGCTAAGAACTGAGTGTGTGAGGACAGCAGTCGGAAGCTACAGGTCACTAGAGCTCTGAAAGAGTCCGGAGACAGGGGCAGGAATCTGTGGGTCATAAGATGGAGGACACAGAGGGCTCAGGGAAGGAGAAAGCAGGCAGGTGTCCCAGAAGATGCTGGCTGGTGTGGGTCAGGCTGCTGGCATGGATTCCTCTCAGGAGACAAGGCTGCTGGAGAGCAGATTCTTCTACTCCTAGGCGTTCCTCCTGCTCTCTGTTCCAATGCTCCACGTTAGAACCTTGGACCTTTGAACTCCCAAATTCATAGTTTTAGGCTTTGGCTTTAACAGCTTAATCAGAAGGTGAGAGCCTGAGCACTCCGCCTACCCACTCCAATGTCCACTCAGGCTGGACGACACACTCACCCAGACAAACCCTGACAGGACAAGACCCCACCTGCCCAGGTCAGCAGGAAATCCCTGGCGGGTCCCCAACAGCACAGTAGAGTGCGCAGCAACTCTGCAGGGGTCTCCCAGGCTGGCAGCCACGGGAAGGAGGCAGGGTGTACCTTGGTAGCTGGTGCTGCCACTGCTGCTGAGGTAGGACTCCACCAGAGGGGCCTGCTCCTCTGACTGCCGGGCCCGCCGGCTCCGGGGCCGCCCGTCGGCATTGGCCTGTACCATCAGGGGCTCCTGGCGCTTCTTCTTCTGCTTCTGTTCCAGCAGGGCCCGCTAAAGAGGCACAGAGGAGGGTGGGCTCTCAGGGCTGCAGAGATCACTCTGCTCCCTGCACCGGGTGGCAGCGGTGGCACTGGGATCTGGGGTCTGAAGCCCTCCCTGGGTCAAGGCATCCCAAGATTTAGGGTCCAGGGAGGAGTGATAAAACTCAGCCCAGGTGGCTGCCTTGGCAGGATCATAGCACAGACATCTAGCCCTCCAACTGCAGTCATGGCAGCTGCCCGCCTGACTGAAGCCCCATGCAGCGGGCAGGGTTAACAATGGCTGGTAAAGAAGAGAGCCCACCTCTCTTCTCCATTGTGAAAGGTCACTGGGCAAGAGGGACGGCCCTTTCCCCGTGTCCTCGGGGACCCCAGCCCAGACTGTCCCTTCAGCCAGCCCCAGCCTCACTCACCTGCCGGTCAAGCTTCTGCTGCCTCAGGTTGTTGCCCTCATCATCTAAGACACTGCAGAGGGAGAGAGTGGTACTCAGGGCGCATCCACAAGAGGGCAGGATACAGCCTGGAACCTGCCATACCCGTGGGTCTTTTACCTCCCTCCCATCACCACTCCCCGGTCTTGTGAACCCACGTGGTGGAGGAAGGAAAGACGGAGGCTGCCATCTAGGAACCTGTACAAGACAAAAGTCTTGAGCTGTATTTCTGCAACACTGGGATTTTGTTTCCTGCTAGTACCCACTGCCACAAGGACTTCATAGGCAGACTGGCCCCTTAAGAACAGAACGAGACACCCCTATTCCCAAACCTCTGAACTGGATCAGGCTTAAATGAGATTTGGAAGAACCTATAGAGAGGCATCAGCCACAAGCCAGGCTCAAGGTCTGTTTCTCAACCCAGGGCCTGCTTCACCAGATTTCCTCTTCTCCTCTCCGCCCTATGTGGAAGAGGCTGGGTCCTTTGGGGGCAGACCCTGTTCCCTTCCCAAACTCCTGGCTCCCTAGTATGCAGAGTGGAGGTGTGATGCCATTGGCCTCCCTTTCTCCCTTAAAGAGGGCAGTGGATCCCCTTCATGTGGGAAAATGAAGCTAAGAAACCAAACAGTGCCAGAGAAGGACTGGGGCTGGACGAGATGTCCACAACGTAGACACAACAGATCAGTGCACAGCACAGCAATCAGCCACCAAACTCTTCCTGGACCACAGACGTGGTACAAGCAGCACGGGGTATAGCAAATTGTTGAAACAGCCTCATCTCTCCCAGGCTGCACTGTCTCCAAGGAAGAGCATGCATAGGGCGATAGTAACTCAAACCACTTAGCTTTCTTGCTAGCTCAAGACACCCCGGGGTCAAATTTAATTAAAAAAAAAAAAAACAAACAAGATCTGAACAGCTGAATGGGATGGGGATGGAACCTGCAAACCTGAGCACTAGGAGCCCCAGGCAGCTCTGGCACAAGCATATTGAATCCAGCTCCTATACCAGACCCAAATGTGGGTACCTGTTCAGCCAGACCCAAGCACATCAGGATTGTATGGAGCTATAAGGAGTGTGTTGCTATATCTCATGTGTATGTGCATATGCACGCACCCACTTATGTAAAAATTGGGCATTCTTGCACGAAGGTGGATACAGTCTGTGTAGAAGGCAAAAGATAAGGATGAAACATCTTTTTAACTGGCTGCTGTCTCCTCACTTACATCTGGGGTGGCCTTTCCTGGTGTCCGTGGCTGCTCTGCACTTTTGAAGAGCCTCGAGTGTGCTGTGAGGCTGTGCACAAAATTGCCTCATTCACCACACCCTCAGCTGCCAGCAGATCATAGGAGAAAACGCCATTCGCCAGACATGCCTCTAGGCCCAAGTCTTCTTCAAACAGCCTGCTTGCCTAAGAGGACACGGCCAGGACCTGAGGACCAAACCACTCCCTAAATATTTGAGCTGGCTGATACATTATGGAAAGCTCATCCCACAGAGGGCAGAGGGAAAAGCTGAGGGCCCACAATGAACAAGACTCCTGTGAGTCCTGCCAGCTGTGGGAAGCTTGCAGCTCTCCACCGTCTATACCTCACGTCAGCGGCATGGCTGAGTGACCCAAAAGCAGAGTGTGCACAGACTGCTGTGGTTTAGAGCTGACACATCCCCCAAGTCTCCTATGTTTAGAAGGTGCTTGGAGGGGCACATACTTGCTATCGAGGGCATGCCTGGTTAAAGGTGGGTCACTGAGATGGGAGCTGAGAGAGTGTTCCTGTCCCCAGCTCCTTCCTTCCTCTCTGCTGGCCTGGTGCCAGGACATGAGCCTGCAGCTGCCTAGTATCAGTAGCACAACTGGGACTGACAACTACCCCTCTATCCACCTGAATTTGGGCAACAATCCAGGCCCAGTCCTCCTTCCACTGTCCTAAGAGTAGCAGAAATAAAAATAACACAGACCCAGGAAATCTTCATAAAGCTTTATTCCAGAGCACATGAACAGTATATGACCTTCAGTGAGCTTTTCTCCCGCTCAAACCTCCTTAAATCTTTACACATAAGGACTATATCTCCTGCATGTGATTAAAACAGTGAACTCTGGGAGATCGTGCATGCTGGGAGCCCCTGACATGATTCAGCACCCTGTCAATCATGTCTGTCACTTATCCAGAGTCCACTGAGAGGTACCTGGGGTCAGGGACACATCTTTTAAAATTTGAAAGCCTGATTCTTCATCTTTTTTTCCCCCTATTTTCTTGCTTTCCCAGCACAACTATTTTTGCTACTTTTTTTATTTCTCTTGGCATGGACTTGCCCTGAGCACACCTTCCCATTATTTTCAATATATATAGCTGCTTTTTCTTTTACCATTGGGTGTACACTTGTAATTATTTGCTCACTATATACAAGAATCTAGAATCTATTTCTTGGACATACCATGCAGTATCATTTCCACCATACTATTTTTACCTGGAAGCCAGCATACTATGGAACAAACCCACTGAAACTGTGAGCCAAAATAAAACTCTCCTCCATTAAGATGAAAGTATCAGGTATTTTGTTCCAGTGACCAGAAAGACATCTCAGAGGTACCTACCACCTCACTCACCACCCAGGGTGAGTTCCAGTACCCAGAAGGAAGGGAGTGTGCATGGCAAGGGTAGCAGATGCCAGATGCGGCATGTGCCTGGCTGAGAAGACCATCTAGGAGAGCGTACAATAAATCCACCAACACCAGGAGGCTCAGAGAGTGGGTGTGACACATGGGTAAAACTGGGTTCCTGGAAAAGCACAGGTTTCTAGGGAAACTGCAAGGGCACCAGGCAGACCACAGCCATCTGGAAGTGACGAGCTTGTACTAGGACAGTGTTCCTGGCTAAGGACAATGCATCCAAGCACACAACATCTCTCCTGAGTGAATAACAAAGAATCCCCAGCACACAGCAGCATGTGGTGGAGAACAATGACAACAATGATGGTTGTCCCCAGGGAGAGAGCAGAACTGGAGCTCCTCTCTCGTGCTCAGCAGGCCCAGCTCTGACCCCATCCAGCTGGCCCCGCCTCCTCATCCCCACTGTAGCACCATTCCTGGGGTGTGTGTCTTTCTCACCAACACCTCCCAGTCTTTCTGATGGGTACCGTTCTAGATTATACTACACAATAACCATGCAAGCAAACAGTAATGGCTTTTTAATGACTCTGGTGCCAATTATGGAATCACTGCCAAACCCAGGCTGCCAGCTGCAGCCCCGCCAAGACTCAGACAGACAGGATTCTGATGGATGGGTCTTCTAGCTGACCCTGGCAGCTCCTTCATTATGGTCACCTCCTGCTGGGGGCCAGACCAAGGAGACCTGGTACAGCACCTGCCACTGGCTCTGGCCTGCAGTTTCCACCAATCTACCTGTTCTGCCCAGGGCTAACAAGGTCACAACTTTACCTCTCAGGGAATCAACCCTTCTGCTTCCACTTGCTCCCACAGACGCCTAGGAAGTAAAACCATCACTGACACCAAGGGATCAAAGCATGGGGAGGAAATTACTTTTCCTGTAAACCAGAAAATCCACACATCACCACCAAGTTTAAGAAGATTGTTTCCATCCTTTTCTTTTCACACTACACCTTCAAAGCTCCAGCTAACCCACTAGAACTAACTAGAAGCCTGGGGGCCAGGACAACCCAGGGACAGACTCAACTATCTGGATACTCTCCATACCCATTTTTCTCTCTCTTCTTGTCCTCATTCTTCCGTCCAGAAAGAATTATAAAACTTACCCCTGCTGGACCCAGGAATCGGATAAGTAGCTGTCAGGGGAGGCCAGGCCACCCAGAGTGACTGGCTGCAACTCTGCCTTATGCCAGACTCCAGCAAGTCCGCATCTGTGGCTCCCCATTGCCTAGCAACTGCATGGCATGTAGTGGGAATGGGGCAGCTCCAGAAAGGAGAGGACCATGCTGCTCACAGGAGTTCCAGTCTCCAGGGCTGGGGCCAGCTGCATTCCAGCTGGTGGTTCACAGTTGCACAGGTGCACAGAAACCTCACTCTGGAGGTTAGCTGGCCCTGCTGTGGTAATTCAGAAGTGCACAGGCACATGCCCCAGAATCAACCTACTTGAAGCTCTCTTTTTAAAAGCAAGTGCTAAATGTGATGCTAGTGCTTAGTCATGCAAATGAAAATCAAGAGCCATGGCTGGCTAATTGAGGAGTTATTAGCAATGGCCAGAAATGAAGCGATGGGCCCATACCGCAGGGTACCTGTGAGGCTAAACCTAGCAGCAGAATGAAATAGTTGAGATTCCTGCTCAATCAGTAATCAGTCATACTGCTTCCCCGAAAGCAAAGGGCCAAGAGAAAAAGGAACCCAGAGCCATGCTTAGGTGCAGCCCACAGAAAAACTTTCTACAGTCACAGCCAGCTGGTGGAAGCATTTGGCAGGGATGTCACAGGGAGCACTCACCCAGAGTGCACTCTAGGCTCAGAGTCTCCTTCTATGACTTAGAGCTATGCCTTGCAATCAGGGGTTCAGGAAGCCTCACTACAGCGGGAGGGCCCTCATGTGTGCTGAGAGCCCAGATGCAGGACTAGGAAAGCCGGGGAAGCCCTAAAGCAGTGATGGTGAACCTTTTGGAACTTTTAGTGATACAAACAGCCCATCAAAGGTTCACCACCACTGCCCTAAAGGTTGCCCAAGAATAACTACTTTGATTCATAGGAGTGAGCATCTCATCTGTACTGGGAGATGCTGGAGACACAGCCAAGAACCATATAAGGTCCATGCTCTCAAGAAGTTCATGACTTAGTGAGGGAAACAACAGCCACTGGCCTCAGAGAACGCAGACAAGGGCACTGAGGATGGCTGGTCATCACTTGTACTCAGCATGGTCCTACAACACACCTGGGCCCAAAGTCCCTCCTGCTGCTCAGACTCAACCCCCACAACCACAGCTTTAAAAAGGTCATAAAGTTGTACATCATGGATATTTAATATTCCTCAGGAATACTGGCAGAAATGATAATTGTTGGTGATAACAGAAAAAAATAGGCAGAACACTATTACAACTGTTTGACTTTATAAACAAAATGGCTCCCTTTTAAATCAGAATGCGAGAGTAATGCACAATCATTACAAACTCAGGCAAAATTACTCATAAGAAGATTATCACCACCTATCACTGCTTTGAAGAAAATGAACTGGGCCCAGGGGATGCAAGACACGACTATCACAGAAGGAGAGAAATGCTGTTAGCAGAGCTAACAAGTCAGCTGACCCCTCTTCAAGGCAAACACCGCATCCCAATTCTGATGCTCTGTGAAGTTAGGGAAACCTTGTGCCAGTGAAAGTACGTGCACATATGCTGCCCCAAACCCCTAGGATGCACATTAAATGTCTTGTCTGTGTTTTGCTCCAGTTATTTCTGTGACTATAGGCTTGCCTGCAACCAGCAACCCAGTTATTACAAGAGGCAGTTTGTACCTGCTTCTCTCAGGTCAGGTGTCACATTTTGGAAGTATGCTCCCTCCGCCCAACCTTTCGTAGGTTCAGTACACACCCAGAAAGACGCAGCAGGAAAGAAGGGTCCTGGCAACTTCTGACAACAGTCCACCCTAGCTGGAACCCACCCTTCCTAGTTGAGAACAAGAAGACAGAGTGATAGAGGAGTACAAAAAGCAAGTAGGGCAGGGCCACAAAGGTGCCCACCTGCTCCTCCAGGCTACACTTCCAGAGGGGCAGGATTCTGTGCTCCTGGCTGAATGTGGCACGGAGAAGAGGTGTGGAGAGTTGGGCCTGGGCTGGATCAGACACTAATCGCTTCTTGCAGGACACCAGTGTCCTGCAGGACAGTCATTTCCCAGAAAAGACCCTACCTCACTAGGATATCCTTTCTCAGGAATGGGCTTAAGCCTAGGACCCCAGCACTCACTTGACAAGCTGCTTTAGTCCATGGGGGCCATGTCCTAGGCTGGCCAAGCCTGTAGTCTGCTAGATCCTTAAATGTAACATCACCCCCAGAGCCATAAGTATGACCCCTCCCATCTTCCTCAGCCTCAGCCACCACCCTGTATCTGAAGCCCCTTCATACAGGTATTTCCCTGGAGTTTGCTCAGTTCACAGGTATGGCCCAGGCACCTCTGATGAGCCTAGAAAGGATACGTGATATTTCTGGGAGCCACACTATCTTCTAGAAGACAAGCCAAGAAATTCCAGGATGCTTCAGAAACTACTTGTGCAACTAACCTGGATGTCCTGTCTAGGGTACATGGCCTTGAGTCAGCACAGCCCTAGTCCCCAGTTCCCAGTGGGAATAGCTCTCTGATCTATTTAAGACCAGTGTGAATGTGTATGTCTGCAGGAGATCCTGTGTGTGACACATATACACACATACGTGTACGAGTGTGTGGGGGGGGCTCAAAATAACTTAGGATCCTGAAGTTCCTATAAAAATTAGGAGCCACAAGAATTCAAGACAAACCCTGAAATTTCCAGGCTAATGACAGCTTCCTGTTTGCAGAAAGATGTGCTC
This sequence comes from Cavia porcellus, assembly GCF_034190915.1. Classification (NCBI taxonomy): domain Eukaryota; kingdom Metazoa; phylum Chordata; class Mammalia; order Rodentia; family Caviidae; genus Cavia; species Cavia porcellus. The sequence goes on along the minus strand of NW_026947492.1, from coordinate 73,179,246 downwards.
TTAACGATCCATGAGCAGTTTCAGCTGGTTTTATTTGGGATGCTGTCTGGACAGACTCATGGACAAGCTCTATGAAAACTTTCAGTTAGTGACTGGGATTGGGCTCCTTCCCCGGAGCAGACAGTGTTGTTACAGGATAGGTCTGCCAGGCTAAGTCCTGCCACCCACAGGCATATGCACCTGGGTCATCAATAAAAAGTCCTTAGCAGTCCAGCACCCTTTTTACCCACATGCCTCTCCAGGAGGCCTAGAGACAGCCCTGTAGCCTATAGCAACCAAAGAGCCAATGGGTGGCCGAGGATCTGGCGCTGCCATGGCAATGAGCTCCGTCCTTAATAGAGATTGGAGTAGAATGGTTGTCCGGGAAAGCCTGTACCTGTGTGAGGCCCACAGCCCACCCAGCCTTCTGCCATACAACTGGAAAAGCCCGCCAGCGTTGGATCGGACCACTGTATCTGGGAACAGAGGAAGGTGGGCTTCCCTGAGTGTGTCTGAGTTACTGAGTACTTTTGAACACAAGAGAGCAGTTCTATGTATTGTGCATCCAGGTAGAGACCTGGTAGGAAGCTGATTACCGAGTCTGAAAGATAGTCAGTAGTACTTGCGAGTGTCTAGTAGGTATCAATAACTTCCAGAGGCAGGATGTGTATGTGCACACATACTGTATGTAGGCATGTACCTGCGTAAGCAGAAGAACTGATGTATTTCCATAGCTGAGATCTGTGCTCCTCTCGCTAACCGCACCAGACGGCGCCCACCCTCGGCGAATACCTACACACAGTATAGATGCACCTGTGTAAGCCGAAGATTTGATGTCTATAGAAATATATGAGTGCTTGTGTATATGAATGGCCATGTGGTCTGGGTTCAGAATGAGCTGTCCTCAAGAATCCACGCTCTGAGAATGTGAACTGGCCAGCAGGGGCATCTTTGGCCCAACGCGAGGACATGCTGTGGGTGCAAGTGTGCAGATGTATGGCTGTGCGTGCGCAAGCTATAAAGGCGAACGGCTCGGGTGCTAGGCCTAGGAGGGGCAATTTGCGCCCCTCCTGTAGGCAGCCATAAAGCCGTTGCCAGCAATCCAGGCAGACATGGAGGTGGAGCTGGTTTGGGGTCCCAAAGTTGGGGTAGGAAAGACCAGCGTTTCCAACTCACTCCCCCAGTGTCGGAAAAGATGGGGAGGGTAGAGGTGCCCTCCCACCAGCCGGCCCTAACTCCCGAGTTTGGGGTCTGTGGTGACCCGCCCAGGCTCACAGAGGTGGGGGTGGGGTCTGCCCGCGCCCCTAGAGGGGATGGCGGGCCGGCGCCGTACCTGTAGGGAATCCAGTCGGAATGCGGTCTGGAAGTCATGTCTCCCGAGGGTGGGGTGGCGGCTGCGGCTCCGGAGGTCAGGGCCGGTGGGGGCCGGCGCGAGGGCCCTGCTCAGCTCCTGGGCCGCCCCGGGCCGCATCCTCCCGGGCCGGGGCGCTGGGCCCCGCCGAGGCCCGAGCTAACGCCAGGGTCCCAGCCTGAGCGGCCGCCTGCGCGGCGCGGTGGGCGGGCGAAGCGGCGGGAGCGCGCGGGGCGGCCGCGGGCGGGAGCGCGCGCCAGAGCGGGAGAGGCCGCCGCCCCGCCCAGCCCGGCGCCCCCTTTGCAGCCCGAGCCCGAGCCCTGCGCGGCAGCCGCGACCACCCGCCTCCACGGCCCCGCCTCGCGGAGACCCCGCCCTCCCCGGGAAGGGCGGGGACCCGCGAACCGCGCCAGCCGGCGCCCACCCTGAGCGAATAAGGCGCTGCCACTCAGAGCGGGTCCCCGAGCTTCAGGGCCTTGGTTTCTCCCGTGGTGGAGCAGGGATTGTTCCGATACTACCCATCTCTGCTGAGCAAAGGGAAATCGCTGCCCAGATTGAGCGGGGCGGGGGCGGGGCAGGGCCGGGGGCTCGGGCGGTGCAAGAACAGGTGCATGGGAGCTCCAGGCATCGGCCCACCGGCAGGTTTCACATGTCTGCTGTGGCTTTAGTAAAGGAAATTCTCATTGGGGTCCTTCTTATCTTGGGCTCAGCAGTCCAGTTGGGGAGGGGTCACAATTGCAGTCTATTGCATTTCCGGCCCTTTTTAAATTTTAGTGTCTAATCGGCATAACAGCCTGAGAAACAACTGTATCGTCCATATTCCCAGAGAATGAAGTCTCTAGGATGCTCCCGTCTAGAGACACGAAGCTAGGAAGTGAAGGATCTGAAACAGAATTAGGACCTCTGTCCTCCAAAGGCCCTTTCCAGGAGTCATGAGAGGCAAAAACAATTCCACAAGCATCGTCCTAATGTCCACAGGCTGACAAGGTCCTGGCTGTGACCAGGACCCATTCTAACGCCAGCAGGGCAGCTCAGAGAAGGGTGGAGGAGGGTGCACAACAGGGCTGGGGAAGCATCCCTGGGCTTGGATGGGAGAGGGCTCTGCTGAGGAGGAGCACAGTCCCCACACAGCACATGGATGTCCTCATGCGCACCCTGGAATCAGCAGCACCACACAGCACGAGTGGGCGAGAGACTGGGGCAATGGCCAGCAAAGGCTGAGGGAGGACCCTTCACCTCCACCCCAGGATTCTCCCAGTTTCTCAGCCTTGCTTTATCTGGCCCATTAAATATAAAACGCAATATTCAAGATATTTGGAGCTTTGGCTGGATGTCAGGAGCTGGGGTCATGTTAGGTGCTGTCTGCATACTGTAATTATTTTACTCTTCACAACACTTAAGAGGTAGGCAGTGTTATACCCATTTTACAGCAAAGGAAACAGAGGCCAAGAAAAATCTTGGATCTTGCACAAAGTCTTACAGCTGGTCCATGGTGAAGTTAGTATTCACCCATAAATATCTGGATCCACAGACGTTATCCTCAGCTCCTTCCTGCCTATCACAGTGCATGTAGTACCCACATGCAGGCTCCTTTCAAGTTTCTGGAGCACAAGGCAGGTCTGAACCATCTCTATCTGGCACAGCATCAATGCTATCTCAATGCTGTTATCTCTGATTATCAGACTCTAAGAGCGATCACTGTTGCTGGAGACAAAGAACAGACGAGTCACTTGGGAGTATTTACAGTGCAGAAAACAGGGCTGTTTTCACCTATCGGCCTCACAGAAAAGGCTGGGCCTTGCCTTGGAGGCCATGAGCAGCAGCAAAGCCCCTTCCCTGGGGCTCTCTGTCCTTGAAGATAGAACCCTGACCAAAGCAAAACGCTGGGGGCTTTGAGCCTAGGAGGCCCTCCCCTCTAGGCCACCAGCAACTATCTCTTCAGAGATGATTACAGACCAGATGACTTTCCCTTCAAAAACCTGAGGCTGTTTCTCTCCCTTTATTCTCAAATTATCTGACACCTTAAAGCAGTCAGAATTAAGTTGGAAGGTCTCAGGAGCCTGGAGTAATTGAATCTATTAAATAGATACTTTAGGTTCTGTCCTAAGGGAGCAAAATCTGGAGGCAGATTGAGGTGCACAAATAAGGCAGTTCTTCATGCCCCTTCCTACAGAGGCTGCATGTGTTCACCCAGGACATGGGGAAGCCAAGGGTCTGTGTGACAGTGCACAAATATGTGTGTATGTGAGGTCTATGAGTGCGTGCACACAGTGGGTGGGGGAGCCAGGGAGCCCATGTGACAGTGTGTGGGACACACTGTGTGTGGGAGAGGTGGTCCTGTAGCTGGAACAGGTCTACACAAGAACATTGCTGGATCTGTGTTAATGCATGTGGTACACAGAGAAGATGTCGGTGCTGTAAGGGCTTATGAGTATTCACACTCAACTCAGAGCTTGTAAGAAATTTTTCCATCCACAAGCATCCCTGGTTGACATCTGATGTTTATGCCCTTGAGTTCATCACGAAGTCACTCCAGGAAGGCACATGAAGAATGTTGAACTGGGCCATGGAAAAATTTGGTTTTTATACAACTCCGCTATATATTCTTGAGGAAGGGCCTAAAAATTTTTCTAACACAACCCCAGGAACAAGGTCATCTCTTGTTTCCACACAGCAATCCCAACATGCCTTCCACCTGTCCAAATCCTATAAGAATGAAATATCTGCCATGAATTTAAATTCTCCTCATTGTATTTCAGGCATTTTCAAACACAGTGATGGTTTATGATGGGGAGAAAAGCAAAGCTCTACATCTGAACTGGAGTTCAGGGCCAGCCTCTTGGCAGAACCAGCTCACCCAGGGAAGGAGGTTGGCATTGTGGAACTTATCCCTTCCATTTGGAGTCGTACATTTTCTGTTACTTAATGTAATAGTTTTACTGAGTGAAGGCCACCTCTTGTGCACTTTGGAGGCAAAGAGATGTGAATAATAAATAAATACCCATTCTGACTAGGCCTTGCTTCGTGGCTTGGCATCCCTGACCTTGAAGTCAGAGGAAGGCAATTCAAATCAACCAAACATCTTCTTTACTCAAAGGCTGAGACAGGTCTGCCGTGGCTTTGGCAGGGATCAGGTACAAGGCTGCCACCAGGGAGCTTTCAGTCTGGCTATAGAGGTGGGAGAGATAATGAGTGTATGAGTATCAAGGTGTTGGTGTTACAGTCCAGGTGTACAGAGTGCTGGAGTTTGGGGTATAGAGGAGGGACAGTCAGTGGTATTGGGAAAAGGAAGGTCTAGTTACTGCAGGTTTTTCTGAAAATGGAAAAGAAGGACCATCGAGCTGGGCCTTGAAGGATAAAAATGATTCTGATAGGCTGGTAAAGGAAGGGGAAATTTCACTATCAGCAAGATACTATAATTGGCTAGGCACATGCTCACTTCAGTGAGCATGATATGGGCAAAGTCATGGAGACAAGAGAGTACTTCATTAATGCATTTAAAAACCAAGGCATGAACCAGCAGGGTGGCTTGAGGGTGAGTGATTTGTGGGCTAGCGATGGCCTCTATCTAGCTCAGGTAGGGTCACATATGTCACCCAGCACACCAGGTTAAGAAGTTTGGATTTTATCCTATAAATAATGCAGAGTCACTACAGGATAGAGTAAATAGCCCACGTGTAATCTCCCGGGAGCAAAAGCGAAGACAGGAGGAAAACAGAGCTAGCAAGACTGCAAACTACTAGATGGCTACTAGGAAAGTCCAGGACAACAGAAGCAGTCCCATGCCTTTTTAAAACTGTTGGGCGGAGCTCATGAGAAGATGGCAGTGTAAGTGTGAGTGGCCTGATGGCACCCTCTGAAGCTCCCATTTAAATAACTACAGAGTACACAAAGACCATTGTTCCACTGTCAGTGATTAAAGTGAGATAAACAGTTGTGTGGGTATCTTTCATTAAATGCAGGGTAACCATGAGTAGAATTAAAAACAGTATGTCTACCTTCCAAATCACGGCTGAAGATAATATCAAATAATCTATACACATGCATACAAATACAGAGGTCTGATAACATAAAACTCATAGAGCATTAAAACAAGGTAGTAGGAATAAAACCAAATACAGTAGTTCTGAAATGAACATAAACAGCCACTGAGCTTGGATCGTACATCACACACCATGAGTGTGTGCTCTATCGGGCACTCCTCCATCTATTTCAAAGGCAAATTTGGTGACAGGACAATGAAATGGAACTCTTCCAGCCCAGGTTCCAGCTGAAACCCTGAGCTAAGAGATACCACGTTCTGAAGTTAAGTGGAATACACGAAGCAGGACCTGGAAAAGCCTGGGTCTATGCCATTTGTTGACACTCATCTTTAGTACATATAGAATACGAGAGAGACTGAAAACAGGGGTTGTTGGGGCTGAGGAGGAATTTTAAGGAGTCCTTGGTGTCAACTGATTCCTAATCATTGAGATGAGTGAAGGGAGCTATTGCCTTCATTTCATGGTCACAGAGTGAAGCCTTGCAGAGTACCCCTAGGGGATCCTATTCCTGGCTCTGATGGCCATGGGCCTCAGGAGATGGGCATATGACTCATACCTGACAAGTCCAAAGAGCAGGCAGCAGCTGGCCGCCTTGATGGCACAGGGCGTGCTGCTGCTTCTGGATCAGCTCGTGTGCGAGGTCTGGAGGGCAAAGGAACTACTCACGGGAGTAGCTGCTGAGAACCAGTGTGGGTCCTAGCATGACAGCCAGATGTGACTGGCTAAGAGGGCTCCCTCATGGGAGGAGGTGACACCAGAAGAGGAGGGAAGTGCGGGTCTTCCAGGGCCCAAGAAAGGTACCAAAGGATGAGCATCAAGTAAAACAAGGCAACTCAGGAAGAGAGCACAGCAACGGTGCTCTCCAGGTGTGGTCTCCAGGACCCCACAGAAGCACCCCAGTGAGAGAGAAGGACAGAGAATGTGCAGTAGCTTATCAGACCACAGTCACTGAAGAACTGGCTTGCTGCTCCTCTCATCACCCTACACTGTGGACACTGAAAAGCACTGGTCATTTACAAGCTGGACCCTCTCTGCACAGGCCTGACAGCATGCATCAAGCAAAAAGAATTGGTGTAACTCTGCAGTTCCAAATACAGTTTCTTTAAATTCTAATGAATAAGAAAGTTAAATTACTTAATTACAGGAAGATGTTTTGGCATCTGAAAATGGCCAGGAAAGTCCCGGGATCTACCCTAAAATATCATCTAACTTTACGGACAGAAACAGCCCCATAGAATAAATTTAAAGAGACTATGGAAACCAAAATAAAGCTCACTTTATTCTGGCATCTCATGAGTCATGCCTACTCAGTTACACAAGACTCCTCTCATTTAATCCTCACCACAATGCTACAAGCTAGGTACTATTAATATTATCCCCATTTTACAGATGAAGATACAAAGGGGTACACATCTTCTTCTTAGTCATGCAGAAAACAAGTGATAGAGTTCAAATTCAAACTCAGGCAGCAGAGGATTCTAAAGCTGATAGGCTTAACTACCACCCCCTAGAGAAAACCACAGAAGAGCCTTATCTCTTAACTCATTAGTTCATATTCCAGAAATCTGGGCAAAGGAAACATACAATAAAGTCAAAAGTTAATGCATAAAGATATTCATCAAAGTTTCTTCCTAACAGGGGAAGGCAGCAAGGGTGGCGACAAAATATCTATCATCTGGGACTTGATTAAGTAAAGTAAGACCATGTTCAGAGGATGGGCCACTAGGCATATTTCATACAGAGTTTTAAAAACAGAGGAATGGGTTTATGAACCAGGATAAACTATTGTAGGAAAGTATAACATCCTATTTTTAAAAAGATCCACAAATTGGTACTATGTGAATGGTCTCAAAAAAAAGGAGCCTAGTTGTAATCAACACAGTCCAGTGTTATCAGCTCTGCCCCCCAGGGGACCACATTCTCCATTCCCAATGGTTCCTCCTCCCAGAAGCTTGGGGCTCCTTTTAACTCTAGCATTGGACAACTGCAGCCTCCTAATTATGTCTCAACAGCACAGCCCACATGCCGCCCTCTTGCCCTATAGACATTATACTGATCAATGTGCAATGAGTTTAGTAAATAAAAATTGTAAAGCCATGCAGGTTGAAATAGTCAGTACAATATAGTAAAATGATATCCAGTGGCAATCATATTCTAATGTATGAGTAAGGTGGTTAAGGTGGCTATATTCTAATGCATGTATGTGTAAGAAAGATCTGCAATTCTTAGCTCAGTTATTTATTTTGCAGGTAGCAGGGAAGCCAGAAGATGCTGAATCTTATACCTGTGCTTCACCCAGTCTACCCTGCTCCATTGTGAGGTATTTGTAGAATGTTTCCTGGACAAGGAGGCAGAAACATAGTGATGTGCCGCCCCAACACACACGTACACACACACCCTGCCATGCCTGGCTCTCCCAGGAGCAGGGGCTGTTGATTTAAATAGGAAGAGGACTTCACAGGTTGAAGCCCAGACCCCTGTGCTCAGCCTCCAGAAGGGTTTGTTTTACTGGCATTATTGGATTTACAGATAAGCAAAAAGGAATTAAGCTGATCAGGAAGAGAGGAGCTCTCATTTGTTCATAATGCAGGATTTATCTAGAAGGGCCCTGTCCTTTGTCAAACAGAGAGCTGCTTCCTTTATATCCTCTAGGCAAAGGACATTATATATTTTGTAACCTTCCAGAAAAGCCTGTATGTGTTTTTGACCTGGTTTTCCCCATCATCTAAGGAAACCAAGATTATTTAAAATGTGAAATGCATTTTAAAGAATCCTCCTCTAAATCTGCAGGTATGCCAAGCTATGCCCAATTTCTCTAGCTGGAGAAATCAGTCTGAAATGTAATTTAAACTACTTACAAAATTTACTATCCTAAAACACACTTTGTGCTCCATGGCTTGTCCTTGAGGGTGTGCTGATTCATATACATCAGACTCTAAAGTCAGCAGGTCGCTGAAAATGAAGGGACCTGAAAGGTAGAGCTACTGGATTGGAGTCAAGCTGTGCTACCTCCCTGTCTCGGTTTTCCTACCTCTGAAATGGGGATATAAGGCCCAAGACTTACAGATACAGAAGGCAGAGAAGAAAGAAGGCCAGTCCCAGCTTCCAGTCCTGGCTCTCACTTTGACCTTGAGTAAGTCCTCCCTCTGTTTCTTAAGGAAATCAGGACAATTTCTAAGGTTCCTTCCAGCACTACCTTTCTCAGGTATTTTGACTTTTACTAGCAGGAATGTTAGGAGATGGAAGATGATTGAACTGTGAAATAAAGACAGAATTGTTGTATTTTATAGAAGAAACACACAATCGTGAATACAGGCCAGACTTAGGAGAGGAGAATTGTTGTTCTCTCTGTTCTGCTGACTCTGGGGGACCAGGAACCACTCTTCTAAGTTAACCGCAGTTTTGTCACGTGTTAGATGGAGGGAACGCATGCCTTGCCTACTGTGCCCGGTCATGAGACTGAGCCAAGAAGGAACACAAGCTTGTGAATGATGTCAAAGGCCCAAAGCACCACAAAGATGCGACAACACTTGGTCATTAGATCTCCTACTCATTGGGCCCTCGTGGACAGCCAGCACCATGCTAAGCACTGGCTTGTATTCCTTCACTGATTGCTCTCAGGAACTCGGAGGAATTATTATAGCAAAAGAAGCAGGAACACTGGGAGGTCACAGCACAAATACTTATTCAGCCTCAGCTAAAGCCTGGGCCATGGGGCCACTGGCCATGGAGATGAGGATGAAGACAGGTAGTCCCAGCTGGTGCTGCCCTGCCTGTGCTCTAGGAAGGAGGTGGACATGGAGCCTCTCCCTGGGCATCTCTGAGCTCTGGCACTGGGAGGAGATGATGTGTAGCCCCTCTTCTAGAGCTCCTCAGGTGAGCTCATTCGGGGCTAGCGGGCCAGTTCTCACCAAGGCTTGTCCAGCTTTGTCAGATCTTTCCTTGGTTCCGGTCTTCACTGCGCCCCACCTGTCCTCTGAGTCTGTCTACTCTGCAGTTACCACCTACCTGCAGCAGCAGAGCCTGCCCCTTCCTAGTCCTGCTGCCTTGAGGCTGGAATGCAGTGATTGCTGGGGGCGGGCAGGGGCTCAGCTTAGCAGCACACAAGACCCCAGATTCTGACCTGGACATCTCATCTCAATGGCCCACGTCCCAGCCTTCACACTCCTCAGGACTTCTGGGGTCTCCCTGGAGAAGGGTGAGCTGGATTGGGTCTCAGAATGGACTTCAGAGGTCTCTATCACTCATGAACAGTGCCCTTGGAGGTGCCCTGTGTTTTTATAGCTCAGGTCACATCCACGTTCCAACTCTTCTCTATGTCTCTACTATATTGTGTCCCAGTACCAAATACATCTATTTTTCTGACTTAACTCAGTCTATCCTTTTTTTCATTGGGAATTGAATCCAGGGCCTTCACAATGAGCTACAGCCTCAGTTTCCCCTTCCTCTTTTTAAATTTGAGAGGGTCTTGTTAAGTTACTTAGTTGCTCAGATTGCAGTCCTCCTGCCTTAACCTCCCAGACTGCTTGCATTATAAGCATGTACCTCCATGCCCAGCTTCAACTTATTCACAACTATGTCTCACCCCTACCATCTTGGCTCTAAAAGACTTAGAGATCCTCCTTTGACCTCTTGCAGATGACTAGACATTTGCTGATGTTGTCACATGATCTGAAGACATCATTATTGTCTCCTATGCCAGGAAAACTGAGTTCTAGGACTGAGTCCCTGGCCTCCATTGACCAAAGACAAGACCTTTCCCCTGTTTTCTTAGCCTAATAAGTCAATCTATGAGATAAAAGGCATTCAAATAGAAGAAAAGGTCAGATGGCCAGAGACTCACCCCTAACACTGCCACCCACCCAGAAGACAGGTAAGAGACACAGGATGCACTTGGCAATTGGGCCTGAATTCCCTTCCTCCCGCCCCATGGAAAGAAGCACTTATGAATAACACAATGGAAAGTGAACACAAGGGTTCTAGCCAATGAATATGTGGAAAAGGTGCTATCTTTATGTCTTCCTGAGCCATAGCCTGTCACCAGGTCTTATTAATGTTAAATCCTGCTCACCAACTCTAATGCCACCACTTTTGTCCATGAGGCATCAGAACAGGCTCTGAGCCAGAACTGCTGGTTTCAAACCAGGCGTGGCCATGGGCTTCTTTGGTGTGTCCTGGAGATTTACTAGTTAACAGACAGAAACCACTTGAAACAGACTGTGAGCTAGCTGTTGTTACATAATGATCAGCACCCTCTTTCCTTCCAGGCCCCCTGCAGTCTGTTCTCACATGGTAGACAGAGAGATCTTTTCAGAATGCAAATCTACCCTTGCACCTGCTGCTTAAAATCATTCCCTGACTTCCCTTGCTCACACTCCAAAGATTTACAAAGTGCCTACAAAGCTGATCAAGCTTCTCTTCTCCAGCCATACCGGCTTGCTTTCAGATAAGCCAAATTCTCTTCTGGATCTGGAGTTGACATCCCATCCCCACCCTCCCAGGTCCAACCCTAGAGCTGAGCACAGGCTGAGGTTTGGTAAAAGTGCCACACAAATAGAAAATCATCAGTAACATTTTTATATAAAATGATAGTTTACAAAACAAAAATGAGAGTTGGCGCCATGCACAGGCTGCGGGGAGGACAACCAGATGCCAGCCCCTTCCTGTAAATTGGCACCATTTGTGGGCTGCAGGGAGGAAAAGAAGAAGCCAGCCACTTCCTCTGAGTCAGTGCCATTCACAGACTGGGAGACAAGAACTGAGGTCTGCCCCGCCCCGACCTGTGAGTGACTGACTGATCCCGAGAAACACAGGCTGAGATGATAGTTATTGAAGTAAAATACAACTTAATGCTTGTACTGTTTAATGTTTCATTGACTGTGCAGGCCTAAAGCTGATAATCTGATCATCTATTTAAAGGGTAACAGTATGCTGTATAGCATCTATGAGGGATCGCCTTCTAAAGGTGGTAGTCATTGTTAATTCTCTATTATCTTGTTTTAAAGTCCTGTATTGTTTTCATTTTTTGGTTTGGTTTTATTCTGTTTTGTCTTGTGTGATTTTGTTATATATCTGATGGCATAGGCAGCTATTTCAAAGATAACAAGTTATATTACGGTAGCTATTTTGGATTTACTATTACTTGTTTGGAAGTCCTGTATGTGTTCATTGTTTTGTTTTTAACGGTTCTATTCTGTTCTGTTTTGTTTGATTCTCCTATGTCTGATGGTATGGACAGCTGTTTTGAAGACAACAGGCATTATGGTAGCCATTGTTGATTTCCTATTATCTTGTTTTGAAGTCCTGTATCACTTACACTGTTTTGTTTTGATTAGTTTTTTTCTGTTTTATTTTTCTATGCTTTATTCTCTTTAAAATAAAAAAATTTTAAAAATAAAAAATGAAAGGCATCTCATTTAAATGGCAAAACTGCATATGAAAAGTTTTAAAATAACACTAACTTGAGATACATATAAAGAAAATTATCAAATGTGATTGAGATTTACATAAAGAACTCAAATAAATGGAGAGGCCTTTACATGATAAGAAAACTGCTTTTGTAATTTTTCCTAAAGGAGACTGTTATGTTCAAAGAAAAATTCCAACAATTCTGAAACTTGATAAGGAACAGGGATTTCTTTAGCACCTTTTTGGTGATGATGAAAGGAAAGGAAGGCAAATTTCTGACAGTTTGTGAACATGGGCTATATGGTAAGGAAGCCAAGGTGGCTGCCGGGTGTGGATCACCAATAGTGGCAACATCCCTACTGGAGGAGCATGCCTACCATCTGGGCATCCTGCCTACGGCCCAGAATGGCAGCTTCCTAAATTTTGATAAAGAAGTTAGATTAGTGTTATAACCAGGTGTCCACTTAGTACCTCAACTGCATTCTTTTAGAGGTAAGTAGGCTGAAGAGGGGTAAGTTGTTGTTCTTGAATTGATAACTTTAGGAAAGTCAGTAGTAAGGTAGACTCCTTAGCAAAGCAAAAAAAAAAAAAAAAAAAAAGAAAGAAAGAAAAGGAGAAAAGGGTAAGAAATGGACTCTAGGAAGCTTGGACTTCTGGAAATGGCATTGCCTAAGGGAAAGGTAGTGCCTGGGAGTTTGGAAGCCTATGGGTCTGTTGTCCTCATGAGGTTTCCCAACCTAAGCAGGAAGCCTAAGAGAGCTGCTACTCTCAGGCAAAGCCACAGTGACCAACACAGCCATACCCATCCTACAGTGCACATCTACACTGATTGGCGTCACATTCCCTTGCCTGGGATAGCAAAATAGGGAGCAGTGGGGAGAAAAGGGAGAGGTCAGGGGGTTGATGCCATCTTTCCTTTTCTTTCTGCTTCGCACAATCAAGGGTCTCTTTTCCATGATTTGAACCATGAGTTAAGAGTGTTTGCCCAGGAATACAGCAGCCGGGGATAAAACAGTTTCCCTGTCAATAGCCCAGGTAAAGCTTACCTTGGAAAAAAAAAAAAAGCCAAAACAAAATGAAAGAATACAGGTAGGAAAGGCACATAAAATCCTGATAATGACGATTAATGAGAAGAGGACCAGTCCACTAAATATTAAAACAGAATGCCACAAGTCAGGCGCGTTGGTGCACACCTGTAACCCAGCACTCTGGGAAGCTGAGACCGAAAGATCGGCAGTTCCAGTGCAGCCTTGGGCATTTATCAGACCCTGTATGGAAAAAAAAATTACAGATACATACATATACACTGTATGTGAAAAGAGGGGTGCTGGAGATGTAACTCAAGGCAAAGTTCTTGGGTTCAATTCCTAGTACTACATACACACTAATAATGATGATGATGATGATGATCATATATAAAAAATAAAAATAAAATATAAAACTATAGCAGCTAAAGCAGTTTAGACATGGATCTTATATGAAACTTCAATAAAATAAATAAATCAACCCAGAAATATACTCTCGCTTAAGAATTTGTCTATAATGACCGATGTGAAGACAGTGTATCTGATACAGAGGACAAGATAATGGAGTATGATACAGAGCTTAAAGAAGCCAAACAGAGAATAAGAGAACAAAGACAGCTGCTGAATGACAACAAAAACAAGCTAATCTAAGCTAACTAGTTACAGAAAAGTTTGAAGATTACATAGATAGATTCAACAGGCTTACAGAAATTATCAAAGAAAACTTCCCATGTATAAGAAAATATTTTAAAAGTACAAGTAAGTGATGCTGATAGGACACCAAACAATTAAGATGAAAGGAATTTGTCATTGTATATTCTCATGAAACTTGCAGATACCCAGCAAAAAACCCCAAAACAAAAACAAAAACAAAAAAAAAACTAGAATTTTAAAGGCATCGAGCGAAAAACATAAAAATCACATATAAAGGTAAACTAATTAAAAACACAGCAGACTTCTCAGGTGCAAACCCTGAAGGCCAGAAGAACTCAGAGCAAAGTATTTAAAGCTCTGACAGCAAATAACTTCCAACCCAGATTAACCTGCCCAGCAGAGATATCCTTCAAAAGAGATGGAGTAATAAGGTATTTCCATGAAAATGTCTAGCTGAGAAGATACACGATGGCTAAACCAGTTCCAGAGAAAATACTCAGAAATATTTTCAACAGAAATATAGGATTAGACAAACTAAAAACAGAGGAAACTAGTGAGAGGTTAGTGGATAAGCAACAACAAAACCATCAGAAAAAGTAAAATAAATGATAAAAAAATCCAACAGATACAGGAAACAATGATAATAAATAACCAACAGATTTCAGTCATAGCTCTCAATGTTAACAGCCTCAACTCTCCAATCAAAAGACACAGACTGGCAAACTATCAAAAAACAGAATCCAACAATGTTGCATTCAAAAACTCACCTAATCCAAAAAACATGTTCATGGACAAATTTATAAAGTATGGAAAACAACATTTCATGCACCAGGACTTACAAAAACAAATAGGAGTAGGAATTCTAATATTAGACATGATAAGCTTCAAGTTTAAACAGATTAAAAGAGACAAAGCAGGTCACTACATACTAACTAAAGCAATCAGCAGGAAGAGATAATATTGATAAACATACATGTGCTGAATATTGGAGCATCTACATTCATAAAAAAACAGCTGAAATTAATAGATCACATAAACAATAGCACAATCATAGTTGGAGGATTTAACTCCACACTTTTGCAAATAAATCAACCCAACAAAAAACAAAGAGATTTCAGAGCTGAATCACACCCTTCAGCATATGGATTTAACTGACATATAGAGAGAGTATTCCACTCATCTACAACAGTGTATGCATTCTGTTTAGCAGCACACAGTACTTTTTCCAAAACAGATCACATAGTAGTCCACAAAGCCTGCTTACGTAAATACAAAAGAATTGAAATTATTCCATGCACACTATCTGACCACTATGCAACGAAAATAGGAATCAATGACAGAAGAAAATCTGAAAATGGCAAAAACTTGCAGAAAATTAACAACATACTCCTAAACAACCAAAAGGTCACAGAAAAAATTTGAAGCTTTCTGAAAGTGAATGACAATGACTACAAGTCAGTGAAACCTTTGGGATAATTTGGAAAGAGGTTCAAGAGGAAAATTCATTGCAATCAATGCTCACATTAAGAAAATAGAGCAAGCCCAAATAACCTTATGAGAAATCTTAAGATACCTGAGAAACAACAACAAACCATCCCCAAACTGAAGAGGAAAATCATAAAGATGAGAGTAGAAATTAATGAAATTGAGACTTAAAAGTTTGTAAAACAAATCAGTGAAGCAAAGATCTGGTTCTTTGAAAGAATAAGTAAAATAGACAATTCACTAAGAGAAAGAAAAGACTCACATCAATACAATTAGAACTGACAAAGGTGAAATTGCAACTGACATTGTACAGATATCCAGAAGATAATTAGTAACTACTTTGAAAAATTATATTCCAACAAGTTAATAAATATTGAAGAAATGGAAAGATTTCTAGACACATATAAACTACCAAAACTAATCCAAGAAAACATAAGTACACTTAGCAACTCAAGCAAGAAAATCAACTCAGTAATTAAGAATCTACCGACCAAAAAGAAAAGCCCAGGACCGATGGATACGTGGCTGAATTCTACAAAACCTCTAAGGATGTTATATCACCAACACTCCTCAAGCTGTTCAGAGAAATTGAAATAGATGGAGTACTCCCAAATTCATTTATGAAAGCCACTTTCACCCTGACTCCCAAGTTGGATAAAGACCCAATTAAAAGAGAACTACAGACCAATCTTTTTAGGGAACATAGATGACAACATCCTCAACAAGATATTAGTAAACAGAATACAGCATATTATCAAAAAGCTGACACACCATGATCAAGTAGGTTTCATCCCAGAGATGCAAGGTTGGTTCACCATGAGTAAGACTATAAATGTAATACATCACACAAACAGGAGCAAGTTCAAAAACCCCATGATGATATCAACAGATACAGAAAAGGCTTTCAACAAGACCCAACACCCTTTCATGATAAAAACCCTGAGAAAACTGTTATAGATGAACCATATTTGAACATGATAAGGCTATGACAAACCAATAGCCAGCATCATACTAAATCAGAAAAAACTAGAAGCGTTTCCACCTAAAATCACAAACAAGACAAGGATGTCCATTATCACCTCTGTTATTAAACATAGTACTGGAAACATTAGCCAGAGCAATTAGACAAGACAGAAAAATAAAAGGGATACATACAGGGTAGGAAGAACTCAAATTACCACTATTTTCAGATGACATAGTATTCTACATGAAACCCAAAGAACTCTACCAAAGAGCTCTTTAAAACTAATAACCAACTTCAGCAAAGTAGCAGGATACAAGATCAACACACAAAAATCATAATCTTTTGTGTATACCAACAATGAATGGGATGAGAAGGAAATTACGAAAACAATACCATTCCCAGTTGCTTCAAGAAAAGAAAAGAAATACTTAGGAATTAACCTAAGCAAAGAAGTGAAAGACCACTATAAATAAAACTACAGTGCTTTGAAAAATGAGACTGAAGAGGACATCAGAAAATGGGAAGATGTCCCTTGGTCCTGGTTAGGCAGAATCTATATTGTCAAAATGGCCATACTTCCAAAACTGTTACACAAATTCAACGCAGTCCCAATCAAAATAGCAAGAGCATACTTTACAGATCTAGAGAAAACAATCCTAAAATGTGTATGCAACCAGAAGAGACCCAGAATAGCAAAAGTAACTCTGGAAAGTAAGAGCAAAGCAGATGGCCTAGCAATAGCAGATTTCAAACTACACTTCAAAGCAACAGTGATGAAGATGGCATAATACTGGGACACAAATAGACACACGGTCCAACGGGACAGGATTCAGGGTACAGAAAGCTCCCTTGACAGGTTCAACATTTGATTTTTGACAATGGGTCAACAAGCATATTCTGGAGAAAAGACAGCCTATTAACCAAGTGGTACTGGGAAAACTGTTTATCCGTTTGTAGAAGAATGAAACTAGACCCTTATCTCTTACCATATTCTAAATTAAAATCAAACTGGAAAGATCTAAACATTAAAAACAAATATTAAACCTCTGGAAGACAAAATAGGTGAAATGCTTGAAGACATAGGAAAAGGAAAGCATTTTCTAAACAGAACTTCAATTGTACAGGAAATTGCAAGAATCAACAAATGGGATTACGTCAAGCTAAAGACCTTTTGTATAGCAAAAGATTCAAGAGACAGTAGAGTGAAGAGACAATTCTCAGAGCAGGAAAACAATTTTACCACTACTCATCAGACACTGGGCCATTATCTGGAGTATACAAAGAACTCAAAAAAACTAAACCACCTAAAATTAAAGACTCAGTCAAGAAATGGGCTAGAGAAATGAACACATACCACATAGAAGAAGAAATATCAATGGCAAATAATTATATGAAAAAATGTTCACTATCTCTGGCCATTAGAGAAACCCAAATTAAAACAACACTAAGATTCCATCTTACTCTTTAAAGAATGGCTATCATTAGGAAATCAAACAATAACAAATGCTGGTGTGGCTGTGACAGAAAAGGAACTGTCCTACATTGTTGGTGGGAATGCAAACTAGAACAACCATTATGGAACTCAGTATGGAGATTTATCAGAAAATTAAAACTAGAAATTCCATACAACCCAGCTATCCCTCTGCTAGATATCTTCCTCCAGACAGCTAAAGTCAACATGCCCCCGCAATACTAGTATACCAATGTTTATAGCAGCAGAGTTCATAATACCTAAATCTTGGAAGCAGCCTGTGTACCCATCAATAGATGACTGAGTAAACAAAATGCGATATATAATGGAATATACAATGACATGTAGTGACATATAATGGATATATAATGGAATATGTAATATATAATAACACTTGGTTGTAAAGAAGGACAGATTTGAGGCATATGTAAAAAATGAATATTTGTATCGCTCTTTTGAGTGAGGCAAAGGACAAATAAAGAAAATGATTTTTTTAAATGGATAGAAAGGGACAAAGGTTCAGATCTCATCCAATGGGGAAAGGGTTCAAGGGAATAAGGGGCAGAGGGGATGGAGGCATAAAGACATGCCAAGGACCAAGACCTAATAACCCAAATCAGTGTAAACATTATACTCCATAACTTGTGCTAAAAGAAATATTATCAACAAGTATGAAAATGGTGATTGGGGAATCAGAGGAGGAATGTGGAGGGGAAAAGAAGGGAAAGAGAATTTTAAAAAACAAGGTGTAATATGTACATGTAATTATTCCCCAAAATGATTGTAAACTGTATGGATTAGACACATGTACTAACAAAATAAAGCAGAAAATATTTTTTAAAAATTTGTAAAAAATTAAATGTTAATTGAAAAAAAAAATACTAAGAATACTAAAGAAAATGGGATTGTAAAATTGTCATGCCAAAAGTATAAAAGACGTGTTAAGTGGTTATCTGGAGAAGAATACAGAAGCATTCAGAGCCGTAAGACTCGTGGTTGATTTTCTGTCTGAGTAACTGGTGTTACTGCAGTAGATGGATTATGTAGGGAAAGAGCAAAGAAAAGATAGAATGGTTCAGTGGAGCAGAAAGTACCCTGGGCTGGAAGCCAGAAATCTGAATTCTGGCCACAACTTCTCCCTGATGAGCAATCTTGGGCTAGTCCTCCCGCCTTTCTGGACCTCTGCCCAGTGTTTTGAAGATAAAAGATGAATGCAGATGACCTCTAGTGGCCCTTCTAGCTCAGCCTCAGTTCAGGAATTATTCTCCACGTCTGGTTTTTATAGCAGGAAAAGATGGGCACACAGAAAGAACTTGGACCTTTCCTGCCCCAAGTGGCCAAAGGACCTTGTAAGCTGGCTCTGTTCAGTATGCAGGCTCCTGCTGCCCTCGGCCCTGTCATTACCAGGATTCACAGATAAATGAGGTGTGACAAGATTGTGATGATCAAGGTTAGTGGAGGATGCTGAAGAAGGCAGACACAACAAATGATAATGTCAGGTGACATCAACTCAGTCCAGCCAGGGCTAAGGTACCATGAGAGCACAGGGGAAAGAGGAAAGCAGGCTGATGACACAGAGGGCTCTGTAGCAGAGGTGGTATTCGAGGCTGGTGATTTAAGGTCACAGCATTTAATTAAGGTAAGCAGGACAAGAGAGCTACAGAAGGCAGAAACGTGTTGGGGTGGATGGCATTGCTGTCCTGTGGGAGAGGAAATGCTTAGGAGAAAGGGAACTTGGCGAGGTTATTTGAGGACAGGGAAGTCAGTCTGAGACAAGGCGATGCTGTGTATTTGGTCTTGAATCTATTAACAGTGGGAAATCAAAGAAGGGTGATAGCAGTGGGGAATTGGCATGGTCTCGGGTTGGGAGGGAGATGATCACTGGTGGTCCTAGGAGCAGGGTCATCGTGAAGTGAGAGGGAAGCAGAAATACTCATGAGTGGGCTCTTCAACAGTCCGGCCAGCATGGGCTGGATATGGCAGAAAAAGTGCTAAGGTCAATGTGCAGGAAGCTGTGGACTCAGGCAGCAGCCACAGGGGCAGACAAGCACAGCCCTGGGAGACAGCTCCCGAGGCCAGATGGCCTGGCTCTGCCATCAGCAAGTCTCATTTTAGGCTGCTTCTTATCCACAAACTATTTCCTATGTAGATGTCAAGGGATCACAGGACTAAGTGAAAGCCTTTAGGCACAGGTAAGTAAGTGTTCCACAAGTGGTGCTGAAGAGGAGGGCAGAGCAGCTGCACACTGGAAGGAGAGAAAGTTGGATAGGAACTCCTCAGGCAGCCCGATGGGAGGAGCAACTCAAGACCTTGTGAGTTCCAGTTTGGATGTGCCAAGTGCAATGCACTAAATGTCTGTATCGCCCCTATCATCACTGAATTCCTATTTTCAAACCCAAACTCCTAATATGGTATTAAGAAGTGGAGCCTTTGGAGGGTGATGAGGAATTTCAGGAATGGGATTAGTGCCCTTGCAAAAAGGGATCCCACAGAGTTTTCTTGCTCTTTTTTTTTTTTGCCATTTGTGGATTTAAAGAGAAATAGATCATCTACAACTTGGAAGAGGGTTCTTATCAGACTCTGTCCATGCTCCCACCTTGATCTTAGACTTCCAGCCTCCAGAACCATGAGAAATGAGTCTGGTGTTTATAAATCACACAGTGCCTCATACTTGGTCATAGCAGCCTGAACAGACTACAACTAAGTTTGCGCCTGCAGGATGCCACACTCAGGGTGAGTGGAAAAGTCTGACTGGAGCTTAGTGGAAGGGTGAGTCAAGGGAGAGATTCAGAGAGTGCTGAGCCTGGAGGAGGCTAAGGATGAGGGTAGGAGACTGCCTCAGGACAGTGCAGCAGTGGATGACAGAGGCAGCCAACAACAAGGAGTCCTGTGGCTGCAGCAGGGTCGTTACTGCTGTGCTCCCTATTGTGCTTAGGACATTGCCTAAGACAAAGTAAAAGCTCAGTTAGTATCTGCTGAGTGAAGACATAAAAGTGATTCATCTCATTATCCATTCAGAATATTAGAAACAAAATGGCAATGGCAACCAACATTTATTACATGCTTATCATATGCCAAATGCCATGCTAAAAACCACACATATAGGACTATTTTATTCTTGTGGCAGCCCTATAATGAAGACGCTATCATTCCCATTTTACAGGTCAGGAAAAAGGTTTCAAAAGGCAGAATGACTTGCTGACTTCACATGGCTTAGTGAGAGGAGCCGGGCCCATACCCAGGCTTGAGGTCTCTCTGGAAGAGCTCCACTGATGCTGAACACACAAGAATGGAACCTGGGGCACAGCTGGGCAACAATTCCCTCATTAGTTATTACATCATGATGGGGGAGGGAACTGGAGTTTGGAGATGGAGAGGCAAACCTAATGGTTAGTGTCAGACTTGTGGGGTGAAGCCAGACTCTGGAAGGACTGCAGCAGATCAGGAAGGGTAGAGAAGCCGGTGGGAGTGAAAGGTACAGAGTGGAGCTCAGAGATGAAGCCAGAGTGCAGTCCCCTCTTTACTTGGTGATGGCCGTGTGTGTGTGTGTGTGTGTGTGTGTGTGTGTGTGTGTGTGTGTGTATGTGTGCGCGCGCGCACCTGTGCGTTTGGAGGAGATAGTGGGCTGTACTAGTTATTCTGAGGATCCAGACAGGTCCAGACAGATCCAGGGTCATCCAGAGTGATGGGGACTGGAGGAGATCAGCAGAATGTAGGCACTGCACAGTTGGCAGGAGCCAAGCTCATGCAGGTAGCTTCACACACATTCTAAGTGCTTTCCTAAGTTGGGACCAAGTCCTCAAACACCAGAAGTCATTACACATATCTTAGGCGCAAGCTCTGTAGCCCAGGTTTGCAGATCTGAGTCTGCACAATGCCAGACACACAAGGGGATTCTGCAGGAGAATCCAGTGGTCACACAGGCTTACCCCAGGTCACAGATTGGCCTGGACTACAGCTTTAAAGTGATGGTGCCCCAAGCAGGTGCTGAGCTCATGCAGGTGGCTTCAGGAGGCTTCCAGAGAAAGCCAGAAACAGCTGCAGCCTGTCTTTCCCTGGACTGTGTGGCCCCTCTGCATGGCTCTTCTGTCCCCCAAAGAGGACAAAGCCCATCATGTGGTCCCCAAGCACAGTACCTAATTAGGTCTAGGATCAGGCCCAGGGTACAAGCAGGACCAGCACTCTGTGTACTGCAGAAGCAGCCTATGGCCCTTCCTCATCCCTCCCAACCCATGCTAGGTCCTTCTGGCTTTCATTGTCTCTGTGCTGCCTGATTTTGTTCACATTCTGTCAAGGGAGAGGCTGTTCTTTCATATGCTGAGTGGCACTTCACATGCAGTGTGTGAGTAGACCAGCTGGCACTTGCTACTCCCAGAGCACACTACGGGTGCCCCGTCTGTCTGTGACGGTTCTCTCCAGAGCTCCACAGTCCCAGGGGCCTGCAGAACAGCCCTATTGGGCCTTCTCCTTCCCAGCTAACTCTAGGATGACATGATTAGCTGCAGACTGGACCAATCTAAGCACTGGTAACTATGCACATGTCTGTTTCCATGTCTGTTGGGCCCTGGGGTCACCCAAGAGAAGCCCTTCTCAGAGATATGATTCTGAGGGCATCAAAAGTATTCATAACCACAGAACCCATACTGTCACACATGTGTCAACCTCCTATTATGTGCAAGAGTTGTGCTTGGTACTCTTTATGTATTATCACTAGTTTGCATACCACTCTGGAATGGGACATTAATTTTTCAGAAAAGAAAATCAACACTCAAAAACTTGCCAGGCTTTAACCCACCCACCAGGCTAAATTTACCTGTACCCCAGATGAGATTAACCTGGAAGCTCAGATTCAATTCCAGCTGTGCTCAGTGGCCTACCAGAATATCCACTGCCCCATCTTCCATCCCACTTCAAAGTCTTTACCCCCCATGGCTCTCTTGGCATATGCAGGAGAGCCTACTTGAGGCCTCTCTCAAGGCCTACTTGAGCTGCAGACACATTCAATCCTACTCTGCATACTAGGAGCTCAAAAGGAAGAAAAGGGGCATGAACTGAACAGTAACTATCTGTGCTTAGCACTTTCACATGTTATTGTCTCATTTAATTTTCTAAACTACACTATAAGGTGGTATGAACACCCCCATTTTACAGAACAAAAAGCTGGAACTCAAGAGTTGTTAGAAGTCTCACCATAAGGAGCAGTATCAGCATCAGACCAGTCTGTCTGAATCTAAGGCTTATACTTATGCACCAAATGCCTTCTCAATTCCATGCAGTAGGCATTTGGGGGTTCAGGTCACCCGTCATGGGCCTACTGTCCCTTGCCACCAGCTCCAGTCCCACTTAAGCCTCAGCTCCATGAGTGGCATGCTGAGAATGAGAAGAAAAGGAGATTTTCTTCCTGTCTAAGGTGTGGAGGATCTTTGTGAGCCCAAGCACTGCAGCAACACACACACCTCACCCTAATCCTGATGTCTGTGGGCCTGGCTTGCCCTCTGCAGCCAGCAGACCTGTCCAAGTCCACAGCAACATGCACTCTATAAATACAGTTCCATGCCCAGCTTCTGGCGATCCTTCTCTAAGAGGTTGGGCCCTGTTGTTGGTATAGACACTGACTCTGTGTCCTCCCTTTCTCCCAAGGACCTGCCTCAATGTGGACAAGTGCCTGGCACTGGCCTCCAAGACTCTCCTTGGTCACATAACTCAACTTAATTGCTTCCATTCTACACAGTAGAATATTTTTGAATACCTGTATCCACTCTCAAGTTTGCTGTGTTTTTTGATACCATGATTTAAGCTGCTGACCTCCACACTTTGCTAGTTTGTCCCTCCCTGACTTTTCCTTGATCATCTGGTCTTTCTGTTCTGAGATCCTGAGAGGACCCATAACCTCCCTGCAACAGCCTGGCATCCAGATTCCATCAGTGGGTTTTGTGTCCCTGAACCTCACTGTCTCTGTCTAATGTCACGGGTGAGCCTCTTCTCTCATCACCTGCAGGCCACCTTCCTGGACTCTTACTTAGATCGACGTTCTCTAACACCTTTTTAACCATGACTCTCCATGCTTAGACCTCAGGTGACACACAAGGGCTCAGACAACCAACCTTACCTACGCTGGTCTTCCTGGCCACTCTATAACACTCTATGCACTCTATAACATCCTAGAGTCACTCCAAATACCATTAAGATCAACATGTTTATTCCCACAATGCAGCAGGAAGCACAACCTGGGAATCTATGCATTCAGAACACCACAGCTCAGTAGGTGGCTGTATAGAACCCAGTGGAGCTCAGGCATAGTTTGTCAAACTGGGGACATGCACAGGGTCATGAGTCTCCCCTCTCTACTTCATCTCAGTCCCCTACCCAGGACAAGCAATGCTGTTTTAAATCTACATTTATCTCTTGGCCTCAGAACATTTGAAACAGTGCCCCTAGTGTACCTGCGTTCCTACTGTTGAGAGCCTGAGGACAGAGTAAATCTAGAAACTCAGTGCTACTGATTTTGGCCCTGGTTCAGCTTTGACTGAGACTCAGAGCCAATCCCACTATAATCTATGTAAGTCAAATGACCTCCATAATCTTCTCAAGTTCCTTCAGAGAATGTCCAACAATACACACAGAAACAACTTGATGGCACCACTCCTGACTACTATGGCAAAATGAGGGGGGAAAAATCAAACAATAAAAAACAAAGAAAAAAGATGAACCTTGACATTGGCAGGCTGTGGGGACAGCCATACATAATTGGTGTCACGGTAAATGGATTTAATATTTCTGGAGAACTATCTAGTAATATATGACAAGAACTATAAAATTGTTCATACCCTTTGACCTAGTGATACCACTTGGGGAATGCTTCCCAGTAAAATACTAAGAAAGTAATTTGTACAGAGATATTCATAGCCATGATATTTATAATAGCAAGACGTTGGAAAGAACCCAAAGGCTCAGCACTCGGGAAATGACTAAGCAAACTGGGTCAAGTGAACACCTCGGGATGCTCTCTAGCCAGGAGGCGTGGATCTGTGCAGTCCTGGGAGACATGAACCTGCGGCCCCCAGAATAAACCCACCCAGACCACCTCCAACACCAGCATTCACTCTGGAAATGGACAGCCAGTGACTTGACTGCATTGCCCTCATGGTAATTCAGTAAGCTTGTTTTGAGGGCTCTAAAGGTCATTTATCTTTTTCTAAAGGTCATTTTGAATTAACTAGGTTCTTTTTTAAAAAAGGAAATATTTAAAATGCTGGAAAGAAATGCCACTGAAGAGATTTCCTAATGATCTTTGAGCAAGCTCATCTCCTGGAGTCCTCTTGAAAAACCATCTCCTGTTCCTGCAAGAGGAATCAGGCTCATCCACGTGGCTGACCAGGGACAGGAAGGATGGGCGCGCACCCAAGTTCCCCAGAAAGTCAAGAGTCACAGTCTCAGTGGGCCAGACACTGTGCCTGCTGCAGCAACACCTCGTGCATGACATTCAGGGTGTCTCCTCCCTCAGAGGTCTACCCTGTGCACCGTTCTTTCTCATCAAGACCTTAGGAAGACATTTTTAGAAAGGCATTTGGATCTCTTCCTGATACAAGAGACCAGGTGAGGACATCTTCTAAAGCCAAAGTATGAATGTCCAATGCTGGCACAGCAGGGAGATAACTGGGCTTCCACATATGCAAGTAAGACTGGCCCATGGTCACCACCCACTAAAGTAACCGGGGCAGCTTCAAAGTATAGATTTCTGGACACTATCCGTACTCTATGGGGGTGGAGCTTGGGAGTATGTGCTTTTCTAAAACACTCCCAGTGGTTCTCATGACACAAACCACCATTCTAGAGCCTTGTTGCCTATGAAGGAATTCATGGGCCATCCTTCTGGGCTGCTGAGTTCAGAGGGCTCTCATTTGGGGCAGAAAGCCAGCTTGCAGTCAGCAGTCATGGCACAGACGATGCAAAAACATGCACTGTTTCATGGGGAACCTCAGCTTACAGCCTAGCATAGTGCTGGCAAACCTACAGTATGCATGCCACTGGGGGCTCTTTGTATCACTGAAAGTTGTAAAGGGTTCAACGTCATTGGCCTAGAATATCAGGGAGAAGGCCCTCTACAGGCTTCAGAGAGCAACCTGGACTTCCCAGAGGCCAAGAGTCACCCACTGCTCTGCCTCAGCCCAAGCATTGGCTTCTTCCTGGGACCAGGGCCACCCATGATCTGCAGGTTCCCCACTGCCTGCTGCAGGGTCTCCCCATGCTGCAGGTGGCTCCTGGTCCACACCCGCAGTCCCACGCAGGGCAGTGGGGGCCTGTGGCTCCACCTTCCCAGGCCATACTTACGGAGTCATTTTATAAAGTTGCATCCTCCGCTCAAACAGCGACCCTCCCCAGGCCCAGGGCCACAACCCTGTCACGGGTGTGGCCTGGGCATATTCGGTGTCACTGCCCCCTGTCTCCAGGACTCTCTTCAGCTTCACATTGGTGCTTGATTCCCCCGGCCTGTTGTCAGGAAACACCGAGAGTCGTCACCTTGCCCCCATCCAAACTCGCTGCAGCCTCTGAAGTTCTGGAAATGAGAGCCTAGAGGAGGGGGAATGGGGAAAGACCACAGGGAGGGAGTCTTTGCCTGGGGGTTTTGAATAACCTTCTGAGCGTTATTGGAGGAGGTCACTTCTGAGAGTTTGAGGGATTATGGAGCTTCCCAAAAGCCCTGTCTCTCAGCCTGGGGTCCTAGAGCCCAGAGTGGCCTACTGTGAGGACAGGCATCCCTTGACACATAGGGCAGGGCAACACAACCTTCCCAGCAATGGCTGCATCCAATGATGGACATGTGCTGGGGCACAGGTCCAACACCATGCCCCATGAGCTGGTTTCACCCTCTTTCCTTACCATAGGATGCTACAGCAAGGTGCGGGGGTGGGGGGTGGGGGGTGCCCCTCCCTAACTTGGAGGCCCAGCCTGAGGGAAGGGAGCAGGCACTGCTCCATTAGAAGGTCATGGATGTCTCTCATCCTGGGACCTCTTCATCATCCTCTTTCCCCACACAACATGCACAGTGGTTCCACCCTGCCTGGCCTCAGCTCACTGAGACTGCATACTGCCAGGGAGGCTTGAAGGAAGCTCTTCAGGATTGGAGAGCAGCTAGGGCACCATCTGTCTAGTCCTCCCACATACAGACAGCGTCATCACCAATGCCAAGCCTGAGGAAGAACTAAGTATTTCATGTCCTATTAGAAAATTCTTGCTCCATCTTTGTAGAGACAAGAGAGAACATCGAGGGACAGGGAGGTGACCTGTCGCTTCATAGGCAGCCTCACCCTGTGCTTGCCTTGGGCTAAGTGGAGACACACAGGGCTGAGGTTGGTGGCCTACCAACCAGGTAGAGAGGACAAAGTAAGCTCCATCCACTGCTGAAATCACCCATGACCAGGCGGAGACAAGACTTACATAAGGGGGACATAACCATGACTTTGGGCCCAGAAGGTCATGTGGTATCTGTAATGAGGATATCTGCTTTCTCTATCAGCATCTATACTGACAAGGATTCATTCACCCAAACATGGACAGCAGTCTTCGGGTTACTCTGGCCCAGTGCTTTTCATTTGAAGCACATCCTTTCATGGAGAACAACAGAAAACACTAAAGCAAGAAGCTCAAGATGAAGTTAGAGTTCCACAGCCTCATCCTTCCTCTACAACAGTGCTTCCTTGGAGAGATTTCTAGATGACACGGGGCTCCAAATGTCTTTTGAAAATCACTGGTCTTGTCCAACCTTATTTTCAGAAGCTGAGGCTCAGAGTGGAATGTGATTGGCCAAAGGTCACATGGCAAGTTGGTGGCAGAGCCAGGACTGGCTCCATGACTCCTAACCACTGTGGTCCTAGCTGATGGCAGCCAATCATGCCCAAACTCTCCTGGAAGGTCTCCCCCAACAATGCCACCTTCCCTAGCTTCCTGCTTCTGCAATAACCTCCTTGTCTCCCCAGATCAGTGTTTTCCCAAGCATTCCCCAAGTGTCCCCTGGTTACTGTCCCCTAGCATATGTAGATTCTCAAGAACCACTCTGCCTGGACCTCCCTAAAGAAGATCTCTGCATTTCAAATATATCCTGGGAGTGCTACGCATGAAATGGTGAGAAGCACCATCCATCAGGCTGATGCCTCTTGTCCTGGCCTCCCTCCTGACTTGACTGGTGCCTCCACTCCTGGGTAGTGAGCTCCCTAGAGGCGGTGACCACATTTTCTCCATATCTTTGGCCTCGACTGCCTTTCACAATGAGAGGCTTAATTTTAAGTGATGAAGGAATGGGACCCCCATGTAAGCCCTGCTGCTCCTTTTTAGGAGGAGGTCACAGCCCAGCTAGGGACAAGCCATAGAAGCTTTTCCTGGTATCTCTGCAGGTGTCCTCTCCCCCACAGCCTTTGTACAGAAAAGAGACATGTCAGGGTTGTGGGCAATATAGGTCCTACTGGGTGCGGAAGGCTAGCTTTAAACAGTGACAATTAGCTCTCAAAAAATGTTCATGTGGGAGCCGGGGATTTAGCTCAGCGGCATAAGCGCCTGCCTTGTAAGCCCGTGGTCCTGAGTTTGATCTCTGGTACTGGTAAAAACACACATACACACACACACACACACACACACACACACACACACACACAAAAGTTTGTATGCATAAACGTATGTTTTCTATAAATTTTACTGACCTAAAGGAAGGACGGAGAGCACACAATTTATAAATGTTGATAAAATATCAAATATGCTTTATGTGTAAATTTACTAATTAGCCAACTGTCCCATAAATCTATGAGCTTTTTTTTTTTTTTTGTACCGGGGATCAAACTCATGACCTTGCGCTTGCCCAGCAAACACTTGTGCCACTGAGCTAAATGCTTGGCCTGAGTTCTTTGATTTCTGTTTAACACTTTATCTATACTTGCAATGACAAGTGAGTATGGTTCTGATTTAAATGTTGGTCGCGTGACTTCGCTGAACTGATGGTTTTGGCTACTGGCAAAGTATTTCTTCAGTATTTTGTTCTATTTAAACTGTAGCAACTACCAGTGCTAGGATGCTTTAAAACTTAATCTGCACTAGTAACATTTGTTTCCGTCAGTTTTGAAAAGTCTGGATAAGCAACAAAACAATGAAGCCAGCCTTAATTTGTAGCACTTGCTAACTTCCCTGCAGACTCTGCGACTGAGGTGGCTGGGCACAGGGTGGTAGGAAAGTATAGCAGTGCACAGGGCAGCAACCCCAGGCAGAGGCTCTGCAAAGGAGGAAGAGCGAGGAAAAGAAGTAACCAGTGGTGCATTTTCAGCAAGCATTACTAGTTTCTTTTTAACTCATTTAAGTGTTAAATTTATATTGTTTAAATTTCTTAGTAACTGTTATGTTTAATGGCTGGTTACAAACATGTTCCTCTATTGTGCAGTTAAAGCTCATGAGCCTGTGTGAGCCAGTTCCATTATAGTAACCCTGAGGAATTAGTGCAAATGACCATCCTGAACCCACCTAGTCACAGGGTGGGGGGATCTCCTGCTCCGGGCCTCTATTGCTATGCAGTGAGCTGCTAGAGACAGCACACTGTGCCTATATGGAGCTATCACCCAGAATCCCATGAATATGTGCAACGAATATGAGTCAATTAAAAAACAAAAAGTAAAACAGCCTCTGCTCTGTGGTGACCTAAGCAGCTTGTTTCCAGCCTCAGCTTCCTCAACTTTGTGGGATGCCCACCAACACGTGAGGTGTAGGGAGGACGGACCCACTTACCCCCACACACTCTGCATACTCATATTCTAGTTCTTTTCTGTCATCTCCCACATGCACATTATCTCTGCCACACCACATACTTGGTTTGGGTTCACAGAAATACCTCAGCCTTCCAAACCTCATCACACACAATAAAGTGCCATCCCTCAGATACCTTAGAGAGATGCAGACATACAGAGTTCTGTCTCTCAGGCAGCCTCAGCTGTTCCCCACATACCCAAAGATCTACACCACATATTCATTCCCACTCACATACTTTATACACTGAATCCATCACATATCACCCCCATAACAGGACGCCTCACCTTGACTCCCACTCTCCTAGCACTCTAGACCCACAACATACACTCCTTCACACCAGCACACACACCAGCATGCATATTCCATCACCTGCCCACATCTCTGCCCCACGCTCACACATGTCAGGCACTCACACAGATCACCCATATCCCAAAGCTCACACTCTTAGGCTGTGTGGTATCAACCCCATGTTTACAACAGGAACCCCCTACCAGCCCTCTGACCTTGCTCAGGCTATGGTGGATGTCGAACTCTGTCTCCTTGGCTCATGGGAAGCATGGGAGGGGCTGGGAAGGGGCTGTTGGGAAAGTGGCCGGGGAGTTCTACTTGATGCCCTCAGAGTTTGAGAGAGTGGTCCTTTTCTTATATCTTCTCAAACTGAGGCACACTCTATCCTTGACTGTCCCAATCCTAAGTTCCACTAAAGGTCAAATCCTTAACCTAACAATACCATGTACTCTGCCACTGTCCCTGCCTGCCCCCAACCCCTGCCCACTGGCAGTAGAGATGAGTCCTTGGGTAAGGGTCTGTCTCTGTTCCTATCACCTCAGTGTCTGTGTGGCTTGGATGAAGGTCTCTTTTCTGGGCCATGCCTATCATCTAAGCAGTAAGAGGCCAGTATGCAGTAGATATCAGCTAGATTCTGAGCCCATGAGGGGCAGAAGCCAGCATGTCTGCTGAGATGCTCCCAGTTCAACAACAACATCAGACTGTGTCCCAGTGGACACAGGAAAACCATCTCAATGACACATTACCCCTGGTTACAGTGCCACTCTGCAATAGTCCAGAATTCCCAGGCAACTACAGTCAATTTCCCTAGCTGATGAGTTACAGCAAGCTCTTTCCCTCTCTGTCTAGCCCAGGAACTTTTCAGTGGACACAAGCTGGGCATCTGTGCCTGAGCTCCAGACCCCACTTGGCCAAGACTCACTTTTTTACCTGATGCAAGATGCAACTCTTCAACCACAGCATTCCTGTGAGCTCAGACACAAAATCTCTAGGCCAAGCCAGCCTCTCTTCAGAGGATTTCCAAAACAGAACTATGATTGCCAAGAGGATCTTGCCTCTCTCCCCACACTACAGCTTGTTTAAGCTGCTTCTTCTTTACCCACTGTCTCTTTGAGAGCTTGTGTAAAATGACATTGAATGAGCCACAAAAGTACCAAAGATCTGCCCAACAAATCTGCCATTCTCTTAGCCAGATGTGTACTGGCAGTGACATTCATACAGGTACATACACCCATGCACATGCATGAACACAGGTACAGTACACACTGGAGCACGTACACAATGTTCACATAAATGGGAATCCACATAGCTGCAGAGACATGCATACTGATAGACACGGAAGGACCCATATGCACATACATATGCCAGGACACACATTTACGTACAGACACAGATATGTCAGGACATACATAATGGTGGGACACATGTGAACACGCAGGTGAGGAAAAGACTACCAACTCAATATATGTATCCAAATTTGTGGGTTCAAGATTGGGTAGACAGTCAGTCCCTACCACTGCTCCCTACCCACCACACATGCACACAAACACACCCTGCCACTGCACATTCCCAAGCAGGGCTATGCAGAATGTCCTAAGAGTCAAACCCTTGCGAAAGGGCTGTACTTACAGATACAAAACAAACTGCATGCATCTAAACATGACTATATTACTCTATTTCCAGACTAATAAATTTTAAACCCTCCTATGAAAATAAAAATCTCTTATTTTAAAAAGTATAAAAAGTTGATTAGGTAAATAACTAAGAAAGAAATTGAAAATCTTAAACATTTCCAGACAACAAAAGTGCTACATTAACCATTCAGTTTAAAATGTAATTTTAAAAAATCTATGCACAAAAGCAAACAGACAACATAGTTAGAAAAGTTCACAAGAAATGTCTTAAACATACCTGAAAATAAGGAAATAATCTGATAAAACTGTAAATCTTTACCTATGCAAACACCCCTGACAAAATGAGACATATCTTTTGTTCCTATACAATAGTATAATTTTGTCATATATACATAAACATACATTGTCATAAGCATATACAAATATATAAGTTTGATGTCATTCTAATCACAACTGCAGTAGGATTTTTTTCAACTGGACAAATTTATTCCAAAATTCATCTAGAAAAATCAGGCAACTTTCCAAGAGAGCCAAGAAAATTATGTAAAAAGAAGAACAAGGGAACACTTGCCATGCAAGCTATCAAACTGTACTGTGAATCTGCAATAATCTTTAACTACAAAAATAATCTGTATGCAAAATTATGGTACTGGTAGGACAATGACCAGACATACCAAAGCAACAGAGAAACAAACCAACCTAGATATAGGAAGTTGATTCATGATAAAAATGGCCTTTCATAAAACATTGGAATGTTGGATAATTCAGCAAATGGCTTAGAAATCAACTTGCTAGCCATTAGGAGAAAAAAATAGATTCCTATTTTATATTCACAAATAGAAACAACAGGTGATTAAAGGTTGCCAAAAAAGAAAACAAGAAAGGACAAGTAGAAAATGTAAAAGAATATCCTTATAATTATTTTTAGAGACTAGGGGAGTTTATCTAATTCTGTTCCTAAATCTAGAAGCCACCTTTTATTAGACAAAAATCACAATATTTATTAGATAAGAATCTCGTAGGCAAAAGACACTGTAATTGGATAAATTCGAAATTGGCCAACATGCAGTGAGAGAGGCATTTCATATATGCTTATATTGCCAGGCAGAGTTGACAGCCTTTCCAGAAGGAAATATGATAAATTGAATCTATAAAGTAACTTCAATATGTTCATTCTTTGTAAGCCATTAATTTCACTTCTCTCTAGCTACTTTAAGAAAGAAATCATAGGACTGGGGATTTGGCTCAGTGGCACAAGCACCTGCTTGGCAAGCATGAGGTCGTGAGTTTAATTCCCCAATATCAAAAAAAAAAGAAAGAAATCATAAAAGCCTGTAGATTTACATACTAAGACATTCATCAGCAAGAATTTACAAGTTATGGAAATAACTGAAATAATTTGAATAGATCCATATGAATTTCAATAAATCCATATAGCTATTACACAGCCACTTAAGTAGTATTTGTCCAAGAAGATTATGGGGAAATTTACATGAAAAATGTAGATGACTAAACAATGTACACAGCTTCAGTAGGATTTATGCACCCACAAATGTCTATAATTGCCACTTGCAAACAAACTCATACCACTTAGTTTTTGCAGATTACACCTAAGATTTTTTAAAGTAGCACCCTAAAGAGAATTTAAACCTATTTTTAATTTAACAGTTATCCTCAATAAGAAACAACACAAAACCCTATTTTTAGAATCTATTCTGCAATACTCACACTCTACCCCCAGACTCCACTCCCACAGTGCCCAGTGGGACCACAGTAACACTGCCTCTGGATGTCTGCCACAGAAGACTTCCGTTCTCACCCTGACCTTTTCCGTCGTCACAGTGGTCTTTAATGGGAGAATATCTGTGCAACGTCTCATAAAACTGTATCCCAGTGAAAACACAAATACTGCTGGTAGAACAAGGATAAATGAAGTCACTGGAGAAGGCATAGGGGAAAAACTGAGATAAAAGGACAGCAGAATATACATTTCCCTTAAGGTCATTTAATTAGACTCAAGTTATTTTCAAGATGACAAAATTCTCTGAAGAGAAAAATAAAATAGTTCTTTTAATAAGATCACTTTTAGTTTATGATAATGACTTTTTGGACTTTTTCTTTTTCTTTTCTTTTCAATGAGCTAAGACTACAAGGATTGGACACATGAGATTTTTTAAAATATATGAAAGACAAGATGATGAACTTCATTATTTGCTAGGGAAATGCAAAGTAAAACCACAATACTATGTATTATAACTTACCAAAATGGTTAAAATAAAAGCAACAAGAAGAGAACCAAATTTTAGTGGGGATCTGTAGTAACCAGGATATAATTCTGCTGATGATTATGCATTAGCAAAACCATTCTGGAAAAATAGTTTGGCAACCTCCACTGCAGCTAAACGGAAGTCTCGTTGATTCCATTCCTATCATAAACCACACAGAAATGCATCCGTGGGTGCCCTTACAGATGTGTGAGAATGTTCATAGCAAAACGAGTTATAATTGCTAAAAACACTAAACTTCCCAAAGGCCCATCGACAGTAGACAGAATACACAAATTGTACTACAGCTACAGAATTCAACACTATAGAACAACAATAAATGAACTACTGTCCAACGACATGCCCAGCGTAGATGAGTCTTACAAACACAGTTTTGAGCAAAACAAGTCAGATTCAGGGTAGATAATAAATTATACCACTAGATAATAAACTCTTCCACTTATATGAGTGTCAAACAGGCAAAATTAATCTATGATGTCAGGGGTCAGGATAGCTATCATGAGAGGGCATACTTTCCAGAAAGGGGATGAAGGGAACTTGCAAGTCATTGCCAATGTTCTGATTCTTGGTAAAAGAGATGCGATCACAAACTGCTTTCATCTGAGAAAACTCATTGTAAGTTGCATACTTTTAATTTTGCATTTTAATGTACACTATATATTCTGTAATAAAGTTTTAAATAGAAATTAGTCAAACTGTCATGAGGCGTTACCTCTGGGTATTGAGTTTATGGCAGTCTTATTTCTCTTCCTTACTTTATGTGTTTCCAATTTACAGTTAATTAATGTGTTTCTAAAAGAATGTAATGCTATTTGAACACACACACACATACACCCTGCACGGTGCATGATGCTACAATGGTTCCTGAAGGTGTGAAGTTGGCCTGAGCAAGTGGGCCCCACTTGTTTTCCTGAGAACTCTCTATTGTCTCTTTCCTGGATTGAAACAGTAGTATTCAAATCTATTTGGGTATCAGAATCATCTTCAGGGTTTTTAAAAATTTCACTCCCAGTAATTCAGATTTAGTTGGTCTTCGATGGGTTCCAATAGGGAGCCCTTCAAGATCGAAAATACCAGTTCAGACTATAGGGTCCAATCTGCTGAAGTATTAGCTCTCAATCCTGTACAAGGGCTAGGAAAATCTGCCTGGGGCACTGGATGTCCCCTTTGAATGGGCCTGGGAAATAAAGACTAAGGCCTAGGGTCTGGGAGCTTCCTAGGACAACACAACATCCCCTCTCCCACTTCAGTGAGACCACCAGAGAGAGCAGATGGTAAAGCTCTTTAGAGCACAAATGTGGAGTCAAATAGACTTGAGCTCAAATCCTGCTCTGTGATAAGAACTATGAACTTGAGGCTATTTTCCTGACTTTAGCTATACCAAATGAATTCAGAAGGAGTCTAACATCTAGTTCATAATATTAGATAAAACAATGTGTTAAATCATTTAATATCGATCCTAGCATGAAGTAGTATCACAATGATACTATATGTAACTATTATCACAGTTCATTAATATTTCATATTGCAAGGATTATATAACATTACATATATATATGTATATATAATATATATATAGAAAGAGAAATTAGATGACAGCCAGAGGATTCAACAATGAAAAAGACAAACATGGTGATGCTCTCATGGAGTCTATAATCAAATGATGGTATATAAATAATTTCAACTGTATTATAGTAACTTTTTTGATTTTATATTAACTTGATTTGAAGCCCTGTATTGCCCCCACCATCTTGTTTTGACTGATTTTACTCTGTTCTGTTCTGTCGGTATAGTATTAAGTTTGAGGGTATAGGCAACTACTTTGAACACAGTAAGATTCACTATGATGCCAGTTCTGGTTGGACTATTATCTTCCTTTGAAGTCCTATAATGTTTCCAATGTTTAGGTTTTATTGGTCTTTTTCTGTACTGTTTTGTGCAATTTTATTAAACCTAATGATATAGGCATTCTCTTTAAGGTAGCAAGAGGCATTATGGTAACCACTGTTGATTATCTTGTATTCTGTTTTTACATCATGTGGTTTGTCCATCCTTTGTTTTGACCGACTGCTTTGTTTTGTCATATTTGGTTGTATTCTCTTCCCCAAAAAAGTAATAAGAACTATGGGAGTAATAAAACCCAAATGTGTAAATGTTACTGTAAAAAAGAGAGGAAAAGAAAGTGCTCTGAAGGACACAACTCCAAGTGTGTTTAGGTGTGTAAGATAGATGACCATATTACTGAGTTTTTGTTGGATCATTGAACACAACTGTTTGCAGTCTCGCTGTTTGAATGTCCACTTTGTGTGCTTTAATCCTGTAACTTGAACAACTATTTCTAAGATGACAATATGTAATCTATTAACTAGTGATTTCTTACTGTTTTTTGAAATTCTGTATTACTTGTACCCTTATACTGTTTGTTTTTTTTTCCTTTAAAAATTTTTTTTTAAATTTAAGAAAAACCACCAACAGAGTGAAGAGAAAACCTACAACATGGGAGAAAATGTGTGTCAGTTTTCCTCTGGCAAAGCATTGCTATCAAGAGCATATAAAGAACTCAAAAAAATCAGTCCTCCCAGATTTAAAGACCCAATCCAAAAAAATGGGCATCTGAGAGGAATATATATTTCTCAGATGAAATACAAACAGCAAATAAATACATGAAAAAATGCTTAACATCAGTGGTCATTCAAATGTTTCAAATTAAAACAACACTGAGATTCTACCTAAACCCAGAAAGAATGGCTACTATCAAGAAATGAAGGAATAACAAATTTTGGAGGGCTGTGGAGGAAAAGGAACCGTTCTCCACTGTTGGTGGGAATGCAGACTGGTGCAACCACTGTGGAAATCAGTGTGGAAATTCCTCAGAAAACTAGGATTAGAAGTTCCATTCGACTCAGCTATTCCCCCTTCTGGATATCTTCCCAAAAGAATTAAAAACATCATACCACAGTGATATATGTGCACTCATGTCTATAGCAGCACAAATTGTAATTAGCCATACCTTTGAAATAATCTAAATGCCCGTAGACTGAGGAATGGATAAAAAAGATGTGGTATTTTTTCTACAGTGGAGTACTACTCAGCCATAAATAATGACAGACTGGTTACTTTTATAGGTAAATGGATGCAACTTGAGAACATACTCATTAATGAAATAAATAAGACATATAAATACTGTATTTCATTAGTATGAGAAGCTGAAAGAAACAACATGTTTATATGTATATGTATATAAAAGAAATAGCTAAGATAGTTATACTACTGATTTCTCTGAGTTCACCAAAGAGAAAGATTTGTGCTGGTATTGTTCAGACAATTGAATGCAGATGTCTTATGCTCTTGGTGAATGATTTGGGGATAACAGTGCGCAATGTATGTACCATGGTTCCTTGATTGACATATTTGAAATTTTTTGTAGGGTTTTTTTTCTCCTTTTTTTTCTTTTTACCCTTGAAATAAAATGGATTTGGAAAAAAATATGTAAAATAAAGAACAGAAAAACCAAAAAATAATAATAATAATTTTCAGCTGGATAATCAAATGGTACTTATCCTAGTAGAAATATATTTCACAGTGGCACATCCCCAATTATGAAAATCCTTCATCATATCCTAAAGTCTCTTTTCAATAAGAATTTTCTGAAAGATAGTAGGCTTCTTGGTGCAGTTTCAGACTGACATGCAGGAGATGGCTGTATTGAGAAACCAAAGTCAAGCCATCCCAAGGATCTTCCCTGGGTGTCAGTTCCATGCGTGCCTGAAACACAAGGTGCAAATCAGCAACAGAAAGGCACACGTGCCCATACTGCCTGTGCAGAAGAGCAGAGAAGCAGTGCAAGTGCCTGCTCTTATGCTCACTATTGCTCAGCTCTAGGAGGAACACCCTGCTGCCCTGAGCCTTTCTACTATGGGCCTGATGGTCACAGGGACACCCATGCAACTGACCCAAGGGCAACTAACCTCAGATCTTGTTTCTACCAGTAATCCTTCTATATTTTAACTTTGACCCATTCAGTTCACTTATATTGAGTACCCACTCTGTGCATGGCCTTCCACTAAGGATAACAGAACCAAGCAGAAACATGGAAAATTCATACATAATCCATTGTCAAAGTAAATCCTGTGACTGATTGAGGATACCTACGTAAGATTCCTGGAAGAAGTGATATCAAGTCATGAAGGATAGTGGGCACTCTGCCAGGAAATACAGGGAAGGGTACTGCGAGTGGAAGGAGCCACAGGTAAATCCCAGAAATGAGAAAGAGCCCATGAGGTTGGGGGTCAGGTGCAGGTGGGAGTGGGGAGAGGTGGCACATGACAACACACCAGCAGCAGATAGTGAAGAGCCTTTGTCTCCACAAAGAATGGTGATCTCTACAAGAGAGCTCAGGTGAAGCCACTGAGAAATGTTAAGAGGGGATGATATGATCTTATCTATGCTCTGGAAAAATAACTGACTTCAGTGTGACCAGTGGGTTGGAGTAAGAAAGGACTAGAGGCAAAGAGGTAGTTTGTAGGCATCTATAGAGTAACTCAGACTAAGATGGTGAAGGCCTAAAGTTATCTGGTGGCTGAAGATATACACAGAAAAGGAAGCCAAAGGGCAGGTGCAGATTTGAGAATAACCCTGCACTGGTAAGACCTATGATAACTTCAAGTAGTTAGTGGCAGAACTGAATTGAGTTGTAGAACACTTAGTTCAAGTAGAGAGCTGTTGAGCTGGTTTGTTGATATAGAAAAAAACACCCACATATTTGACATTAGAAGTATTGGAAGTATAAAAACAATGTAAGTAGAAACATACCTAAAAATTATATAGATGATAAAATTAAAAGATAAGCTGTCCAAGAACTATTATAAATTTTTCTAGTTAGCTGGGCATGGTGGCACAAGCCCATAATCCCAGTACTTGGGAGGCTGATCCAGGAGGATTGCTACAAGTTTGAAGTCAGGCTGGGCTACACAGCAAGACCCTGTCTCAAAAAAAATTTACTGCAGGTAAAGAAAGTGGAGGAAATCATGAATATAAAGAAGAAAGAAATGACAGATATAAGTAAAGTCCCAGTCAAACTTCTAGAGCTGGAAAAGCTCCTATACCAAAAATTATACTGCAAAGAAAATATTACTGAATTCAAAGCTATAGATAGAAATATTTCAAAATGAAACACATAGGGAAAAATACCAAAAAAATTCCAAAGTATCAGCAAATTTTAAAATAGTAGCATGCAATCTAGTAACTGCAGTTTCAGAAAAAAAAAAATGAAGAGAGAAAGCAAAAAATTTTGAGGAAACAAGACCTTAATCTTTTCATAGATGAAAACTCACAAACTCACAGTTCTAAAAAACTGCAAAAAGACTTCAAAGAAACATGAAGAAAATGACACTATGGCATCTTACAATCAAACTGTTGAAAAGCAGCAGTAAAGAAAAAATCTTCAAAGTCGACAGAAAAGCAGGAACACTGTGGATATTACAGAGAAGAACAAAGAAAAGAATGGCTATATATTTCTCACCCAAAACAACACAAACCAGAAGAATGTGTGGAAGGAAAAAAACTGTTAATTTTAGTTCAATATATTACAAAATATGTTTTAAAAATGAAGGCAAAATAAATACCATTTCATACAAAGAAACTTAATTAGTACTATAAGTGTTAGAGTAAATTCTGAATAAAAAAGTGATAACTTCAACATATATAAAAAACAATGATAAATTATAACTATAAAGATATCTGTAAAATTTTATTTCTCAATAAAAAAAATTCAGGGGCTGGGGGTATAATTCAGCCACACAGCACCTGCCTGACAAGTGCAAGGTCCTGAGTTTGATTCCCTGTAACACACACACACAAAAAAAAACCTACCAAGAACCTTCAGAATTGTACTCTTCTCCAACTGGGATTTATTACAAGAAAGTAAAGCTGACTTATCCTCCAAATATCAATTAACAGGACACATAATATTGAATAAAGGACAAAAACCACATAACCATCTCCATAGATGCAGAAAAATCATTTGAAAAATTTCAAATTCAACACTTTTTCATAATAAGAAGAAAAACACTCATCAAACAAGGAACAGAAGAGGATTTTCATCAACCTGAGGAGGAAAATCAATGAAAGCCCAAAAGTAACATCATATTAAAGGTGAAAGACCAAATGAATGTCTTCCTAAGATCAAGGCAAATCTACTTACTGTTATATTGAAGATTCTAGCTAAGATGCTTAAGCAACAAAATGAATTAAAAGGCACCCAGATCAGAAAGGAAAAAGTAAAATTATTTCCATTTTTAGATGACACAATTTTGTTTTAAGAAAATTTGAGGTATCCACTAAAAAACTATTAAAACTAACAAACAAAGTTTGCACAATACAAGATCAACACACAAAATCAGCAAAACTCTTACACATTTTTCAGTGAACAATTTGAAAATGAAATTAAGAATATAAATCAATTTATAAGAATATCCAAAAGAATAAAATACTGAGGAATAATTTTTTAAAAGATGCCCAACATTTCACACTGAAAATTACAAAATTCTTTCAAAAAAAGTAAAGAAGTTCCAAATACATAAAGAAGCATGCTGTATATATGGATCAGATACTAAATACTGTTAAGACAGTAACACTTCCCAAATTGATACAGAGATTGACTGCAATCCCCATCAAAAAACCAGCTGGCTTTTTTGCAGAATCGACAAGCTGATCCTAAATTCACTTAGGAAAACTCAAGGGACCCAGAATAGCCAAAACAACTTTGAAAAGGAACAAAGTGAAAGAACTTACATTTCCTGATTTAAAAACTTACTACAAAGCTCTAGCAATCAAGGCAGGATGGTGTCATTGTAAGGATAGATACATAGATCAATGCAACTGAATTGAGAGCCTAAAATAAACTCACATTTATAGTCAATTTCCAATAAAATGACAAAATTATTCAATGGGGAATAGAAGAGTGTTTTCAGCAAATACTGCTGGAACAACAGAATACCTACATGTGAAAGAATGAGCTGGGAGCATGCTATAACTAGGGTGTTGGATGTCCCCCAAAGGTCTAGGTGTTAAAGGCTTGGTTCCCATGTTAGTGCTATTAGGAGATGCTGGGGATCCTTAGAGATCCTTAGAAAATAATGTCTTGTTGGAGGTTAGTGGGTATACTGCCAAAGGAGATTGTGTGATTCTGGTTTCCTTTACGCCCTCCCTTTTGCTTCCTGGCTCAAGAGGTAAGCAGTTTGCTTCATCAAATACTAATCACCACTGCTATGTGTCACACTCATTCAGAGGCCCAAAGTAAAAGGTCCACCAAATCTTGCACTAGAACCTCCAAAATATGAGAAAAAACAAAACTTTTCTGTTTACAAGTAAACTATTTCTGGTATTTCATCATAGAGATGAAGACATACATCCCTACCTCACCTCAATACAAAAATAAACTCAAGTAGAAAAATAAAAATAAAAAATAAACTCAAAATGAACCAAAGACCTAGTTAAATGTAAGAGCTGAAACAGTGTAAGTCTTAAGAGAAAACACAGGGATAAACTTTTGCAGTCTAGATTGGGCAATGACTTCTTCTATATGACACCAAAATCACAAGCAGCAAAAGAAAAAATAGACAGGTTAAACTTCATAAAAATTTCAAACTTTTGTGCTGCAAAGGACACCATCAAGAAAGTGAAGACACATGAACGCAATCATTAGATACTGCAAATATGTACCAATAAAAATCAAAAACAAGACAAGAAAGTGAAGACAATCCTCATATGGACTAAGTATTTAAAATAATATATTCGATAAAAGTCTTATATCTAAAAATATATAAAAATGCCTGCAACTGTATAAAAAGGCAAATGACCCAATTAAAAATGGACAAAGGATTGGAACAGATATTATTCTAAAGAAGACATACAAATGACTGATAAGCACACCCTTAGTCACTGGGGAAATTTAAGTCAAAACCCTGATGAAAACCACTTGTCACTAGGTGCCTGTAATTCAAACTACATACAAATAATAACAAAACAGGCAAGGAATAGAGACAATGGAGTCCTCATACCCTAGTCTTGGGAATATAAAAATAGTACAGACACATTGGAAAACAGTCTGGCAATTCCTCAAAAAGTTGAACACACCCTAGGCATAGACCCAAGAGAAATGAGAACATATGTCCACACAAAAACTTGCACACAAATATTCATAGTGGCATTATTTATAATAGCAAAAAGTAGAAACACCCAAATGTTCGACAATGAATGTATGTATGGATAAACAAAATGTGACATATCCACATGACAGAATAGGCATCGGCAACATAAAAAAATAAAATATGGATGTACTCTACAATATGGATGTATCCCAAAACCATTTTACTAAGGAAAGAAACAGTCACGAGACAGCACCACGTATTATGTGATTCCATTTATATGAAATGTCCAAAAGGCAACTCTATCAAGACAGAAAGCAGATTAGCCTTCCCTAAGGCCGAGGTAGGGGCTGGAGGGTGGCTGACAGGAAAAAGGGGAAATTGCTCAAGTGGATGGTATTTGAGGGAGGAGGCAAGTAATGCAAAAGTTCAAAAATTGACTGTAATGATGGTCAGCCAACTTCTGACTACAGAACTGAATACCACAGATAGATGAACAGGTATGGTATAGCAACTCTACCTCAATGGAAGTACTATTGTTGAAAAGATAATTGTTTAAAGCAAAAATTATAAAAATATACTGCTGAGTCTATGACATAGGTAGAAGCAAAATGGATGACAGTAAAAGCACCAAGTGGGAATGAAATTCCTGTTGTAAAGTGTTATGACACTTGCAATGATTTTCTTTGAAAGTAGACTGTGTGAATTGAAGAAACACATAGTAAACCACTAAAAACACAAACACCGAGAACCATAAAAAGTTACAGCTACTAAAAAAAAGATAAAATGATGAAAAAATAACAAATCCGAGGGCTGGAGTATAAATCAGTGGTAAGGCACTTGCCTACTATATACAAGACTCAATCCCTAGCACAACAGAACAAAACAAAATGGACTCTAATCCCAAAGAAGGCAAGAGGAAAAAAGATACAGAGAACACATGGGGCAAATAAAGTACATTTAGTAAGATGACGGATTTAAACTCAACCACACTGATAATATGGAAAGTATAAACACTGATCACTCCAAATGACAGCCAAATTTGTCAAAATGGACAGTAATGACACAATTATGTTGTCTAAAAAAAATCGGTTCAATGATAAAGTCAGTGAGATTAAACATGAAAGAATGGGAAGAGATACGCCATGCAAACACTAACCAACAGAAAGCCAGAGCGACTGTATGAATATTTGACCAAACAGACCTCAAGAATATTACAGGACTCAAGAAGGACACTTCTTCTGGGAGGCTGAGGCAGGAGGATTCCAAGATCCATCCCAGCATTGGTAATTTAGTGACTTAGTGAGACTCAGGCTCGAAATGAAAAAGCTGAAAAGGGCTGTGGATGTAGCACAATGATAAAGCCCGGGGTTCAAATCTCAGTACTACAAAAAAGACACAAGAAAAGGGCATTTTATACTATGAAAAGGTAAACACTTTGAGGACATATACCAGCCTTAAATAGTCATAAACCTAAGAGCGAAACGTCAATGCATGGAAAGGAAAAATGGAATTGAAAAATAAGGAACTGAGGAGAAAGGGGTACGGAGCAGCTCTGAAATAGAATTGCAAGCTGTGATCACCAACACTGGATCACTGGAAATCAGCGTAAGAGAGAAAAGAGCACAAGAAGAAATCCTCACGAAGAAGACTGAATGGTACCCAGCAAGCAAGGACAGTGGACCAACGGCCTAGGGAGACTGGGCAGCAGAGAGTTCTCCCCTCTGTCAAACGCTGCCCAGGAAAAACAGGAAATGAAGGCTTCCACTGATCTATAATCCGTGCACCCTTTGTGAGCTGCATGGGCAATGAATCGAGGGCAGAGGTCCAGCTGGAGAGGACGGAGGTCTCACAGGAGGTGAGGCAGTGGAGATGGCGGACGCTGCCTCTGAGTTCAATTGTTGGAGAAGGGCAGAGCGAGGGGAAATTGTGAGGTCGGGGTATTTTGGGTTGTTTCTAAACTAGGCTACGGTAGAGTGGAGGTGTGCAGATCCACAAGAAGAAAGGATAAACAAAGCAGGGGGCATCTAGAGGCCAAGGAGAGGTGAACAGATCCCGGGGAAGAGGTCACCTGTCTTTCGGTGCGATGGGTGCCAGAGGATTGGATGCGGGTAACCTTGGAGCCCAGGGCAGAGATTGTGGAAATTTTCTGCTAATGAGTTTTCTTTTCTTTGCAGGGTAAGAGTCAAGGCTG
Organism: Cavia porcellus; assembly: GCF_034190915.1. NCBI lineage: Eukaryota > Metazoa > Chordata > Mammalia > Rodentia > Caviidae > Cavia > Cavia porcellus. Next base: position 73,135,534 of record NW_026947492.1, on the reverse strand, counting down.
ACTGCTGAGAGTACATGGGGGAGCCTGGTGTGGGAAAGCAGAGGGTTCTAACATGAGAGCTTCGAAATCCACGTGGGGGCACCGGAGTGGCCTAGGCAGCAGGTCTGCCGGGCACTGCTGGGGCTGAGCTGAGGCGGTGGCTATCTATACAGTCTGGTGTCAGTTCACAAAGGGAGAGGAACCCACGCCTCTAGAGAAGGCGGGCAGCTAACAAGTTCTAAGTTTGTGGTTGGTCAGATGGCAAAAGCAACAAGCTACAGGGTCCACACAGTAAAGGAGCAAGAGCTGAGTCAGAGCAAGGAGAAAAACTAGGAATTCAGAGCCTGAAGGTCTCTGCGATCTGATGCAGTGTCAGCGACGTGGATAAAACCCATAAAGAGACACAAAGAAATTAAGATTTCAAAAGTGGAACAGTTTCAGATAATGACAAGATGCCAGTAATGAATGGGTGGATAAAATGGAGGTGATGTTCAACAAATTGCAGACAAGAAAAAATTCAGAGATTGGGATATGGAGGCACTGTCCTTATGGCAGAGAAGTTCCCATTATGGTAGTAAAATCTAGGAGGACGCACCATGACCCAAGAGCCAAGGTTCTCTTGCTCTCCCAAATCCATAAGGGCTGGGCCATTGGTCATGTGACTTTGCCATCAGTCATGACTGCTCCCAACCCACCAAGATGTGCCCTCAACCCTGAGGTTGCTCCCTGGTTCCTTATTCCCCTGAGTGTCCTACAGGGCTGCTCACCACAGGTGAAATCTCATGCTTGTTGGCACCCTCTTGAATTATGCAATTTTGCCTGCAGTAAAGGACACAGGAAGAGCCTTTCAACTAGGAAGAGACTGAGTAGTGCTGCGGACTCCTGGTATAGAGAGGCACCAAATCCCAGAGACCCAGTATGGCCAGGAATCCCTGCTAGCTAGCCATCAGCTATAGATATATAGTGACACTATGCCCAGGGCCTTCATTTACTTAAGGCAAGGTCATACATAGCCAAAGGACCACTGCCTCCCAGGAAGCCCCTTGTCTCCTACACAGCGAGGTAGGCAGTGATGTCTTCTGTGGGTAGAAAGAACACTGAGCTGGTGGCCTAGGTTCTAGGGCTCTAATTCTGACTCTCCATGAACTTGCATTGTGACCTTGCTCTGAAGCCTTGGTTGTACCTTAAATAAAGGGCTGGTTGTGGAATCTCATAGACATTTGCAGTCTTGACAGACAAAGTGGAAAAGACTCACCAACTCATGTCATTCAAAACATACCAGCTACAGAGCTGGTGTCTTCCAGCCTCATTACAGTCACCACAGCAGAGACACCCCTCTGGGGTATCTCCTAGCTCCCCTCTCCAACCTCTTCCTCCATGTCCGAACCAGGTTCAACTGATATACTCCCCACACCACTCTCTTCCTGGGACTTTCCTTAGGCTACAAAGTCAACTTGGTCTGAGGCTGTGTGAAGAAAAGGAGAGGCATGGGAGGTTCCTGTCATGAGGCTACACCTGAGACCCCCAGCTCTCCATAGAGCTTCTCTTTTATGGAACAATTATCACAAATCTCATCAGTGTCTCAGGACCAATATCCATGATGGAGCAAATCAGAGTCTCGGAAGCCCTCTACTTCTCTGGTCCTTTGGAAGAGCAGGCAGAATCCCCAGAATCCCCAGATCCCCAGAATCCCCAGGGTACTACTCTGCAGCTACTCTGCAGCTAGGGAGGGCCTTCCATCATCTTGCCTCATCAGTAGCCAGGGCTGAGCAGCTCCCTTCACAGGGTAGCTATTTCTTATCATCCTCTTGGACTAAGAAATACATCTTAGGGACTACAAATAAGATCTTGGTCAGGAGCCCTGCGCAAGGGCTGCTCCTGACTGCAGAAGACAGGCTTGGGGATTACAGCCTGGGTCAGGGCATATCCAGGTCTAGGTAGATGGGCAGTGGGGGCGGGAGGCTGTAGTACCCTTCAGTGATTCTGGGAGATATGTGGAAGATATCTGCTGCCTGGGGAAATCTGGCTGAATTCCAGGACATGGATGCAAAGAGCACAGGCCTTTGAGTCTCCCATTAGCACCATTTGGCTAGAATCAGGCCAAAAGAACCACAGGAATCTAAGCAACAAACCAAGCCCACAGCAGCCACAGTAAGTGCAGACTTTGTCTAGCAGTGACACCCTTCCCTAATCCCATGCTGCACAAACATACCAGCACAAATGGGGTCCACATCTCACACACACACACATACACACACACACACACACACACACACACACACACACACACACACATACCCCCAACCTAAATGGGATCCTCAGCTACCAAGCTGCCTTTCCCCTCCCCAGCCCTCCCCGCAAGTCTCATGTGGATGACCTTCCCCAGGGCAACACTCCCTCCTCTCCAGCCAGCTCACCCAGCGATCTCCCTTCCTTCCTTCCAGTACTTCCTTCTGCTGGATCTCCTAGGAGGAAAAGAAGGCATGACTCTCCATACCTTTGCTGCCTCACCTCCTCATCCCCACCTGTTGCGCAGCCAGGCCGAGGTCACTCGGGGCCTTCAGTGCTTCCATCTTAGCCATCTCAGGAGGTGAGCTAAGCTATGAAGCAGGCAAAGGGACTTTTCCAGGATGCCACCCTGAGGGGGCCTGCACAGCATGCAGGTGCAGGCAGAAGGAGGGCACAGTGGCTGGGGCTATAGGAATGGATCATGAGGTGGGAGGGGCAAGCAGAGGAGGAGCCCACTGGCAGAGGCAGAGGGCAGGATTACAGTGGATGATCCCCTTGAGATCTGGACAGATCCTAAGGGGTAGTAAGGCATCCCCATCACCTGTCTAAACCCAAGAAGGTGAAGGAGGCTGGGGGACCCCATGTGGTGAGAAGGCAGCAGCAACAGGAAGAAGTGGAAGTCATGCAACGGGATGGGGTGAGGCCAGTGAGGGTGATAGATGGAGGTGACATGGGGACGGGGTCCATGGGCCAAAGCAGGGGTATTGAGTGCTTACCGATCTCTTCGGTGGCCCCGTTTCAAGGGCCCAGGTTTCCTGTGCTGCTTTGAATGCTGAGATCCCATGGGCCAGGGAGTGCCTCCTGGGAACAAAATCCCTGTCTGGGCAAAGAGTACAAACCCAGAAAGAAAGCAAAGGTGTCCTGGTCCCATGGTGCCCATAGGATGGAGTGAGTTTGGGGGATGATCCTACTTCAGGCTGCTCACAAAGACCTGGAGCCTGGTGAAATTCCTTGCAGTCAGCTCAGGATAGAAACCAGCACAGGCCCACTTGGGTGTTTCCCTTCATCACCATGGTAACAGTCAGATTAACAACTGCCATCACTGATTAACTGAGACATGGAAAACCTTCTGCTGGTCTCATCTGCCTCCCAAAACCTTCAAGATCAGATCAAATCCTCACAGTCTCAGTGGCCATACCACACAGGGACACCCAATTGCTGGTTTCTATGGCAACACAGAGACCATATGTCTCTGCTTCTGTATGTTACTATAGCAACTCAGGCAGAGACAAGTGCACTGAGGACAAAGGCCCTATCTGGAGAAACCACAGCCAGGGGACACCACAACTGCTGCCCTGTCTGTGCCCAGCCTGTGCCAGGATGCACACGCCTGCCTTTCAGAGGCCTGTGGGGGACTGAAGGTGCACTTGTCCACGTCCTCAGCCTCTTGTCTTCTAACACCATCTAAAGTGTCCCGGGGTCATCTCAGACCCTCCCAGAGCTTCACCTCCTTCAGCCTTTACATTGAGAATATCCAGCCCTCCCCTTGGGCTAACACCTCTCTCTCCTTGCTTCCTGGAACAGTAGCCTGGAATCCATGCAGCACCTCACCCTGGAACATGCAGTTATGGACTTCCTATGAGTCCGACCATTCATTCTACTTCGGGAATAGCACCAGTCAGCTCCCTGAGCTTCCTGCTTTGCCCTGTCCACTTTCCTCTGCCAATCCAGACAATCAAGGAACATTTCTCATGTTCTCTAGTGAGGATTTCTCAGCTTCATCCAAGTCTTTTGCCTGCCACTAGCTTGCTCCTCTCACATCTTCCACTGGCATCACAGTGAGCTTTCCGGATGCAAATCTGATGATGCCCTCCCTTGCCCTACTTAGCTCCTCCAGAGGCTCTCCACCACTTCAGAGCACACTCTAAGCTGCTTAACCCTGCTAAGGCTCCTGCCAGCCTCGAGCCCTATCCATGAGGCTGTCTCTCCCTTCCCTGCCTCCAGCACACTTCTGCTTGGCCATCCTCTGCCAGGCTCTTGGAAATTACACCCACAATTTACAAGAGAACTTAAAGCAATGATTCATTGAAAGCCTTTGGGATCCAGTTTCAAATTTTGAAGGGACAAGTGATATTTAGATTTTAAAAAAACTGGGTCTTACTGACCCCTTCCTGACTGGATCCTGGAAACCTAGGTCCAAGTCTATCAAGAAGACAAACGACATTTTATGGAGAGACAAATGGCTGGGGGAGGAGAATGTAAAAGTGAGCCCTTTCTGTCTCCTCTCATGGTCTCCAAAATAGAGAAGAATCACAAGCTGTCAACTGAAACAGCAACTGCCTACCCTGTACCCCAAGTATTACAGATGAGACAATGAGGCTCAAAGGAGGAAGGGTCAGAGCCCAGCCGGCCAGGTCTCCAGTTACTCCATGCACATGAACAGTCTGGGTGCGAGGCCTACTTGTGCTTGTGCCTGGAATTGGGGACCTCATTCCTCCATCTCTCCTAAACTCTTTCCAACGCCAGTCCTGATGCAGGCAGTGACCCACACTCGGAATCAGTGGGCCTCTCAAATAGATGCTCAGCCAGCATTTCTTCCGATCCTCACTGGTCCCCTCCTGGCCAAACTCCCAGGTTTATGCATTGGTTCACAATGTTAAACCAGAAACAAAGGGGAATTTAGCACCTTAAGTGAAGCCAGTTTCTTCCAAGGAAGCTGCTCTGTGGGTTCAGTACTGAGGTTTCTGCCTAGAACGGGAAGATCTGGGAAGGTCAATCAAAAAGACAACAAATCCTCTCAGGGCTGGGCCAATTGCATCTCTCGGGACACTTCCCTGGGACAGGAAGCTCTTGTGAAGCCAAGCCAAGGGGCAGGTGGTTTTGAAACCTCCTCCTGCCCACTTCTCACATCAGAGAGCTTGGTCTTCTCAGAGTGGTTTCTATTCTTTGCAGTTGGCAAGTTCTTCTTCACTTCCAGCCCAAACTGACCTCCTTTTGGTTTGGCGCTGTCCTCTGAGGCCCCATAGAACAGGACCTCTCAGGCTGTCACTGCACTTTGCATCTGCTCCTTCAATGGGGAGCATACCTCTTTAAGGAGCTGCTATTACTGTTCACAGAAGAGGGAGCTGATGCTCAGGAGAGACAGTGACCAGCTCCTATTGTTGGAGGGACAGGATGACCTACTGCTGCTAGACTGGGTGACCAGCTATCTCTTTGGTGCAGTGGAAGTTCAGAAGGGTATACAACAAGTAGGACAGAGGTATTTCTGATGCTAGTCACTTGAGACCCTTGGCCCACAGGGTGAGAGGCTCCTTAACACTATAAGACATTGCCTCGAGTCCTGGACAGGATCTGGCATCCCGGCACTCTTCACCCTGACCTTTGTGAAACCCATGGTTATCCTTTACACAGGGGGAGTGCAGTCATGGGACAGTGGGGCAGCATGCTTCCTGGGGTCACAGTGCTTTGCTGCAGACTTGCTCAGCACTGCAGGAGTCCTGTCATGAAGGAGACCTACCCTCTGCAGAATGCTGATTAGCCAGCATCCATGACTACTTCAGAATTTCAGTTCTTGGTCACAACCAGGCCCTTACAGACTTCCTCAGCCACACAATGTCCCCTCTCTGGGAGGAATTCAGGCAAACGTAATTTTCTCCACCCCCACCCCCTTGGATATATCCATCCATGCTTCAGCTTCCTTTCAGATTAGTGTGCTGGAGGTGTGGTCAGAATGCCTGCACTGCCCTGGCTGGACATGATTATAGCTGTGGAGCAAGACCAGCATGTCCTGTCCTCCGGTCACCACCATAGTTGCTATGGGGACCGACTAGCTCTCTTTGAGTCATCTGAAGGCTGAAGCAGGGTCTGGAGGGATGGAGTAGGGGCTGGGGACCCAAGGACAGCCATGGCTGTATCCCCTGGTTCCCCTGCCACACTGGGTCCCTACTCAGAAAGACACTGAGCCACTCTGCCCAAGGCAGTAGTAGACAGGAGCACTAAAGGGGGCAGAGGTGAGGTGCCAGCAGCAGTGCCAGAGCTGGGTGGGCATGAGAAATAAAATGCTTGAACTGTACATGATAAATGAAAGGTCAAAATTTTAAACAAAGACAGGATATGATGGGATTGGAATCAGAGTGAGACAAGTAAAGCCAAAACCCAAGTCTAGGCTGCATCCTGTATTCATCAATATTTTGGTTTTATTTGCTATAGATATTTTTGCACTCATCTTGATCATACTGAGCTTTTGGTAGTCCCTTAAATTTTGCACTGGAGGTAAATTTTTCTTTTGCCTCAACCTTCTCGGGGCACTGGAAAGCAGTCAGGAGGCTGAAACAAGTCATGTGACAAGGAACCAGGAACTGGTTCCGATATGTCAGCTGCAGGGATTCCTCTCGGCTCCGAGAGAAACACACTGAGATCTCACATGACTGCAACATGAAGACTGCTGTTGGGAAGCACAGGTGCTTAGCAGTCACATGGGCCCCTACACACAGGGTGACAGTGATTCATGAGGTGGCTTCCATCTCCTGTCCTCCTTTGACTGGCTGCTGAGGGAAGGGAGGGGAGGGATAGATAGAAGAGAGGAGGGAAGAGGAGGGGAGAGGGTGGGTAGGGAAGAGGCTGGCAGTCTTGCATGATTTGGGAACAGGTATAGCAGAGTAGCTGTAATTGCCTGAAACTGAAAGGCTGTTGATAAATGTTACTAATAGTCAACCTTCAGATTTGACACCCGGCTCAGCCTAGGATTACTGTTTTGAATGGAAATTGAACCCAAACCAGTAATTACCCTGGGGAGTGATGCCAGTCTTACTCTGGAACTTATTCGAGGCAGGAAAATAGCACCTGCATGTCAGTACAGGCTCACAGGGGCAGGGGGAGATTCAGCAAAGGATACCTTCCAGGGCTCACACTCAAGACCCCACGCTGGCCTGGCCTCTGCCAATGCAATGGGACAGTGGGCAAGACGCCTCACACCACTCCTAGGACCTGCTGTGGACCAGGGACCCCACCTGTCATCTACAGTCTCTAGGTAGAGTCCAAATGCAGCTTCACTCCTCCCACAGCCTTTCCCTCCGTGGGCCTCCTTCACATTGTCCCTAGCTGTCAAAAGTAGCTGCCTGTCCCCTCTCCAACCACAAGGGTGGCTCTCCAAGTTGTGTCTAGGACCCACAGACAGTTAACACGGTTATCTGTTAGGCTGGGAGCCTGAGCTGGGGCCAGGCGAGGGGGAAGCCTTAATAGTCCTGAGAGCCCCTCCCTCTTGTCTCTGGGCCCTGTTTGCTCCTGGTTCCAGGAAAGGGCCAGTTAAGCCTGTAATTCTCTGGAAACAAGCAGCAGTCTCTCTGGTACTTCCTGTATCTACCCTGTGCTGTGAGAAAGCTGGCATCCCCAGAACTAGGGAACAGACAGCCCCAGCCTTCAGGAAGGCCTGTGGGGTATTACCAGTGGACAGCAAATTGAGACTTCGAGTAGTTCCTGATAGTGTTGTCCAAACGCCCCGGGATAGTCTAGAAGTGTCCAGGAGCTGCCTCGGTGCAAACAAAGCTGACCAGGCCTTTGGGATCAGAGCATGTGACCACAGCCTTCAGTCTACAAGTGGACCTGTGAATGGTGTCAAGGGTCAGAAACGCTGAGCATGAAGGATCGACACCTCGAGTGCGCCACCTAGTGACAGCACAGCAGAGATGCATTCAAGTCTTCAGGCTGAGTAGGTTTCCTCTGCTCCTGGCCTGCCAACACACGGAGCCTTGAACTCAGATGTGCAAAGAGGGACCAACAAAAAGGGGACCTTGCATTGTCTGAAAAATCCTGGGCTTGGAGAAAATGGGGTACAATGGTGCCAGGGTCTAGAAGCAGCAGAGCGTGGGTCACCGAGGAGTTGGCCAGGGAGGAGTTGCCCTTGAGGGTATAAGGTGCCCTCAAATAAGCCACCCACTCTGCAGTGTCTCTCTTCTACTCTACTGAAGCCTCAGCTATGACCTGCTCCTGGCCTGTCCACAAGCAGAATGACAGGTTGGCCATGCCCAGAACTGGCCTGCTTAGCCTCACAGATACCGAGTTAGATGCGTGGGTCCGGGAGAAGTTGTGCTCACCATCAACCAGAAGGGATCAGGCAAGGTCCTCCCTCAGTCCTCAGCTATCCTTTTGGGTTCAGGAATGTTTGTTTCCCAGTCATTCTGTGCTCTTGCCAGAGGGGAGAGTGGTCACCAGGTGTGAGAAGAGTGGTCCTTAAAGTAACGTGGAGAGTGGCTGGCATGGGTGTGTCAGCTGTGTGGGAGGGAGGCGGAGACAGGTCCGGCTGCAGGGTAAGCAGAAGAGCCCTGGGCAACAGCTTCCAGGGCCCACAGATCTCTCCTGAGAGTGCCAGAGAGTAATCATTTCAGGCTGGGAATATCCTCAACTCTGAGTCAGAGTGAAAGGAGCCACAGACAATATTTAAACGAATAAACTATTTACAAAGACAGGCTGCCGTCTCACTGGGCATGGTTCACTGATCGTACAAACAAACACTGCCCACCAGTGTGGCTGCCCACTCTGGCCCACTGAAGCTACCGCCTGGTAACAGCTTCACCCCATCCTGGGGCAGACAACAAATACCAGGTGCTTTGGGACAAGAGCTCACTTCACTGCTGCCCCTTAAGGCAAGTCTGGGGGTAGGGTTGGGGTTTGCAAAGTCAGGAGCCTAAGGAGCAGGGGCTGGGGTAGGAAAGGTCAGAGTGGCCAGAAGCTTGGCCCCTCTCGGCTGGAGCTCAGGGTGCCCTCCTGGCTCTTCCCCCAGCACTCAGGAGGGGGACACTCACCGGCAGTGGGAGGCTCTGTGCAGTCCGGGTGGGGGCTGCTCGCCCTCCTTCTCCCAGAGGGGTTCACTCTGGCCAGCTGCCACAGCTCCAGCTCCTCCTCAAGAGGGAAACCCCCAGAGCCAGATAGGGGATGGCACTGAAGTGCCCCAAGGACAAGCCGCCAGTCAGATGACACCTCGGGGAAGGTGAGGTGACCCAAGTAGGGAGGAGATGTAACCTGGCACCAGAAGCCAGGGGCCGAGGAGAGGCCAGGCAGGAACAGACCCCGGCCCAGTCAGGCAGGGACCTAGTGGCCCCTACCCCAACCCAGGACACACCTTGGGGCCTGCACCAGCCTCCCCATCCCAGCCCCTCTCCCTCCACAGGTGGCACTGCAGCAAGAAGACTGAGAGCCGCTGGCTCAGCCTGGGTCCGTGGGCTCTCCAGTTACACTAAAAGTGAGACCAAGGAAGATGGTATCAGGCCCAGCACACACAGTGCGGGCTCATCCAACATTGATGTGGCCCCGGATTGCCCCAAAGCCCCTTGTAGCTGAGTAGTCGACCCAGGGTCCCCACTTTCAGCTTCTCTGGGATGTTCCTGGAAAGTAGAAAAGGGTCCTTTGCTTCCAGCTCACTGCGCAAGGTCACACAAGGACTGCTCAGCCCAGTGATCTGAGAAGACCCCTCTGGCATAAGGGGGCTGGTACAGGATGGGGGTGGTTTGCTTAGTCAGCCACACAAACTCCCAGGACGAGGCTGCTGCTCAAGCAGGCTCCTAGGCCTCATATGTTCAGCCTGGGACTCAGAGAAGGTAGAGTGTGCCTTCCTTCCCTCACTTCCCAATCCCTCCACTCCACACAAAGACAGGAAGCTGGTAAGCCGCCCCCCACCATCAATTCTATGTGCTTCTGCGGTGATGCGCACTATGGTACACATCTACATGGCCACTCTGGCCATCGAGCTCTCACCCCTCCTCCCTGAAGGTGCACACATTCATCAGTATGCCACATTGTGCACTCACTTTTTTTTTCTTTTAAATTTTATTTAAGGAGAAAAAAGAAAAAAAAAAAACAAAAAAAGGGTACAAGTTATACAGAATTTCAGAAAAAATAAACAGTAGGAAATCACTAGTTAATAGATTACATATTGTCATCTTAGAAATAATTGTTCAAGTTACAAAATTAAAGCATATAGAGTGGACATTCAAACAGTGAGACTGCAAATAGTTCTGTTCAATGATCCAACTAAAACTTAGTAATATGATCATCTCTCTTACACACACATGCTGTTGTATACTTTAGAGCACTTTCTTTTCCTCTCTTTTGTACAATGACAATTACACATTTTGGGTTTTATTACTCCCACTGTTCTTATTACTTTTTTTTGAAGAGAGTAAAACCAAATGTGACATAACAGAGTCAGTCAAATCAAAAGGATGGACATAATGTAAAAACAAAATACAAGATGATCAACAATGGTTACCATAATGCCTCTTGCTATCTTACAAAGAATTGCCTATATCACCAGTTATAATAAAATTGAACAAAACAGTAAAGAACAAAACCGATAAAACCAAAACATTGGAGACATTAGAGGACTTCAAAAGAAGATAATAGTCAACCAGAATGGACAATCATAACGAATCTTATTGTCTTCATAGTTGTTGCCTATACTTTATAGTAACCCACTTTGATTTCCTATTAACTTGATTTGAAACCCTGTATTGCTCTCACCATCTTGTTTTGACTGATTTTCCTCTATTCTGTATTGCTTGATAGTACCAAGTTTGAAAGTATGTATACTCACTTTGAATAGGCACACAGGTGCACACTCCCTAGATCTTTGTCCCAGGCAGCCTGAACCTCACTGCCCCTGCGCTCTGACTACTGCTGCTGGAAGAGGGAAACCACCCGGTGTCAGTCTGCAGAAGGAGGAAGGAGGGGTGGTGCCAGGCCGCAGGGGCCCCTGGGTAAACCGTGATGGTCCTGACAAATGTGGAGTTGAACTACAGTGCCAGACCGAGTGGGGAGACACAGTCATGTTGGAAATAACTCCTTGTGAAGAGAGACTCGGGTCACTGTTTCCCTGGAGCTCTCCCTGACTCTGTGGACTCCTTAGACACTGGGACTTTATCTCCTGACCTGAGCTCTGTGCCACTCATTCTGACTCTAGCTTCCCATCTACTGCACAGTTCCCCACTGTTACTACCTACAGAACAGCACGAACAGGTTATTCCCTAAGGCCTACTGACTTCACAGAAAACTGAACACACACCCCTAGAGTTTTCTTTATTCATCTCTGGGTCTAAAGACCAAAACACCCGCCCAAAACTGCAGAAGGAGGGTGACTGGGAGCACCCATCTGAGCCCCAATAGCTAAATACTGTACCTTATGGACAGTCCACATTGCTCAGGATGGAGCAAAAGGAGACAGACCCCTCCCTCACACTGACTGCCCTTTCAAAATGGATCCCCACTGACCCCTGCACTGCCACTTTCCATCTGCCCCGCCCAGTCCAGTGGTCTGATGGATGCTAAAAATTCATCCGAAGAGAAGCAGGAACCCAGCAATGCCTCTGGCCACCTGCCTCAAGGGGCCTCACCAGCACTGCCACTGCCAAGGCCAGGACCTCCTGTCTCCACCTACCCTGTTTTTATTCATCCACCATGGACTTCCACTCACAAAACACTCACTGAAGCCGCAGGCTGCACACAACTCCAGAAGTAGAACAGTGCTTATTCAAGCAGTCCAGCCCCTTCAACTTCAGAAGAAACAGGCACCCAGAACCAACATTGTGCCAGAGCCAGAATGGGAATTAGCAGGGGAGTCAGGATCAAATCTTGGCCCAGCCATTTTCGCAAACATCTTCTTGCTTCATAAAATCAAGTGTACAGCAAATATGTCTCACTGCCTTATCTCCAAGTAGGCTTGGGATCCTAAGTGACGCCGTGCTTCTCCTGGCTGTCCCTAGCCCTGTTCTGTTGCTTCATGGTCCGCTCCGGGTTCCCTGCTGACTGTAACCATCAGCAGCGGGGACTGGGGTTAGCTGGGGGTCACTGTTGGTCCCTCTGTAGTGCTCTCTTCACAGCTGTGGATAAGCTTAAGCCTTAAGAGGGTGTATGTGTGTGTGTGGTCTGTTCTGATGAACGTAATCATTACATTCTACAAACATGAACTAAAAATAAAGAAGTAAGGGTGTGTACCCTCACTTATACCTTTGTTCTCCTCACCCCTCATGAAGGAGCTGAACTTTATCATCCATGCCTCAGGCAATGTTAAGGTCCCCAGCCCAAGTCCCTACCTCACCCTGCTTCTCATCCGTGGCCTAGAAACTCTACAAGTGTGCCCTTCTCACCCAATTAGTCCCCTTTGGTGACCACTTGCTCTTCATTAGCCATGCATCCTCAAGGCCTGGAGTGCTGCCTTCCATACAGTTCTCATCCCTCTCCGCCTCCTCTTCTTGGTCCTTCCCCTCATAGAATACCTGGGGCAGGGCCTGCCTGGGTTACTGTGTCTCTCACTGTACCCAAGAACTGTTTAACATTCATATTCAACTGAATGGGAAAGTCTCCATACTTTGCATGTCCCTTGTCATAGCTAACAGTACTGGGCACTGTCCTAAATACCCTGCATTAAGCCTTCCATAAGATAACTCATCTAATTCTCACAGCCACCCTTAGAGGTCCTAACAGCTTTATCTCCATTTTAAAGCTGAGATGACGGAGGTCCACAGGAGATACCAGGTCCACAGGAGATACCAAGGTCCCACAAAGACTGTGAGAATGATTGAGTACCTGAAAGCAAAAGCCAGAACCACTGTTGAAACAGCTGAGTTTTCACCCTCACTGTGGCCTGCACCCAAGCCCTATTCCTCACAAAATAGTGTAGCTTTGCTGGTGCCAAGACTGGTTCAAGAATCCAATTTTTGAAAAGAGAAGGACATATTTTGTTAGTTTTTATTTATTATATTACTCTCCCTTGACCTTTTTAGAAAGTAGTTAAGTAAGCCTTAGTATGAAAGGGCTATTTTTACAACAAAAATTCAACTGTTTCCCCAACTTGACAGAAACCAATCTGGGCACCTCTATGACCTGTTTGGGACCCAAATGGACAAAGAAAATCACACAAAGATATATCGTAGAAGATACCAGTGTGGTTCCCTTGTCACAAGTAAACTCCAGGCCAATCAAACCATGAGCTTCACTTCACTTCACTTTACTTAATCCCACAGTGGCTGTGCGGTCTAAGGATTAGGTTAGCTTCACTGAAAAGGTACACAAACTACAGTGAAGCCACTCCCATTTTATAACCAGGGAAACTAGAACTAAAGGAGAAGTAACTATGTACTTGATATACTTTTAAACTGTTGCACCTCTGGTTTTTTTTTTTTTTCTTACAAGTAGAAGATACGTTTTTATAATCAATCAAGTAATAGGAATTTCCTCTTACTGTGCATATTTACACAGATAGTAAGGGAGGAGCTGTTTGGCGAACCCTGCTCTAATACCTCGGTTTGTGCTCTCGATGGTTCTGTGCCATCTCAGTGGTCCCGTTTCTTGGGAGTCCCAGCCTTCCTATGCACCGTGCACCATGTCCTACTCCCCTGCACCGCTCTCTTATTCTCAAGTTACTACAGAGCTACAGTAACCAGAACAAAACAGAGAAGAGAGATAGTGACATAAGAATAAGCATATAGATGAACTAAAGACAACTGAGAGTCCAGAAATGAACATAGCCATCAATGACTTTTAACAAAGGGGCCAAGTCTATTTACTGGGAGAAATACCAATGTCTTCAACACATGATGTGAGGAGTACTGGACTTCTACATACAAAAGGTAAAGTTGGACTCCCACCTCATACTGTATACAAACATTAGCTAAAAATAGAAGAAAAACAGTAGAAAATGGGTAAATCTTTATGACTTTGGGTTTGGTAATGGATAAGTAACAAAAGAAAAAAAAGATAAGTTGGACTAACCAAAACTAAAAACTGATGTTCTTCAAATGTTCTTACCAAGAAACTGATAAGACAACTTACAGAATGGGAGAAAATACTTGCAAATCATATGTTATATGAGTTCAATATGCAGAATAAATAATTACAACTCAACATGTAATAAATAACCTGATTTTAAAATGCTCAAAGGACTTGAGCAGACTTTTTCCAAGTCATACAAATGACCAGTAAGCCATGAAAAGATGCTCAACACCATTAATCATTAGCGAAATGCAAATTAAGCACAGTGGAATCCTACTTCACACATCTTAGAATGACACTGCAGAAATAACATGCAGAAATTAACTGATACTTGTGAGGATGTGAAGAAATGATTATCAATGTACATTGCTGGTAGGAAACAATTTGTGGTTCCTCAAAAAAGCTAAAGTTAGAATATGATCCAACAATTACATTCCCAGGTATACATAGAAAAGAACAGAAAACAGAGACTTGAATATTGTATGGCAATATTCATTACAGCATTTTCTCAATAGCTAAAAGATGGACACAACTGAAGTGTCTATCAACAAGTGAATGAAGAAACAAAGTGTGGCGTGTGTGTATAGATGTGGATGTGTGTGCAAGCCCATGCACATATGAGATATTATTCCATCCAAAAAGGAACAAAGTTTTCATACTTGCAACAACATGGATGAATCTTGAAAACTTCATGCTGAGTAAAAGAAGGAAGACACAAGAGAAAAACTAATGTTCTACTCCACTCATATGAAATGTCTAGAACAGACAAATTCATAGATACAGAAAAGCATATTAAGATTATCAGGAGCTGGGAAGAAGAGTGACTGAGTTTTCCTTATCATGTTCCTGCTGCTGTCCTGAAGCACTGGTGGTATATATGTGACTGTCCCACCCACAGCTATTGGCACAAGTAGTACAGTCATTCACGGGCCAGTAATGCATGCGCCACCAGTGGTTCAAGTCATCCAAAAGTCAGACATACAAAGTATGGCCCCATCGTGAACGTGTTAATAGGTAGGAGCTTCTCCTGTTCAGGATTATGAAAAGATTTTGGAACTAGTGAGTGGTTACATAACATTACAAATATATCTGATGCCACTGAATTGTATACTTAGAAACCATTGAAACTGCTCACTCAATGTTATATTTTGCCACAATTAATATACCCTGGGTGTACTGCTTTACAATAGCAACAAACAACTGGAATTTTTAAAATATTATTTATAAAATCACTAAGAAATATACAATGCTAGCCGGGTGTGGTGGTGCATGTCTACCATCCTAGCACTTTGGGAGGTAAGGCAAGAAGATCACAAGTTCAAGCCCAGCCTAGGCAATTTAGTGACCTAGCCGGACCCTGTCTCCAAATTAAAAGTTTAAAAAGTACTGGGGAGGCAACTTAGCACAAAAGCCCTGGGCTCAATCTCTAATAATTCCAAAAGAAAGGGAAAGAGGAGAAACAAAGGAAAAGAGCACAGACAATAAACTTAAAAATAAGGTCAACTTATGTTTTTGTGTGTGTGTGAGGTTCTCACAATTTGCCCAGATTGGCCTCAAACTCCTCAGCTCAAATGATCCTCCTGATTCAGCCTCCCGAGTAGCTGGGATGATAGTTCGTACCACCATGACCAGCCTTGATTTTCAAAAAGTTTTAAAAAGAAAAAGGATACTTCCTTTCTTTTCCAAATAGTGACGGAACAATTGGATTTTTTTAAAAAATGAAACTACTGCATACAAAAAGTTAGCTCAAAGTACAGCACAGGTCTAAATTTAAAATATAAAAAAATTACTTGGAGGGAAAATTTGTCACTTAGGCAAATGATTTCTTAGATATGACACTAAACATACAGTCCATAAAACAACTCATTGATAAACTGGATTTCATCAGAAGTGAAAGCATGTGTCCTTGAAAATACATAAGAGAATGATAAGCAACAGATGGGGGAAATTTATTACAAGTTATGCATCTGATAAAGGACATGTATCCAAAATTTACAAAGAACCCTCAAAACTTAATAAGATAAACACTGCCGAATTTGAAAATTGAAAAGATATTTTAATAAACATTTCTCCCCAAAAAAAGACATAAAGATGACACATTCACATGAAAAAAAGCTCAACATCGTCAGTCATCGGGAAAACACAAAATAAAACCAAAACAATATGCTATTATATGCCTATTAGAATGGCTAATGCTAAAAGACTGATCAGCTTGTCCCAAGGATGTAGAGGAACTGGAACTCTCCTGTGCTGCTCATGAGAATGTTCCGTGGTGTACTCACTTTTGAAAAGTTACGTAGTTTCTTAAAAAGTTAACTGCAGACCTACCACATGTACCAGACACTCCAGTGTTAAATATTTGCCCAAGCGAAATAAAAATGTATGTTCATACATAGGCTTAACCCTGAATATCCAAAACAGCTTTTACTTGAAGTAGCCCAAACTGAGAATATATCCATGTAACAAAACATCATTTGGCAATAAAAAGAAATGATCTATTGCATTATGAAACAGAGAAGAATATGAAAATTATGCTGTCTGAAATAAATGATTAGCATTTATATAGATGGTTTACATTTATATAAAATTCTAGGAAATGCTAACAAATCAGTCAGTGGTTCTCTGAGGATGGGGCATGAGACACAGGAAATGGAGGAAGAGTAAGAAATATTACAAAGAGGCACAAGGACACACTGGCCTTCCTGGTGCTCGCAAACACACTAGGACATTCTACTTCAGGACCATTTTTACCTGCTGTTCTTCTCCCACTGAACATTCTTTCCAATTAACCACGATTTATTCCCTTTATTTTTTTCACATCTCTGCTAAAGCATCATCTCATCAGAAAGTTCTTAGACCACACTACATGACACATAATTCACTGCCATCACTATTTGTGTGCAGCATGACTCTGTCTTTGTACTCTGCTTTATTTTCTTCTGCATTTATTATACAAGCCACTTAGCACTGAATATATATATATACATATATATATATATATATATATGAAACTTACCTGTGCCTATCTCTTCCACTAGACAGAAAGAACTATGAGGAGACCCGGGTTTTGGCTTTGTTTTGTTCATTTCTCTGTCTCCAGTGTGGAAAATAGTGTCTGATATTTAGAAAGTGCTAAAAAATTACATATTAAATGAATGGCCCACTTTAAGAGACAGATGCCATTTCTTCATTTTTGTAGGTGGGGGTAAAGTCACATAACCATACTTAGTCACATTTTGAGCTCAAAATCAAAGTTCTGAACAGTTATGCTACTTTATTTCTGTGTCTGAAAGGCCAAACTGGTAAGCAGCCAGATGATTATAAAATAGGGCAGCAAAAGTGATTGCCTGTGGGAACAGAAATCAATTCATTCCTCTGGAGGACAATCTGACAATAGCCAAAAATTGAAATTGGAACCTCTCTTAAAAGAATTTGTTCGAATGAAATAATCAGACATGAGGGAAGCATGGTCTATATACACGGATATGTATCACAGAACTGTTTATAATAACAAAAAACTGAAAATGACCAAAAAAAAGTCCCCACAAGAGAATGACATAGGTGGAATAATGGAAGTGATGTGGAATCAGAAAGTGACAGCAAATCACGCCCAACGTGACTAACATCCTAAAGAGTGGAGGCGAAGCCATTTGGTTGCAGTCTGAAGGTGTGGATAAAAGTCACATACAGAGGGACCTTTCCAGTGATGAAGGTTTGGAGGAGTGACAGTAGCCACAGAGAAGTGAAAAAGATTGAGAGATGGTGTAGGTGACCTAGTTGAAGATGAAGACTGTGAAAGGGGTTGGTAATCTGTATAGCTGTGTCATTATGCACTAGTTTACCGGTAAAACCCCTGATCTGTGCAGGCTAGTGTTGTGGTGGGCATATGTAAGGGAACAGAAAGTTCTGGGTGAATGACCCTAGTAATCTACCGGATGGTCCAAGCTGGTAAGAGTTGGAGACGCCAAGAAAAGGGTGATAGACCCAGAGAAGTACCGAGATAAGGGCACCCTTGGGCATACAGCAGCAATGCGTAAGGGATGGGATGTTATTGTGCATGAGATCAAAAGTGAAGCAATTCCAGATATACCATCTAGGAATTTATCCTGTGAATAACTGGAGAGAAGTCTAGAATGGAAAGGTCCAGAAATTGTAAGTGAAGAGTGTTAACTTGGTCATCATACTGACATTGAAGATTTTCACCAAAATGACTGGAGCTTGAATGAAGACAATGGTTTACTGAGTACCAAGCTGCTGAAAACCAATGGACTTGCTGATACCTCTTTTGTGCCAGTCATTTATATACAGTGTTTCATGTTACCTTCATAAGAATCAGTGGCATAGCAAGAACAGATTAAAAGACAGGCTTGGAGCGTTCACAAGTGATGTCAAAGTTGTGAGTTAATTTGACTGGAAGGAAACTGAACAAGGACACAGCGTTGTCAGTGAAGGGTCTGACTTTGAATATGTTGAGTTAATAGTGTTGGTGGAATATCTTGATAGAGCACTTAGAGGTGTAGAGCTAAGGCTTAGTAAAAGGTCTGGGTTGAAGATAACTGATTTCTCTGTTAAAAGCATGAAAGTGATAACTGAGACCATGCAGGAGACAACATGGGCAGCTCTCCTGGAATGCAGAACAACTGTTTCAGTGTCAGTTAATCTGAGCCCCATCTCTACATACTGACATGTACAGAGCTGCTTATGCTATTTCCTTCTCCCTTCAACTGGCTCTAACCGATGCAGACAAGGCTGGCTGAGATACTGATACATAATCCTTGAAGCCAGCCAACAGCTTCCTGCTTCTTTGCATTGTGTTCCCTATAAATGGTTGAGCACAGTGGAATAGCAGAGCCATATAGCTCAAGGAATGTCAGCTGGGTTCCAGCCTGTAGAAAAGAGGCTATGACTTCCTAGCTCACAAATGTTTACATATAAAAAACTGAAGCAACAGCCTCCTAAATCATTCAAATGCTACCTCAGTCTAGTTATACAGATTGGCCTTTTTGAATACTCTTCTCCCTGCATACTGCAGGGGTGCTTTCTCTCCACCTGGCCAGTTCAGCTCACATTACTCATGTAATTCCCGTCAGTCTTACCGTCACTCATCCTCAAGCCATTCCCTTCTTCACGAGATAATAAATGCTGGGTGATGCCTTGGATCAAGGCCTTTGCTCTGTGAATCCTCACCTGGACCAGACTCAGGACCCCCTGGTTCCCCATAAATATGAATATGTCATAGTGTCTTTATTCTTACCATGGGTTGCACTGGAGGTGGTAGATTGATATTAATTTGCTAAGATTCCAATAATATTTCATGGGATCATAAATATAACTTTCTGGACTGCAAGGAGGATAGAAAAAGGGATTATAATATTTGGATTACAAGATTTTAAGGGATTACAACACACAGTATTCTGGTTACAGTTAAGACCAGCGTGTAGCCTGAGATGGATTATAATGAAAGAAAGGAGATCTTTGGTATGTGTTCACATCTGGACACTGGATCACGAGGAGTCAGCAATTTAAAATACATCAGCAGCATATAATGGTATACTGTAAAGTTGTCCTACATTGTTTACAGTCTGACCCTTCAAGAGGTTTACTTCTCCACCTCTTAAATATAGGCTGGCATTGTGACTTACTTTGATTAATGCAGCATGCCACTTGGATCCTGTACAAAATTCAAACGTATACCTCAAGTGGCCCTGTACTTTGTGCTGTCTCAATGGGAACCCTTCTGTAACCATATGAACACATCTGAGTGAGCTTATTGGAAGATGAGAAAATACACGGAAAAAGACTCCCACAGTTTGAGACTTCCTACCTGAAGGGCCAGCTAAGAAAGCAAGCTCACCCAGGAAACCTAAGCCTAAACTAGACCTTGAGATCGATCCAGGACAAGCTGAGGATCCACAGAATCTGGAGCCAATTAAAACAGTTGTTGTTCTCAGCTATGATGTTTAGGAGTGTTTCTGTTACACAGCATAGATAACTGATATACATATGGTCCCAGAACCAAAAGCAAAAATAACCTAAGTAAACACACTGCAGAGAGGCCCACCAGGATGGGAACTTGGAAGAAGAGTGATTTCCCAGTTCAAAGATGTGGTATGAGAAGGAGCTAAATAATAAGCTTGAAAGGTGAGTTTTCACTATTTTACAATGGTTACCTAGAGGGCTGGAAGGAGGGGGGAAAAGAATTACAGAATTTCACTTTTGATATCTCTGTACCCCAACCATGTGTTGCTTGTATAATACTTTTAAAAGCTTTATTGAGGACGGTGCACTTTTTCTAATAATTCAATATTGATGTTTTAAAAACCAAGCAGTTCGAGGATGGAAGTGAGAAGAGCTAAAAAGCTGAACCAGCTGTGTCACACCTGGGATGTCTTACAGAATACTGAGTACAGGGTCCCATCAGTGGCTAACCTGACTCATTTAGTTTGGACAAGGGCCCAGGAAGCTGTTTTTTTTCATATAGCTCCACAGATGTTGAGGTTGTCAGGGAAGACTAGAGTTCTGAAAACACACGGCAGGAAATATCTTTATTTCTGGGGCTAAAAAGAAGAGCTTCTAAAAACTAGAGTTCCCAGTTATCATCTTCAATACGTGTTAGTGAAACAGCAGGAGGCATGCCTTCCTACATGATTACCAAGTTCAAACCCTTTCTGCTGCCTCATTTCATATTCAAATTTTCCTATTTTACAGGTGAAAAATTGAGACTCAAAAAGGGGAAGTACTTTGTCCACGGTTAGTTAGGTAGAGTTAGGATTTAAATCCAGGTCACCTAATCCCAGTCTTTCTGGTTTTGTTTTTATGGGAGAAAAAAAGTCTGGCTGCAATACAGAATCAGCTCAATTTTAAATTTTTTTTCTCATATATGTATTAGGCCTTTCAGGTGCACTATCACTTATTTTCACTAGACTGAGCTCATCTGGGATGGAAAGGAATTACGTCTTTATACCCTTATCTCTAGGACCCAGTACATAGTTTGCTGAGTAAGTATGTGAATGAATCATCTGTGATCTGACCATAAGTTTGCAGATACCTCATTTTAAAGTTAATATTCCAATTCTTTTAGAATTCTTGCCTATAGAGAACGCTACATTTCAAAAGGGCAAGTTCACCGTGACTGACAGGCGGTGGACAACAGATTGCAAGGGTTACACATTGATAAAGGATTGATAACAACAGGGAATCTGCCAATTCAGACGGTATTTTTCCCTAGAGGAGGCAGTGAACGCAAAGTGAGGATGTGGACCCATCTCCAGGAGGAAGATGGCGTGCACTTGGACAGGTCGACGAAGACCCGTGGAGACCAAGGTAAAGATGCAAGCAACAGATGGGATCCATGGGAGGCAGGACCTAGGGAGGCTGGAGAGGGGTCTTAGGGGAATTAGCCCGGGGAAGGAGGGACATCTGTTTCTCCGAACCTAGGAAAACAAAGGTTTTCACAGAAGCAGCAGAGTGTTTTGTTTTGTTGCAGCAGCAGTACTGGGGACTGAATCTTCGGCCTTCTTCTCCTTGCTACATCCCTCAACCAACCTTTTATTTAAATCTGGAGATAGCATCTTGTAAACTACTGCACTGCCCAGGCTGGGCTCGGACCTTGCGATCCTCTTGCAGTCCCTCTCAGAGTGCTGGGATTACTAATGTGGCCAACCACGCCCAGCTAGAATTTTTCCAAGGGAGACAGAGCAGCGTAAAACTGCATTTTGGGAAGGTGAGAGCAGTTCAGTTGATAAAGTTTCTCTTCCAGCCTTCACGATATGTGGCCATAGATCAAAAATTTAACCTCCAGAAATCCGGCGACCGACAGGGAGTTTTGAACTTTTCTTTTTGAACTACTGTGTACTATCAGCCCGACCGATTTTATTTGAAATACAGAAGTGATATTTAACATACTAAAAAAGGTAGAGCCAATGTGATCTCAGAATAAATCTACCACTTCATCACCAACTCATTCCACTGTCCGTATTTTTCTCATTTCGCCAGGGAGGATGACTCCATCCTAAAGGACCAGTGCGTGGGGAGCGCGTCTGCAAAACGCCCACGCGGGCAGCAGCTTCCTGGCCACTCGGCCCGGCGCCTACAACACCCCCCCCGCCCCGCCGCCGGCTCGGGTGCCCAGACAGCCGCTGTACTCTATCTGCAGTTCGCCCCTGACCAGGTCGAGGGCAGCGAGTCGGGGACACTCAGCCTGCAGCCACCCTCCGTCCACTCCGCCGTCCATTCTGCCCAGCCAGCAGGGTGCAGATCCCTGGGACCAAGGCAACGTGGGGCGCAGTCTAGGGGCTGGAGTGCGGAGCCCGTCCAGCCCGCAGCCCTGCCACGCCTTTTCGTGCGCTTCCAGCGCCCAGGACGCCCGGGGTGGGGTGGGGGATGGGGCTGAGGGTGGGGGCCGAGGGGTGAGGGCAGGGGGCGGGGCCGCAGCTGGGGGCTCGGTGCCCGCGAGCCCTCCTCCATCCGCTCTGCCCGGGACTTGTGAGGACGCCCTCGCCCGAGCTCTGGCCCGCGCACCGGAGGCCCCGCGTACCCCGCGCCCGCTGGCCCGAGCCCACCTGGGGGTCCGGCACCCACGCCCGCCCCGAGGCCCGGGCTCGGCACGCGTGCAGGCGTCCGCGGCACCCACTCGGGCCACCTGGCGGCCCGGCGCAGCGTCCCTGCGCGCCCTACCTGTCGTAGCTCCAGCGGCTGTAGGACAGGGTCCGGTGGCTGCTGACTCCCTCCATCGCCGCCTCCGGACTCGGCGCCCGCTCCGAGGGCTGCGCGGCTGCGCCTGGCTGGGCGATTCCCCGCCGGCGGCGGGTCCGGGCGCGGGCGCGGGCGGAGGACTGTACCATTCGCCCCCCGGGGGTGCCCCCCACCGGCGGTGCCAATGGCGAGGGCGCGCGGGCTGCGGGGACCCGAGCCCGTGGGGCCCCCTCCCCTGCGCGTGGGTCCCGCGGGGGCGCGGCTGCGGCAACCAGACTGCTTATTTATTTATTTCCGATGTGTGCCCCGCGTCGTCATGGCAACCGCTCCATCTTTTCCGGCGTCACTAGGGCACCGCTGCTTTCAAACCTTCCCGGGTCAGGGACTGCTGAGAGGCTGTTCTATCTGCTTGCGTGGGCATCCCGGATACGGTGTCCTTACTCAGGGCTTTTCTGTACAAATGTCCCCTCCTTTTTGGCGTAAGTCTTCAACGTCCTTTAGCTCTCACCTTCCACCTACAGATTCCCCCTCTTTGGGGAACGCGAATATCTGTCCCCCTCATTTCCTAGATTCAGGCTTCTCCGCCCCTGCTTCCCCAACGTGGAAGTCCTTCCTTGGCCGCCTTTCTTTCCTCACTTCAAACTGCTTCTCCTTGCCAGGAACAGAAAGCTTTTTTCCCTCTTCCCAAACTGTATTCTTTTGGTACTCTAGCGTAGTATGGCCCTCTTGAGTTCTGAAAACGAAGTTCTATAAACACTCCCATTTCTAAGTCATCTCATTCAATTTATGTGTCTTTGTGCTTTCCCTTCATTACTAAAAATCCTTTGGGAAACATCCATTGTCTTAGTTCAGTCAGGAGAGAAGATGGGGACCCAAGGAAGAAGGCTAAGGAGCATGGTCCTCTGGCTGAGGCAGATGGGATAAGTAGAGGCAGCCGGGTCACTTTGGTCTGCCAGGCTCCTCTTGCCCTTCCCCCACGTTGGGCTGCTGGCTGCAGGGATTTACAAGTATAATCTTCTTGCCTTTCTTGCTGAGGTCACACAAACCTAAGAAGGACCTTTCAGTGCAGCTGTTATGGGACGCTTGTGCTAACTTCTGGTGGGGGCCAGAGTCCTGGAGGAGGTGCCTAAGTTCCCTGGACTGGAGGGCAGGGAGGTAGGCTTCAGGTTGTTGGTGTTTGGATCCTGCCAGCTCCTGTGAACCTAGAGTTAACTCTGTGTGTTAAGAGGCTGCAACTGGCAGTGTGCCTGTTGAATCCAGTCTTCAACAAGTCTGTCCTAAACAATGCTTTTCCATTGAGTAAACTGGTGACACTTAATCAGGAGACTTAAAAGATAATCAATCTAGTTTTCTATCTTCTCTTGAATACTCAGAAATCTGGCATCTGTGGGGCTATCCTGCCTTCAGCCTGGATGACACAGAGCAGTTCTTCATTCAGGAATCAGGCTTCATGTTTTCCTAGGAGTCTCCAGCCTCACCCGGCCAGCTTTTCTCATGGGGTTATGAGATCCCTGTTGCGTTTGAGTTTGCCATCTATGGGCATCACAGTCCTTTCTGAGACCCCTTAAGTTTCGCAGAGATGCCCAAGCCATATTTGACAAGGGCCATTGTGTTAATCTTGATGGTCAACTTGATTGGAGGAAGAATCACTTAGGAAACTAGTAAAGGACACTTTGGGGTGTGTCTGTAAGTGTGTTACCAGAGATGACACAGTGTGGGACAGCAAATGATGAGGGACACCCACCGGATTGTGCATGGCATCGTCCATTATGGTGGGGTTCTGGATGGAACCAAAGCAGGAGGAACCAAAGCACAGCCTCCCCTTCCCAGTTCCAGTCTTTGCTTCCTGGGTTCCACAAGGCTAGCAGCTTTGCTCCACTATGCCCTCTGCCCCACTGGGATGTTCTACCTGACCTCAGGGTCACAGTGTTGTCACTCTGTGATGCCTTATTTTGTTGTTGAGGGAGGGGTGAAGAGCGAGCTTCTCTCCCTAGGAGTTTGTGAGGTCTCCTGCAGAAACTACAGAGCAAAAGCCACTGCTTCTGACCCGTATAAGATAAGGCCCAAGGAAGTCCTTTTTCTAAAGGACTATTGGAAATGTTACAGGTCCAGAAAAGGAATACTCTCAAACAGAAAGATTCTCCTTCATGTGGCAGCATGACTGTCCTCCAGATCATGGTAGCTCAGCACCCAGAAGGCACGGAGGCCTCCTGAGAGTGACATCAGGCCTTGCAGCCTGCCCCAGGTGAGGCTTCTGGAGTTGATAGTGAGACACACAGATTCGACAGAAACCAGCTATTTGGCACAGTATTAGAGTTCTGTGGCTATAAGAACCAATAGCAGGTATACCAATCTCACTTCCAAAAGCTGATTCTTCTAGGAGTAGAAACCAGATTAAGGCCAAGTGTCCTGAGCATTAGCTGAAAGCCTTGGGGAGCCTAATACCCTAGACATTGCTAGGCAGATGAAAGAGCCAAACAAAACAAAACAAAACAAAGCAAAACACCAGGGAAAAGACCCCTACCGGTGCCCTAGGTATGTGTTAACATCCTGCAGAAAGGGGACATAATGGCAAGGATTTTTTTATATTTCTTTTGTGATGGGGTCTTGCTTGGTAGTCTGGGTCAAACTTGAAATTACTGTGTGGCTCAGGCTGGCTCAAACTCATAATCCTCCTGCCTTAGCCTCCTGTGTACTAGGATTATGGATATGTACCACCAATCCTGGCATTGCATGTGGCAGTTTTAAAGCTTGTCTTCAGACTCTCAGATATTCCCCTCATTGATCTATATCATCTCTCCCCAAACTACAGATTTCAAGTCAAGTAGTAAAAAGTCTTTAGTATTCCCTTGTTCACTGGAACCCTGAGCCACCACGATGTAAGTCTGATTACTGTGAAAATGCCATGCTGCAAGGAAGCCTAAACTATAAAGACAGGTCACATGCAGCTACCACATTTGACAGTGCCAGATAAACTCAGCTTTGGAGTCACCACAAACACTAGGAATAACAAATGGAGCCATCACATGAAATAACTAAATGCAGGATTCAGCACCCTATACCACTCCAGGCTGTTTTCAGATTTCTCTTCGTACTGTGTTCTGAAAGCTGGACTTTTCTGAGAGTTTATTTCCTAGGCATACTGACACCTGCATGCCCACGGTCAAGAAGTAGAAATGTCCATTTCGGTTCTGAGAGACTGGCTTTGTCTCCAGGTTGCACTTTGACATATTGATGGCTCATTCCCACTCCCACACTCAGGGGGGTGGCTTCACTGTTCCACGTCCAACTGTATGACTACAGTGTAATCTCAACCAGTAATCCCCACTACAGACTGAATATTTGTGTTCTCCCAAGACTGATATATTGAAATTTAGCTCCTAAAGTTATTTGAGCAATGACTAGGTCATGAAGCCTAAGAAAGTTCCCTAGCCCTTTCCTTCAAGTGAGAACACAATCAATGACAGGTATCTGTAAGCCAGGAAGTACGCCCTTAACAGAGTCTGAATCTGCCCAGTGCCTTGCTTTTGATTATTCCAGTTTTAGGAACTACAAGGATAAAATTCTAGTGTTTGCAAGGCATTCATTTATGGTATTTTTGTTATAGTAACTCCACTCCTGTCTACTCCAAACACACAGTAGTTTGCTCATACAGAACACTTTTCTAAATCCTCAAGTTTTTTTTTTTTTTTTTCAAGTGAAGAGATATGGGAATAGGGATCTGAGGGGTCCACATAGACTTACAGATATTCTTTTTGAACATCTCTAACTCTGAGGCAGGAGCAGGCCTGTGTATCTCCCCAGAAAAGAAGCTCCACCCTTGATAGCTCCGGTTCTCACTGAGTGGGGGTGAGGGATACCTGGTATGGGCTATTCTGAAACCTCAGCAAGAGGCCAGGCAGGGCTGGCAGCTGAGTGGGCCAAGGAAGAGTCACGGTTCAAACATTAGTTCTCAAGTGGAGCTGGAAGCTCTTAAGATTCTTGGTAGAAACAATGATTCTGAGAGCCATGAGTTTTAAGAGCAATTGTAGAGTTGGAATTATTCATGCGGTGAAAAGATTTATTGAGTATCAGGAATTAAGGTTGTATATTTTTAAAAGGTAAGTAAAAATATTTGCTTTTTTGTCACTGTTCTTTTTTTATTGTTTTTTCCCTACTATAGAGAAATAGAGATCAGAGACAGAAACTATATAGTTGGTGTTAGCTTTATTGAAAGTTCAAGTCAAGGAATGCTATTTCTGGCATCTCTGAAGTTAAGATTAGTGAAGACATGATCAGATGTGGGATATCATCATTTTTAGCTTGTGTATACAACATATATGAGTAGAAATGTTTGGATTTATATTAATATTGGAACATTCACTTACACATGTAGGCAACCATTCTAGGTATAACTTGGAAGGAGAAATCATTTCACATGTTCTATTAAAATTTTACAGTATGTTTTTGTAATTGCATGTCTTATAGTCAGTTAGTCTTTGCTGGGATAAATATCCAATATCAGCAGTGTAGGAGAAGTTTATTTTGACTCAGGATTATAGCCCTTGGTTTCAGGGCAAATATATAGCATGACAGAGGGGCATAGCAAAGATGCCCATGTCATGGTGTGGCTAGGAAGCAGAAAACTGAGGACAGACCAAGGAGGGAGAGACATCCTTTCAGGCTATGCCCCAAATGTCCCCCTCTAACCAGACCCTCAACTTTTTTGTTGTTTGTTTGTTTGTACCAGGGATCGAACTTATGACCAGGTAGGTAGGCATTTAGGTACTAAGCTATATCCTTGGCCCCAGACACCAACTCTTTTTTTTTTTTTTTTTTGTCTTTTTCATTTTTATCGGTACCGGGGATCGAACTCACGACCGCCTGATTGCAAGGCAGGTGCTTATGCCGCTGAGCTAAACCCCCAGCCCCAGACACCAACTCTTAAGAGCAGGTCAGTTAGAGCACCACTGTGACTAATTACCTTCTAAAACTCCACCTCTGAACACATGAGGCTTTAGGAGGCACAGATCTGAACCATAAATTGCATGACTACATGTTGAAATAGCTCTGATGACTGCAAGAGCTCCTAATCTATTAGAACTTCTCAAAAAATTAAATCTGAAAATGAATGAAGCATTAATTCAAATAGTAAGAGAGCTACCTAGATAACTGTAGAGAGAACTTTACATTTCTCCTGAGCCACAAATACTTAAAGTTCAGAGTAACAAAGAGCTGGAACAATAGAAATGCCAGCAAAGTCTGTGGGGATTCTATTGTTTCTAGGATGGTACCAGAGGTAGAAGGATAAACAAAGGCTAGTGGTCCTGAAAGCAAGGCCCTTAGTTTCATTTCCTTAGTTTGGGGTAAGATAATGTCAATAAAAGTGCTGGACTCCTCATGAAGGAGGTATAAGGGCTGGGAGGACTGGTAGACCCAAGTGAGCTTTGTACGTTTGAGTAAAAAGGATGGAAAATACATGGGCCAGGCAATCAGAGAAGTCATGGTGGGATGAAACAGCGTGTCATAAGTGACAACTGAGATGAGCTAGTTCTTAGCAAGAGGACGATTGTGGCTCTGATACTTCCCCTAGGTGTCAGCATGATGATATAGAAATCTCTGGCTTTGGAGTTTAGGAAAAGAAAGGAATGGTGAGTGTCAGGAGTCTCCAGAGTCTTCCTAAGTTGATGATTCACCAGAGGACTCACAGGGCTCAGCGTATAGTTGTATTCATTCTGTGACTTATTACAGTGAAAAGATTCTATGTCAGTGTCTCCAAAACTAGTGTTGGACTCCAAGATTTTCTAGAAGGACTTAGGACCCAGAAAAGGCGCTTATACTCATGGTTAGGACGTTACAGTGAAAAGATACACTCTAAAGTCCCAAAGGGAAAAGGCTGAAGGGAGAAGCCAGGAGAAACCACGCACAAGCATCCAGCTGACTCCTTCCAGTGGAGTTACGTGGGGGCTCAATCCTTGAGGCAACAACACATGAGAAGTGATGTCAATCAGGGAGCCTCACTTAAGCCGTGGTGTCCAAGGTTTTAAATGAAAGGTCAGTTGAGTGGACAGGCAATGTCTACATGATTAACCTCAGCCGTCACAATGACTTGCTACTGCCTCTGCCCCCATCAAAAACAAGAGATCATTATAATACATTGTATTAGGATAAACTTACCTGGTTATCCTGGCACAGCATATCCCAAGGCCACAACTGTACAAAACCACTTTTATCAAGCAGAATATTCCAAGTGCCCAGAAAACCCAGCAGCTGGACCTCTTCTCCAGAGGACTGTTGGAGCCACTTTGTTCCCCTACATAGAGAACTACCTAGAATGTCTTCCACCTTGGATAGCCCTTGACTAATACCTCACAGGTGCAGGACCAAAAAAGTACAGCTTTGGGTGTAACAACATTGAAGCGTGGTGTAACCTGTCCTCCAGGTGTCCCTGCAGGAGAAGGTCAGGCCTAATGTCTGCGGAACTTTGCCTGAGATCACTCCCTTGGTTGAATTCCTTCTATTTCTTGCCTTCCACACTTCTTTACTTTTTTCCCCAGCAGCAGCATTTCGGTGGTGTTCTGGAGCTGACTAGTACCTAGGGTTGATTGTTAACAACTCTTTCAAATTCCATTTTCAGACAGAACATGGGGTGAGCTTTCAACTGGTCACGGGGGAAGAGTATTCATAAAAACTGGCAAGTGTTTTAAATCAAGGTTTATTCATTTTCTTACAGAGAGCCAGTTGTCCATCACACCTCTGGGACACTTCTTTAAATTTCATATATATATAAAATTTCATATGTACATAACTTCACATATATGCATGTGTATGTATTCATTTCAGAGTCAGCTTCTGGAGAACTCAATCTAGGAAAAGAAATACCTTGAGAGTTTACTGAGGGTCAGGAGAGCCAGGGAATTATGTTGGAAATAATTTTACTGTGTGGGATCGCAGAACACATGACCTATTTAACCACTAAATGTGCACTGAAGCAAACAAAGCATCTTTAGCAGGTTCAAGAGGCAGTGTCAACTGTCCTGACTCTGTGGCTTCCTGACCCAGCAGTCCAGAAGGGCCAAGGATGTGTGTCAGATGAGATCACTATGTGGAGTCTCTAGAAAGCTGTACTGACTTCAGTTTGGGAGGAAGGCCATGTTTCTGCAGCAAAGTATTCTTGAAAAAGGACCTCATGGTAGGCTGCTGTACTGCAGCAGGGCTTGGATACCAGACACTGCAGTTTTAAGAAACCACAGGGACTAAACAGCACCTGGTAATCTGGAACACCAGTCACATGTTCACCCGTCCACTAACTGAGTGATTTGTGTTTAGCAGCTCATCAGTCACAAGCTAACAATTCACTGCACGATGACAATGGTACATTTGGGGTTGGATCCATACACAAGCTATAAGTAAACTACTTCATGGCTGTGCCCATGTTGTGTCAGTCTGCTTCCTCAGTCACATTTATGGCTTCACGTATATGCAAGAGTTCCTACTAGCACTGGCATAGACACAACAACAACAAATCTGAAACAGGTTTATAGATGGGTTGTACTGATAAAGTAACATGGGCTAAAAATGAGTTGTAACTGGACTGTACACCCAGTTGTGACTCCCTTTGTTGGGGAAAGCCCTTAAGGCAAATGGTTAGGGCCATCTTCCCAGTGGATATTAACTTGGTCATCAATTTTGCAAGTAGGGAGACATGGTCTGAGCTAAGACTACATATGTACAATGCTTCTGGGCAGTGGAGAGTAACCTGATTGGTTGGCCAAAGGCCCAGGTGAAGCAAGACTGGAATACTGGAAAAGGAAGGTGAGGGAAGAGGCATGTGGCAAGACTAATGAGACTGGTACTAGATAATGTAGCTCCTTGTGGCTCACATCCTTGCCCATCAGAAAGCATCGGCTATGGAGAAGGCATTCAATAACCAGATATTCTCAATGACTTCTCTGTTGGATATCAGTCAGTTTTATTCTCAGCTGAGTAAGTACTTGGACCCGTACATGAAGTGGGAATGTGGTAGAGATGAAGGCTCTGCATAAGCCAGACAACAAGATTTCCTCTCACCGTGGTTGATTTACCTACTGCACTGCTGCTGAATGCTCAAGATGCACAAGCAGGGTCTGGGTCGTTATAGAGCCATTCCTTGAGGAGACTGCACTGACACTTGGTGATAAGTTGCATCAGATTGCATCAGACTCCTTCCACTGTAGAAGGATGCAGCAGTTTGTCCTTACTAAAACTGGTATTTTTTCTGAATGTGGGATATTGCTTGCTATCTTCCATGTTTGTAGTGTTTCACCAATGGTTTGTAGATCTGCGCAATGAAGTTATAGCTCAGGAGCCTATTTTATGGTCAATGGATCCTGGCAATGGTCTTCTAAAATATTGGGTCTTCTCGTATACCTCGTTAACTGGTAGAAAGTGGGAGCTGACTTGAGGTGACAGCCTGTGGATTATTGGATCACTGTCATCCAGGATGTAGTATATGCACTAAATGTTAACTAATGAATGGGTGCTATGGCCCCTGGAGTTAGAATACACAAAGCAACCAAGGGGTAGAAGTAGGGACTGTCTTCTTTCATTATCACCTCAACCAGCTCTTTGTAGAAATTATGCTTCCCATTTCTGAATTGACTCTGTTGGATTAGAGATCCTTCTTCTCAAGGCAAGTTTCCCACTGAGTCTCCTGCTGGGTCACTCTGAACTCCTTTACAGGTAGACCATCAGGTTAAAGAAAAGAGTTACCATATGGAAGGGCACAATCAACCTTTTTGTCCAAAAGCACTAAAGCTGCTGTTGCCTAATGGAGTACGGAGGATTAATTTGCAAATTTGGTGCTTTCAGGCCCAATGATAACAGTGAATAGGCAATCATAGCCAACAAAGGAGGATAATGATGAGACAATTGAGAGGTCAGACCTTCCAAATGAACAAAACAGAGCAGGTTTAGAATTGTCCAGGGACAAGAGAAATCTAGAATGGGGTGAAGGGGGAGGAGATGATGAATATTATACCTGAGGACCTGCTGCTGTGAGCAGTTATATTTTATTCCAGTGACCACTTTTTGTTGAAAGTATTTTTCCCAGTTCTGGGGAGTGAACTGAGGGTTTTTGCACTGAGCTACATCCTCAGTTTCCCAGAGTGTACAGATTACAGGAAAGCACTAGTACACCGGGTTTGAAAAGCTGTTATTGTTTGGTCACTCATTTTCTAACTTTCTAGAAGATCAGTGCCCTAAAATACAGCCACAGGGTGAATTCCTTGTGGGCAGGAGCAGACCAGAGCAATTTGAGGGTTTGCAGACACTTGTGATGCCTTCCTCACTTCTGAACAGTGTGGTGATCTGTCATAGGCTTACTGCTTACCTCTCAGCTGCAGCCACCACCAGAAAGTGGAAGGGAGTTAACCTAAGAAAATGATTCAGCCAGGGATGAAGCTGGCTGAATGCTTCAGGCTTTCTATCCTTCAATAGGAGATTTTCGAGGTATAATTCACATAGCTCCTTGCAGGTTCCTCAGTGAGACTGAGTCCCATGGCAGGAATAACCAGTTTGATATTCTAGTTTGTATTAAGTTCCTCCTGCTCTTCCCTCCATTCTTTTGCTTTTCAGATCATATTATGGGTTGCTCATGCCTTACAGATGTGATCATGTAAAGACAGGCTCATTAAAGCAGATCCTAATTCAGTGTGACTAGTGACCTTATAAGAGGGACAGTCAGCTACACACACAGCAGAGGACCATGTGAAGGTGCAGAGGTTGAACTGCTGTGGTGGTACCTTGGGGAATTACCTGAGGATCCAGGAAACTGAAAGAGGCAAGGAAGGATCTTTCTTCAGAGGAACATCTTGATTTCAGATTTCCAGTTTCCATAACTGTGAGAAAGTAAATTGCAGTTGTTTTAAGCCACCAAATTTGTGGTATTTTTTATGGTAACCCTTGGACTTGAATACAAATTACCTCGTGTATAAATCCCACCCCCCCTTTGCCACATGTGCTTTCAGGGGACCCAAACTAAGTATGTTCCCTATCCAGCTGAATTTTTATAGCCGAATTATTTCATATTGAAATTGTTACATTTAAATCCAGGACTTTCATTGTCAGTTAACCCTTCCCTCAATTGATCCCTTGTATTCTCAATCAAGTAAGCAATTTTACGAAGGCTGGTGGACATGATCCTGGCTTGTATCTCACTTCTCCAATCTGTAGAATTTGGTAAGTTTCCCCAAGTTCCAGTACATCATGGAAAGGCCCTGTTCTTTGAACAGGCCAAGGACCAAACGCTAGCTCTGTACTGCCCTTTTCCAGAATGGAAAGCCCCAGAAACCTCATTTTGGCAGTCAGGGCCTGGGTGGCAGCAGCCTCGTGACTTCTCTACAGAGGGGCTCTAGGTTACAATCTGATTGGAAGGGAGTGGCCCCTGTTAGGAAAAAGGACAGGAAGAGAGGTAGGCACTCCACAGGACAGGTTTATTGCTGCAGAGCAAACCTGAGTGGGACGCTCTGGCACTAGAGCCCAGGCCAGCTGCTGTGAACAGGCTGTGGGGTCTATGTAGGGTTGTGGGTAAGGGGAGTCAGTGAGAGGCACTATGCCCCCAAGGCACAGGTGGTCAGCACTGCCCAAGGACAGGCCTGGGCTAGGGAAAGCGCAGGGCGATGTGCGGTTGCATCAGCAGAGGGGTTGAGTTTCCAGGTGCAGCTGCATGGGAGACAGGGAGTTTTAGAGGGATCTCTGGCCAGGATGGCAGGGATCAGATTCCTTTAGGCTCTAGAGATTTAATCTAAATTGTTTCCAAACTAAAAGTTTGAAACAGATTGTGTGTTTATTTGGAGTGAATTTTGGGTGGGGCTAGAGGAAGATTCTTGGTGGTGTCACACTGTGGTTCAGCAGTGGCCAAGGGAAGCATCTCGAGAAGCTCTGCATTCATTTTGCAAGATTCTGGCATTTCAAAAGCCAAAGGTACATTTTCTGGGCAGGCCCTGCTCTGGTACTAAACCTGGGATGAGAACTGGTAACCAGAGGCATCAAAATAAGATAATGGTGCCCTCTAGTGGTTTTAAGTGGGGAAGCCTCAACTCACAGCAATTAACCTTTATGGAAATGGTGGCCCATTATCATGGACAGAAGGACCAATACCATGGGACAGAGACCATTATAAAATTGATAGACATCATCCTGGGACAGAAACACAAGCACAGAGCTAGTATACTCCCTATACTACACCAGTGAGACCCAAGATACCAACTCAAGACTGACAGAAGAATCAGACTAACCACCACGGGACAAACATTAATTCACCGCCTAGGCCACCACCAGGGACAGCTGCTTTCCCTCGTTGGAGACATCACTGAGGAAAAGGGGGACAATTAAAATTCTGTTGCCCCTGTATGAACTTGCATTACTTGTGCATGAATTCCTAGAGTCTTCAGTGAGAGGCAAGTCTGTTCCAGCAACTGAATTACTAACAACTTGGGTCCTGTTTGAACACTCCTAAAAAGGCTGACAATGACTAATATGTGAGAGAAATGCTAATTTCTTATTCAAACATGCTCCAAACCTGATGTCATAGTTATAGGCTGTGCCAAGTAAAATGCAGTGAGAACTGATTCCTTGGTACTCCAAGGAGCACTAAATGAGGTTGTTGGTAGTGAGTCTGGCTGTTGTTGGCAGTTCAGTAGGTGTTGAAGAGAAATGGTCTCCCCATTTGGATGGGTGCAGTAGAACCAGGGAATTCCCATCCCCTGCAGAACCCTTCTGTCCTGCTCTCCTGCATGAGGGCGTAAATGATTCAGCTTGCCTGCTCAGTCCTTCTTGGCCAGGCCAAGAATCCAGTAAGACCCAGTATGTGCTTCCCCTAAGGGCCTGCAGGTCTTGTCAGCCACTTTTTCCACAAGATTTATAGCTTTCTGGTCCTTGCTAGGAACTCCTCTGTACCAGCTTTCCAGGATTCTCTGGGCCTGTGAGGTACAAAGCTCTAAAATAAGTCTTTCTTGGGAGCTTAGCAGCCCATTGGCTCAGCACTGGGGTTAGGAAAAGGGAGCTGACCATGGATTTCTATGTCCTAGAATCCTTTTTGCTGTCCAGAATTTAGTGTGACTTAATAGGGTTCTGGCTTGGGCTAATGGAGGAAGGAAAGGCTTATGGCTCAGGCTCATAGAGGGCAAAGTGGGATAGCTTCCCATTTCTTCACGTCATAGTGTAGGAATCCTGCAGAAAGTTGGCAAGCAGAAGCTTTGGGAATAGACTCCTTCAGATGCAGAGGTTAACTGGCACTGTGTGGGTTTCCCAGATGAAAAACTCTGACACAAACAAATGATTAAAGATTATCTTAAAGAATTAGGAGCTCACCCATTCACATTTGTGCACAAGTGCTCACCATGGTATTACATAGATCAGCACACAATCAAAATTGCTCACACACCTAATGTTAAAAAAGTTTAAATGATAGTTCATCTATACAATAGAAATTTATGAACTGCAAGTTTTTAAACATTTACTGAACAATGATTGTTCTACGATGTTTAGTTAAAAAAAACACAGAATTGAAAAAAATTAATTAAAAACAACAAACCCAAAAACAAAAACAAAAACAAAAAAACCAAGGCTAGGCTGAGGGTGTAGCTCACTGTACGCCTATACTAAACATACATGAAGCCTGGGGTTAAACCTCCAGTGTATTTTTGGTTTGTTTTGGAAAAAGATTTGTCTGGATGTGTTAATAATAATGATCATTGAAAGATCAAGTTGAAATATTTCTATTTTCTTTTCTGATTTTTTTGTATTTTTTTATCCTTGAAAATAAGCACATTACTCTTACAACAAAATTACCACTTGTTCAAAAAAGAGGCCACGATTGGTGAGATGATTGGTTCTCCCTCCCTAGCCCTAACAGAGAGCATACTAAGGTCCTCATAAGATCATATATGTCCCTTATTCCTTCAGAGGCAGCAAGAATTTGAGACTGTTTTACTACCCTGAAAAGTACCCAGCGGGATGCTGCCAACTTCAGACACTGACCCAATCATGTACTTCCCTAGCAGACCTGAGACAGCAGCAGGAATAGGGTGGACCCCTTCCCTGTACCTGTAGACAGCAGGAAGATGGGCACACTGTGTGTCCTCCACCTGACCCAAACAGGTGCAGCGACCTGAGAGATCCCTTTTGGGCCGTTAGAGGGTGCTATGGATTAAGAACGGGTGGTCACTATGGTAACTACTATTAAGTCGGGTTATTTGGTGGTGAAGCACTAGGTTGCTGAAAGTGTCATGCTTTAACCTGTATTGTTATGTTGTTATGCCCCCTTTTATCTCATCCTCTCCCTTATTCATTAAAAAATTATTTAATTAAAAAAAATCAACCAATAAAAAATGCTGCTGGGCCTGTAGGGAAAAAGAAACCCTTTACAACTGTTGGTTAGAGAGTAGACTAGTACAAACACTGTGGAAATCAGTGTGGAGATTCCTCAAAAAATTAGGATTAGAGGTCCCATTCAACCCAGATATTCCCCTTCTGTGTATCTTCCCAGAAGGATTGAAAAACATCACACCACAGTGACATATGTGCAACCATCAGGTTCAAAATATACAATAGTCACTGTGAAATGGGAGGAAACTGTTCAATAAAAAGAAGAAACTAAGATAGGGGAAAAGAAAAAAAATGCAAGTTAGTTATACATTAGTGTCACTTAGTTCACTGAATAGGAAAGGTTGTGCTAATACCGATTGAAGAAATTTTTATGCCCATATTTTGTACTTGAGTGACTAAAGATAATGATGTGTAATTTATCAACAATTGTTACTTTTTTATTATTTTGTTGTGAAAATTTGTTTTACCTTTTCTTCTTAATATTAACAAATAAAGTAAAAAAAAAAAAAAAGAACTGGTGGTCAGCTTAACGCCAGCTGGATTACATCAGCATGGCACTGAGTGTAGATGCTCCACCGAGGAAAGTTGCCAGCATAAATAGATAGGTGGTGAAGGAGAAGCTATGTATTACTGCTTTGAGGCATTGTGGGTTCTCCTACGAGTTGCTGTTTGAGCTGTTGGTTCTCCTGGAGAAGCTCTGGTCCTCACATTGAGCATTGCTTCCTGGCTCCAGAGGGGAAGACATGTGCTGCTTAGTCTGCAGGATGAACTTGTCATGCTGGCTTGCTGGCATGTACTCGACTGTGCTTATCGTCGTGGCCTCCATATCACTGAGGATGGCTGTGGTGCCTTTCAGGACAGCCCTGGTCTTTGTTATGAATGAGACTTCTCATCTCCAGCGTAGAACCCTCATCCCACCAGCACAGCTCCTTCACCCTGCTGGCATGGACTCTCTAGCTTCCACCGCTGACCTTTGGGCCTTCCCGGCACGGATCTGTAAAAGAGACCATGTGAGTCCTTCTTGTGGGCTCTGGACCTCCAGCTGGACTCATGGGAGGCATTGTCATGAGCTCTGGGTTTTCATCTGGACTCATGTGAGATATTGCTGAGGGATTCAGGCCTTGACTAAATATTCTGTTTTTGGTGTTGCGGATAGATTTCCTGCATTTTCTTGTGTTAACTCTCAGTGACCACTATAAAAATATTATAAACTCTATGTCCTGATTCTGGTTGTTCTCCGCACAGCCCCTGACTACAACAGAGGGAGAAGAGGGGCTTTGCCTGTTTCCTCCTACCATCAGTGCTGGACAGACACCATTCAAAATTGCCTGCTACCTAGCTTCAAGCTATCATTGAGTGCATATTTATTCATCCAGGGCTGTGTAATAGCTGGAAAGTAAGAGCTCAAATGAGAGCTAAATAAATGTTTCCAGCATGTCAGAGATGCTTTCAGGGATGCACTGCCACCCCAGATCAGTGTGCTCTTCAGGTCAGGTGGCTCTGAGAGTCAAAGTTAGTAGAGGGCCAGTTTGTGCATAGGATCCACATTTCTGTGGATCCCTGGGGGGGATGATGTGATCCTTTGGGGTTGATGTGTCCCCTTCTGGAGTAATGCAGTCAAGATGTTCACAAGGTCAAAGTTCTGTGGGATCATTGTATCAGGCCACTCCCTGGATAAAGATCCCATTAAGGTAACAATGCTTGTGATCTAGTACAAATTAGAGTCCGCTGAGAAAAATGCCAGAACATTTCATTCATGCCTGTGAAGCTAATGTTCTTCGTCAGAGCAACAGTTGGAATGAAGTTCATGGACTCTAGGCAACTTGTACTGAGCAGCTTCTGTGGGGGAGAGAGAGAGAGATCATGGGTGGTGAGCTTATGGAGCTGGATGGTTGGCTCAGTTGTGGGACTGGTTGAAAGGACCAATTAATATAGGTGGCTCAGGTCAAGGGAATAAAAAGGTATGACTTGGGCAATTAAGTGGATTAGTAGTTTCAGAATTCTGTCAGGGAAATGGCGTTACTGTTTAATATGAAGGCTCCCCCAAAGGCTTACGAATTGAAGGTTTGATCACCAAAGTAGCAATGTTGAGGTGACACCCAGGATGGTGACTGGATTGTGAAAGCACTGACCTCATCAATGGATTCATCCATGGGCCAAGTTCATAGGTGAATGGGCTGTTGGGGTATGGGGCCCAGTGGAAGGAAGGAGGTCACTGGGTGTTCCTTTGAAGGTATATTCTGTCCCTAACTCCTTCCTCTTTCTGGCTCATCTGCTGTGTCCTGGCTGTCATGGGGTGAGCAGATTTCTTCCACCATGATATTTCCAGTTAACCATGGATTGAATCTATGAAATTGTGAGCCAAAACCAACCCTTCCTCCACTAAGATCTGTATGTCAAATATTTTGTCCCAGCAATAGAATGCTGGGCAGTACAACTGGCTAGGGAGTTTTTTGGGATAGAGAGAGATGTGGAGTAAAACTGAGCAGATGTGAGCAGAAAATTAGTGTGACTGTGTGGACACACAGGTTGGGATACCTTAGCTATACGCACTGGACACCTGTCCGTTTTCTGACTGTGGAAATTTCCTCTCAGTCCTAACTTTCTAATTGTTCCCAAATGGTCACTGCTTCCACTTTCTAGTCAGCGTGGAGGGGGAATAGGTACAGCACACACTAGGCAGGGCAGGTGGCAGTGTCTCTCTCACCTGTGCTTGGCTCTTGTTTCTTGAGTCTGTGCTTCCACTCCCCCATTTCCTGAGCTTCTTTATGCTCACTTGGGTCACTTTATCTTTCTGGTGGCCAATGGCATGATCATCCTGACCTTCTCTTTAGAAACGTTTGGCAGTTCTCTTAAGGCATCCTGGTGTTGCTGTGCTTCCTGGGCACCCTTCAAGCTCTATTCCAGCGTCTCCTGTCACCTTCCCCAGCGACTCCTCTTGAACTCCTCCAGCAGTTTATGGTCTCAATTCCAGAATTTGGGCTGCCCACCGCTTGAACCAGTCCAGTGTACAGAGATGGTAGGGGTCCCATTCCTTCTGTTCTGCATTTCTCAGAAAAAGGTCAGGTGCTCTGAGCAGCACCTACAGTATGAAGGGGGGGAGGGGCTTGGATTCTCCACTGTGGCCCTGAAATGCTACTCTGGTGGTTGGGGAATAGCTGAGGCAGGACAGAGATGTGGAGGAGGAAAGGGGTAGCAGGTCTACCCTATGGGATGTAGCCCTGGGCCCTTGGAAACAGAGAAGCCCTGGCTGACCCTCGAGTTCATTTCTCAGCCATTCTATATACAAATGGAAACATACAGGCTAGCTTAATTTTCTGAGCACATAGTAAACTAGCATTCACATCTTTAAAGACTAATCCTCTAATTTTTAAAATAAATTGGTTATAGAAAGTTACAGAAAATAATTTAAGGAATATCTACGTACCTACTACACAGATAGGAAAGGTTTACTATTGTGTCATATTTAATTCCTATTGCCCTGCTCTTTAAAAAATTATATAGTTAAAACCACTTGTGAATAATTTTCCAACAGTGTTCCCTTTTCCTCCTTCCTTGAATTTATCATTCTTTTGCATTTGTACTATTTATTATGTAAATATAATTTATTTATTTTGGTGCTGGGGATTAAACTCATGGCCTTGCACTTTCCAGGCAGGCACTTAAGCCGTTGAGCTAAACCCCTGGCCTCTCAGACAGCATTTTCTCCAGCCTTTTCTCAAGTGTATCTTGAATTATCCGTATTAATACATAAAGAACAGTCTCATTTTTCTTAACTTTATAGTACTGTGTTTTACAAACACACCACAAAACTGCTCAAAGTTTTCTGGTAATATTCATTTGGATTAATTAAAATCTGTATGTAGTTATAACCAAAAATTACTTATATACTTACATATTATAGTCACGCTAATTTGAGTGTATATAATTAAGATTAGAATTCCTGGGCCAATGGCACATTTATATATTAACAAATACAAATTCAAAATATCCCACAGACATGGGTACATGCCTATCAACAATACCTGTATAATGCTTCCCCTTTCTCTGGCCTTCACAGGTTTGTATCAGCAAATCTGATACAAACGGCTAGTTACTTTAACTTATATTTTTAATCAGCGAGCATCTTTTCATGTAGTGCTTCTTTGTGTATGCGTATAACTGTTTATATACTTTGCACATGTATTGGATTATTGGCTGTTAAAGTGGCTTATAGTTCTATGATGGATGTTTCTAGAATGGTTTTTATTTTCTTATACAAATAGAAGCAGCTTGTTCAGATCAAAAAAGAATATCATTTTTTATTAGAATTATGACAGATATGCAACTTTGGGAGAATTGGCAGCATTCAAAATAATCCAAGAACACTAAATGCCTTTTTAATGTTTCTTTTTGAGACAGGGTCTATGTAGTTCAGGCTGGCCTTGAACGTATTTTGTAGCCCAGGCTGACCTTGAACTCACAGTAATCCTCTTGCCTCAGCCTTCCCAGAGCTGGGATTACAGGCATGTGCTACCATGACTGGCTTTTTTTGTTTCCCTTAGCATTTGAAAGTTTTCTTCCATCCTATCAATGGCGTAACAGTAATTTTTAAAAGTTCCTCCTATTTTCCATTTATTTTTGGTATCTCTATTTAAACACAATGGTTATTAACTCCCAAGCAAAGCTAATGATAAATACTACGTCATCTTAGCTGATGCTGATTCTTTATTTGTATTCGTGAGCTACCACCCAACCCTACACTAGCTCATTATGAGTAATTTACATTTACTCTATTTCCCTGGCTTCATTCACACTTCAAGATAAACCATGAATTTTTAGTTGTGTTAGCTTTATTACCATGACAAAATACCTGAGATGGCCAATTTAAAATGATGACAGGTTTATTTTGGGTCATGACTCACGCCATGCTTTACTTGGGCTGGTGGCAGCAAGGTGAGTACAGCAGGATGGTAGCAAGTGGTGGCGGAGGCCTGTTCACCTCATGGCAGCCAAGAAGCAGAGGAAGAGACACCAGGATATCAACATCCCCTTCAAGGGCAAGCTCCCGATAGTCTCAGTTTTTTTTGTTTTCACTCTCATGAAAAGTATTGTTTTCATGGTTTACACTGGGCTGTTTTCCCATTTTTGTGTTGGCTTTACTACTTAAAATGGTTCCTAAGTGTGCCTGTGCAAGAATGCTCTAACGTGCCTTCTGGAGCAAAGACCCAGGCTGGATGACCTCACGCAAGCCTGAGTACAAGCCTCAGTAATGGCGCTGCTGGCAGGCCGTAGGCACCTGTTAACGAGAAACTATGTATACTAAGTAAGGTCTTTAAAAAAGTATCATGGTGGCTTTATTCCTAACTGCTACAGAGAATTTATACCTATTTTTTTCTTTTTTGCAGTGCTGAAGACCAATCCAGGGCTTTGCACGTATCTGCCAAGTGCTATACCACTGAGCTAACCTCTCAATCCTTAAATACTAACTTATGTGGTTATTACAAATACTAATCAACTGTATATATACATATAGCTAAGCAGTTTAGTTTCACTTTTTTTTTTCTGTTTTGAGTACCATCATGTGCACTGTTTTCTGAGACTTCATCCAATTGTAGTATTAAAATTCACTTTTACCGTTACAGCTGCAAGGACAACTTGTGTTCTTGTTCTAAGTGGTTCTGTAATCAGCACAAGGCTAGGGTTTGTTCATCCTTGACAGTCAATCTTTTTCCCTCTCCAGCTACTTTAAAATACTTTCACATTTACTGCAGTTACTGATGGATTTAGCTTAACTGTTTTACCATCTTATTTTGCTTCATGTACCTTTTCCATGTTCATTTCTCTAATTTTTGGTTCTTTTTTCTTATTCCACATTTCATTACCTCTCACAGAAAATATACCACGTGTATTTTTTGTAATTAATTCTGAAATTTTAACATGCATTTCAGGACTACAGTTGATATTAATTGTGTACACAGAAAATATAAAAACACAGTAACATTTTGGTTAACTCTTCCCATCCTGTGTTCTATTTTTAATCTCTCAATTTGGTATAATCATTATTTTGCAGATAACGTGTACATTTCCCTGTAAGAAAATATCATTATTATTGATACAACTCATAGTACAATAAAGTTACAGTTCAAAACCAGACACAAGATCCAGGGCTGTGTTCATGTTGCTCATTTTTGAACTGTGTTTTACCTTATCACTTATGTGTTCTATATATGAGGCATTATTCTCTGCAAGTGTAAAGCTGACACTTATTAATTCACTGACTCCTCAGGATACCCTAGTGGGCTATGTATTAAGATCCACTTGTGACTCCTAAGTTTCTCTAGTTATTTATCTTAGAATCAGAATGAGGACCCAGGCCATCCTGATTCCTAGTTGCCTCCACTTTACCTTTCACTCCACTATGTACTAAACTGCTCACTCCTTGAGTAATGATTTCTCTTATTTTAGGACATCCCACAGTGCCCATGCACAATTCCAGCATTATCCACTCAAATGAAAATTTGAAGTCACCTAGGCAACTATGGAAACCTACAAGGTCTCTGGGTGCCTCGATGTGTTTAGACTCAGCCATTTAAAGACCACAACATAGCCCAAGGTTGCTCTTGAGTCATGGACAATATCTGAGCATTTTCAGAGGTTTTGGAGAAATTATTTTAAACTTTTACTCACAGGTTCTAATACTGTCTCCCTAAAGCAAAATGGCAAATAGCTTTACCCTACTATTCCATGTACTCTTTTGTAAAGTCAAATCAACAATCCAATTCTCAATTATTTTCCCCTATGGATTTTCATTTCCTGGGCAAACCAGGCAACGCACAACAGTGCCATTACTGGACACTTTTCTAGTTATTCTTCACCATGGAGAAATCTGTCTTTCTACTGCCAGAGACTTGAAGGTCTCAAGAATGAGTGTCTATGTCCATCCTCTTCTTTTTTCTCTCCTCTCACTTAAGACCCCATTTCCAGGCCTTCAACACTGTGCATGAGGCAACAATGTTGTTGCTGGCTTTGCAATCTCGTACACCGACAAGAATAAAAACATTGTGGAGGTCTAAGTTGTATGATCACAGGCACAGAGGAAGGAGAAAGTGCCACTCTACAACTGATACGCTGAGTAGGCTGCCTGGTGTGGGTCTGGGTGAGGCTAACGTGGCCTGGGTTGCAGGCGCATCTACTGATAATAAGTCCTGTTCAATACATAAAGAGCTTCCACTTTAACAGTGCCCAATCTGTAGTTTCTGTGTGAGCTCCAGAAGTCCTCTCCTTTCCACCCAGGAATAAACTCGCATTAAATAGAATTCATTTACAAAAGGTAAACTATGTTTATTTAGAGTCACAAGCAGCTTACTTACTTTGTGACTTGAGTC
The DNA here is from genome assembly GCF_034190915.1 of Cavia porcellus. Classification (NCBI taxonomy): domain Eukaryota; kingdom Metazoa; phylum Chordata; class Mammalia; order Rodentia; family Caviidae; genus Cavia; species Cavia porcellus. Next base: position 73,092,158 of record NW_026947492.1, on the reverse strand, counting down.
ACTTACTTGCGACCCAAGACCACAAACCATCTCTCCTCCACTTCATGCTGGCCCTACAGTTGAGTCTCAAGACTGGTAGAAGCGCCAGCTGGAACCCACTCACAGGTTTACAAGTTTCTCATTGAGGGCGATCTGTGACTGTGTGAGGTTGGCCAAGTAGGTCACCATTAGCAGGTCCTGGAAGACAAAGGATAAACAGTGAGAGGCTGGATGGAAGGGAAGTAGAAAAGCTGGTCTTGGCCAGCTCTATTTAACTGTGGATGTGAGAGACTAGTTCCAGATAAATGATAGCTGGGAGAGACTGAGGAGCTGAAGGTAGAAGACAGAAAGGAAATGCTTGAGGACACTTTCCCATCTTTACTGATGCACTAATAGTCCCAGGGTGTGTTAGCTGGGATCCATGGATGAATACAGGGAATCTGACTATACAGATAGGGAAAATAAATTATGTTCATCACTTCTCAATTTTAGCATTTCTTTGTGTACTGCATCTAAACAAGTCACAGCAGGATCACAGTACCTGAGAAATAGAATCAAGGGAGAAAGGATCCTCAAACATGTGTACTACGTATTCCTTTCTCCCAAACTGAACTGCCAAATGGACAAAGGTAAAGCCTCGCTTCCTCTATTGTCCCTGACATCTAACTTTCTTCCCAATTTTGAGCTGAAGTGGAGGAGGAAGGCTCCTGAGCCCAAAAACAGTACTCACATTGATGTTGCTATTGAGCATGGTCTCAAAATCCTCAGGAACTATCTTGGGCACTTGGTTAACCAGGCTCATCAAGAAGCGGCCCACAGTATTGTCAGCTGACACTTTTCCAGACTGAATACCAAAACAAAGATCCAGTAAGGCATAATCTCACCACCATGCTGTGCTGTACTATCATTTCATCAGCACACCCCTACGATGGCCCCTCCTTTGTTTCCTTTCCCCTGCTCACCAGCACGTCCTCTGCATACTGCAACACTGTGCTGAGGGCATCCTGGATGCGAGCTGATGCTCCCCCAACTTGCTGCAGGTCACTCGAGAGACCGATCACCCGGTTGGGACTAAAACAGGTCTTCATGATCAGGTCAACTGTGAGATAAAGGGTATTCGTGTCAGCAAGACAATGGTAACTCTTCCTCCCATCCCTTCAGGACTCAGCTTCCACAAACTTGCTGCTCTGTTTCTGACTTTTCTTCTTCCTAACAGAGCTCGATCCCTCTACCTAGTATGACTGAACATCCTCCACTGACAGCCCCTCCACTGAACAGCCCTAAACCTTCTAAGAAGGTAGAGGAAGTTTGCTCACCTCCAATGCGTTCAGTGTCGTAATACGCGTATTTCACTGTCAGCGGTGTGAACATCACTCCCATGGTCCTCCCTGGAACTCCCATTAAAGTGCTGGGGAGGTAGAAGTCAGAGTAAACACAAAGCCTTGGTCTCACAGGAGTAAAACGCACTTTCTTGATCCTATTATACACACCAAACTCTTGGTCCCCATACTCTGGCTCTGGCCTGGTCCCTTTAGAGGATTACCACACACACAGTGCAAAACAACGCCAGATTTTGTGAAGCTGGCTGCTGAGAAAGTCACCCCCGTGGAAAGCAAAGATAAAAAATGGATCTTTTCTAGGACTGAGTTTTTCATTAGTACTGAAAAAGCAAAAAATTCCTGCTCACCAAGACTAGACTGGGTGCAGTGGATAACCTTACTAGAAATGTTGTTTTTACTATGTCAACTATATTTTCAACTGGATTTTGAAAAATCTTATTATATAGCTATAATGGCGAAGAACTCAGGGAACAGCTAGAGTTTAGCAGAACATTCATTGTATAATAGTCAACTGACCACATTATTATCAGCCACTGAAACATCAAAGTTAAGTAGCAAAAGATATACACTAAATGCCTTTACTCTCAACGGAGGAATCTTTCCAATTCCCACAGCAGCCTCTTTTTTGGCTGTTAGAGCCTTTCCTAACAACCCTCATCCACTGGCATTTTAACTGCCCACAAGTCAGTGTACCAGTAATTAATGCTATTGTCACCAAAACATTACTCAATCTTGGGTTAATAGCTACATTCAAAATAAGGATAGTGCTGAGTGCTGAGCGTATCAATGGCCTATAAACCCCAGCACTCTGGAGGCTGAGGCAGATAAATGCAAATTCAAGGCCAGCCTGATACACAGTGACACCTGTCTTACCCTGCCCCCCAACATGGTGATCTTTTAATCTGTAAATACTGCCTTAGGTTCTAGAACTTTACTAACGGGTAACTAAGAAAAGCAGTGAACTTGGTGAAGGATCATGATAAAGGTGTGTAGGAAGAGTTTGCTCAAGAAAAGATGACATGAAAGAAGCATGAGAACTTGTTCATATGTCTGTTTAAAACTGGTGAAGAGCAACGAGTACCTGGAGTACAACTGGGATCAGGGAGTGGAAAGTATCAGCACAGATTCTGTTTCAGAGTGAAGCCTTTCTAATGACAACTCTTGAGAGGAATGTGCTTCCTGAAGAGGCAAGGAGTTACACACTGAAAAGGGGGAGGGACAGCGTGTCACCTAGGCATGGCAGCCCTATTTCTGTGCCCTGTGGGCCAGTACTCTGTGGTTACCTGACGTAGGCCTTGATGCTCATACGGCCGTTCTGGAGACTCGTGTCCACAGTAAGGTGAATGGGGTTGGGGGCCTCCCGGCTGTAGTACTCGTGGATCAGTACAGAGTGCTCTGTGATGTCGTGGCCTGTGGCATACCTGGAAAGTAGAATGTAATTGTGGGCTTATGTGTACATGTGACATCAACGGCAAGCACAATGGTACCATGGGTGTCTGGCTGACTCGAATGACACTAAAAAAGACTCACAGTAAAAGTGCTAATTCAAGATAAGTACTTTGACTTTAACGGATCAGAACTGCCAGGCAAACACACTTAATCCACAGCTCTCTGAAGGCATACCATTTCAATACTGTCTCTAGAAGGGAGAAGACAAGCTCTGGTCTAATGGCAAAAGATCTTACAGTGACTGAGATACAGTCCCACCCCTTCCCAACTTACCAGCCCAGGATGAGCTCATTTGGAGAGACTTTTTTGTGTAATTCATACATGTTCTTAGCAAATTCCATGTCAACAGCCACCTATGAGGGAAGGCAGGATAGGAAGCTAAGAAGCCAGAAGTCTCACAGAAACACTGGATAAAAAAGACAGAGGCCACTCCCAACAGTCAGAAAAGGCCTGGAAGTATACATGAGTACGAACTTCCCTGGCTGTAGGAGCGTTAGTTATAAGCATAACGTACTGTGCAGTGTCTGACAAATGGCTTGCTATAAAGCACACAGGCAGCTCAAACTCCTACTCACCTCATCTTCTGATTCATTGTGTGGCACTGAAAAACAATTGGTGACCTCCACTGAGTGCTTGTCAACGGTTCCTGTGAAGGAGAAAGAATCGTCTATGTGTCATTTAATCCTGGGACTCCTACTGCCACTGACTACTTCTGGAATGTTTTTAGGAGATCCCCTCAAAGTCAGTAAACACCAAATCAACTCATTCGCTCCAACCTGAACATCAATGGAACCAGGATTCTCCAGAGAACTAGAACCCTGGAGTGATCTCTACAGTCTCTCTCCATCATCAAACAGAATGCACTCCTCCTTCACAAAGTCTCTTTTGCCTGTTACTTTTTACTACTAGCCACTTTCACACCTTCAGCCCATGACCTATTTTTTAGCCTCTAGAGTCTCTCCCTGTAACTTAATCTACACAGCTACCTGGAAGATTTTACCAACAGTAAATCTCACATGCTAAACACATTTTAGGAGGAGGAAACCATACCTTCTGTTAGCATAGGCAAAACCCTATCATCAGGCAGAAAACCTCTGTCTGTGAATCTTTGCTATCAACATGTCAATCTCTATCACTTCTAGTTGATACCTTTACTACCAACTACTACATGAGTTTCTTGGCCTCATCAAACCACTAATCCTCTGCCTTCTCCATTCCTTCTATCCTTCTGGTGCTCCTCACCCCAGTGTGCATGTGCTTCCTACTCCTCGAGGGTCCACAGTGCTGCCTAAAGCGCTACAGTCTGTCCAATTTCAATTCACTGCACGCCTGCTCCCTGAGCTGAAACTGTCTCTAAATCCAGGGAATATATATTACTTCTTTCTATTCTGTGTTCGCTATTTTGACTCCTCAGGTTTTTAGAGTTCTGTCTTGGTCCTATTTTTCACCCTATGTTCCTTTTCCCAGATCTAGTGTTTTTGTTACTAAACACTTGCATGCCCAATTATTTATGGCTGCTTTTTTGCTAGAAAGGCAAGAGTTGAGCAGTTATGAAAGAGCTGAGGCACACAAACTTAAAGTATTTACTGTCTGGTCCTTTACAGAAGCTTGCCAATTCCTGCTTCAGGTGATCTCATCAACCTTTACGGTTTCACTTATTTTCTATGTTCCAACAGTATAATCCCTATATTGGCACACTTGTACTCCACACTTTCATGTTCCTTGTTCAGTTTTCTACTTGACAACTTTTTTACCTGACCAGCACATGCTTAATATGCACCTCAGAAGAAACACTTAGCAGACTGAATGAAGTCAACCTCTACATCCCCTTTCTTTTTCCACATCTAAGTACTGGGAGTCATCCTTGGGCTTTCTTCTAATCTTTGCTTGTGATCACATCAAGCCCCATCAAGTCCTCCACTACTCTCTGTTCTCATTTCTCAAGTTCATCCCTATTACTGTAACACCCACCACCTGGTAGCTAGGCATAGCTCACACCTGTCATTAACTACTCTCTATAAAGCAATCACGGAAACCTTTAATTCCTAGGCTTGACTGAGATGCCTGTTGCTCTAGCATCTTCCTCAAACAGCTCCAAACTTGTTTAGACTGATACTTTGTCTTGTCATATGTCCTGTAATCCTCTTGGCACTTTGCATACTTGGAATTATCTAACATCTCTATGGTTCAAGTTGCTAGTTCATCTGCCACATTTCCCCTCACTCTTATATTCCTGTAATGCTCACTTCTTCAGACTGTGGACTTACCAGGCTCTTTCACACTCACAGTTCTTTAATGCCCAGCTTAAATGTCTTCTTGCCTATGAGGCTTTCTTTCTCTGACCTTCTGAAAGTTACATCTTCTGTATTTGCACCTTACTTTGATATTGTTCTATTACAGCACTTATATCCTATTTGCACATAAATATATATTTATATTTTGAATTTCAAGTTACAGTAGAATTCATTTGATCAAATTGTGGTTTCTAATAGTTTTATGGCTCATAAAAGATACTCAATGAAATGGGTTTCACAAATTAATGTTTAACTGAGAAATTGTAAGTTCCTAGCAAGCAGGGTCTGTGCTTCATTATTCTGTAAACAATGCTGTGTAACCCCGAGCACTGCATAATGATTCCGTTTGGAAGAGATCTGAGGACCTAGATTACAGTTGGCCTGACAATAGTTACTGAAATAACTGGGACATGAAATAAAAAATTCTGGGTGGAAAATTATTTCTTTAGTTATACAGTTCCAGTGAATTTGGAAAGTTTGACAGCACAGTCCCCGTAGCTGTCAAGCTTCAAGTCAATGACATAAAAATCTTTTGTTACAGAAACAACAGAGGAATTACGGAATGTTATACTGAAGAGGTTAAGAACAGACCAAAAGCAGGGGTATGGCATGGAAGACTGATGCTTAATATTTTTCTAGGAACTTACATGATGTGCGAAAACTTAAAATTAGGGATGACAGCATTTGTAGTAGGGGATACAAAGGTTCACTTTGAGAAAAGACATGGCGATGTTTAGAACACAATGAATCAATTTAAGTTTCTGTTAAGTGTTATGCCATCAAAGGTAAAGAGAACTGCGTGTTCTACGGGTAGGCCTGATAGTAGATGCCAACCAAAAGCTGTACCTGATGCTTTCTGTAATAATTTGGAACTCAGAAAAACTCTCTTAAAGCAGCCCCTAAAGGAACTAGACTAAAATAATTGAGTTTTGGTTGATATTTGGTGGCATCTGTCTATGTATCTTACTCTCTTGGCAATACACACCGTCAAGTACATTATGTGAAGGCCTATTACAAGTTCAAGAGCAATAAAGAGAAATGATAATGCATATAGAGTGCACCTACAAAGGTGTTTAATGTTTAAAACTTGTCACTAAGGCAAAGTAGAAATAAACTTAAGGGAAAATTGGCTCTAGAGAAAAGAACTTATCTACAATACCTCGTTAGTGCTTTTCAGCTTTACAAACTATTTTAACGTATCTATTTTTCAAATCTGGAATATAGGCAAAAAAAAATTCTTTTTCAACCTTAAGTACCGTATAGATTAACAATCAGAAAACAACTGCTTTCCTAATGGAAAATGGAGAGAAGGCACGGGGGGAACAGGGTTTATTTATTACACTAGGAAGTAACAGAAGAGCCTGAGGAACAGATCATGCTCAGAAGGCTTGGAAAAGTACAATATCATAAATCCTAGCAGCCTCCACTCCAATCAGGCTACTGGGGCAGGGAAAGTGGAGTCAATCGGGTGGCAGGAGAGGAGACGGGACACCTGCCGTGATACAAAGCTTCTGAGAGGTGGAAAAAAAGAAGTCTATGTTCTCCGATCACTCACCCAGCAAGGTTCCGATAACTCGGGCGGCACCCTCGTTGCGTCGCTCATAGCTGTCCACTATGGAGGCCAAAATGACGGGGTGCAGCCTGACCACGCGGCCGCCGGGGAAGGGCCCGGGGAGAGCCGGCCCCGACAGAGCGGGCGCCGCGGTCTGCGCCGGAGCTGGTGCCGAGGCCGGGGTCTGGCCAGGAGCCGCGGGGGTGGCCGCCGCTGCCGCTGGGTCTGAGGACGAGGCCGGCGCCGGGGTCGCTGCCGGCGCTGGCGCTGGCGTCGGCGAAGGAGTCTGGGCTGGGGCGACAGCCGGGTCCGGAGCTGGGGCCGCAGAGGCGGGAGGAGCACTCGTGGGCGCCGCCGGCGTAGCCATCTTGACGCGAAAGAGGAAGCCTGGACCGGAAGGGGGAGTCACTCGTTGACTGGAGCTTGACAGGCTCAAAGTACGCCTTGGTGCCTATTGGTTAGTAGTGATGCTTCTCGGACACTAAATTTCCGGCTGTTTGTAAATTTTTTTCCCGGAGTTTGTGCTCTTTGCTTTGGGTCCGAGGTATACCGACTAAGATGCCGATTGATGGTTCCGAGTAAATTTGGGGCCGCCTTAGAAAAGGAACAACTAAATGCAGTCCACATAGCTGTCTCTAGGTGGAGCTAGAGAGCAACGCAATTCCTGTTTTACACCTACGTGGGATAAAGATTAAGTTCCTTTTAAAAGAGTTTTGTTCTTGACAGCATCACCACGTGTCATTATGGAGGTTTATTCATCTAACCTAACGTGTGACAGACGCTCTTTTAAGCTCTAGGCAGCTATCGGTGAATGAAATGGGCAGAAATTTACATTCTAGAGGGGAGAGAAAAATAATATTGTATTAGGAGACGCTATGATTGACATACAGTAGTTATCAATGTTGTGCCATGAAAAAGGAAGAATTCACAGAGGATAAGGGGGACTTGGAAGTGGGAGATCAGAGCAGGTCACAATGAGAATATGATGTTTGAGTGCGACTCAGAGGATTCAAGGTAGGTAACCATTATTTAGTTATTTGGGGGAAAGAGTCCTTACAGAGGAGCACCAACTAGAGCAGAGGCCTTAGATCAGAAGCAGGCCGGGTGAATCTCAGGAATATATTTGGTGTCTGGAGTGTTGAGCTCAAAGGAGGCTAGCAGGATGGATCCTCTAAAACCACCTGTGTTTTAAGGGATTGGCTTTTGTAATTAGGGAAGCCGAGCAGCCAGCAAGCCGGTGACCCAGGAAAACTGGTGGGATTAGTTCAGTCAGATCCTAGCAGAGTCAGTGCTTTAGTTTGGGCGAGGAGGCTAGGGAAGAAGCTAAGCAGGAGGAGGTTCCTTTTATTGGTAGCAGCGTTTTATGTCGCTCTGTACCTTTTTATCTCATTTCTGGTCTCTGTCTCTCTCCTTCCTGTTTTGGAACTCAGTTGCAGTCCTTATCAGTTCCACTCCAGCCAGCCAGGGTTAACAGAAACGGAGGTCTCAGTACTCTCTCACTTCCAGCTCTCACTTTACTACTTCAGGGTAATTGAGAAAGAATCTCTGGCCCAGTGATCTCAGGACCTGAAGCCTTCGCAATAAGTGACCTCTCTGCTATCTGTCACACTGAGTTACGTCTTATATTTCTATTTTTCCAACTGGGATCCTTGGTCTTGCTTTCTGGCTGTCTTGTTTCTTGCTCTTGCCTGAGTGTAGCTGTCTATGAAAAGACCAATTCCTACTCCTGCCTCTTCTCTTGAGCCCTGGCTGAGCACTAGACATAAGGTAGCTTTGGTAAAGGAGGAAAGAAAGGTACACAAGACTGGAAGTAGTCACTTCATGGCTTCTCCATTATTCACCCACCTGCTGCTTTCTCACTTTGTTGTTCATATCTCATAAAATACAGGGCCCTCCGGACATGACCATACTCATCTTCCTACCCTAAACCCACATACCTACCTTTCTCTGTCAAAAAGCCTCCCTTGCACTCCTCGGGTATAGATGGAAGATGCTCCCTTCATCTCTCAGTCAACACCAATCTTTTTGTCTTTGTTTTTAATTCTATTCCAAGGCTTGTTCTCAATTCCTTCCAGTGGTTCTTCCTTCTTTCCCTTGCATTTCTACCCTGACCTCTCCATTAGATGATTTTTTGTCAGTATTTAAACATATTCCTGTCTTTGCTACCTAACAACCAAGAAAAATTGATCTTGACCCTATAATTCCTACATTATCTTTATAATTCCTTTTGTTGCTAAGCATCCTGAAAGATTCATCTACACATATTTACTTCTTTACCTCCTATCATTTCTTGACTGAATTTTTAACTTGTAAAATATATCCTTGTATTTTAAAAGGAAATTAGTATTAAAAAGTTTGTACCTGTAAACTGTAGTCATTACTTTTCCCTGAGGCAACTATCTCTGGTTTTTAAATGTTTCTTTTTACATCTTTGTATTGCTAAATAGTGTGTGCATGTCAATACTTTTTAACTTACAGTTTTAGGCATTATTTATTGATTTCTATTGCATTCTACAAAAATATTTTCAATGTGGTTATATTATAAATTATAGTTAGATCACTATTCAGTGATTGCATTGTTATTTCTACAAAAACTTACATTTGAGTATTGTGATTTACTATCAAGTTTCCTGTCTGATTTTTTGCTTCTTCAAAGATAGTTCCTGGACTGGGAGTGTAGCTCAGTGGCACAGCGCCTGCATGGCAAGCGCAAGGTGGCGAGTTTGTTTCCTGGTACAAACAAACAAACTTCTTTCCAAAAATACTCTTCCTGACTTTACTTTCATTTATCTAACTTTCTGGGCACTCACTACTGCTCTCCTTACTTCTGGTAGTCTCTCCCTGGGCCGTATTAGAAGACCAGTAGCAATAGATAATCTACCAACCCTTTGTTATTTTTGTCTTGGAGACATTTTTGCTGGTAAAACATGTTCTCCTTCCAACTGTCGATAGCAGCTGATCAGCTGACATATTTGGATTCCTATTTCTTGAAGCTTATCTCTTTTCCATTTTTCATTTTGGTGAATCGTGTTGTCCAGTTGTTTCTGTAAGCTAAAAAAAATGGTCCAGTGGCTGGTGTCAAATTGTAAAAGAGGGAAACATTTAAGGTAGGGGCGTGGAGTACATGCCAGGCTCTTTCTCTTGGTGGCAGAATAGTTCACACAGTCAGCCCCTCCCTTGTTTCTTATCTTTAATATTTGAAGGAATGAGGTCATAGTTTCTCCTGGGGGAAAATCACTCATGCCACTGACAGTTCCAGTGTGAGTGTTTCTGCTTCCCAGAGCCTTACCAAGATCCTTCTGCTGTTCTATCCCCACATGGAAGCCAGTTGGGCATCAGAGGGTAGGTAGTTGAGTGATTGCCAACACTACCAGACAGAAATGAACTAGTGGTTGGCTTGGGATAGAAAGATAAAAACTTGACCTGCAGAACTATCTGACCAGGAAAGGGAGCTGTTTCGTCTCTCTCTAATATCTTGCTTGTTGGGGTTCCATTGCTGTTCCTGGCTGCGGAAAGCACCTAACCTGGAAACTTCTTGGCACATTCTGTTTTGTCTTCTCATCTCTCCTGAGTTAGCTTTGCAAACATCAGAGCTCTGCAGAGGAACTCTGAGTTTTGTGCAGCTTAAGCACTACAGGAACTTACTCCTGCTTCCTCAAATTGGCCTATGACCTGCAGCCAAAGTCCCTTTATGCTTCCCTGTTCTCACATTTTCTATCTCCTATTGATATGTAGTCAGATCAGTGATATGTGAATCTCAAAATTTTCTGTCCTGAATGTTCTTTGCAAGATTCTTAGACATTGTACTACTGAGATGGATTTTCTATTGGCCTTAAAGAATTGGTATAATTTCATATTTTGTAAGCTTTATATTAACTGTTGCCTCTCTTCTTTTGGTGACTGTTACCCTGCCAACATTTTAGTTCCACGTGTTTAAACACAATTGAAAATCTTGCTCCCCTTTTCCTTCTACTTTAGTTTGCATAAATATTTCAAGTTTATAGTAGCAATTAGTTTAACTTCTTGGCTTTTGAGTATGTCTCCCATCTCTATCTTTTGCGTTCTGTCTCTATTTCCATCTATCAGGTTTAAATCTTCTCTCTTTTCTTGGTGGCCTGTGTCTGGAAAACTCTAAAAGCGTCTTTCTCTGTGACTATCAAATTTCACTTTTAGAAAAATGTCTAGGTAAGTGTTTTAGTTTGTGTCTAGACGTCCCTCTAAAGCCTCATGCAATCTCGAGGGGCAGACTTTTCCGAGGTGGTTGAATCTAGAGTTTGTGATTGATTCATGATTCAATGCTAGGATTAAAGGAGTGAGTGCTACACCACCCTAAGGTGGGCAGTCTGTATATAATATAAGGGACCAAAAGGGTCTTGTCCCCCTCTCTTGTTGCTTTGGCTGTCTTCTAAACACCATGAACTGTTGCACCTCTGCCATACGCCACCTACTTTGGAGCCAGCTGATTATAGATTGAAACCTCTACAAACTGTGAGCTAAATTAACTCCTTTCCCTTAACTTGTTGAGTATTTTGTTTTAACAACAAGAGAAGTAACTGAGACAGGAAGTTTCTGTGATGATTGAAAAAGATAATATATAAATATCACTTTGTACAAATTAAGCACTCAAAGTACCTGTTTTTTAAAATCATTATTTGAATTGGAAGACCTTCAATTTTGGACTAAATTCGTGAAGCTGATGTGTGAGTGTCAATGCACTGATGGGTAGAGATTTCTTACTTCCTTTCCATATTTTGGCAATCTGAGCAAACATACACTACCTGTGAATATCCACCTGTGCAAAAAAACTTAAAAACCTTAAAAATATTTTTTTCCTAACTAATTAGTCTTAAGAGCCATATAAAGGTTAATCAAGAATTATGTGAGAAGGAAAAGAGAGAGAAATAGAAAGATTAGGAAAAAGAGAAAAAGAGAGGGAGAGGGAGAAAGAAAAAAGACAAAAGAGGAGAGAGAGACAGAGTGAGAGAGACTGAGAGACAGAGTGAGACAGACTGAGAGAGAGAGAGAGAGAGAGAGAGAGAGAGAGAGAGAGATAGCCACATAGCTTACTGCCTGTTCATCAATACAGTTTTACATATAAACTGATAAAGAGACAGACAATTTTCCTAATGTTACCTGGTGTTTGCTTGCTTTTCATGGAATTTTACTTAGATACTTTTCTGCTTTCTTTCTTTCTTTCTTTTTTTTTTTTTTTTTCCGTTTGTCGGTACCGGGGATTGAACTCACAACCGCCTGCTTGCAAGGCAGGTGCTTATGCTGCTGAGCTAAATACCCAGCCCCTCTGCTTTCTTTCTTTCTTTTTTTTTTCTTGGAGACAAAAAGTCCCAGGCTGGTCTTTTTCTCCCCCCCCTCCCCAGGCTGGTCTTGAACTCGTAATAATACTCCTGCTTCAGGCTCTTGAATGCTGGGATTACAGATGTGTGCCACATGTAATCTTATTCCTTTATGGTCTCTGCTCCACAGCTTGCTGGACACCCAGAAAGCAGGATGAGTGAAGTGTCTGCAGGCTGCTTTTCCCTCACTATCAATCATCTTCTCTCCATATTTTCTCTAGGTCACTGGTCTGAACTGGACCTTCATCTCTCACTACCATGGCCTCGGTCCTGCTTCACAATCCCAGAAAGACATTGATCTGGGCCTGGTGTGATCTCAAGAAGAGTGATTTTAAACTACTAAAGTTCCACCTAGTGAGACCCTTGCTGTGGGCCAGGCCCATATGGCCTGAGGGGAGCTGGAGGACTGAGTTGGGTAAATGTGGCCTCAAGACTGATCTTAACCTATGGAGCACAGGAAGCTGTAAGAGTGGTGCTGGGTCTCTTAAAGGTGATGAACTTGTTGGAACTCATGGACCAATTCAGCCACATTTGTTGGAATGGTGAATGTGGAGGAGGAGGAGGAGCAGGTCAGGATGGCACCAAAATCCATGTCCTCACATCCAATACTGTTGGGAGCCGCAGCCCCGAGCCCGGTTGCCTCACTTGGCGGACGTGAGGCCTGTAGTAAAGAGTAAAGCCTGAGGTAGATTACCCCTCCCATCGAGCACGTTAGTTTCCTGCTTACCGCGTAAGCAACCCGCTCAACAATATAGTCTGCCTGGCAACTGATGATGTTAGCCAATCAGCTTGCCTTGCTTACTTTAACATGATTGGACACTGTATCCGTATATATACTGGTGCCACCCCTGGGGGGGAAAAAAAGCCCGGAAGTAAAAGCCCAGAAGGAGCCGCGGGGAGCGGACCAGAGGAGGCTTCGGCTGGGAGCGATCCCAGGGCAGGCTGTACGGAGAAGGAAAATAAAAGAAAAGGTTGTCCACTGCCAAACTTTGTCGTGTGTCCTTCCTGCCGGCCGGGAGCGGACATCGACATTTGGTGGCCCGTACGGGGACTGATCACCCCCGAGACGTGACAGCGGACAACGCTCCAGTACAGAGCTGCGAGACAGGTGAGTTGGGGATAAGCCTGGGCTCTGGGTGGCGCGCACCTACAGGGCTTTTAGACTCCCCTCAGGCTCACGCGTAAGTGGCGGATTCCTTGGGCCTCACGCGGTGAGTAACATATTAAAAGATGGGAAACATGCTAGGTAGCAACACTAAGAGCGAGGGTGGTTGTGGAAAAAGCTCTCAAGAGCTTACAAAAGTACACAGGGTATTTGAGCAGGCCCAGTCGGGGAGCTCCCGAGAGGGGCCCGTCAAGGGGAACAAAGATGCTAAGGAGAAGGACGGGGCTCTAGCCTCGGAGTCGTCTGACTCCGAGGACGAGGGAAAGTTGAATGGCAAGGAGGCCAAAGAGACCAGCTGTCAGGAGCCTAAGTCGCTCGATAAGGAGTCGCAGGGTTCTTTCCCAGTAATTCAGGGTACCACAGAGCCATTTGTTGACTTTGTGGCCCGAATGCAAGATGCTGCCGATAAGATATTTTCTGATCCGGGAGTGGCTCGACCGCTGGTAAGGCAGCTGATTTTTGAGCAATGTACAAAGGAGTGCAAGGCAGCGATAGCTCCTCATAAGAACAAGGACCTCAACGCCTGGATTAGGATATATAGAGAGATAGGGGGGCCGCTCTCCAACTCGGGAGTGGCTGCTCTCCTGGCTGCGGCTGTACAGCAGAGGGGACCTCGCGGGTCAGAAGGGGAATGTAAGGCTAAAGGGTGTTTTGCCTGCGGGGAGCTAGGACACATTAAACGTCATTGCCCAAACAATACAGATGCTAGGCCTCGCCCTAGGAATGAAGAACCATATGTTTGTGGGCGATGCAAGAGGGGATCACACAAAGCTGAGGAGTGTAGGTCGGTCTTTGATGCTCAGGGCAACCGTATTTGTGGACGAGATGCTAGAGGGCCAAAAAACGGCCAGAGGGGGCCCCCTTCACAGGCGGGCCCCCGCCCCAGAGACAGGACAGCTCAGGATGGCAGCCTTCAACAAGGGCCACCCCTGGGTCAGCAGGTGTGGACCTCAGTGTCGTCTCCAGACTTATATTAGTGCCTGATATGGGTGTTCAAGTGGTTGAAACCACCTTTAAGGGACCGTTACCCGAAAATTCCGTGGGTCTGGTGATCGGGAGATCCTCCACGGCCCTTCGGGGTCTCATAGTAGTCCCGGGGGTCATAGACTCAGACTACACAGGACACATTAAAATTATGGTTCAATCTCTTGTGGGTACTATGGTAATCAATAAAGGAGACAAGATAGCGCAGCTCTTGCTGCTCCCCAGTCTCCACAAGAGATTCCCCTCAAAGCAGAAAATTAGAGAAAGTCAAGGTTTCGGTTCCTCAGGGGAAGTCTTCGAGGGACTCCATATAATACTTGATAAAAGGCCCATGCTCTCACTTAAGGTCAATGGCAAGAATATAACAGGGCTCCTAGACACAGGAGCTGACCGTTCCATTATCTCTAGAAAGGATTGGCCCTCCAACTGGCCCACCAACACTGCAGATAACACGCTGCAGGGCCTGGGGATGGTGTCAGCTCCTCAGGTTAGTGCTTCAACCCTGTTCTGGTGCGATGAAGAGGGTCATCAGGGCCATTTCCAACCATTTGTGTTGCAGTTGCCAGTGTCTCTATGGGGAAGGGACATCCTCACTCAGATGGATGTCACGCTTACGTCAAACTGCTCCCCCCAGGCTAAGGATATACTCAGGAACCAGGGATATACCCCCGACAAAGGCTTGGGCAATGCCCTACAGGGTCGAACATCCCCAATACCAGTAGAGAACAAAAAAGGTAGGCAAGGGCTGGGTTTTTCTTAGGGGCCGCTGAAGAAGCTCTCCTACCCACTTCGATCAAAATCACCTGGAGGTCAAATGATCCGGTTTGGGTACCTCAGTGGCCCCTGCCTAAGGAGAAGCTATTAGCCTTGTCAGAAATAGTCAGTACACAACTTAGATTAGGACACATTAAGCCGTCAACCTCCCCATGGAACACCCCCATTTTTATAATTAAGAAAAAGTCTGGCAAATGGAGGCTGCTCCATGATCTAAGGGCGGTCAACGCGCAGATGCAGTCCCTGGGGGCGGTCCAGAGGGGGCTGCCAGCTCTCTCAGCCATCCCTCAGTCCTGGCCAGTTTATGTTATAGATCTTAGAGACTGTTTCTTCTCAATCCCCCTGCATCCAGAGGACACTCATAGGTTCGCCTTTACTTTACCCACCATTAACCAAGAAAGCCCTGATCTCAGATACGAGTGGATAACGCTGCCCCAAGGTATGGCCAACAGTCCCACTATGTGTCAGATTTACCTTGATTCCCTACTGGCCCCCCTACGGAAATCCTTTCCCAAGATAAGATGTGTGCATTACATGGACGACCTTTTGCTCAGCGGCAGGGACCCAGACATGCTAAATAATATGCTCGGCCAGTTGGTCGAGGCCCTGAGACAAGCTAATCTGCATGTTGCCCCCGACAAGATTCAGGGAGGAGAAATGGTGACCTACTTAGGCGCGAAACTCTCCCCTATGCTAGTCTCTCCACAGAAGGTCACCATTAGGACGGATGGCGTTAGGACCCTAAATGACATGCAAAAGCTATTGGGAGACATTAATTGGATTAGGCCATATTTACATATACCAAATTCAGATCTCAAACCCCTGTTCGACCTTCTGAAGGGAGACCCAGATATAGCCTCCCACAGGAGGCTCACTCCTGAGGCAAGAGCTGCCTTACAGAGAGTGAAAAAAGCCTTAGGTGGGGCTACCTTACACAGAATTGAACCAGGGCGACCCTTTGATGTCTGTTTGCTACAGACTAGTCCACAGCCCACAGCGGTGATTTGGCAGAAAGGACCATTACTGTGGATACACCCTAAGGTCTCACCTGCAAAAGTCATAGAGCATTACCCGGAGGCAGTCGCTTCATTGGCCCTTGAAGCACATGATAGAGCTGTCCAACATTTTGGCTCAGGACCACAAGCCATCCGAGTACCCTATACCGCCAGCCAGATCAAGACCCTGGCTGCCTGCATAGATACATGGGCCATTCTGAGATGTGTTTTCCATGGGGATATAAACAATCAATACCCTAAAGACCCTATCTTGTCATTTGTCACTCAGCACCCTATAATTTTTCCAAAGGTTACTGCCTCTGAGCCATTAGTCCCAGCAACTACAATATACACAGATGGCTCCAAGACGGGGATAGGCGCCTATGTGATCCTAGGCAAGCCCCCGGTTACCATACAATTTGAACCTGATCAGCCTCAGGTGGTGGAACTGCAGATCGTTAAAATGATTCTTGAACGGTTCTCAGAAGCCATTAATATTGTCTCCGATTCTAGGTATGTGGTCAATGCTATGCAAGTGCTTGAGACTGCCGGTTTAATTAGATCCACTTCCACAGTGGCTGGGCTGTTCCTGTCTATCCAGACATTGCTTCAAAACAGACACCATAAGGTCTTCACCACCCACATAAGAGCACATACATCCCTGCCGGGGCCCATGACACAGGGGAATACAGCTGCTGATACTGCCACTCGCCCGTTATGGATTTTTACCTTACTAACACCAATCGAGCGAGCCCGTGCCTTCCATGATAAGTTTCATGTCAATGCCAGGACACTAGCAAACCATTTCCATGTTTCCAGAACAGATGCACGAGATATCGTGCGACTATGTGGCTCCTGTGCCACATACAAACCTGCCATACCGATGGGAGTAAACCCTCGAGGTTTGATCCCTGGTGATGTTTGGCAGATGGACATCACACATATACAGGAGTTTGGGACTCTTAAATATGTTCATGTTTCCACAGACACCTGTTCTCACGTCATATTCGCAACAACAGAAACAGGTAAAAAAAGTGTCTAATGCGATCAATCATTGCCTGGCGGCTTGGGCCGCATGGGGCAAACCAAAAATATTAAAAACTGATAATGGACCAGCCTATATAGGCAAAGCCTTCAATGAGTTCTGCAAAATGATGGAGGTTCAATTAAAACATGGTATCCCATACAATCCCCAAGGTCAAGAAATCATTGAGAGGGCTCATAGAAGCCTCAAAGAAATTTTACAAAAACAAAAAGGGGGAGTAGGCCAAGGCCTGGCCCCAAAGGCACGATTATCCATGGCACTATTCACACACAATTTTTTAAATTTAAATAATGATAATTGCTCCCCAGCCGTGGAGCACTGCAACCCTTCCCCCAACCATAAAGGGTGGGTGAAGTGGAAAGATGTCCTGACAGGACAATGGATGGGCCCGGATCCAGTGGTCAGCTGGAACCGAGGCGCGGTTTGTGTTTTCCCACAGGAATCGGGACGAGAACCACTGTGGGTACCGGAGAGACTGACACGGGCGACAAAGCCCTCGACTGAAGATCAGACCTGCCCTACCGGAGATCCATCACAGACCAACCAACAAGATGAATAGAAATAGCGGTAGCCCGAAATGGACAAGAAGATCCTCAGACATATACATGGCTCGCTCGCCTAGCCTACGACCGAGTCTAGGGGTGGTGAGCTTCCCACACTCCTCCTCTAAAAAATTATGACATAGCTGGGTAGGAGAGTCAATGACGGGTAAGAGCGTACTCCCCCGGTGCGACTCAACCTAAGCCAGGCCCTACCCCATCCTGCACGTAAGCCGCTGGACTGTTAGATGCTGCCCAGGTCTAAATTTCTCTCCGAGGGGATTTCTTTACGGAGAGGAAATGAGTGCAAGCTTGTGTGCATCCAGGTTCCGTCCAGTTTGTGCCTGGCCCTAGAAAAAGGACGAGGGCCTCAGGGCCTTGGCAGACCATGGGACGGCCGACCAGGGTCTAAGCCAAGGACCTACGGTGGGCCTACGCATAGGGCATAAGCCTCTGCACCCAGTCCAGGAAGGGCTACGATGCGCACATTCATAAAAAATAAAAAAGGGGGAGATGTTGGGAGCCGCAGCCCCGAGCCCGGTCGCCTCACTTGGCGGACGTGAGGCCTGTAGTAAAGAGTAAAGCCTGAGGTAGATTACCCCTCCCATCGAGCACGTTAGTTTCCTGCTTACCGCGTAAGCAACCCGCTCAACAATATAGTCTGCCTGGCAACTGATGATGTTAGCCAATCAGCTTGCCTTGCTTACTTTAACATGATTGGACACTGTATCCGTATATATACTGGTGCCACCCCTGGGGGGGAAAAAAAAGCCCGGAAGTAAAAGCCCAGAAGGAGCCGCGGGGAGCGGACCAGAGGAGGCTTCGGCTGGGAGCGATCCCAGGGCAGGCTGTACGGAGAAGGAAAATAAAAGAAAAGGTTGTCCACTGCCAAACTTTGTCGTGTGTCCTTCCTGCCGGCCGGGAGCGGACATCGACACAATACAATTTCACAGGATCGAGCAAGGTTCTATATGGAAAGTAGCCACACTCCTCTCCCAAGGAAGCAAGCAGTGCTCCTCCCGCACACAAGGAAGAAGTCCCACCAGGGAGCAGTGGTGCCCTCATTCATGTGAGCAAACAGGCCTGGTGGAGAGGCATCCTCTGACCCGAGAGATAATCACCCAACCATCAATTGGAACTGGCTTTACATTTTTGCTTCCCCATAGTAGGGCACAGAAAAGCAAGGACCAACGTGATCTGGATGAGGAAATTGTCTGGGGAGAGAAGGGAGCAACGAGACTCCACAATTGTGGATATTAAGTCTTACAGCCCACTTCAAACCCCATCCTGCAGCTTCATTCAGTGGAAACCAGAGGGCTGATCACATTCCCATGGGAATAAGGACAGGTCTTAGCTTGCATGGTAACATGGTCTGGGAGCAACAACAAGAGCAGTGTCTGGTGCGGAGAGGGCTCCTCAAAAGCCAATAAGGTGGGGGCTGGGGATTTAGCTCAGTGGCATAAGCGCCTGCCTTGCAAGCAGGTAGTCTTGAGTTCAATCCTCGGTACCGATAAAAAGGAAAAAGACAAAAAAAAAAAAAAAAAGCCAATAAGGCCCTAAAGCAAGGCCTAGAAAATTGTGATTGGCTGGATCCCAAGACTGCAGAGTTTTTTATTTTTATTTAAAGGAGAAAAAAAAAAAACTGTATAAGGGTACAAGTAATACATAATTTCAAAAAAAAAGTAAGAAATCAATAGTTAATAGATTACATATTGTCATCTTAGAAATAGTTGTTCAAAATTACAGGATTAAAAGCATACAAAGTGGACATTCAAACAGTGAGACTGCAAACAGTTGTGTTCAGTGATCCAACTATAACTTAGTTATATGGTCATTTATCTTACACACCTAAACACACTTGCAGTTGTATCATTTAGAGCACTTTTTCCCTCTCTTTTTTACAACAACATTTACACATTTTGGGTTTTATTACTCCCATAGTTCTTACTACTTTTTTGGGGAAGAGAATAAAACCAAATATGATAAAGCAGTCAGTCAAAACAAAGGATAGACATAGTACATGATGTAAAAACAGAATACAAGGTAATCAACAGTGGTTACCATAATGCCTCTTGCTACCTTAAAAAGAATTGTCTATATCATTAGGTATAATAAAATTGAACAAAACAGTACAGAACAAGACCAATAAAACTTAAACGTTGGAGACATTACAGGACTTTAAAAGAAGATAATGGTCAAACCAGAATGAGTATCATGGTGAATCTTATTGCGTTCAAAGTCGTTGCCTATACCCTCAAACTTGATACTATCAAACAGAACAGAACAGTAAAATCAGTCAAAACAAGATGGTGGGAGCAATACAGGGCTTCAAATCAAGTTAATAGGAAATCAAAAAAGTTATTATAATATATCCAGCTAATTTTTTTCATTTTTTCCCATAATTAAAAAATAATAATAAAAAAATTTTTTTAAAAAAGGGGAGATTGAGATAAAATAGGACATAACAGCATAACAATACAGGTCAAAGCATAACAATTTCAGTAACCTAGTGCCTCACCACAAGATAACCCGACTTAATAGTAGTTACCATAGTCTCTTTCCTTGAAATATTGAGTATAACTTCGTATACTACGGCTTCAAACATATCAAGGCAGTAAGAAACCATTCAAGAGGATGAAAGTATTACAGGGTATTTAGAACCAGCTAGCCGAAACAAACAATGGTTTGTATATTGTCTCTTTGCCTATAAAAATTTTTGTTTATACTATCACGTATAATAAAATCCAGTTAAGATACAACATGATAAAACCAATGGAGACAGAAGCACAACAGTTCGGTGGGACTTCAAAACAAGATGATATTAAATCAGCACTAGCTATTATGATGTCTTGTTTTCTTCAAAATAGCTATTCATATCATCACAGGCAATAATATCAAACAGCCCAGAATGAAGCCATTCCAATTAATGAGTGAAAACTTTATAAGGCTTCAAAGCGACATAATGGGGAATCATGATTACCAAATACTTTTATATACTTGAATCATTTCTTACAATATGGAGACTATTCGGTATTCATACATGTGACTTTGATTTATTTCATTTACGAGTATGGTCTCAAGCTGTGTCCATTTATTTATAAACATCTCAATGTCATCCTTCTTTATAGCTGAGTAGTACTCCATTGTATAAAAATACCACAACTTTTTTATCCATTCCTCAGCTGATGGACACTTAGGTTGTTTCCAAGATGTGGCAATTACAAATTGTGCTGCTATACACATGGGTGAACATATATCACTGTGGTATGATGCTTTCAGTTCTTCTGGGAATATGCCTAGAAGTGAGACAGCTGGAACAAACGGGACTTCCAATCCCAGATTTTTGAAAAATCTCCAGACTGACCCTTACAATGGTTGCACCAGTCTACACTCCCAACGACAGTGCAGGAGAGTTTGTTTTTCTCCATAGCCTCTCCAGCATATGTTTTTGATGGTTTTCTTGATCCTGGCCATTCTTTCAGGAGTGAGATGGAATCTCAATATGATTTTAATTTGCATTTCTCTAATGACTAATGATGATGAACATTTTATCATGTATCTATTTGCCATTTGTATTTCTTCATCTGAGAAGTGTGTATTCATCTCAGATGCCCATTTTGGTTTAGATCTTTGAATTTTGGGGTCTGATTTTTAAAAATTCTTTCTATGTTTTAGACAGAAGTCCTTTGTCTGAGGGAGAGTTCACTAAGGCTTTTTTCCCAGTTTGTGGGTTTTCTTTTCACTATGCTGGAGATATCTTTTGATGTGCAGAAACTTTTTAATAAGAGGTGGTCCAAGTTATTGATTCTGGGAAATATTTCCCGTGTTGTTTGAGTCCTGTTCATGAATTCTCTACCAACCCCTGTGTCTTCAAGATTTCTGCCCAATTTGTCTTCCAATAGATTTAGTGTTTCTGTTTTAATATTCAGACCTTTGATCCATTTAGATTTTAATTTAGTACATGGTGATAGGCATGGGTCTAGTTTTAGTTTTTGGCATATGGAGAGCCAGTTTTTCCAACACCATTTATTACAGAGAGTATTGTTCTTCCAGTGAACTTGTTTGGTCCCTTTATCAAAGATAAGGTGGTTGAGTGTGTTTGTAGTTGTGGTTTTATCTTCTAATCTATTCCATTGATCTTTGGCTCTATTTTGATTCCAGTACCATGTTGATTTTACTATGGTTGCTTTGTAGTATAGCTTCAAGTCAGGGATTGTGATACCTCCTGCCTTACCTTTGCTGCTTAGAACTGTCTTTACTATTCTAGGTCTCTTCTCGCTCCAGATGAATTTTAGGAGTGATTTCTCGAAATGTATGAGGTATGTTGAGGGTATTTTTATTGGGATTGCATTGAATCTGTATAACAGTTTTGGGAGAATGGCCATTTTCACAGTATTTGTTCTTCCTATCCATGAGCAAGGGATGTCTTTCCATTTTCTGAGATTGTCTTCAATTTCTTTCTGCAGTATATTATAATTTTCTCTGTATAGGTCTTTCACTTCTTTCATAAGAGCAATTCCTAAATATTTCATTTTTTTGGTTGCTAGTGTGAAGGGTGTGGCTTCTCTTATTTCTCTTTCAGTGACTTTGTTGTTAGTGTACAGGAATGCTATTGATTTTTGAGTTTTGATTTTGTATCCAGCTACACTACTGAATTTATTTATTATATCTAAGAGTCTTAAAATGGAGTTTTGAGGGTCTTCTATGTAGAGTATCATGTCATCTGCAAACAATGATAATTTAACTTCTTCTTTTCCTATCTTTACCTTTTTAATTTCTCTCTCTTGTCTAATTGCTCTGGCTAGTATTTCCAGTACTATATTGAATAGGAGTGGTGATAAAGGACATCCTTGTCTAGAGCCTGATTTTAAAGTAAAGGCCTTCAATTTTTGGCCATTTAGTATGATACTGGCTCTTGGTTTGTCATAGATGGCCTTTATTATATTGAGGTAAAGACCATCTATTCCAATTTTATGTAAAGTTCTTATCATGAATAAATGTTGGACCTTATCAAAAGCTTTTTCTGTATCTATAGAAGTGATCATGTGATTCTTACTTTTGGCTTTATTGATATCGTGGATTACATTTATTGATTTATGTATGTTGAACCATCCCTGCAGGCCTGTGATGAATCCCACTTGGTCATGGTGTATAATCTTCTTGATGATTTGCTGTATCCTGTTTGCCAATATTTTATTGAGAATTTTTGAATCTGTATTAATTAGGGATATTGGTCTATAGTTCTCTTTTTTAGTTGGGTCTTTCTCAGGTTTTGGTACTAGAGTAATATTTGCTTCCAGGAATGACTTAGGCAGGATTGCTTCCCTTTCAATTTCATTGAAGGGTTTGAGGAGTGTCGGCATTAGGTCTTCTTTGTATTTCTTGTAGAATTCTGCAGTGCATCCGTCTGGGCCTGGGCTCTTCTTTGTAGGTAAGGACTTAATTACATTTTCAATTTCATTAATAGAAATTGGGTTATTCAGCAGCTTTACATCTTCTTGACGTAGCTTTGGTACTTCCCATGTTTCTAGGAATCTATTTCTTCTTTGTTATCATACCTTTGAGAGTAGAGGTTTTCAAAATAGGTGTTGATGATCTGTAATTCTATAGAGTCTGTAATGATTTCACCTTTTTCATTCCTTTTTGCATAAACTTGAGCTTTTTCTTCCCTTTTTTAAAATAAGGTTGACTAGGCGCTTGTCAATTTTATTTATTCTTTCAAAGAACCAACTCTTTGATTCGTTGATTTTTTTGGATTGTTGTTTTAGTCTCTATTACATTTATTTCTGCTCTGATTCTTATAATTTCTTCTCTTCTTTTGGCTTTGGGCTTGACTTGCTCTTCTTTTTCTAGTTGTTTGAGGTGTAGCATCAGGTTATTTATTTGTATTCATTCTGTTTTCCTGATGTGAGAACTCAGTGCAATAAATTTTCCTCTGAAGATGGCTTTCATTGCCTCCCAAAGATTCTGGTAAGTTGTATTTGTATTTTCATTTGCTTGTAGGTAGGTATTGTTTAATTTCCCTTGTGACCCACTGATTACTCAAGAGTGTGTTATTCAATTTCCATGTGTTTGTGGGAATTTTGCAGTATCTTTTATCATTAATTTCTAATTTCAAAGTGCTATTATCTGATAACATGCAAGAGATAATTTCAACTCTTGCATTTTTAAAAATATGCTCTGTGAGCTAATATATGGTCTGTTTTAGAGAATGACCCATGTTGGATGGAACGCTCTGTATGTATATATCTATTAAGTCCATTTGTTCACATGTGTGATTCAGTTGTTATTTCTTTGCTGATTTTCTGTCTAGTTGAACTGTCCCTTGGTGTCAATGGTGTGTTAAGTTCTCCTGTTACAATTGTGTTACTGATAATTTGAATTTTCATTCCTGTTAATACTTGTTTTATATAACTGGGTGCTCTGGAATTTGGTGCATATATATTTAAGATAGTTATCTCTGCCTCTTGAAATTTTCCCCTAACAAGTGTGTAGTGATCTTCTTTGTCTCTTTTGATCATTATTGGTTTAAAGTTCAACATTGTCTGCAAACAGAATGGCTATTCCTGCTTTTTTTGGGTTCCTGTTGCATGAAGTATTGTTTCCCATCTTTTGACTTTTAGTCTATGAGTATCCTTTTGGGTTAGATGGGTTTCTTATAGACAGCATATGGTTGGATTTTGTTTCTTGATCCATTCTGCCAGTCTATTTCTTTTAATTGGTGCATGGAGACCATTTACATTAATGGTTATAACTGTTACATGCTGGTTTATTGTTGACATGTTATCTTTTCTGCTGTTGCATCTTTATCTTTCTGTTCTGTTTAACTATCTGCTTTGCTTAGTGTTTTTTTCCTAAGTGTATCTAAACTGTCTTTCAATATTTTTTGCAGGGTTGGCGTGGCGATCATGAAGTTCTTCAGCTGTTCTTTGTCATGGAAGTATCTTATTTCTCCATCAATTTTGAAGGACAGTTTTTCAGAGTTCATCAGTCTAGGTTGGAAATCATTTTGCTTTAGGATCTGGAATACTTCACTCCATGCTCTTCTTGACTTTATTGTTTGTGCTGAGAAGTCTGCTGTGATTCTGATAGGTTTTCCTTTATAAGTGATCTGTCTTTTCTCTCTGACATCTTTTAATAATCTATTCTTATGTTGAATTTCTGGGATTGTGATTAATATATGTGGGTGTAGTTTTATCTTTTTATGACTATATAGAGTTCTATATGCTTCACTGATCCTGATGTCGGTTTCCGATCTCATGTTTGGGAAATTTTCAGCTATTACTTCTCTAAATATCCTCTTGACATCCTTTATTTTGTTCCCTTCTTTTTCATTAATCCCTATCAATCTTTTGTTGGCTTTTTGTGTCATCTTGCAGTTGTTGAATTTTTATTTCTTGATTATTTGTTATTTTTAAAAGATCTTTCCTGTTCACTAGCTGCAATCTTGTCTTCAAGGTCTGAAATTCTATCTTCACTTTCATTGAGGCGGTGTTTACAACTTTCAGTGGAATTTTTGATTTCCTGTATATCTCTGTGCATCTGCCTTATGTATTCTGTTTATTTCTTATATTGCTCACCTAGATATTCTATCTTTTTGTTTAGTTTCTCCAATTTTTTAACTGTGTTTTCTTTAGATATATTCCGCCTCTCTTTCATGTCTTTTATCATTTCTTTTTTTTACCTGGGAGATTATTTCCAGTTTGAATTCCTTTAAAGCTTCCCAGAGTTGCTTGTTTATTTCAGTTGCTATTATGTCTGATATTTGAGGTATATGGCATATATTTTCTTCTCTATACATCACTCCTAAGGTTTCTTTGGGTGGGCTGGAGTTTGAGATTGTAATTTGGTCTTTCGTTTTGTCATTTTCCTATATTTCTGTGTTTCAAGTGTTTCAAGTGTTATTCTAAGGCTTCTTCAGGGTCTGTTGGAAATCCTCTTTTATGCCCTCAGTTCCTGGGACTCTGGCACTCCTTTCCTGGACTGATAGAGGGTCACTGGGGGTGCAGCAGGCCTGTTCAAGCTCAGCCTCTGGAACTGATGGCACCTGCCTACTTGCTTAGCACTCCATGGTCTTCCAAGCACAGCGGGGAAAGGGGAGGCTGATGCCTGCTTCTGGGACCTGCCAAGCTGCCCAATGCACCTGGAAGCTGTGAGGTTCCCTGGCCAGGCCTGAGAGAGGGTCCCAAACTAGCTGGACTTGGGGGAAAGTGCGCGGGGTGCTTAAGCCAGGCCACCGGGACTCTGGAACCGGTGGTACCTGCCTGCTTGCTTAGCACTCCATAGTCCTCCAAGCACAGCGGGAAAGGGGAGACCAATGCAGGCATCCCAGACCCTCCCCACCCCGAGCTGTTCCAGTGCACCCTGAAGCTAGGAGGGTCCCAAACCAGCTGGAAGACTGCAGATTTTGAAAAGAATTCATTCATTTAGTAACACAGGAGTTTTTTCTTTAGCTCAATTTTTTTTTCTATTTTGTATTTTTTAATACTTTCCTTCATCAATTTTTTGATATTTGGGTTTTTTAAGTTAGGGATATATAGCTCAGTAGCACAGTGCCTGGCTGGAAACCTGGAGTTCCTGAGTTCAATTCCTGGTCAAAAAAATCTTAGATGATGTTTGGGCTCCCCACCTTCTTCTCTTTTAATTTCTTTTCCCTCCTATTCTCTTTTTCACATTTACTTTTTTCTCTTCCTTCTTATGTTTTATTTCCCATTTTTGTTCTGTTTTATTTTTTCTTTTTCAATCCTGCTGCAGCAGAACACTATCACTATGAATTTCCTTTACTCCCCATTAGGAGCCCTAGCTTGCTTTTCTCTACTCCTCATAGTCCATTGATTAGTTTTTCAAATTTTGCCTTTTTCATTCTCTGGTTTCCCAAGTCCTCTAAATAAATTTAGTACAGCTACAAAGCATTGTGAGTCTCTATATAGCTAATTAACTTGATGTTATTGCTGTTGAATACTGTTTTATTTTTAGTGAGGATAAAGTTATTTCATTTAGTAGATATTTGCTATATGTAAGTATCTATTTACTATTGGTAGATGACTGTAGGTCAGTATAATTATAGATCTCTTTCCCATGGTTATGATTTGTAATTTATTTGTCCTTAAGGTTTGTTAATATTGTTTGTATTTGAGGCTATAATTGATCTGATGTTACTTCTGTAGTCAAAGTGATAGGGATGTTGCTATTAAGTGATAGAGATGTTGCTTACAAGTCCTCCAAAGCAGATACATGGGCCATCGAAGAGGAGGAAGCCAAAAGCTACACCAAATGCCACATGCCTGAAATACTTGAAGTGAAATTTTTAAAAGAATATATCAGTAGGACATTTTGCAGCTTGTTACTGGCATGAAAACTGACACGAGATTCAGTGGAACAAAATAGAGGGTGCACAAATAGCCCCAGACACATTCAACTATTTGATCTCTGACAAAGTATTAAAAACATAAGGAAAATAGCCTCTTTAATAAATGGTGCTGGGAGAATTGGTTATCCACATGCAGAAGACTGAAGATAGATTCATATCTCTCACCTTGTACTAACTAAATGAAATATGAATCAAATAAGTACATGTTAAAACAAAAACACTTGACCTTCCAGGAATAAAATAGTCAAAACTGGGTAATTCAAAGATATAGGCAAGGACTTTCTGAAAGGAATTCCAACTCACAGGATATTGTACACGGATCAACAAATGGGATAATATCACATTGCAAAACTTCTGCACAGTAAAAGAAACAACAACAGAATGAAAAAACAACCTATAGCTTAGAAAAAAACCTTACCTATTCCTCAGAGAGGGGGCTAATATCTTGAATAAACAAAGATCTAAAAAAAATTAGACTACTCAAAATAAAAGAATCAAAAATGGGCAAGTGAAATTAATAGATACTTTACAGCAGCAGATGTACAAATCATCAATAAATACATGAAGAAATGCTCAGCATCGCTGACCAATAGAGAAATGCAAATTAAAGCAACATCAAGATTCTATTTTATCCCAGAAACAATGGCCACCATCCACAAATCATCAATAACAAATGCTGATAAGGTTGTGGGATAAAGGAACTCTTCTACATTATTGGTACGAATACAAACTAATATAACCACTACATAAATCAATATGGAGATTCCTTAAAAAACCTGGGAAATTCCACTTGATCCAGCTATTGTCTTACTAGATATCTTCCTGAATGTGTTAAAGACATCAAATTACAGTGATATATGCATACCCCATGTTTATAACAGGAAAATTCATAGTTAAAGCTTCAAAGTGGCCTGTATAGCCATGGGAAAATAAATGAATAAAGAAAATATGGTATTTATGCACAATGGAGTACTATTCTGTCATAAAAAAGATAAACCTGTGTCATTTGTAGGAAAATGGATGAACTTTGAGACCTTAATATTAAGCAAAATAAGTAAGAAACATAAGCTTAAATATTACATAGTTTGTCTAATATAAGAAGTCCAATTAAAAATGAGCAAAATGAAAGAGAAAATGGGAAATAGAGAGATAGGTCTTTCTCAAAGGAGAAAAGAATAAAGCCATGGAAGGAGGTAGAGGGAAGGAAGTTAAAAATGAATAAAAGGTATTAAGATGTATTATGTAAGGGTGTCAACTCTCCACACAAATGAAAATACTATGTACTGCAAACATGTACTAACAAACAAATAATTGAAAAATTTCCCTTGACTCTGTTTTTATAGTCAATTGATGTTCAAATAAGAGTAGCTCCCCATTCTTCCTAGAAACTTCTAGGATTTCTGTTGTTGGAAATGAGCTATGACTTGGCGCAGACCTGACTTTCAGTCTTGAAAGATATATTGTGACTTGATTTAATTTCTATAGTAATAACTTAATCACTCTATCCTGAGCTGTTGTTACTGATTTTTATTATTGAAATTGTCTTATAACCTCTTTTTCTGCTTTGAGTCTCTCTGTCTAGTAAAGAAATGAATAAAATGAGTTCTAATTGTAGGTCTGATCATTTCCTAGAGGAGCAAATTGAGATTAAATCTGAAGCCCCACTGATTTCTAGGAACCCTCAAAAGAGCTTGTAGTTCCCACACCATAGCCAACAGTGTAGAGATCCACCAAGGCTGCGTGTGAGGATCCAGTCCTACCTTTGACCAGTGGTGACTGTTGTTTCTAGTGCAGCTGAATATGAGTCCTTTAGAGCCCCATGGGAACTCAACAGACACTCTTCACTTAGCCTTTAACATTGTTTTCTGTCAGGATCCTCCCACAAGTAGATTCCACATGTGCCAACTCCACTGATCTATAAGACTTGCCCAGGCATCTGAATCCAGCAGAACTCAGTCTTTCTTAAGTGGTCAATTTGAGGCTCATAAAACTAATTTTTATTAACTATTCACATGGCTTAGCATTTGATGGTTATATGCATGGTATGTTGAACACCTGGATTGCTAAAGAGCAGTCTGCATGTTCATGAGATTATTTAGAGAACAATTGGAGACTGATTGTTACCAAGCTGTTAAGGGTTATTTTGCTCAATTTAGATAGAAATCATGAATCAGCAAAGTGCAGACACTGTCAGCTGCTGTTGTCAGTCACTGGTCATTTATCACTGGTTTGTACCAGATACCATCCGGAGATTCTGCTGAGTGCTGGCCTCTGTCACTGCCAGCTGTTGCATTCAGTACCAGTTTGTACTGAATTTTTAAATCAACTCTGCTGGTTACGGCTCTCTGTTGTAGATCTTGATAGGTTTCTGGTCCCTGGAGCTCTTTGGGGCCAACAGGCTCTAGCATTTACTGCTATTTCTTTTAAAGCAACTACTCTGTGCTCCTCAAGAGAGAAATTCTGAGCAGATTTATAGAACCTTCTGAGAAATAAACCATGAGCAGATTTATAGGACCACTACAGCAAGACTTTTCTGGCAGAAAAGGATTCAGTACGTATGAGGGACAGGAGGAGCCCTTCTAGACTTAACACACGAAGTGTGAGGGGCCTGCTGCTTTTATAGTATCAGAGGCCTTTGATTTGCTCAAGTGCAAGCCTGAACAAATTGAACCTGATTGTTTCAAATCTGGCCTACTGTTCAGTCCAATTAAAGCCTGTGATTAGTTCAAGTGGGTGCAAGGCTCTGGGACAGCAATAGCTAGTTATGATTTAATGAGAATGTTAGGCAATATAAGTCATTTGACTGCTGTCACATCTCTATGAAGAATAGCAGATCTGAAACTATGGAACTTTTAAGAGGGTGAGCTGTATTAATTACAGCTTGCTAGAGGTTGGAGAGGTTGAAGATGTTAATAATTGTCCCAGAGTCCCCCCTTGATGATCTTAGTCATGTTGGGGTAGTTCTCCCCACTTTTTTGAAGAGGTGACAGCAGTGTCTGGACTTGTGGAAGCAGGGCAAGGGCTCTGCAGCTGACAGCTAAGCTGTTCTTCTTGTCAGAGCATCCTGGAGGAGAGTGACCATTAAATAACCAGTGAGAATGCTGAGGCGAGTTGTCCCAGTCACTTCTGGGCAGGGTAAGGAGGACTAAATGGGAATGAGGCGGAGATGTGTGAAGGCTTTTTTTTTCTAAAGAGAGAAGAAGGAGAAGAAAAAAAAGGAAAGGACATAAAAAACAATGCAGTAAAAGGGTACAAATAATACAGTAGTTCTAGAAAAACATATCTACAGTACAAAATCACTAGTTAATAGGTTACATATTATCTTCCCAGAAACAGTTGTCCATATCACTAAATTAAAGCATACAAAGTGAACATTCATACAGTGAAATAGGAGACAGTTCCATTCAATGATCCAACAAAAGCTCAGTTAAGTTATATGGTTTTCCTTCCTACACACTGGAACATACCGGCGGTTATATCCCTTAGTCCACCTTACTTTCCTCTCTTTTTTACAGTAACAATTAGACTTTTAAGGTTTTATTACTCTCATGGTTCTTATTACTTTTTTGAAGAGAATAAAACTAAATGTGACTAAGCAAAACCGAGTCAGTTAGAACAGAAGGGCGGGCATAGCACGTGATACAAAAATAAAATACCAGGTGATCAAAAGTGGTTACCATTGTGCCTCTTGCTATTTTCAAAAGAGTTGTCTATATCACCAGGTATAATAGAATTGATCAAAACAGTACAGAACAAGACCAATAAAATCTACACTGAGGACCTTACAGGAATTCAAAAAAAAAAAAAAAAAAAAAGGATGATAGTCAATCCATATTGGGCATCATAGTATATCTTATTGTCTTCAAAGTGATTGCTTATACCCTCAAACTTGATACTATCAAACAAAATAGAATATATAATAATCAGACAGAACAAGATGGTGAGAGCAATACTGGGGTTCAAGTCAGGTTAATAGGACAACAAAAAGGTTACTATAATATGTCTTATTATTTTTTAATTTAGTTTTCCCGTAATTAAAAAAATGAGAGAAGATAGATTAATTTAAAAATAAGGGGAAGATTGAGATAAGAGAGGACATTGTAATAGAACAACGCATGGCAGAACCGATCAATCATCATTGTGTTTCACCACCAGGTAATCTAACATAATAGTAGTCACCATAGTGCCTCTTTCCTTAAATTATTTGAGTGTAACTTTGCATGCTATGATATCAAGCATACCTAGACAGTGTGAAGCTTTTCAAGAGAATGCAAGAATTACAGGGTATTTAGAATCTGCTAATAGAAAACAAACAATGGTTTCTATATTATCTCTTTGCCTATAAAGAATTTTGTTTATACTATAGCATATAGTGAAATATAGTAAGATACAACATGTTAAAACCAGTGGAAACAGACGTACTACAGCTTGATGGGACTTCAAAACAAGACGATATTGAATCAGCACTAGCTTTTATGTTGTGTTGCTTTCTTCAAAATAGCTATTCGTGCTATCATAGATACTAAAATCGAACAACCCAGGTTAAAACCATTGTGGTTAATGAGTGAAAACATTATATGGCTTTAAACCAATATGATTGGGAATCATGATTACCACATACTTCTACGTATTCTTATCATTTCTTACACTAGGGAAACTATTCAGTATTTATACATGTGAGTTTGATTTATTTCACTTATGAGTATGATCTCAAGCTGCGTCCATTTATTTATCAATGTCTCAATTCAGTCTTGGTCAATCCATACTGCCCTCTTTCTGGAGCATGACAAAGGGAAGAGTCAGGTGCTTATAGTCTGTCTCTTTGGCACCATCAAGGTAGGCTGTATGGCTTATTATATTATTTTTAAAATGCTTTAACTTTTATATAACCATTTGAAAAGTGAATAAATATTGTACAAGAACAATTTGCAATAGTAGTATTTATGAGTTCAGCACTAAAAAAGATCTGTGTTGGAAAATGGCATAAGAGTAGTTATCTTGGGTAGGGCTGCAGATTAACTGTGAAGACACTGAGGAAATTTTTGGTGTAAATGACAGTGTTCTGTGTTCTGATCGATGACTGTGCTATGCAGGAGTGTGCTGGGTCTGAAAGTGTTGGTGCTGAGCCCTGTGGATTGCTTGTTTCTCTCCAGCAGGTTGCTGGCCCCGCCCAGCACAGAATTCAGCAGGCTGCTTCTTTTCCTTGCTCTCCAGTGTATTTGGGGATAGACTGTTGCTTGTCTGTGCTTATTCTGTGTGCATAAATGGGGCAGGTGGGGTGCATTGCCAGGGCCCGTGCCTCAAACCTGGTTGGGGACAGCAGTGGCTCAGGGTGCACAGAAGGACAAACACTAAAAGTCTTCTAAGTGAGTATAGCCATGAGGAAGACAATATACCATTGACTGGTCCCACCTAATGATAGAAGTGGGGGCAGGGCTCCGCATCCATCAACACTAGCCAGGTAAGTGGGAGTGAAAAAAAAATCACCATGTCTATTGGTTTGACCAACAGTCCCTCCTCCATACTTGGTGCATTCCAGTACTACAGGTCATGGAAAGAAACATTACAGATCCAAACACCTCTGCATGGAGAAAATTTTGGGGCTCATTTTTCATTCTCTTTTTTTGTTTTCTGTTTCAACATCTTTCTTCATGTTTATTCTTTTTTATTGGCTTTCATACAGTTTTATTTAATTTAATTAAATATTTAAATTAATTAATTTCATTTCATTTATATAATTTTATTTACTTTTTAATTATTTTTCTTTTTTGTTATGAAAACAAAAAGGATAAAAAATACAGAATTTCAAAACAAAATAGGAAGTTAACACTCATTAATATACTGGATATTATTATCTTAAATATATTTGTTCCCATTACAAGATTTAGGCATGAAAAAATGATCAATCAAACAATGAAAACAAACTGTTCCTTTTGATGGGATCAGGAGACATCTTTCCATTTTCCAATGTCTTCTTCAATCTCCTTTTTCAGAGCACCAGAGTTTTCACTGTAGAGGTCTTTTGCTTCCTTACTTAGGTTAATTCCTAGGTATATAATTTTTCTTGATGTTTTGTGAATGGTATCTTTTCTTAATTGAATACTGGTATATGTGAATGCTGTTGATTTTTTAAAATCATGCCTCATTCTTGAAATTGTTTATTAATTTTGAGTTATCAATTGTGAGATAAAATTTTTTCAGTCTTCTGTATAGAGAGTATCATGTCACATGCAAATATCATAATTTGATTTCTTTCTTTCCTATATGCATACCTGTATTTCTATTTTTTTCTTGATGTCTCTAGTTAATATTTCAAGGTGTATGTTGAACAAAAGTGGTGATAGTGGGAATTCTTGTCTTGTTCCTGATTTTAGAGAGAAAGCTTTCAGTTTTTTTCCCATTTAATATGATGTTGACATTGGGTTGTCATAAACGGCTTTTATAAGGTTCAGGTAAAGTTCTTCTGTATCTATGTTCTTCAGGGTTTTTATATTGAAGGGGTGTTGGATATTGTCAAAAAGTTTTCTTGCATCTATGATATGATTACATGTTTTTTTGTCCTTATACCTGATGTATTATATTTATTGATTTGCTTATGTTGAACCATCCCTGATTCCCTGGAATGAAGCCTGCTTGGTCATTATATATGGTCCTTTTGGTGATGTGTTTCATTCTTTTGATAAAATCTTATTGAGAATGTTTGCATCTGTGTTCATTAAGAATATTAGCCAATAGTTTTCTTTTTTTGGCCAAGTGTTTGGTTTCAGAATCAGAGAGATGCTAGCTTCTGTCTTTTCAATTTCACTGAAGAGTTTGAGGAGTATTGGTGATATAATGCCCTTAGAGATTTCGTAGAATTCCGGAGTCTATTTGTCAGATCCTGGCTTTTTTTATTTAGTAGGTTTTTATTATAGCCTCAGTATCATTGGGTTGTTCAATATATATTTGTCTTCCTGATTTAGCTTTGGTAACTCATGACTCCATGAATCTATTCATTTCTTTAAGATTTTCCAATTTGTTAGAATGCAGTTTTTCATAGTATTTACCAACTCTTCTGGAATTTGATGGTGTCTTGTGATTTTACCTTTTTCATTTCTAATGGCATTGATGTGAGTCTTTTGTGTCTTTGTATTTTCTTAAGTCTTAATTTCACTCCAATATTTGTTTTTAATTTCCATTATAATCTGTATTATTTCCTTCCTTAATTTTAGTTTGAGGTTGGACTTTTGTTGTTTCTCAAATATCTTGAGGCTCATCATTAGGTTTTTTTAATTCGAGTTCACTCTGTTTTGCTATTGACCGGCGCAGCCCCAATGAAACAGGAGACAGGAGACGCTTTTGTGGACGACAGTTAACTGCTGCTTTATTCACGCGGGCTCTGGTTTATATATTTGGCCGTGACCAATCACAGGCTGCCACGAGGAAGC
Source organism: Cavia porcellus (assembly GCF_034190915.1). Taxonomy (NCBI): domain Eukaryota; kingdom Metazoa; phylum Chordata; class Mammalia; order Rodentia; family Caviidae; genus Cavia; species Cavia porcellus. The sequence continues at coordinate 73,057,894 of NW_026947492.1, read as the reverse complement.
AGGGCGGGAATGGGATGCAGGCTCCGGCTACTATATCCAGCTGTGGCCAATCAGGAGTTGCCACAGAGTACAGAGTGAGCACGAAGTACGCACGGGTTGGCTAATTTAAAGAGGGACGTAGCGCATGGCGGAAGCTGGCGTGGTCCTTAGTCTCGGGTGGGGTATGGTATGTTGAGCGCCTGCGCCCAACATCTCCCCCTTTCTTTATAACTGACGCAGGGTCTCCAGAGGTCGGTGCCCCTCGTGAGGTGTCACGCTGCAGTCATGACAGTGCCTCACTACTTGTTGGTGCTCTTTTGGAGGGGGCGGGAGTATTGTTTTATGAGCCCAACCCGCATGCTCACCAACATGGGGACCGGGGTGTCTCCTGGCCAAGGACGACACCCCCTGCGATGCTTTGCTCCACACCTGCGTCACAGCATGGCGAGCCATACTGCCGGGCTTTGACCAGATTCCATGATCAGCAATGCTTGTTTGATACTTTGTCCCTATTCCTTTGTCTGCGAATCCGACAGAGCAGAAGTAGACTGCCGAATGCGGCAAATGTAGTCATGGTAGCCAGAGCCCCTGTTCCTGCCCATTCCTTTATGAAAGCCAATTGGAGAGTTGGCCCGAGCTGGATCACAGGAAACTCGTCTGAGTCCGCCATAACTGGAACCGGTGCGAACTGGAGTACCTGCATAACGACAGCTGAAAGTGTACTGTTATACCAACATTATAACATATAACAGGTTGCGGTGGAGCAATTTAGAAAAGTCATTGGCTGCAAGGGCCGTACGAGATGCAAGAAGGAGGGGAAAAGGAGGCTACTAACCAGGGGAGTTGGCCAAGGTGCCATGGTTAATGGGAGTTGTGGGTATACTTGCTTGGTCTGGCTTGTGAGGCTCCTGTTGGTTCCCCTGTTCTGTGGTTGACGTTTCCTCTGGGTCGGGGTCTGGTGGTTTGCAGGGACGTATCAGGCGTTCCGGGACCCAGACAGGTTCGCTGCCTTCTTCCTGCGGGAAGATACAGACCGCCCCTCTCGCCCAACTAAGTACTGGGCTGGGGCCTCTCCACACCCCATGCAGGAGGTCTTTCCAGCGTACCCAACCATGTTTGGGTGCGACAGGGTTGGCATGTAGCTGTGCTGGCGTGGATCCTTGTGGGTTGATGTTTACAAAATTGTAAGTGGAGAGGGCAAGATTTAGTCTGGCCCTAAGTGTCATGCCCTGGGCAATACCCTCCTTTTGTTTAAACAGAATAGACTTGAGGGTTTGATGAGCAGGCTCAACTATGCCTTGGCCCTGAGGATTATAGGGGATTCCATGTCTGAGGGACACCTGCATTTTTTGGCAGAAGTCAGAAAATGACTTGCTGGTGTAAGCAGGGCCGTTGTCTGTTTTTAACTGCTTGGGTTGTTCCCAGGCGGCCCATGCCGCCAGGCAATGTTGAATGACATGTCGGGCCTGTTCACCTGTCTCAAGGGAGGCGAACATCACTTGTGAGCAGGTGTCGACGGAGACATGCACATACTTGAGATTTCCAAATTCTGGGATGTGAGTAACATCCATTTGCCAAATGTGTCCTGGGAGGAGACCGCGCGGACAAACGCCACAAGAGGGCGCCACATGACTAGTGACACACGTGGGACAGTCTCGCACTATCTGTCTAGCCTGCTCCCGAGTGAGCCGAAACCTATTCTGCAGAGTGCGAGCATTTACATGAAACCGTGTGTGGAACTCTGAGGCCTGACAGAAGGATGTTAAGAGGGCGAGTTAACTTGTGATTTCCTACTGTTCATTTTTTTTCTGTAAATCTGTATAACTTGTACCCTTTCCCTGCTTTTTTTTTTCTTTTCTCCTTAAATAAAATTAAAAAAAAAAAAAAAAAAGAGGGCGAGTAGCCGCGTCGACCATGGCATTCCCGAGAGCCAATGGTCCGGGAAGGGAAGTGTGCGCGCGAATGTGGGCAGCGAAGAACGGCGCAGTCCTGTTTAGAATGAGTGTGCGGAGCTCTAGGAAAAGAGCATGGGCTTTAGAGGATTCCCTAATTGGGCCCGAAATTTCCAACACTTGTAAGGTGTTGACAACATAATGTGAGTCAGAGAGCAGATTGAAAGGTTGTGGGTACTGTTTAAACACTTCTATGATGATTTTTAGCTCTGTTAGTTGAGGTTGATCAGGCGCGAATTGGACAGCTACCGGTTGGTGACCTTGCACAAGGTAGGCACCAACACCTCTTTTTGACCCATCAGTGAATATAGTAAGTGCGTGAGGAATGGGTTTTGATGATGTGAACTTCAGGAAGATTACTGGGTGTTCTTTCACAAAATGCAAGATGGGGTTATTGGGGTATTGGTTATCTATAGATCCTTCATAGGTGCACCTGAGGATAGTCCAGGAGTTTACACAGGACACCAGTATTTCGATCTGTTGTCGGGTATAGGGAACCTTAATGGAGTGAGGTGGGTGACCGAAGTGTTGCATACATAGTTTAACACCTAGTAGCGCTAGATCCGCCACCATTTCTGGATAATAGCTGATGTTTTTGGCTGGTGACATTCTTGGGTGGATCCACAATAATGGTTGCTGTTGCATAAGTAAAGCAGTGGGTTGAGAAGCAGATTGCAGAACGCACAGCAAAATTTGGACTCCCGGGGCAGCCCTCTGAAGGGTAGCCTTCTGAAGGGCTCGCTCCACTGAGCCAATGGATTCTCGAGCCTCAGGGGTCAGAAGTCTGGGTGACAACAGCTTATTATCCCCTTTCAGCAGATCATACAAGGCTCACAGTTCACTATTGGGTATGTTCAGAAGGGATCTGAGCCAATTGATATCTCCCATGAATTTTTGCAAATCATTAAGTGTTTTTATCTGATCAGTTCTAAGATGTATTTTTTGGGGGGATATATGGTCCGGACGGATAACTGTGCCCAAAAAGGATTGAATTGTACCCTTTTGAATCTTTTCTGGGGCCATGACTAATCTGTGCCACCTTAGGGCTTGTGTCATGGTGATGAATGCTGCATCTAATTCAGATTGTGACCTATGGGTAAGGAGGATGTCGTCCATATAATGAATACATTTGACATGCGGGTGTTTTTTCTTAATGGGGTCTAAAGCCTTATTCACAAATAACTGACACATGGTGGGACTATTTTTCATTCCTTGGGGGTAGAGCTGTCCACTCATATCTCATATCTATGCCCTCTTGGTTTACTGTGGGCAGGGTAAACGCGAATCTGTGGGTGTCCTCTGGATGTAGCGGGATGGAGAAAAAGCAATCTTTAATATCAATGACAATAGTAGGCCAGTCTTGTGGTAGGGCTGTCAATAATGGTAAGCCCCGTTGTACTGGGCCCATTATCTGCATTTGAGCGTTTATGGCTCTTAAATCATGTAGGAGCCGCCATTGGCCTGACCTTTTCTTTATTACAAAAATGGGAGTATTCCAGGTTGACGCTGAGGGTTGGATATGGCCTAACTTTAATTGCTCTTGAATAAGTTTGGATGCGGCTTCTGCTTTGTCTCGTGTTAGGGGCCACTGATTTATCCAAATGGGGTCATTAGAGACCCATGTCAATTTGAGAGGGCCAGAAGCCGAGTCAGTGACCCCCACTAAAAACCCAAACCTTGCCTCTGAGCACGTGGTTGTGCCTGAATGGGGAAAGGCCTTCCTTGCAGGTCTTTGCCTAATCCTTTGCCTGGTTCATACCCTTGATTTTTAAGAATTCTCCTGGCTGTGTGAGAATATTCATTGCACAAGGTCAAGTCTAGGGCAGAGAGCACTTCTCTCCCCCATAGGGTAACTGGAAGCTGTAGAACATAGGGTATGAATTCTCCTGAGTGTCCCTCATTGTCTTCCCATTTAATTATCTGACTACTAATTTTAGGTGCATGAACTGATCCCAAGCCTTGCAGTGTTTGTTGTGCCGTCTGGGTAGGCCAGGTTAGTGGCCAGTCCTTTTCAGCTATAATAGAGCGGTCTGCTCCTGTGTCTAGCAGTCCGGATATTTTTCGCCCATTGAGTGACAACGTTAGCATGGGGTGCTCATCCAATCTAAGAACGAGGGCAGCAAAGGCTGGGTCTGATGATCCAAATCCTCTGTCTCCTCTAATACCAGACAATGATGGATAATCCCCATGACGGCTGGATAACACTAGCATCTGAGCGATGCGGTCTCCTGCCCCTACGGCTACTGGGCCTTTAGGAGCCTACATCATCACCTTTATTTTTCCTGTGTAATCAGAATCTATAACACCCGGTAAGACCTGTATTCCTTTCATGGAGAGGGATGATCGACCAATTATCAACCCTACTGTGCCTTCCGGTAAGGGGCCGGACATATCTGTCTCTATGGCCTGTATCCCCATTTTCGGGGTTAATACGAGTTCAGTGGTGGCACAGAGGTCAAGTCCCCCTGAACCCGGAGAGGCTCTCCTTGGTTCTGATCTGCCCACGTTGGCGTCATTGGCAGTGTCTGGTCTACCATATACTCTCTGGCTGGGTAGAATCGGGGGCCCACCCCCCGGGAGGGGCCCCCAATCCCATTTTTTGGCCTCTCTGGGTTACGGCCCTTACCCGTGAGGGGCAGCCCATTTACATCAAAGGTGGAGTGGCACTCCATGGCGGAGTGATTTCCCTTTTTACATGTGGGGCACTTTCGGTCTTCAGGAGGGGGGGGTTGTTCTCTTCCAAGTCCCCAAGATGGACAGTCTCTTTTTATGTGTCCCTGTCTGCCGCATTTGAAGCAGCCTTCTTTTGGACGGGCGCCATTCTGTGGCACCACTCTGCCTTCCTAACCTTCTTTAGTTCGCTTCATTAGCATGGCTGCCAAACCTGAGTTGGTTAATGGCCCCCCGATCTCCCGACAGAGTTTCATCCATACCTCAAGAGGCCTATTTTTGTATGGACTAATGGCAGAGCGACATTCTTTAGTACATTGCTCAAAAATGAGCTGCTTAATGAGCGGCATGGCTGTCTCAGCGTCCCCAAAAATTCTCCCTGCCGCCTCCATCATGCGGGCCACAAAATCTGAAAAAGGCTCACTCAGGCCCTGCAAAATTTTTGTCAAGTGGCCTGAGACTTCTCCCCTAGCCGAGACCCGTTTCCATGCTTGTATGGCTATTCTGTTTATCTGTGCATACACCTCTTGTGGAAATATCAGCTGGTTATTGAGATACTGCCCTTGTCCTAATAACATATCCGCGTTCCAGGCGGCCTGATTGTTCTGGGCATTAGCTTGGGCCTGTTCTGTGGCAAGTTCAACATTCCAAGCTTTCCAATCAAGATATTGGCCTGGGCTGAGCACTGCCTTGCACAAACTGGCCCAATCAGCAGGTGTCATGGCATTTCCTGCCAGGGCTTCTACTAGGGACAGGGTATACGCCCCGTTAACACCGTACATAGTGCTGGCCTCCTTAAGATGCTTTATCACCTTCATATCTATAGGCAGGTGGGCTCTGTTTCCCTGAGCATCTACAGCAACCGGAAAAGCCTGGAGAAAACGGCCCAGGCCTCCTGGGTCCTCTCTTTTGACTTGATGCCAAAGGTCTTCCTGGAATGTCCCAGGGGACGTCTGGACCCGTTGCGGACAGCTACATAGCTGATGGCAGGGTCTCCGGTAAGCATGATAATCTGGCGGGTCGGGAGGTAGAGCCGTAGGTCTTATACGGGGTGGCCCTGGGATCCCGTACTCGCTTTCATTGACCCATTTACTCTGAGAAATCCTGCGTTGCAGCTCATTTATGGCCTCAGAGTAGGGCCCTCTCGACTGCGTGTGTGTGACTTCCCCTCTTTCAGTGGTGTCTGCATCCACCATTTTGTATACTTCTTCTTCCTCCCCCTCATTATCTGTACTTTTTTTTTTTTTTTTGTCTTTTTCCTTTTTATCAGTACCAGGGATCGAACTCACGACTGCCTGCTTGCAAGGCAGGCGCTTATGCCGCTGAGCTAAATCCCCAGCCCCCCCCCCCCATTATCTGACGAGTCCTTTGTTTCTGGGTTGGGTGGGGTCACCTCCCCTGCGGCACTGGGCTCACGAGATTGCTCTCGGGAGGATTCTGCCTGATGGTAATCAAGCGCCATGGCGCCAGCCCTTATATGGTCATGACAAGAGGTGTCTGCAAGGCAGCTTCTCACCACTGCCCAAAGGGGTCTGACTCCTGGCTCCAGGAGGCCATTTTCTGCTGCAAAGTCAAGATCTCTCCCTAATTTATCCCAGCTGGGGATGGTAATGGACCCAATGGGACCAAACCAAGGTGCTACCTTATCGACCTGATCGAGGAAGTTTTGAATTTGTTCTCGTTTCATTTGTCATCCCTTTTCTCTCAGTAAGTCGCTTAAGGCGACTGACAGTGGCTGAGTAGCCGTGTTACCCATGTTAACCGGAATTTCAAGAGTTTCTTTTTATTTTTATTTATTTATTTTTTCCCTTTTTCCTTTTTTTTTTTTTTTTTTTTTTTTGTAACAGGGACAGCTTAGTCCCCGCGCCCCTTTACGGCGCCCCCAAAACCTGCCTCTTTACGGCACCGGGAACTCTCTTTACGAGTTTCTCGACCCTTGCGACGCGTCCGCCCAAGGTTGCCCAATAGCCCCCGCCATCCAGCCCTGCAGCCCCCGCTGCCTGTTGCGTGGCCCCCGCTACCAACGTTGAGCAGTTTAACCTGTCAGCCCCCGCTCGCCGAGTAGCCCCTGCTATCGGCGCTTGACGGCTTTACCTGTTAACGTCTCTGTTCCGTCAGAGGGAGAGGTTCGTTCCCCGTACGGGCCACCAGTTGACCGGCGCAGCCCCAATGAAACAGGAGACAGGAGACGCTTTTGTGGACGACAGTTAACTGCTGCTTTATTCACGCAGGCTCTGGTTTATATATTTGGCCGTGACCAATCACAGGCTGCCACGAGGAAGCAGGGCGGGAATGGGACGCAGGCTCCGGCTACTATATCCAGCTGTGGCCAATCAGGAGTTGCCACAGAGTACAGAGTGAGCACGAAGTGCGCACGGGTTGGCTAATTTAAAGAGGGACGTAGCGCATTGCGGAAGCTGGCATGGTCCTTAGTCCCGGGTGGGGTATGGTATGTTGAGCGCCTGCGCCCAACAGCTAGTATTGATTGAAATAATCTTTACCTACTTTCGTTACGTCCCACAGTATCTAGTGCATTGTACTAACATGGTTATTCTCTTCCATAAATTATTTAATTTTTTCCTTGATATTTTTCTGCGACCATTGGGTATGTTACTAAGTTTGTACTTGTTTCTAAATTTTCCCTGATTTCTTCTATGTTTGGTTTCTAGTTTTATTGAAATAATAGTAGTCTAATAGTAAACCAAGGGTGATTTCCATTATTTTGTATTTATTTAAGCAGGTTTTGTAAACTAGCATGTGATCTGTTTTGGAGAAGTTTCCATGTGGGCTTGTAGTAGGGTAAAGTGCACTATAGAATCTATTAAGTTCACAAATTCAGGTTTGTGGTTCATTTTGATATTTCTTTACTGATATTTTGTTTAGTTGATTTTTTCTTTGCAAAAGTGTGGTAATGGGGTCATTCACTAGGACTGTGTTAGTGTTTATTTGATCTCTTATGTCTAATAGTAGTTGTCTCATGAAGATAGGTGTTCCAATATTCAGTGCCTATGTGTTATCTCTTTCTATTGGATTATTCCCTTAAGTAGTATGTGGTGACCTTTTTTGTCACTTCTGATTAGTATTAACTTGAAATTTACTTTTCCTGAGAGTACAATTGCTAATCTTGATTATTTTGTGGCCTTTGTGCATGAAATACTGTTTTCTATCTCTTGAGTTTTAGTTTAGGAATAGCTTTTTGGATTAAATATGTTTCTTGGATGCCAAAGACTGTTGGATTCTGCTTTTAGATCCAGTCTGACATTCTGTGTCTTTTAATTGGGGAGTCAAGGCCATTAACATTGAGAACTATTATTCAGAGGTAGTGATTAATTCCTACCATTGCACTCTTTCTCTGTTGATGACTCTTTTGTTTTTCTTTACCTGTTTTTTTTTTATGTATTCAACTTGCTTGATATATTCATTCTGTTCAGATTTTTGGCTTTATTATCTTCATTGTATCTATCTAGGATATCTAGCATTTTCTGGAATGCTGATTTTGTATTTGTAAATTTCTTGGATTCTTCTATTTCCTGGAATGTCCTTATTTCTTCATCTGTTTTGAAGGAAAGGTTTGTCCGACATGATAACGTGTTTCCGTTGGCTTCTACCACTGGTGGCACATGCTTGACAGTCCCATTGAGCAACTTGTACCACTTAATAAGACTGTCTCATGCTGGCAGATGCAACAGTCATGCATATACTATTGGTGGTTCAATGTGGAGGAATGTAACACATTCAAACCAGAGCTGCCCAACAGTATTTTATGCTAAGCTCTTTTGGTTGTTAAGTTTATATTGAAAACTTTGTTGTAATTCTAATGGGTTTGCCTCTATATTTGACTTTTTCTTTTCTCTGGCCACTTTTAAAATTCTTTTTTTTTTCTTTTTGGTCTTTTTCATTTTTATCAGTACTGGGGATTGAACTCACAACCGCCTGCTTGCAAGGTGCTTATGCCACTGAGCTAAACCCCCAGCCCCCCACTTTTAAAATTCTGATCAGTTTTTAATTTTAATTTTAATTTTTATTGGTGATCTGACATTTCATTATAATGTGTCTTGGAAAGCTTTCTTCATCATAGTTGGTTGGTGTTCTGACAGCCTTGCGTATTTGAATGTTGGACTCTTTCCTCATATTTGGGAGATTTTCTATATGATTTTTGTAAACAAATTTATTATTCCATGTTTCTGTCTTCCTCTATAACTTCAGTTAGCATTATATTGTTCTGTTTAGTGTTGTCTAGTAGTTGCTAGATGAATTTTTCTTCCTCTTTTATCTTTTTTATGTTTCTGGCTAATTTGTCTTAACTTATCATTTTGTATTTGACTTAGGAAATTCTATCATCACCCTAGTTATTTCTGCAGTTTATGAATATTTTATGCCATCTTTCTATATACATTTTCTTATATCCAGTATTTCTGGCTGATACATTTTCATGGATTCTATAATTCTGGTAAATTTGGGACACATTTGGTCAGTAGTTTCAGTTTTTTGTTTCCCTCAGTTCCACATTGGTTATTTTGTTTCATGATTTCATAAACTTTTGGATCATGTCCTTTTCGAACTCACCAATGTTCTTAACTTTTGTTTAACTAATTTGTAGAGCTCTGCTATCTGGAGTTTGCTTTCATTTGTGATGGTGCCTTCTAGATCTGCCCTGAAGAGCCGAGAGACTTTGAGGAGCTTTCATCGTCTTGTTTTCTCATGTTCCTTGATTTTCTCCCTTTTCCTTTTTTGGTGCTGAGGGTTGGGGTTGAAGAAGGCTTGTAATTGATATGAGGAGCCTCTTAGTAAAATAGTGCCTTCCCACAATGCATTTTCAGTTTTATGTGTGATAGTATTTACCCCTTCAATTGTTTAAGTGATTTAGACTTTTGTCCTTGTGTTTTGAGGAAAAGATTACTTCTGTTTATAACAGCATCAACAGCTCTGATCATGCACTGCTTGTATATGATAGATCTTGCATTTGCACTTTCATCTTTAACATTATTCTTGGAAGCCTCTGTTCAGTTGTGATTAGCGGTTATTCTGTGATGTGGAAGCAGAAGTGGAGGGAAGGGATTGAGGAATAGATGTAAGTCTGTGAGGGGTAGGTGGAAGGAATAGTTAATAGGTGAACAAAATTAGAAACGGGGTCAGATTGGATTGGATATCTTTAAATTGGAGTGGAGAGTTAGAGTTAGTTTTGAGGGTTTTAGAAAGATAACTTGTAGAATCAAGGAGAGAAGTGTACTTTCAGACTGAGAAAAGTTACACAGTTTTTGGAACTCATTGATATATTTTTTTGATTCTTTTGCTCCTGTAAAGGGGAAAAAAGGCAACCCTACATGATAGAGATTCTGAGAAAGAATTAGACATCTTGGAAATGTTCACTAAGTCATGTTACAAACTTAATGAAAAGCCTAATAGCCAGGATAAAGTAAAAGATAGAACTTTAGGACTTGAAAGTGAGCTTGATTAATTATCACACTAAGACAGTAATAAAGAAAAAAATCAACAAAAATCCAACAACTCTGAAACACAGATAAAGTGTTCAGTGTAGAAGAGGGCACTACGCTATGAACTAAAGCCAAGTAAATCTATGTGGTGAGTCAGTAGCAGATTTCCCAAGCCTAGGGAAAGATGTCGCCATTCAAATATGGGAAGAATTTAGAAACCCGAACAAGCATGACAAGAAAAGAACCTCAACATGACATATTACAGTGAAAATTCCAAGAGGGCAAAACGAGGAACGAGTCATGAAAGCTGTGAGAGAGAAATGCCAACTCACTTGTAAAAGCAAACCCATCATAATAACTGTAAATGTCTTTACAGAAGCTCTAACTGACAGGAAGTGCGTATAATAGTGATGTGTTTTAAACCTGTAAGAAAGTAACTAAAAATCTAGATTACTGTATTCAGCAGAGCTGTCCTTTAAAACTGAAGGAAAAATAAAGACTTTTCAAGATAAGCATAAACTAAAGGAATTTGTGAGTCCTAAACCAGAACTGCAAAAGACACGTAAAGAGATCCTATATACAGAAAAGAAAAACTAGAAAACAAGAATTTTAAAAGAACCAAACATGAGAAAAACAATAAATGGCAGGAATTGTTATACAATAACTCTTAATTCTCCAATTAAAAGACACAAACTGGCAGATAGGATTAAAAAGCAAGACCCAAATCCTTGCTGCCTGCAAGACATATGTATCATCAGCAAAGATACACATAGACGGAAGGCTAAGTAATTAATATTCCATGTAAATAAAATATGAAAGCTAACAAGAATAGCTATACATAGTTCTATTAAAAAGTACACTTTAAGACAAAAATTTGTCAGAAGAAACAAAGGAGGTTATTATGTATTGTTAGTGGGAACAATGAACCAAATCCAGTAATGTGTTTAAAAGTCCATACACTGTGATCAAGTTAGTTTCATTTATGGATGCAAGCATAGTTGAATACAGTGTTATGGTTGATACATTGTGTCAACTTGAGCAGTTTAGAAGTTTAACTGAGAGACTCATCAGGGAGCCAGGATTCTTTGTAAATACCCTCATCCCATACAAAGGAGGGCAAGGAGATTTTGTGGCAAGGAGGTTTTGTGAGTGCTACACCTGCCCTCGAGGGGTGGGGGATGGCCTATGTACAATTCTAAGCCAGGAGAAGAGGCTTATTTTTTCCTCTTTTGGCTTTGGCAGCTTTTTCTCTGGCTGCTGCCTTGAAGTGCTACCTCAGTGCCATGCCGCCTTATCTTGGAGCCAGCTGATTATGGACTAAAACCATCAAAAAATGCAAGATAAACCTTTCCTTCCTTCATTTTGGGTGGTTGGTGTTTTGTCCCAGCAATGAGAGAAAAGTAACCAAGACAATATGCAAATCAAAAATATAATACACCATGTGAATACAATCAAGGATAAAAGCCACATGATCCCTTCAACTGATGCAAAAAAAGTCTCTGACAGAATTTAACCTCTCCTTTGGGCATGGTAGCACATTCCCATAGGAGACTGTGTAGGAGATTTACAAGTTCAAGCCCAATCTAGGTGACTTAGTGAGACCCTATTTCAAAAACAAATAAGCAAACAACCAAACAAAGTCTACGCATGATAGAAATCCCCAAGAAACTAGATATTGAAAGATCATCTGCCAAATCCACAGCAAACACCACACTGAACAGGGAAAAACTGAGAACATTTCTGTTAAAATCAAGAATGACAGAAGGATGTCCATTCTCACCACTCACATTCAGTATAGTATTTGAAATATATGCCAAATAAATTAGGTGGAGAAACAAATAAAAGGATTACAAATAGGAAAGAAAGAAGTCAAATTATCGTATTTTCAGGTGATATAATCCTATACTCTGCCAAGAAAGAAATCAGGAAAGCAGGGTATTCTATTCTTATAGTTTCAGTGTGTTAGTTACTTTTCTTGTCACGGAGACACAATAATGCCCGCAAGTTAAACAGGAAAGGTTCACTTCAGCTCGCAGTTTGTAGAGGTTTCAGTCTGTAGTCATCTGGCTCCAAGACAGGCAAACATGGCAGAAGGACTTTGCAGAGGAGAAACAGGCAATAGCAACAAGCTTCCAGCAAGCAGGAGGCCTCCTTTTCCCTTTTGTCCCACACAGGATGTAAGGCTTTTGGGTGCTGTCACCCACTCCCAATATACCCTAAAAATATTTGGTTACAATGTGCCTTTAACCCCAGTCTCACAATCCCTAATTCTATGTCACACACCTATCATCCGCTCACTTCCCAAAACCTGTACCATGAATACATGAGGCTTTTGGGGGACATCCAGATACATACTATAACACTCAAGAAAGCAAAATAAAATCAAACTTCTGTAAATCAACCCAACCAGGTGAAAGACTCCTCCAATAAAATTTTAAAATAATGAGAAAAATCTGAAAAGATAATAAAAGAGCAAAAGATTTCCCAATGTTTTTGGATAGACAGAATAAATTTTTTATTTTATTGATTTAAAAAAAATATATATATACATATATATGTGTGTGTGTGTGTGTGTGTGTGTATGGAATTTGTACCTGTACATGACATATATTGGTTGCTTTTTTTCTATTCCCTTCTTTTCCATTCAAGCCCTTTCCTCTGCTTACTTGCAAAAACTTTTTTTTCATTTTTTTCCTTCTACCTTTTTTCTTGCCCATTATTTCTCTTCCCCTCTCCTGCTCTTTAGTGCCCTTTTTCATTTGAATATTCTGTTCTCATTTCCCAATAAATAATATACATTTTGGTCTTCATTTACTCTTTTGGTTTCTCACACCAGAGAAACGAGGTATTGAAACAGACATGTCTGATTTATTTCACCTAACAGTATGGCCTCAAGGTATAGCCATTCAGCTAGAGATGTCTCAAGTTTATCATTTTAATGACAGAGTAGTATTCCATTGCAGAAAAAAAATCATATCTGCTTTATGCATTCATCAGTTGATGGGCATTGGGCTATTTACAAGATTAAGCTATTACAAACTGTGCCACTATCAATGTGGTTGTGCATATATTGCTGTGGATTCTTTTTAATTCTTTTGGGAAGATACCAAGAAGGGGAATAGCTGGGTTGAATGGAATGTTTCATTTTAGTTTTCTGTCTGTCTGTCTGTCTCTGTCTGTCTGTCTGTCTCTGTCTCTCTTTTCAGATAGTATCTCACTATGTAGTCCAAGCTGGCCTCAAACTCATGATGATCCTCCTGCCTCAGTCTCTTGAATGCTGGAGAGTGTGTATCACTATACCCTGATAGTTTTAGGCTTTTTTTTTGTCTTTTTCCTTTTTATCAGTACTAGGGATCGAACTCATGACTGCCTGCTTGCAAGGCAGCTGCTTATGCCACTGAGCTAAATCCCGCCCCCAATTTTAGGCTTTTTGAGAAAACTAGTTTCTACAATGATTACAGCAGTCTACACTCCCACTAACAGTGGAGAAGGGTTCCTTTTTTCCCTAAAGCCCCTTTAGCATTTCTTATTGGCTGACTTCTTGACAATAACTATTCTTTATTGAATGGGATTGAATCTCAGTGTTTTAATTTGCATCTCTTGAATGACCAGTGATGTTAAGCATTTTTTTTGTGTATTTATTTGTCCTTTCTAATTCTTCGTCTAAGAAGTGTTTATTAATTTCAAATCCCCATTTTTGGGGTGGATGTTTAAATTTGGGGTGGAGGGTCTGATTTTTTGAGTTCTTTATACATTCTAGATATTAGTTCTTTGTCCGAGGAACACCTGGCAAAAGCTTTTCCTACTCTGCAGGTTGTTTTTTTTTTTGTTGGTGGTTTCTTTTGCCATGCATAAGATTTTTAATAAAATGAGATCCCCATGGTTGATTCTTTATGATACTTCCTTCGTGATCAGGATTTTGTCTTTAAGAGTTCTACTGTTGTGCTTTGTGTCTAAATGTCCCCCAAAAGCCTTATGTGGTGATAGTTTTTTGGAGCTGGCTGAGTGTGTGATTGATTGGTGCTGCAATGCTAGCATTAAGGATGAGTGATTCTGGATCAGTCCACTGATTGGACTGACGATATCCTAATCCTGGCAGATTACATACAGGGATAGAAAGAGGTTGGTTTTTCCCGTGTTGCTTTTGTTGTCTTCCACTGCTATGAATTGTTGCCCCTCTGCCATGTGCCACCCTGCCTTGAAGCCTGTAGATTTTGGAATGAAACCTCACAAACTCTGAGCGAAATGAACCTTTCCTCCTTTAACATTAGGTGTCAGGCATTTTGTCTCAGCAATGAGAAAATTACCTGGAACATCCACTGATTCTCTGTGCTTGCACATTTAGTGTTTCTGTTTTAATATTTAGATCTTTGACCCATTTCACTTTTAGTTTAGTGCATGGTGAAAGATTTGGGTCTATTTTTAATCTTTGGCATGTAGAAAGACAGTTTTCCAGCATCATTTATTAAAGAGGCCGTCTTTCTTCTAATGAAGGTGTTTAACTGCTAGGTCAAAGATAAGGTGGCTGAGTATGTGTGGAGTTATTTCTGCATCTTCTAATCTGTTTTATTGGTCTTCAGGTCTGTTTTTTTTTTTTTACTACCATGCTGTTTTTATCATAGTAACTTTCTAATATAATTTCCTGATTTTATTTTCTTTTTTTAATATACCAGGGATCAAACTCATGATCTCATGCTTGCTAGGCATACACTTACACAACTAAACTAAGTCCCGGCCTTGTAATATAACTGCAAGACAGGGATTGTGATGCCTCTGGCCTTGCTTTTGTTACCCAGAATTGTTTTTGCTATTCTAGAATTTTTTGTTTTCAAATGAATTTTATTATTGCTTTCTCTAATTCTGTGAGATATGCTATTGGTATTTTGATCAGGTTTGCATTAAATCTGTATAATAATTTTGGAAGTATGACCATTTTCACTATGTTGGTTTTTCCTAACCAAGAACAATGACTATTTTTCCATTTTCTGCTCTCATATCCAATCTCCTTTTTCACTGTAGAATTAATATTGGTAAATGGCTGTATTCCCAAATGTAAGCCACAGATTCAGTGAATCCCCAACAAAATTCCAAGTACCTTGTTTATCAAACTAGAGAAAACATTCTAAATTTCACACGGAAACAAAGTCCCAGACTAGCTAAAGCAATCCTGCACAGATTTATGCTGTAGGCCTGTTACGGTTATGGTTAATACATTGTTATGGTTAATATATTGTGTCAAATTGAGAAGTTTAGAAGTTTAACTAAGAGACTCAGCAGGGAGCCAGCATCTTTTCTTTGTAAATATACTCATCTTGTGAAAGAGAAGGGCACAGAGATTTTGTGAGTGCTACATCTGCCCTCTGGAGTGAGGAGTGGCTTGCATACACTATAAGGGAGGAAAAGGGGCTTGCTCTTTCCCCAACTTTTGCTCTGGCTGCTGCCTTGAAGGGTTGCCCCTGTGCCATGTGCCACCCTGCCTTGCAGTCAGTTGATTATGGACTGAAACCTCCACAAACAGTGAGCTAAACAAACCTTTCCTTCCTTCATTTTGGATGTTGGGTATTTTGTCCCAGAAACAAGAGAAAGGCAACCAAGACAGTATCTGTCTGAGTTTCTTTCTAGTTGTTCAATAAAAATACCTGACACCCACAAATTAAAGGAGGAAAGGTTTATTTTAGGTGATACTTTGAGGAGGTTTCAGTCCATGGTTGACCGGTTGACCAGTGGCAGGAGAACATGGCAGAGGAAAACATTTTACAGTGCGGCAGCTAGGAGGTAGGGAGCCTTCCTTTCCTTTTTTTAATTCTATGTATTCTTCAAGCCTATTAATTGGTGCACTAACTCAATTAGTGGACTAATCCAATATAAAACACCCATGACCGAGTCACTCTCAAAAGCTCTACATATGATCCTATGAGGCTGGAGGAGATTCCTAGATACAAGCCATAACAACATCACAATATGCAATTGCAAAATATAATGAAAAGCTGTATTTTAAAAAGTACTAGTGCAAGCCAGGTATGGTGGTTCATACCTATAATCTCAGCACCTGGGAGGTGAGGCAGGAGAATCAGCACAAGTTCAAGACCTCCCTATGCAATACAGTGAATTCAAGCCTAGACTGAACTACATAATGAGACCCTGTCTCAAAAATTAAAAAAAATGCTAGCATAAAAATATGCACATAAACCATTGGAAGAAAGTAGAGAACACAGAAACAAAGTCACATAAATACCTCCATCTGGTTCTTGACCAAGGATCCAAAAACTTGTTGGAAAAAAGGCACCCTCTTTAACAAATCTGTTATTCATAAATAGAAGATTTTATAGCAAGTTTCAAACTAGATCCTTCTCTCTTACCCTATATAAAAACAAATTCATATGCATTAAATATCTAAGCATAAGAATGGAAACTTTCAAACTCCTAGAATAAAACACTGCATAAGTAAAACATTTGAAGCTGTAGTAGAGGCAAAGACTCTCTGAAAAGAACTCTGATCACACAGGAAACAATAACAAGTGTCAGCAAATTAATCATATCAAATTGAAATGCACTGACACAACAGAGAAACAATCAATAGTTCAAAGAACCAACTGCAAAATGAGAGTTAATCTTCCCCTGTTAGTCCTTTGATAGAGGATTAATATTCAGAATATATACGCAACTCAAAAAATAGTATGAAGAATATAATAGCCCAGTCAATAAATGGGCTGGTGACTCAAACAGATACTTCTCAAAAGAAGAAGTACAATTGTATATGAAAAAATACTCAACATCTTCAGCCATTGGGAAATGCAAACCAAAACTACATTGAGATTCTATCTCATGCCAGTGAGAATGCAAATAAATTTTAGTGAGGAATTAGGCGAAAAGGTGATCCTTCTAGAGTATCAGTGGAAATATAAAGTAGGACTGCCATTATGGAATCAGTATAGAATTCCTCAAAAAGCTAAAACTGGAACTACCAGCTATGATCTATCTATAGTAGTCCTTGTTATATATGCTGAGGAGTCAAAGTCAGCTATATCTGTGTATGTATGTTTACTGCAGCACTATTCACAGTAGTTGAGGTGTAAAACCAACCTATTGTCTATCAGTTGATGAATGAATAAAAAATATGGTATATGTACAGAAAGGAATATTCCTCAGTCAAAAAGAAATCATGTCATTTGCAGAAAAAATGGGTGGATCTAGTTGCCTTTATGTTAACAAAATAGGACAGACTCTAATAGACAAATATTATGTATTTTTAGTAATATGAAGAATCTGGAAAAATACGAAGGTAGGGAAGTACAAGAGAGACAATTATTAGACAAGAGAAGGGAATAAATGGAAGGGTAATGAGATGGATATAATCAAAGTATGTTATATGTATATATGTATGAAAATTATACATTGAAACCCAATATTTTATAAAATTAATGTGCACTATTAAAATATATTTTAAAAGCACTGTCTATGGAAATTATCAAAAAGACTTTTTTCTTCCCAAAATTTTCTCCCCATATTAGTCCATTCCCATGCTGTGACCAGAAAACACAAAATGTTTTGGTGAAGATACTTCGGTGTTCTACAAAGTAACTTGGGTCTACATTTCCTACCATTGCACAAATTGTGCAGCCCCAAATAGATTGTCTGTCTAGATGTTGATACCTTCCATGCACACACTTGCATGCTTTGCTGCTTTTCCCCGCTGGGCCTATTTGTGGACATTCATTCGGTCTCTGCTTTTATTTTCTCAATAGGACAGGTAATGGTGGAATTGAGTCTCTTGTGTAAATAGATGCTTATTATTCCCTGTGGAAACCTGGAAGAGTGACATTCTGAGTTGTGCAGTCAAATTTCCTTGTTTTCATGGAGCATAGCTTCTCCAGAGGAGGTTTCTTCTGGGCATACAATTCAATGTTCTACAATATTATAAAATCAGTGCAGTCAGTCACCTAGTAATATTTATGATAGTGTTTTTTTGTTTGAAACTAAACAGGTAAAACATCTTGGTTAAATGGGATGAAAATCAGGCACAGTCAATAGCTATAGAGCTAAAGATTCTTCTTAGGTATCTTCTAGTGGTTTTGTCATTTATAGGTTTTGTGTTAATTGGAGGTACTCATCAAAGGATAACTCAGTGCTCAGGTGAGTAACTCAAATTCCTCTCCCTTTCATAGTCACATAAAAGTTTGGATGATAGTTATAGAGTAGCTTGTACGAACCATTAATTTATAGATCTATGTAACTGAGGGAGTGGGGTGAGAGGGTCAGAAGCAAGGTCAATAATGTGGAATCATGAAACCCAGAGGAGGGAGTTATTTGCTCAATGTAATTAGAAATGTAGTGCTAGAGCCAGAAAAGAGCATGCCACTGAATTAGCTAAATTAGCACTAGGTCGTTTAATGTTAATGGGAAAAGATGGAGTATTCAGTTTCAGTTTTTTAAAAAAGCACTCATGGCCTGGTGATAGAGCTGAGTGGCACAACACCTGCCTGGCAAGCATGAGGTCATGAGTTTGATGCTTGGTACAAAAACACTCAAAAATCAAAAAACCAAAACACTCATGAATGTTACAGTTTAGATTGGTTCCATAACTCTTCCCTATAGCAGCCCTCTAAATATTTGTTTATTTTCCAGTGCAGATGCTCTAAGACTTCTTATTTTACAAACTTGGTATCATGCTTTGAAAACTGCACATACCATTTTGTCTGTTGGAAATATTTAATTTTGTCTGTTGGAAGTACTTAAACTTTTTTCCTTCAGAGTCTATCTTACTCATTTTAGGAGATTTTTTTTGACATCCAAAATAAATTAGTTCAAGTAACATACCAGACATTTGGTTTTAATAAATCATCATGATCAGACTCAGTAAATCAACTCACCACTCAATGTCCTAATGATCTGAATTCAAGACAGTTCATATCTTCAGCTAGTTATAGCCTCTGTCCTCTGACTTCCTCATGTCCCATACTGTAATTCTTCTGGCTTTTAAAGCCTCATCCAAAGATCAGTAGACCTCTACTCCAGTACTAAGTGTCATAAAACACCTTCTACTTGGGTCACCCGCTTCCTCTATGCCTTTCTTGTCCACCTGATGGCCTTTCCATTCATGATATTTTGTGATAATGGTTATTTATCCTCACTCTGCATTCTGAAATAATTTCTAAAACAATTGTTACCACTCCAGTTTCCCTTCAACCTCAAAGTGACAAGTGGGCATTTTATTGTATGGATCAGGGAAGATCGGAAGTATCTTGCTGGTGCTGATAAGATTATTTGGATGGAGAGCTGAGGTACAGATGGGGGAAAAGATAAAAAACATGGAAGCCTAGTTAGGGTTTCATTTAATGAGGGAGGAAGGCTGGAGAGGGAATTGAATAGAAGCAGTGAACTGAGGTAGTGTCAGTGGGGATGGAGTATTGAGTCCAGAAGGATTTGAGATTCTAAGTATGTGTGGGTGCTGACAGTGAGGAGGACACTGAGGACCGAGAAAGTTGGTTTGATGACAGCAGGAAGAATGAAGTGCTTTATCCCGAGAGGGCTCTCAAAGTCAGTTGGACTAGGAGGTCAGCTTTGTGTGACACTGGTTGGCTCAAAGACTCAGGCATCATGTGTGCCCCTAAGTGTCCACCCCGTACTATTCCATCCTTCCTCTGTCCAGGTAGTGGAGGCCCTAAAGCCTGTAGTTTTGCTCAATGATTCAGAGAAACACTCAGAACCCAAAGATATGATTCAGGAATAGTGTTCTGCTCCCAGGTAAGCAGATAGGGAACCTGAGTGTTGGAAGAGGCAGGAAAATCATCCTGGAGGAGGTGGCAGTGACAATGGCTCCCAGATCAGGGGTGCGTCTAATCCTACCAGGGTGGGAAGCTTCTAAGAAGCCTGGTGTTAAATGTAAACTTTCTCTATCATTTTGTCTTTGGTTTAGTTTTCCTTTAGACATTGAATCCTTTCAGTGTGAGTAAAGTTTGGGCTTTCCTAATCTCAACAATTATTTCTCCATCCATTTATTTAATATTGATTTAACAAGTAGTGCATTATCTACTTATGTTCTGGGCACCCAAAACACAATGAAGAGAACAAAGTTCTTATCCTCCTGGAGTTACACACTAGGGGGAGTTAGACACTAGGCATAAAAACCCAAATATATTTGTATTACTTAAACCAGTGATAAGGGCTGTGGCAAAAACAAGCCAGGAGATGGGAGCTAGAGGGCTGGGTAGTAGGTAGAGTCTGCTATTATACGTAGTGTAGTGGTTGGGAAAGACTTTACTATAGAGATTATGGCTGAAATTTATCTTTAAGGTTGCAGAGTCTCCTCGTGGTAGCTACTCAGTGTTTTCTTTGCGTGAACAGTGATTTTTTATTTTATTTTATTTAAGAGGAAATACCCAAGGAAAATAAAACAGAATAAAATCAATCAAAATAAACCAGAATAAGTGATACAGGGCTTTCAAACTATATGAAATCAAAAATAGTTAGCACAATGCCTTCCTTTGTTATTTTCAAAATGGCTGCAGACACCACCTTCAGGCATATTAAAAATCGAACAGAACAGAATAGAATAGAAACAATAAAAACAAAACAATGAATGCAGTAAAGGACATCAAAACAAGCCAGTAGTAAATACATAATGGCTTCCATAACATGTCTTGCTGTCTTTCAAATAGCTGCTCATGCCATCAGAATTAACATAAACAAAATAAAAGAAAACAAAAACCCAACTTCCCACTTCAAAAAAAATACTCCACACTGACTCAGAGAGAGGCCTGGGTCTGGCTCTGCGCAAGCCAGGAGTGGCCTGCTGGTATCCGAGTGGAGTGAGGATCTCTGAGTGAACACTGATTTAATCTTCATCTAGGAGTTAGTCTGTCTCTACCCATTTATCTTCCAAAAAGACAAATTAAACCACAGAATTGGAATGACTCTAAATAGTATTTATATACAAAGTTATTTTCTATAGCTATTTTATGATCACAAAGATATGTGATGAAGAATTGACTCTTTTCAAGTTTTCCACTGAGACAAGTTTCTTCTTTTTTTTTTTATTTAAGGAGAAAAGAAAAGAAAGAAAAAAAAAACAGTGAAGGGGTACAAGTTATACAGATTTACAGAATAAAAAATGCGCAGTAGGAAATCACTAGTTAATGGATTACATATTGCCATCTTAGAAATAATTGTTCAAGTCACTAAATTAAAGCTTGTAGAGTGGACATTCCAACAATGGTACTGCAAACAGTTCTGTTCAATGATCCAATAAAACTCTGTGATATTATTTTCTATCTTATACATTTAAATATACATGCAGTTATATAGTTTAGAGCACTTTCTTTTCCTCTCTTTTGTACAGTGACTATTACACATTTTGGGTTTCATTGCTCCCACAGTTCTTATTGCTTTTTTTGGAAGAGAGTAAAACCAAATGTGACATAACAGAACAGAATCGGTCAAGTCAAAAGGGTGGACATAATAGATAATATAAAAACATAATACAAAGTGATCAACAATGGTTACCATAATGCCTCCCGCTATTTCTAATAGAATTGCCTATGTTATTAGTTGTACTACAATTGAACAAAACCGTAAAGAATAAAACCGACAAAACCAAAACATTGGAGATATTGTAGGTCTTCAAAAGTAGATAAAAGTCAACGAGAATGGGCGTTATAATGAATCTCATTATCTTCTCAGCTGATGCCTAAACTTTCGAACCTGATACTATCCAGCAAAACAGAATAGAGGAACCTCAGTCAAAAACAAGATGGTGAGAGTAATACAGGGCTTCAAATCGAGATAATAGAAAGTCAAAGTGGGTTACTATATTATATCCTGCTATATTTTTCCCTTTAATTAAATGGATAAAAATAAAAAAGTAAATAATGGAGTGGAGATTGAGAAAAAAGAGGGCATAACAGCGAAACAGGGCAGATCAAAACATAACCATTTAAGCAGAATAGTGTTTCACCACCAGATAATCCTGACCCAAAAATAGTTACCATATTGACTCCCTCCCTGAAGTCCTTGAGTACAACTTCATATACTGTAGCATTAAGTATATCAACACAATGTAAATCCATTTAAGAGAATGACAGCATTATAGAGTATTTAGAATCGACTAACAGAAAATGAACAATGGTCTCTGTATAATCTCCTTGTCTTTAAAAGGTTTTTTCTTATACTATCGTACATAACAAAATCCAATAAGATACAACCTGTTTAGACTATTGGAGACAGAAAAACAAACGCTAGATGAGACTTCAAACCAAGATGGTACTAAATCAGCATTACCTATTAAGATGTCATTTTCTCCAAAAAAAGCTGTTCCTATCATCCAATCTTCTCTGTCTCATTTCTGTTGAGCTCTTTTTCTGTCAGTAGCTGTCAGTTTGTCTTCTTCATTTTGTTCTCTGCTCCATTCGTTGTGGCCTCCCCGCCCCTATTTCTGGGTTCTTTGTATTTTTCTTTTTTTAGAATATCCTGCAATACTTTCTGTAGGGTTGAATTGGTGGTTGCAAATTCCCCCAGTTCCTCTTTATCCTGGAAGCACCTCGTTTTTCCATCAATTTCCAGGGACAGTTGTGCAGGATATCTCAATCTTGGCTGGAGATTATTATCTTTCAAAGCTTGAATTATTTCTCCCCATGCTCTTCGTGATTTGATGGTTTGTGAAGAGAAATCTGCTGTAATTCTGATGGGTATTCCCTTGTAAGTGATCTGTTTCTTGTCTCTTACAGCTTTTAATATTCTGTTCTTGTATTGAATTTCTGGAATTTTTATTATTATATGCCTGGGTGTTTCTCTGTTAGGGTTGTAGGTAGCTGGGGTCCTGTATGCCTCATACATTTGAGTATCTTTACCTTTTGCTAAATTAGGAAAATTCTCCTGGATTATTTCTGTGAGTAGCTTTTGTAGTTCACTTGTTTGTGTCCCTACTTCTTCTTTTATGTTCTTAATCCTTAAGTTATGGCTCCTCTTATCATCTTCTTGTCTTTGTATTATTGCTGTGTGTTTCTTTGTTATTTTTAAGAAGTTTTTCATTTCATTCTCCCATGTTTCAAGTCTGCCCTCCAATTCAGATAGTCTGTCCTTAGTTTCTTTCAAGCTGTTATGCCAGTCTTGGGTAGACTTCTTAATTTCTTGATAGTCCCTTTGCACCTGCTTCACATACTCAATGCTTTCTCTGTTTTCTCCATCAAGCAATTCTCCCCTCTTTTCCTGTTCTTCCATTCCACCATCTGCTTTTTCCTGGGTGGTGCTTAGCATTTCTCTAACTATTCTGCATACTTCTAGCTTCAGGTCATTGATAACTTCATTCCTGAATTGGTCTATGAGGCTCTCTAAATGGCGCTTAATGTATATTGGTGCAGTGTCCACTATTGCCTGATTCTCAGGATTGGGGGCCGGGGAGCCTTTTTTGTTGCTTCCCTTCCCCATATTTTCTGTTCCTTATAAAATGCAATCTTACACAGGAGGCCCGGCTTCCCTGCCTGTCAGCCACAGCCTGATCAAATTGCGCTGGCTAGGTGTTCCCGCCCACCGCTGCGCACCAGGGAGTTGCGGAGGAGGCAGCCTACGCGGGAGTCGGTCGCTCCTCCGGGCCACCGTCAGGCTCTGGGATCTGGGCTAGGCCAGCCTAGGGGGTCCGCCAGCAGCGTCACTCCGGCCAGGCACCTTTCACCAATCCCGTCCGAGAGGGAAATGTGCGGCTGCAGTTGCCACCGCTCCCTGCTCTTACAGGACTGCCCGAGCCCAGAAAAAACCTCCGCTGGAGTCAAACTGTGGTAGGGAGTCAGTTCCTCGCTCACCTCGCCACCAGTCAGCCTTCCTCCCTGTCCGTCGTGTTTCCGACTCCGTTCGCAAACTCCCGTTCCCAGAGCTCGGCGGTCGCGTCTCTTCTTGCTGAGCCGCTATGGAGGCAGCCGGCCGCCGGGCGGGGCGGGAAATCCAAACCGCGGCGGCGGGAAATCCAAACCGCGGTTTCCAATGGCGCGGAGTTGAGCCTCCACACCGAGATTTTTCTGTTCCTATTTTAGTGCCAGGACTGTATTCCAAGTTGGATTCTCTCAGCCCAGTTCGTTCCTGAGTCAGCAGAGCATATCTCTACTGGTTCGTATCTCCTTAGTCCGCATCATTTCTGGCCTCTGAGCCGAGCCTTTAGAGAGCGTTCAGTAGCTGCTGTTGTCTGTCCGCCATGTTCTCTTGAACTCCTGACAAGTTTCAATATAATTAGTCAGGTCTAGCCTGAGCAGAAAGCGACATACTTAAAGCCAGTTTACTTATGCTCATCTGTGATAAGTAGATCTATAATTCAACTCCTTTCGAATGTTCTTGCATCTATTTTGGAAAATATTTTTTATTTTTCATGTTAAAATAATATAAATGTGTTTTGAACTTTGGTAATGTTTAAATTTTGAAATGTTATTTTTATTCTTCTATACTTTTGATATTTGTAAAATTTGAAACTATTGCAAAATTTATATACATGACTAAAAAGAAGGCAGAGCTGGATACATCAATGTAACAGATAATGGATTTTGAATAACACAATGTTTGTGAAATGTTATAAAAATGGGCTTAATTTTTTGCAACACCGAAGGAAACTTGCCAGAGATGGGCTATTATTTTGTATACTAAAAATAAGATTTCCGAATTAAAATACTTCACTTTTTTGTTTGTATTTTAAAGATTCACTAAAAAGTGTTATTGACTGTTCTTCAAAATTGAAGTTTGGTTAAAATGAGCACGTGTTACATCTTCTATCAAGAAGTGTTGGACTGTGATGTCGTTCTTCATATACTATGTCAATAAGAACACCTAGGGCTACACTACTGAAATGAGAAAGCAAAATCAAAGCTGTGTGACTGAATTCATCCTCTTGGGCTTTTCCAACTTTCCTGAGCTCCAGGAGCAGCTCTTTGGGGTTTTCTTGGTCATTTACCTGGTGACCCTCATGGGAAATGCCATCATCATAGCAGTCATCTTCCTGGACCAGAGCCTCCACATCCCCATGTACCACTTCCTGCAGAACTTATCTGTGGTGGAAGTGAGTTTCAGTGCAGCCATCATGCCTGAAATGCTAGTGGTCCTGTCCACCAAGGAAACAACAATTTCTTTTGTTGGCTGTTTTGCACAGATGTATTTCATTCTTCTTTTTGGTGGGACGGAATGTTTCCTCCTGGGGGCAATGGCTTATGACCGATTTGCTGCAATATGCCACCCTCTGAGCTACCCAACCATTATGAGCAAAAGTGTTCTTGTGAAGTTCGTATTATTCTCCTGGATCTCAGGGATTATGGTGGCTACTGTACAGACAACATGGGTATTTAGTTTTCCTTTTTGTGGCCCCAATGAGATCAATCATATCTTTTGTGAGACTCCTCCAGTGCTGGAGCTCGTATGTGCAGACACGTTCTTGTTTGAAATCTATGCTTTCACAGGCACCATTTTGATTGTCATGGTTCCTTTCTTGTTGATTCTCTTGTCTTACATTCAAATTCTCCTTGCCATCTTGAAGATGCCATCCACTACTGGGAGGCAAAAGGCCTTTTCCACCTGTGCCTCTCATCTCACCTCTGTCACCCTCTTCTATGGCACAGCCAGCTTGACTTACTTACAACCGAAAGCCAGCTACTTACTGGAGACCAAGAAACTGATGTCACTGGCTTACACATTGCTTACATCTCTGCTGAACCCACTTATCTACAGTTTGCGCAACAATGAGATGAAAAGGGCTTTGATCCAGTTATGGCGGAGGAAAGTCCTTTTTTACACAATCTGACTTGTTGAGAAGCCATGTATTATTTATTGCTTGCCTGTCTGAACTCTATTTAAATTTAATTAATGATGAAACTAACATATCTTGGGTTAGGTATGCTCAAGTTGCTCAGTTCTCCATGTTTGACTATTTATCAGTATCATCTTTATATGTTAGTTTCCTTTTTCATAGATTCATATTTGCTGATATTTTAAATAATATTCTCTAAAATATGTTAATTTTAGCAGCACTTGCCACTGTTTCATTCTCCAGAGTAGGTAGGTATTACTAAAATTAAAAAATTACATATTCATAATTACTGACATTTTAGTTTGTGCAGAATAGCTTTAAGAAAGTGGCTTTGATGAGCCAAGGAAAATTCAAATTTGTCAATTTTCTTTTTATTAGTGCATGTTAAGAAAATTTGAGTTTTATTTAGCATAATATCTGAAGTGCTAATAACAAACAAAAGATATTAAAAATGACTCCCACTTTCAATTTTAAGGAGGCTCATAAAATTGAAAGCACAAAGCCTGTACCCAATTTCCATGTGAAAATCATAACACATAAAATATTTGTGTATTGTGGGTGCTTCCTAGCAAACAGAATACTAGAAATCCAGTACCTACAGTCTGTAGTAGGTCTTCGTGATGCTGCACCTGCCTGTTCACTGTCCCATATGGAAAGAGCTAATAATGTAGAAAGGTTTGGAGACCACAAGACTCTTGGAAAGTGTGACTTTTGGCCCCAAGTAACATGTAAATTGGCCTACTGTTCAATAAGAGTAATGCTATCAAAACCTGAAAACCAGGTCTGAGAATTCAGACTCAATCAAGGACACATATTCTGTAAGCTACTACTTTATGATTACATAGAAAATCATACTTTTGGGGCTGAGGATTTAGCTTAGTGGCATAAGCACCTTAGAAGATAACAAAAAGAGAAGATATTTTTTAAACTACTGATGTCAAAAAAGAAAAGAGTTTCAGACATGTTGTAGTATTTCCTTGGAAGATTCTTTTTAGAAAAGTGTTATTATTTGGGGCATCAGACTAATTTTGCTGTTAAGATGGAGAAACATGGGTCTATCAGATCATATTTATTCTTTAAAATATTTCTATTGATGAATTATTAATTTTAATTTTATTAGTTTATTATATTAAACAATGATTACTTAACAAGAAAAGATCACAAAAATGAAATATTGAAATTTTAGTATTTAGTGAGTGTTTATACAAAAGCATTACAATTTTCAACATTGATTGTTCTTTGGTGTACTAAGTTAAAAAAGAACAACACACATAAATTCTTATATGAACTACAACAAAAATATGAGTACCATTTTATGAGTAAAAAAATCTTTACTTCAATTATGCCGTCTGCATGTATTTCTGGCACATGTATCAACTTACACTGACAACACATGTATTTTGCTTTCCTTGCCTTTTTGTAGAACATACTTGACATCTCAATAATCTTTTTAAAATTTTTTTTATTTTAAAGAGATTAGCACAACAGAGGACATAACAAAGCAGATCAGAACAGATCAATGTAAGCAATACAGTATTTCACCACAAGACAATCCATAATTAACAGTAACTACTATGTCTCTTTCTTTGAAATAGTTGAGCATAACTTCATATACAATAATATCAAACATAACAAAATAGTATAAAACCATTCAAGAGAATGAAAGAACCATTCAGAACCAAATAACAGAGAACAAACAATGGCTACTATATTACCTCATTTTCCATAGCAAATTTGTTCATATCACACATAATAAAATCCAATAACATACAATATGGTAGAACTAATGGAAACAGAAGAACAAAAGTATGGTAGGACTTCAGAGTAAGATGATATAAAATCAGCACTGGCTATTACAATGTCTTGTTTTCTTCAGATTAGCTGTTCATACTATCACAGATAATAAAATCAAATAAACCAGGATAAAATCATTCCAACTAATGAATGCAAACATTATAAGGCTTCAAAATAATGTAATGGGGAATCATGATTACCATAAACTCTTATGCACTCTTACCATTTCTTACACTAGGGAGATTATATGGTATTTATACATGTGAGTTTGATTTATTAAGCTTATTAGTATGGTCTCAAGTTGCGTCCATTTATTTATAAATATCTCAATGTAATCATTCTTTATATCTGAGTAGTACTCCATTGTATAAAAATACCACAATTTTTTTATCCATTCCTCAATTGGTGGACACTTAGCTTGTTTCCAAGATCTAGCTATTACAAATTGTGCTGCTATAAACATTGATGCACATATATCACTGTGGTATGATGTTTTCAGTTTTTCTGGGAATATGCCTAGAAGTGCAATAGCTGGGTCGAATGGGACTTCCAATCCCAGCTTTTTGAGAAATCACCAGACTGACCAACAATGCAAGAGTGTTCCTTTTTCCCCACAGCCTCTCCAGCATTTGTTGTTGGTAGTTTTCTTGACCTTGGCCGTTCTTTCTGGAGTGAGATGGAATCTCAGTGTTATTTTAATTTGCATTTCCCTAATGACCAATGATGAGGAACATTTTTTCATGTATTTATTTGCCATTTGTATTTCTTCATCTGAGAAGTGTGTATTCATCTCAGATGCCCATTTTTGGATTGGGTCTTTGAATTTTGGGGGTCTGATTTTTTTTTAATTCTTGATGTGTTTTAGACAGAAGTCCTTTGTTGGAGGGAAAGTTCACTAAGTTTTTTTTCCCATTTTGTGGGTTTTCTTTTCACTATGCTGGAGATTTCTTTTGATGTGCAGAAACTTTTTAATAAGATGTGACATCTCAATGATCTTCATGTTTGTCTGGAGGTTCTTATTATATCATAGCATGTGTAGTTAACAGGATCAATAAAATAAAGTGTTAAATTTTTAAATATGTATTGTGTAAATAGAATAAATATCAGAATTTTCACATCAGCTGTTTACTTGCTTATAAAGCTTAAAAGGTAACATCAAAAATAAAAATCTATGTGAACTGCAATATAAGCACAAAGAAAAGTCTACTGTGGAAATAAGCTTTGCTTCAGCAACCACACCCAAGGCAGTCTTCACACCTGACAACTTCATTTTCCATACATAAGTATCACTTACACTGATAGCATGTGTGTCTTATTTCCCTGTACTTTCTTGTAAAGTGCAAGTGACATCTTTTTTGTTTTCCTATTTTTGTCAACTCACCAACTGCTCCACAGTTGCTTTGTGTATTTTCCTGAACAGAAACATGTTGCTTTTCCTCTGCTGTAAATGATCTCTTACGAGCTCCAGTCTCAACGCTGTAAGAAAATTTCTCCATGTTTTGTACTTGGTATTTTCTTTGTAAACTAAGTATTTATGCCACACACATTTAGAATCAAGTAAAACACAACCACTGACCAATGCATTGGGTTTCAAGTGACCTCATAGTTGCTGCACAACTCATCGAAAGCATCCTCTCTGCTTTGGTAGAAAATTTCCGTCTCAGGCTTTCACTTTGTTGAGGTTTTTCTTATCGATATTTCCATCATGGTGCAATGTTGACATCAGCACTACCAGTTTGATTTTCTTTCAATGTTTTATCTTTCTGAAATTCATAGAAATTTATAGAATTCTCTGTTTTGAAATTGCAGCATTTCATTTTCTTGTCGTATATGATACATAAAATCCATGATCAGCAAGATATTTGTGGAATCCAAATTAAAAATTGTCACTGATTCAAGATGTATACATACATGTGTATCCAAGTATATGCTGAGAATTCATATGTTTGTGATGTTACTTGAGGAAATAGTAATGATCACTACTAAGTTTGGCCATAGTTTTCAATTTTTATGTAATTCTAAATGAACATAAACTTCTACTATGCTTCACATGTAATAACTTAATCATGTCGTTTACTTATACTATGCAGTGGTTTCCAGTTTTAGTTCCTGAAGCACACACTGCTAGTTGCCTACATTATGCCCATTTTTTTCTTTAAATAGTAAAACCCAGTTTTCCTTTTTCTTTCGTTGTTGCTCCTCCTCCTTTCACTGTCCACTTCCTCCTCTTCCTTCTTCTGTCCTCCTCGCTTCCCCCTGAGAAACAGCATTCGGTGGTCATATCACATAACATATGCAACAGGACTCTGACTGTAATCTCTGTAGCAATCAACCCAGAGGAAAAAAGACTTTATTAATGACAGCCAGTTTGCCTCCTCCCACCCCAAATCTCTGTTCTGCTTTAGCTCAGGATGAACCAGAGAAAGACAAATCTACTCCCTAAATGAAACATGTAAGATGCCCACCACTAGGTAGTCATCTCCATCTATCTCATGCCATTTACCTCCAAATAGAGAATACCTGGAGTCTTCCTTTTCTTTATAATAATTTTTCCCAGACCTTCCATTCCTTTGGACTGACTGCAAGAGTCACTGACTTCTTTGGTATCGTAAGTTGAATAAATAGGAAAAGTTTGTCTTTGATTGGGTGATTTTGCTTATTTATATTAAAAAAAAACCAAGCACTAGAATGAATCCTTGCATTATGCAACACTTGAAATCATGAACAAAATGTGCCTTTCATTTATGTGGTTTTTATATAATTTTAGATGTAAGTTATTGTGGTTATCTGCCACTTGCAATAGAAAAAATTGTAACTGATGGAATGGATGATATATTTTGCTTACAGTGAATGTTAGAGAGTTGTGCTTATGCAGGTATGGTATACTTTGCTTTATTCTATTACTGTTTTTCTCCTGAGACTGTTTTGATCTTTCTTCACTGATTTTAGCTGAAATGTAAATTCTATCAATTTGAAAATTCAGATATTTTTATAATACATAAAGTTTCTTGAAGTAAACATTATTTGTTTTTATTATTCTGATATGATAGAATATCTACAGTTCTTAAAATATAATATCCTTGTTGCTATAGAATGATAGCATAGCTCCTTGTCTCAATACAGATACGAGTGTGTTTTGTCAATAATCCACTCCTCGATTCACCTTCACTGCCTTTAAAGCTGACTCATCTGGCTGTAGTCAACTTCAGTAATCAAGTTCTTGGTAGTGTCCCAGAAGTAACACTCACAAATTCTTATCACTA
The DNA here is from genome assembly GCF_034190915.1 of Cavia porcellus. Taxonomy (NCBI): domain Eukaryota; kingdom Metazoa; phylum Chordata; class Mammalia; order Rodentia; family Caviidae; genus Cavia; species Cavia porcellus. Next base: position 73,027,029 of record NW_026947492.1, on the reverse strand, counting down.
AGCTTTCCTCTCTCGATACCCTTGCTTTCTATTCACCATTAACTCACAGAATTTAATAGATTATGGAGGGTGTGTTTGTCCCTATGAAGAGAAGATATCAATGCAAGGAAGATAGGCTAGTGAGGGAAATAACTACTAAGCAAACAAACATGATAAAACATATGTATCATCATGATAACTGTTAGAAAAGCAGAGAATATCTTTGGGTAATAATAGCAGGAAGACCTTATCTATCCCACTCTCCTGGGTATGAGAGAGGCACTGGGAAAGACAAGGATGGCCTCATTGAGAAATTGGCCTTTTAAGTGAGCCTTTTAGGTGAAGGAAGCCAGCCAGACTTCACTGTGGAGGGTGGAGCATTCCAAATAGGAGGAGTAAAGTATTTGAAGGTCTGAATGTGAAGGGACTTGATTTCATTCCAAGACAGAGAAGTCTTGGGAGGAGTGGGATGAATAGTTGAACAGAAGCCACACTATGCAAAGCCTTGTACATACAACTCTGAACTTCATCTACTAGCAATAGGTAGCCAGTGAAAATTTAAATGCCAAGGCATGTCATAACCATACCTGTACTTATAAAATATCATTCTACTGGTGAGGACATAGTTTATGGGACAGATGTACAAGTGGGCCTAGGCAAAAAAAGGCAAGATAGTGGCAGAGGAAATGGAGTTATGTGAATGTTTCTACCCATATTTGAGAAATATAATCAACAAGACTTGGGTATGCACTGTACATGAGGAAGAATATAAGAGAGAGAGAGAGATAGATTGAGAGAGAGAGAGATTGAGAGAGAGAGAGAGAGAGGTTAGTGATGAGTCTGAATTTCACATGGAAGCAGACAGGAATCCCATTTGTTGAGATGTTATACTCTAGAAGAGAAGACCTTTGGGGGTTGAAGTTTAGTTTTGAGTGAGTAAGGTTTAAGGCGCCCGTGCAAAATCAAAGTCAATTAACATACAAAACTTACAAGTCAAGCTAAAAATGGAAGTATGACTTGGGTGAACAGAGTTATAAAGCAATAGCTAGAAAGAGAGAGAGATACATGAGCCAGGGAGCTCATCCCAAACTGGAGAGAGTGTGGTGTATTTGAAGTTCCAGTAAAAAATCCAGTAGGGGAGAGAGCTTGAATCAATGTGGTGTAGAACTTGTGTTGATATATTTTTGTCTGAGGAAAAGATGATATAAATGACTAATATGGTGCATGAATGACACAGAGACATGAATGACATGCATGACATTAAAGGATTTCTAGAGACTCAGCAGTTCAGATTAGGAGACCAGGATACCGAATACCAAGGAATGAAGAAATGAACTTATGAAGAAGCTTCCAGATGGAGCCTCCAGGCACTAGCTGAGTGAAAACTTCAGAAAAAGTTTGTCTCATATGGCCTATGGTAGATTGAATTTTTACTGTCATCTGGTGGCTGAGGAGTATAATTGGTACCCTCTGAAAAGTCTAGTGAGGCAAACTTTAGGTCAACCAACATTTATCTCTGATGAGCTTATAAAAAGTAATAAAATCAATCACATCAGTTCTAGGTATAACAAACCTGGGCAGGTGACAAATGGCAAATTTCATATCATTAATAACAGTAGGTATATATTTTGGTACTCTTAGGAGCAGAAAGGTTGAAAAGAATCCTTGATTCTTCCCCTGCCTTAGCTCCTTTCCCAATATTGCTGTCATCTTTAACCACACTGCCACATAACCTCCACTACCATCACGGCCTTCTTCACCACTGTCAGAATCACTCTTACCAATATCGCCATCACTATCATCATCACTGCCAACACCACATTTACCACCCACCACTACTACCACCGTCTATCATCATCATCACTGTCACCATGTCATTAATTTACACTCATACATTGCACATTCACAATAATGAATTCTGTTTGTTATTGCATTTGCATACTTGTACATAAATTCAGAAACACTGGGTATCTCCTGTATGCCTACTGCTATGCCAAATTTTAATCACAAAGAACAGGCACAGTCACTGATTTCCAGAAACTTAAAATTGACTGATTGAAACAGACAAATGAACTGTACAATGTCATGTATTTTTAAAATTTTATTTAAAAGGAAAAAGAGAAAAACACAAAACAAAACAAAGCGGTGTAAGGGTACAAGTAATACAGATCTACAAAAACCCAGTAAGAAATCACCAGTTAATAGATTACATATTATCATCTTAGAGATAGTTGCTCAAATAACAGAATCAAAGCATACAAAGTGGACATTCAAACAGTGAGACTGCAAACAGTTGTGTTCAATGATCCAACCAAAAACATTAATATGGTCAGCTATTTAACACCCCTAAGCACACTTGCTGTTGTACCCTTTAGAGCTCTTTTTTTCCCTCTCTTTTTTACCACAAAATTTACACATTTTGGGTTTTATTATTCCTTAGTTCTTATTACTTTTTTGGGGGGGGGAGGGAATAAAGTCAAATATGGCAAAACAAAGCTGTCAGTCAAAACCAAGGATAGACATAGCACATGATGTAAAACAGAGTACAAGGTTATCAACAATGTTTCTTGTTTTCTTAAAAAGAATTGTCTATCTCATTATATATTATAAAGTTGAACAAAACAGTAGAGAACAAGACCAATAAAACTTAAGCATTGCAAACATTACAGGACTTCCAAAGGAGACAATAGTCGAACCAGAATGGGCATCTTAGTGAATCTTATTGCCTTCAAAGGAATTGCCTATACCCTCAAACTTGATACTATCATACAGAATGGAACAGAGTCTAATCAGTCAAAACAAGATCGTGGGAGTATTACAGGACTTCAAAACAAGTTAATAGGAAATCAAAAAAAGTTACTATTATATATGCTGTTAATTTTCCCCCTTAATTAAAACAAACATAAGAAATAACTAAATAATTTTTTTTAAAGAATAAGGGAGAGATTGAGATAAAAGAGGACATAACAATATAACAATACTGGTCAAAGCATGACTGTTTCAGCAACCTAGTTCTTCACCACCAAATAACCCGACTTAATAGTAGTTACCATAGTGTCTGTCTTTTTCCTTGAAATATTTGAATAAAACTTCATATACTCTAGCTTCAAATATTTCCATATCAAGAAGCCCAGAATAAAGCCTTTCCAATTAATAAGTGAAAACTTTATAAGGCTTCAATTTTATAATGGGGAATCATGATTACCACATATTTTTATATATTTGAATCACTACTTACATTAGGGAAACTATTCGGTATTCACACATGCGAGATTGATTTATTTCACTTATGAGTATGGTCTCAAGCTGCGCCCATTTATTGATAAATATCTCAATGTGATCCTTCTTTATAGCTGAATAATATTCCATTGTATAGAAATACCACAACTTTTTTATCCATTCTTCAGTTGATGGACACTTGGGTTGTTTCCAAGATCTGGTGATTAAAATTGTGCTGCTATAAACATAGGTGTACATATATCACTGTGGTATGATGCTTTCAGTTCTTCTGGGAATATGCCTAGAAGTGGAATAGCTGGAATAAATGGGACTTCCAATCCCAGCTTTTTGAGAAATCTCCGGACTGACCCACAAAGGCTGCACCAGTCTACACACCCACCAACAGTGCAGGAGAGTTCCTTTTTCCCCACAGCCTCTCCAGCATTTGTTGTTGTTGGTTTTCTTGATCCTGGCCATTCTTTCAGGAGTGAGATGGTATCTCAGTGTGGTTTTAATTTGCATTTCTCTAATGACCAATGATGATGAACATTTTTTCATGTATTTATTTGCATTTGCGTTTCTTCTTTTGAGAAGTGCATAGTCACCTCAGATGCCCATTTTTGGTTTGGATCTTTGAATTTTGGGGGTCTGAGTTTTTTTTAATTCTTTATATGCTATAGACAAGAGTCCCTTGTCTGAGAGAGAGAGTTCACTAAAATCTTTTCCCAGTTTGTGGGTTTTCTTTTCACTATGCTGGAGATTTCTTTTGACATGCAGAAACTTTTTAATAAGAAGTGGTCCCAGTTATTGATTCTGGGAAGTATTTCCTGTGCGGTTTGAGTCCTGTTCATGAATTTTCTACCTACTCCTATGTCTTCAAGGTTTCTACCCAATTTTTCTTCCAGTAGATTTAGTGTTTCTGTTTCAATATTCAGATCTTTGACCCATTTAGATTTTAATTTAGTACATGGTGATAGACGTGGGTCTAGCTTTAGTTTTCGGCAAATGGAGAGCCGGTTTTTCCAGCACCATTTATTAAAGAGACTGTGTTCTTCCAGTGAAACTGCTTGGCTCCTTTATCAAAGATAAGGTAGTTGAGTGTGTTTGTAGTTGTGGTTGTATCTTCTAATCTATTCCATTGATCTTCGGCTCTGTTTTGATTCCAATACCATGTTGATTTTACTACTGTTGCTTTGTAGTATAACTTCAAGTCAGGGATTGTGATGCCTCCTGCTTTGTCTTTGCTGCTTAGAATTGCCTTTGCTATTCTAGGTCTCTTCTGGTTCTAGATGAAATTTAGGAGTGATTTCTCTAGATCTATAAGGTATGTTGACGGTATTTTTATTGTGATTGCATTGAATCTGTATAACAGTTTTGGGAGAATGGCCATTTTCACAATGTTTGTTCTTCCTATCCATGAGCAAGGGATGACGTTCCATTTTATGAGATCATCGTCAATTTCTTTTTTCAGTGTATTATAATTTTCACTGTATAAGTCTTTCACTTCTTTCATAAGAGTAATTCCTAAATATTTCAGGTTTTTGCTTGCTAATGTGAAGAGTGTAGTTTCTCTTATTTCCCTCTCTGTGATTTTGTTGTTTGTGTATAGGAATGCTATTGATTTCTGAGTACTGATTTTGTATGCAGCCACATTACTGAATTTATTTATTGTATCTAAGAGTCTTTCAATGGAGTTTAGGGGGTCTTCTATGTAGAGTATCATGTCATCTGCAAACAATGATAATTTAACTTCTTCTTTTCGTATCTTTACCCCTTTTATTTCTCTGTCTTGCCTAATTGCTCTGGCTAGTACTTCCAGTACTATATTAAATAGGAGTGGTGATAAAGGACATCCTTGTCTTGTGCCTGATTTTAAAGTAAAGACTTTCAATTTTTGGCCATTTAGTATGATGCTGGCTCTTGGTTTGTCATAAATGGCCTTTAGTATATTGAGGTAAAGACCATCTATTCCAATTTTATGTAAAGTTCTTATCATGAATAAATGTTGGACCTTATCGAAGGCTTTTACTGCATCTATAGAAATGACCATGTGATTCTTATTTTTGGCTTTATTGATATGGTGGATTACATTTATTGATTTACGTATGTTGAACCATCCTTGCATTCCTGGGATGAATCCCACTTGGTCGTGGTGTATAATCTTCTTGATGATTTGCTGCATCCTATTTGCCAATATTTTATTGAGGATTTTTGCATCTGTGTTCATTAGGGAGATCGGTTTATAGTTCTCTTTTTTAGTTGGGTCTTTCTCAGGTTTTGGTACTAGAGTAATATTTGCTTCCAGGAATGTCTTAGGAAGGATTGCTTCCCTTTCAATTTCATTGAATAGTTTGAGGAGTATCGGCATTAGGTCTTCTTTGCATTTCTTGTAGAATTCTGCAGTGAATCCATCTGGGCCTGGGCTCTTCTTTGTAGGTAAGGACTTAATTACATTTTCAATTTCTTTAACAGAGATTGGGTTATTCAACAGTTTTACATCCCCTTGATCTAGCTTTGGTACTTCATATGTTTCTAAGAATCTGTCTATTTCTTCTGTGATATCAAACTTTTGAGAATAGAGGTTTTCGAAATAGGTGTTGATGATCTTCTGTATTTCTTTTGGGTCTGTAGTGATTTCACCTTTTTCATTTCTTATTGCATGAATTTGAGCTTTCTTTTCCCTTTTTAAAATAAGGTTGGCTAGGGGCTTATCGATTTTATTTATTCTTTCAAAGAACCAACTCTTTGATTCGTTGATTCTTTGGATTGTTTTCTTAGTCTCTATTGCATTGATTTCTGCTCTGATTTTTATAATTTCCTCTCTTCTTTTGGCTTTGGGCTTGACTTGCTCTTCTTTTTCTAGCTGTTTGAGGTGTAGCATCAAGTTGTTTATTTGTATTCGTTCTGTTTTCCTGATGTGGGAATTCAGTGCAATAAATTTTCCTCTCAGCATGGCTTTCATTGCATCCCACAGATTCCGGTAAGTTGTATCTGCATTTCATTTTCTTTTAGGTATTGTTTAATTTCTTCTTTAATTTCTTCTGTAACCCACTGATTACTCAAGAGTGTGTTATTCAGTTTCCATGTGTTTGTGGGATTTTTGCAGTATCTTTTATCATTAATTTCTAATTTCAGAGCGCTATGATCCGATAACATGCAAGGGATGATTTCAACTCTTTTGCATTTGTTTAAATATGTTCTGTGAGCTAATATATGGTCTATTTTAGAGAATGATCCATGTACTGCTGAGAAGAATGTGTATTCTGATGTTGTTGGGTGGAACATTCTGTATATGTCTATCAAATCCATTTGTTCGCAGGTGTGATTCAGTTCTGTTCTTTCTTTGCTCATTTTCTGTCTGGTTGATCTGTCCCTTGGTGTCAATGGCGTATTAAGGTCTCCTGTTACAATTGTGTTAATGATAATTTGAGTTTTCATTTCTGTTAATAGTTGTTTTATATAACTGGGTGCTCTGGAGTTTGGTGCATATATATTTAAGATAGTTATCCCTTCCTCTTGGAGTTTTCCCCTAACGAGTATGTAGTGACCTTCTTTGTCCTTTATGGTCATTGTTGGTTTAAAGTTCACGTTGTCTGCAAACAGAATGGCTACTCCTGCCTTTTTTTGAATTCCTGCTGCGTGAAGTATTGTTTTCCATCCTTTGACTTTCAGTCTGTGAGTATCCTTCTGGGTTAGATGGGTTTCCTGTAAACAGCATATGGTTGGATTTTGTTTCTTGATCCATTCTGCTAGTCTGTTTCTTTTGATTTGTGCATTGAGACCATTTACATTAATGGTTATTACTGTTAAATGCTGGTTTATTGTTGACATGTTATCTCTCTGCTGTTGCATCTTTATCTTTCTGTTCTGTTTAATTATCTGCTTTGCTTAGTGGTTTTTTCCTTTGTGTATCTAAACTGTCTTTCAATATTTTTTGCAGGGTTGGTTTGGTGTTCATGAAGTTCTTCAGCTGTTCTTTGTCATGGAAGTATCGTATTTCACCATCAATTTTAAATGATAGTTTTGTAGGATATATCAGTCTAGGTTGGAAATCATTTTGCTTTAGAATTTGGAATACTTCACTCCATGCTCTTCTTGACTTTATTGTTTGTGCTGAGAAGTCTGCTGTGATTCTGATAGGTTTTCTTTTATAAGTGATCTGTCTTTTCTCTCTGACAGCTTTTTTTTTTTTTTTTTTTTTTTTTTGTCTTTTTCATTTTTATCGGTACCGGGGATCAAACTCACGACCGCCTGCTTGCAAGGCAGGTGCTTATGCTGCTGAGCTAAACTCCCAGGCCCCTCTCTGACAGCTTTTCATAATCTATTCTTGTGTTGGATTTCTGGGGGATGGTGATTATTATATGTCTGGGTGTAGTTTTATTTTGGTTATGACTACTTGGAGTTGTATATGCTTCACTGATTGTGATGTCGGTTTCTGATCTCATGCTTGGGAAATTTTCAGCTATTACTTCTCTAAATATCCTCTTGACATCCTTTATGTTGTCTCCTTCTTTTTCATTAATCCCTATCATTCTTATGTTATTTTTCTTTGCATCGTCTTGCAGTTGTTGAATTGTTGTTTCCTGATTCCTTGTTATTTTTAAAAGATCTTTCCTTTCCTGTTCACTAGCTGCAATCCTGTCTTCATGGTCTGAAATTCTATCTTCACTTTCATTAAGGTGGTTTTTACAACTTTCAGTGGAGTTATTTATTTCCTGTTTATCTCTGTGCATCTGCATTATGTATTCTGTTTGTTTCTTATATTGCTCATCTAGGAATTCTATCTTTTTTTTAGTTCCTTCAATTTTTTATCTGTGTTTTCTTTAGATATATTCAGAATCTCTTTCATTTCTTTTATCATTTCTTCTTTCACCTGGAAGATTATTTCGAGTTTGAATTTCTTTAAAGCTTCCTGGAGTTGCTTGTTAATTTCAATAGCTATTGTGTCCAATATTTGAGGTGAATGGCACATATTTTCTTCTATATACAGTGCTCCTAGGGTTTCTTGAGATGGGCTGGAGGTTTGAGATTGTAATTTGGTGTTTCATTTTGTTATTTTCCTATATTTCTGTGTTTCAAGTGTTATTTGAAAGCTTCCTCAGGATCTGTTGGAAATCCCCTTCTATGTTTGCAGCTACTGAGACTCTGGCACCATGCTACCCGAAGCCACTGGGCCTGCAGAACCAGTGGCCCTCCTCTGCCTGCTCAGAACTCTGCAGTTCCAGACAAGCTGGGCCTCAAGTACACTGTGCGCCCACCTGCCTGTTGGAAGCTCCACAGCTCTCCAATCGCAGCCGGGATGTGGAGGCAGATGTAGAAGCCTCAAACCCACCTCTCCACTTCACTGCACCTGGAAGCCTGGAGGGACCCAAACAGTCTGCGCTCTGGGCTGAGTGTGCTGAGCACTCACCACAGGCTGCAGGGTCTCTGGAACCTGAGATGCTACCCCACCCGCCGAGACATCCACAGTCCTCCAGACACACGGGGTGGCCGATGCAGGCGCCCCAGATCCGCCCAGCCCCTCCTTTGCACACAGATGGCTAGGTGCGGGAGGCCCAAACAAGCTGGGCTCCAGGGATAGTGTGGGCCTGCCCACCCGTTGGAAGCTCAGCAGTTCTTCAAGTGCAGCCGGAATGGGCAGGTGGATGTAGAGGCCTTAAGCTCACTTCTCCACTTCACTGCACCTGGAAGACTGGAGGGTCCCGAACAGTCTGGGATTTGGGCAGAGTGCGCTGAGCACCCACCACAGGCCGTGGTGCCTCTGGAACCTGCGATTCCTCCCTGCTTGCTGAGATATCCACAGTCCTCCAGACACATGGTGAGGCTGATGCAGGCGCCCCAGATCCGCCCAGCCCCCCTCGGCACACCGACTGCGAGGCGCGGGAGTCCCAAACAGGCTGGGCTCTGGGGATAGCGTGGGCCCGCCCACCTGTTGGAAGCTCAGCAGTTCTCCAGGTGCAGCCGGGATGGGGAGACAATGTCATGTGTTGAGTGTTATAATTAACACTTGTGAAATTCACAAATAGGTCAGTTAAAATGAGGAATGCCAGGAGCATCATGGTGAAGGTAACTATGATAATAATTCTTTAAGTAGAATTGTGTGTCAGATGCACACAATACTTGAGCAATGGAAGGAAATAAGGCTAGACCTGGAAGGATTTTATGATATGAGCAAAAGAGGATCTTAAAAGTCAGTTTTTAAAGACATGAGGGAATCACTGAAGGTTGTTACACAGGGGGGAAGTTTTACTAATAGCTAATATCTGTGGATACTACATTACCCACCAAGCCTGATGAGCTCATTGATCTCTCTATAATGCCATGTGACATCAGCATAATATACCACCTGAGATCATCATATGTCCTTGTGCAACTTTACAGGCGTTAAGAGCATTCCACTTATGTATGTGATTTGGACATATGATAGAATCACTTCAGTGAAGTACATAAGGATAATTCTTTCAGAAGTTCCTTATATTCCTAGTTCTTTGTGTTCTCAGCTAGGAATTTTGAAAGGAATAAGCAGACAATTACTGAAAATGAAAATTTACTCCATCTCTGTTGCCATTGTTATCAAGAATGTCTTGCCTTTTCTAACACGGAAGCTTTTGCCAATAAATTCTGTGGACTTTTGATGTATGCCAATTTACAGAATTTTGTCATTGCTTATGAATAAAATTGTGGCAGAAACTGTTTATGATATTGAGGACTCTAGATGAACATTTTTTTTGATTATTAACCAGAAACAGGGCAGACCACTACTAATGTCATTATATGATGTCCCAGAAGGAGGCTGGGATTTCCTGTAGATCAGGATGGCTTACGTGGTAGACATTTGAGGAGGAGAGCACAGACATTTCCCTCTTAATAACTACCAATAACTACTTGTCTCTTAGTCTATTGCTCTATCCATGTTTCATTCCAATAAAGCTATTCAATAACTCCTTTATTGCTGTTTTGTTTTCAGTAGTGGTTCTCAAAGTTGGTTTGTGATCCCTGGGAGACCTGAGACTTTTGGTGAGTTCTGTAGAGTCAAAATTACTTTTACAATCATATTGAAACATTATTCGGCTTACACATCAAATTCTCTAGGAATGTGCAGTAGAATTTTCTAGAAACTACATGATGCATTATATCATAAGAGATTAAAAGTAGAAACAAACATGAAATTCAGCTATGTTCTAAGCCAGATAGTAAAGAGCTCACAAGAATGTAAAGCAATGATACTCTTCTATATATTTATAAATGTATAATATTATTATATTTTAAAATAGAATCTAATATTTCCATTAACATGTAGTGGGATTGTCATTATTATTATTATTTTAAAATAAGTTGAACAAATATTTTTAAAAGCTTTAGCTCTAATTTCTAATATAGTAAATATCAATTGCTATAATCTTTAAAGAAGCTTCTTGGGATTCTTTACAAATTGTAAGAGTGTAAAGGAGTCTCGAGACTGAAAGGTTTGAGAATTGTACACTAGAGAATACACTAGGCAATTTTTCTGTGTCTTTAAGAGGTTGAATGCATATCTTGGTTTGTTTGTGTCCTCTCCTTTTTTCCCTGATAAAGGAAACAGAGGTAACAGAAATATGTGTTTGAAGGTGCCTGGTCTCCTGGTGTCAAATCGTCTTGCCTGTATAGTTGGGCTATTTCCTTGGTAACTAATCTGTAGCTGTCACTAGTGACCTATTAACAGCCTCCCTTGGCCAGTGGGATTCCAAAGGGCAATGACTACCTGGGAATAATTAGGAACTTGGTAAGGAAGTTTCCTGAGGCAGGAAATTGGTTCCTCTGGAACTTATTAAACATTCCACAGTCAAGAGCATGAAAACACTTACTGAAATTAGTTACAGCATTTGGGTCTTCTGGGATCATTTACCAAGGGTGAATAGTTCCAGGAGTCAGGGACTCTGAGTTCATTCTTGAAGTTTTAGGTGTCAGCTTTAAGGGAGCAATTAGGTTAAAATGACTCCTGAGCTTCTAATGAAGCCACACTTTAAGTCTTTCCCTAGAGTTAGTAGTAAGGGTGTGAGATGTAATTAAAGTCTACTTTACATCCAGATGTTTCTCTTCACTGAGTTTCTTTTACCAGGGAAGACTTTAGCAATAGTTACAGAGTCTTACTGAACCTGGAGCGGCAGGCAGATTGGGAAGCCTTAAGACAGGGTCAGCTGATTAGAAATTCTGAAAACTTAGTCAGGCTCAGCTCAGTAAAAACTGATAAAGATTTCTCTGAATAATGCTTTGAGGTGTTATGACTTTGTTCAATGTAAGCACATGAATCTAAAATAAAAATGAGCAAATATATAAGCAAAATGCATTTTTTCCAGAAAACAAAAATGCTGAGGCCTCAGTAAAGTAAGAGAAAAGAACAAAAAGCAGACCCCAGAGGTCTCCACCTCAGTGACTCCTCCACTCCTTCACGTCTCCGTGAAGACGCCCTGTCCAAGGACAGCCTGAGGATCCTAACTCTGTATAAGAAAATCCTAGGCCCTTACAGAATGTCAGGTAGGACAGACAGAATGGCGCTGCTATCGTTTCCTCTTCCTGAACCTCATTCAAATGCTTTACAGAGTACTGGAGATGGAAAATAATTTGAGTTCCAGAAATTACATACAGAAGAGCACGAGCAGACAGGGAGAACAGTTAAATGTAAGCTTTCAAGAAAAATTTAAAAGCATGAAAATAAAGAGTTATTGGAGTGCCTTCTGTGAGATAGACACTTTGTGCTCTCTCCTTTAGGGCTTGTTACAGCCCGATAGTTTGGGTACTGCTATTACTTTCATATTACACCTGGGGAGACTTAGCTGTGGAAAGTGTGAATACATTGCCTGAGATTAAGTGGCAGACAGGGAAAGAGCAAATTTTCCCTTTTAACTCCAAGTACCAGTATTTTTTTTTTTTTTTACCATAGTCTACATTTATGTCCCATTTATTTCTTCATTCAACATTTATGGAGGTGCCACTCCATGCTAGTCATTAAGGAGCCAAAACAGATATCATGCTTATCCATATGCAATGCACTATGAACAGCTAAAGACACAAATAAAATAATCACATAAACCAGTATACAAACCAAAGTAGATGTTTGAAGGAGTATTTCATAAAAAAATCAAAGAATGTCTATCTTCTATTCATGTGTGTATTTTATTTTATTTTAATTTTATTTTGTAGTACTGGGAATTGAACTCAGGACTTTATACTTGCCAGGCAGATGTTTAAGCCACTGAGCTATAGCCTCAGCTTCTATCTCCTATTTATGTATCTTGATGTAGATGGGAGATGTCAAGAAAGGTAACTCCAGGAAAGTGCTATGCACACTAAAATGTGAAGTTTGTGTAGGATTTTAACTGGTGAGTTTGTTGAGAGGGAGAGAGAGAGAGAGAAAGAGAGAGAGAGAGAGAGAGAGAGAGAGAGAGAGAGAGAGAGAGTTTGTTCTAGTAAGAAACAACAAAAATTCTATGATAGAAAAAGTAAATTCCAGGCAAAGAACCTGAAGATCAGTGTGTGTGACACAGGATGACTGAGTAACTATTGGCACTAGACATGATAGAGCTAGCCATACAAAAGGCTGTGTTACTATATTCTGCTTGTGATGTTTTGACCTGTTTTATGTGACAAATATTTCAGGCATAGAGGGTACAAAACAATGTAATGAATATTTATATCATCATTATCAACCAAAATAAAACATTATAATAGAACAACATTCTTGAATAATATAGTTTCAGTTATATTTGAAGATTCTTACATTCTCATAATGACATTGAAAAGTTTTAAGCCAAGGGTAGATGTGAACAGATTTGTGTTTTTGAGAAGACAAATTTGTGTTTGTGTTTGGAGAAGATTCAGAGTAGACCATAGTTTAGATGGAAACTCATGGATATGGGGATTTCAGCTAAGTCCAAGGCTTTCCAGGTGAGCGGTGTGGTGTGCGGGCCTGGCAAGGGGGCAAAGGAGATGGAAAGAATAGAAGACAGGGAGGTATTAGGATGAAACTGGCGTGACTGATAGAGAAGGGTTGGCTAAGGGGTTGTGTGGGGCTGAAGTAATCTCTCATTAAAGAATCAATCAAACAAACAAATAAATAGATATCAGCCTTAAAGAAGGATACATTTAAGTCATTTGTAGGGAAATGGATGGATCCTGAGACCATAATGTTAAGTGAAATAAATCAGACACAGAAGATTAAATATAGCATGGTTTCTCTTCTATGAGAAACTAAAATATAGTTTGAAGAACAAAAAAAGGAAAGTTAATAGAAAATAAGGTAGTAGACTTTTTGGAGATGAGGAAGGGGATTTTGGGAAAGGGAGAGAGGGGAAAATTATGAGGAAAAAGAAGAAAAATGATCAAGATATGATACATGTGTATATACATATTTTCCCCAGAATAAATGATTATTATGGATTACAAACATATACAAATTTACTTTTTTTCTATTTTTCATTCTGTATTGGATCTTTTCCTAATGATTTCCTACCTTGCTTGCTGGAGTATATATATCCTGGAGTAGTTATTTCCAAAAGAATCTAAGAACAGTAAATTTTCTGATACCTTGCATGTTTTAAAATGCATTGTTTTATATTTCCAATTAATACTAATTTGATGGATGTAGTTTAGGTTCAAAATTCGCTTTCTTTAGAACTTTGAGGATGTTATTTTGTTTTAATGTTGAAAAATGTTAAAAAGAAGTGTGCAAGTAATCCTTTTTTCTTTTTTTGAGTCAAACTGCATTTTCTTTTAAGAAATATACTTTTATTGGTGTTCTGAAATTTATCCAAAAGTCTAGATTTGGACTTCTGTTAAACTCACCATACTTATCACTCATTGGGACTTTAAAACCTCAGGATTTTTGTGCATTTTTCAACTGCATGAAATTTTCTTTTTTTTAAATTGATGTATATTTGAACACATTTATAGGGTACAGTATGATAATTTGACACGTTATACAATGTGTAACATTCAAGCTCTGGTAACAAGGACCTCTACTTCCTCAAACAGTAATCATTTCTGTATTGGAAACTTTTACTTCTTTTCTAGTTATTTTGAAATTTCCATAAACTGTTTTAAGTTTTGCTTAGTGCTTCTTATCTAATTTCCATTTATCCCATTCTCCTTGTCCTTCCTAGTCTTTAGTGGCCACTATTCTATTCCATTCTTTTAAGAGATGGACTTTTTAATTTGCAGAAATTAATGAGAACATCTGGTATTTGTTTATGTCTAGCTTATTTTACTTAGCATATAGGTCCATAGTTGTATGAAAGTTCCTTAAAGTTATCTTCAATTATTTCTTCCCTGTTTTCTTTCTCCGCTCCTGTAGGAACTCCACTCAAAGAGGAGTTGAGTTTCTGTATTTATCTTTCATATATCAGCTTTTGTATTGACAGTCTTTTCATCTATATTACTTTTTGGGGAGACTAATTCAGTTGTTTCTTGTCCATTAATTCTTTCTTCAGCCATGCTCTTTTTCTTAGTCTATTCTATTACCTAAACAGTTTTCAAATATTTTTAAATCAGAAAGATTTTAAAGTATTTTTTGTTTAATGGAGATCTCATCTCAGTAATATGTGATCATAATAGCTGAAGTAATTTTAAGGTCTATTGCTTTGAGATTTGTTTTATTAGGTAGAAACTTTTCTGTTTATGAAATTGGATTTTGCCTTTTAAGGCACAGATTTTTCTTAAATACTTGATAGTTCTTGATTCAATATAGCGTTAATGAGCTTTTCTTCATTGTTTGGAGGAGCAGGATAAGTTTTATTGAATGTGTCCATCAATGTTTTTTGATTGCTGATATAATCTATCCATCTTTGTTTTCCCACCTCAGCTGGAAAACTACCCTGAATTTCTGTTCCACACTCATTCCTTCATTCTCCCAGGGAGTGAGATTGTGACCTTGTGCTCAGCAGAAGTAGAAGAAAAGTGATTGGCTAGCTGTTGTCTAGTCCTCAGGTAATCTTCTCAATCATCACTTCTCCTACCTCTTTTCTGCTGCTTGTATCCACTGATTCTGAACTTAGGGCTTCCCTAAGCCTTTTCTAACTCTTCTTGTAGTTTTATGTTGCATTTTCCCCATTTTTCTGCATCAAATTAGATTGATCATACAGACAAAATGGTAGTTTAATTGCTTCATTTTTACATTGTCTTCCTCAGGGTACTCTCTCCACTCCTGCCTTGGTAGCAGCAGAATGACTGTTACAGGAATGGATCTTCCAGAATACACTTCAAGCCAACTTGGCATATATGGGGTACAGATGTGTGCCTGTTGCCTCCAGGAACAAAATTTATATGATTATTTATATGATTTTTTATATGATTATTCCATGGAAACATTTTTAAAGAGTGCTATGATGTGAAGAAGACTGGAAAGTAGTCCCGAACAGTGTGCAAAATAATCCCTTTCATTTATATTTTTCATATTATTTTATATAAAATGGCTGTAATAGTACATTACACTAGCAAATTATTTTTATTTGTGGTTATATATTTTTTCATCATTATAATTTTTTGTTTTTTTTCTTTCTTTTAAAAAAATTTTATTTAAAGAAGAAAAAAAACAAAACAGTAAAAGGACACAAGTAATACAGAATTTCAAAAAAATAATAAGAAATCACTAGTTACTAGATTACATATTGTCACCTTAGAAATAGTTGATCAAATAACAAAATTAACCATACAAAGTGGACATTCAACCAGTGAGAATGCAAACAGTTGTGTTCAATGATCCAACAAAAACTCAGTAATATGGTCATCTATCTTACACACCTAAACACACTTGCAGTTGTATTCTTTAGAGCACTTTCTTTTCCTCTCTTTTTTACAATAACAATTACACATTTTGGGTTTTATTACTCTCACAGTGCTTATTAATTTTTATTTGAAAGAGAATAAAACCAAATGTGACAAAACAAAGCAGTCAGTCAAAACAAAGGATAGATGTAGTACATGATGTAAAAACAGAATGCAAGGTAATCAACAATGGTTACCATAATGCCTCTTGCTACCTTAAAAAGAATTGCCTATATCATCAGGTATAATAAAATTGAGCAAAACAGTACAGAACAAAACCAATAAAACATAAACATTGGAGACATTACAGGACTTCAAAAGAAGATAATAGTCAAACCAGAGAGGGCATCATAGTGAATCTTATTGCCTTCAAATTAGTTGCCTATACCGTCAAACTTGATACTATTGAACAAAACAGAATAGAGTAAAATCAGTCAAAACAAGATGGTGAGAGCAACACAGGGCTTCAAATCCAGTTAATAGGAAATCAAAGAAGTTACTATAATATATTCTGCTAATTTTTAAAAAAATTTTCCCTTAATTAAAAAAATAAATAAATTTTTAAAAAGGATGAGATAAAAGAGGACATAACAACATAACAATACAAGTCAGAACAGAATAATTTAAGCGACATAGTGTTTCACCACAAGATAACCTGACTTAATAGTAGTTAACCTAGTGTCTCTTTCCTTGAAATATTTGAGTATAACTTCGTATACAATAGCATCAAACATATCACAACAGTGTGAAACCATTCAAGAGGATGAAAGTGTTACAAGGTATTTAGAACCAGCTAACAGAAAACAAACAATGGTTTCTATATTATCTCTTTACCTATAAAAATTTTGTTTATACTATCACATAATTAAAATCCAATAAGATACAACATGATAAAATCAATGGAGACAGAAGAACAACAGTTTGATGGGACTCCAAAACAAGATGATATTAAATCAGCACTAGCTATTATGATGTCTTGTTTTCTTCAAAATAGCTGTTCACATCATCACAGACAATAAAATCAAATAGCCTAGAATACAACCATTCCAATAATGAGTGAAAACTTTATAAAGCTTCAAATACATATAATAGGGAATCATGATTACCACATACGTTTATGTATTTATATCACTTCTTACACTAGGGAAACTATTTGATATTCATAAATGTGAGTTTGATTTATTTTACTTATGAGTATGGTCTCAAGCTGTGCCCATTCATTTATAAATATCTCAATGTGATCATTCTTTATATGGCAATTACAAATTGTGCTTGCTATACACTTGGGTGCACATACATCACTGTGGTATGATGATTTCAGGTCTTCTGGGAATATGCCTAGAAGTGAGATAGCTGGAACAAATGGGACTTCCAGTCCCAGCTTTTTGAGAAATCTCCAGACTGACCTCCACAATGGTTGCACAGTCTACACTCCCACCAACAGTGCAGGAGCGTTCCTTTTTCTCCACAGCCTCTCCAGCTTTTGTTGGTGGTGGTTTTCTTGATCCTGGCCATTCTTTCAGGAGTGAGATGGAATCTCAGTGTGGTTTTCATTTGCATTTCTCTAATGACTAATGATGATGAACATTTTTTCATGTGTTTATTTGCCATTTGTATTTCTTCTTCTGAGAAGTATGTATTCATCTCAGATGTCCATTTTTGGACTGGATCTTTGAAGTTTGGGGGTCTGAATTTTAAAAATTTTTTATGTGCTTTAGACAGAAGTCCTTTGTCTGAGGGAGAGTTCACTTAGATTTTTTGCCCAGTTTGTGGTTTTCTTTTCACTACGCTGCGGATTTCTTTTGACATGCAGAAATTTTTAATATGAGATAATCCAAGTTATTGATTCTGGGAAGTATTTCCTGTGCGGTTTGAGTCCTGTTCATGAATTCTCTATCTACCGCTATGTCTTCAAGATTTTTACCCAATTTGTTTTCCAATAGATTTAGTGTTTCTGTTTTAATATTCAGATCTTTGATCCATTTAGATTTTAATTTAGTACATGGTGATAGGCATGGGTCTAATTTTAGTTTTCAGCATATGGAGAGCCAGTTTTTCCAACACCATTTATGAAGGAGACTGTCGTTCTTCCAGTGAGCATTTTTGGCCCCTTTATTAATGATAAGGTGGTTGAGTGTGTTTGTAGTTGTGATTGTATCTTTCAATCTACCATTGATCTTTGGCTCTGTTTTGATTCCAGTACCATGTTGATTTTACTACGGTTGCTTTGTAGTATAATTTCAAGTCAGGGATTGTGATGCCTCCTGCCTTGCCTTTGCTGCTTATGACTGTCTTGGCGATTCTAGATCTCTTCTCGCTCCAGATGAATTTTAGAAGTGATTTCTCGAGATCTATGAAGTATGTTGATGGTTTTTTTTTTAATTGGGATTGCATTGAATCTGTATAAAAGTTTTGGGAGAATGGCCCTTTCTTCCTATCCATGAGCAAGGGATGTCTTTCCATTTTCTGAGATCGTCTTCAATTTCTTTTTTCAGTGTATTATAATTTTCCCTGTATAGGTCTCTCACTTCTTTCATGAGAGAAATTCCTAAATATTCCATTTTTTGGTTGCTAGTGTGAAGGGTGTGGCTTGTCTTATTTCTCTGTCAGTAATTTTGTTGTTAGTGTATAGGAATGCTATTGACTTTTGAGTATTCATTTTGTATCCAGCAACATTACTGAATTTATTTATTGTATCTAAGAGTCTTTCGATGGAGTTTTGGGCGTCTTCTATGTAGAGTATCATGTCATCTGCAAACAATGATAATTTAACTTCTTCTTTTCCTATCTTTACCACTTTTGTTTCTCTCTCTTGTCTAATTGCTCTGGCTAGTATTTCCAGTACTATATTAAATAGGAGCAGTAATAAGGGACATCCTTGTCTTGTGCCTGATTTTAAAATAAAGGCCTTCAGTTTTTGGCCATTTAGTATGATACTGGCTGTTGGTTTGTCATAGATGGCCTTTAATATTTTGAGGTAAAGACCATCTATTCCAATTTTATATAAAATTCCTAGTATAAATGAATGCTGGACCTTCTCAAAAGATTTTTCTGCATCTATAGAAATGATCATGTGATTCTTATTTTTGGCTTTATTGATATGGTAGATTACATTTATTGATTTACATATGTTGAACCATCCCTGCCTACCTGGGATGAATCCCACTTGATCATGGTTTATAATCTTCTTGATGATTTGCTGCATCCTGTTTGCCAATATTTTATTGAGAATTTTTGAATCTGTATTAATTAGGGATATTGGTCTATAGTTCTCTTTTTTATTTGGGTCTTTCTCAGGTTTTGGTACTAGAGTAATATTTGCTTCCAGAATGACTTAGGAAGGATTGCTTCCCTTTCAATTTCATTGAATAGTTGGAGGAGTGTCGGCATTAAGTGTTCTTTGTATTTCTTGTAGAATTCTGCGGTGAATCCATATGGGTCTGGACTCTTTTTTGTAGGTAAGGACTTAATTAAATTTTAAATTTCATTAATAGAAAATTGAGTTATTCAGCAGTTTTACATCTTCTTGACCTAGCTTTGGTACTTCGCATGCTTGTAGGAATCTGTCTATTTCTTCTGTGTTATCAAACCTTTGAAAGTAGAGGTTTTCGAAATAGGTGTTGATGATCTTCTGTATTTCAATAGAGTCTATAGTGATTTTGCTTTTTTTGTTTCTTATTGCATGAATTTGAGATTTTCCTTCCCTTTTTAAAGTAAGGTTGGATAGGGGCTTATCAATTTTATTTACTCTTTCATAGAACCAACGCTTTGACTCATTGATTCTTTGGATTGTTTTCTTAGTCTCTGTTACATTGATTTCCACTCTGAGTTTTATATTTTCCTCTCTTCTTTTGGCTTTGGGATTGACTTGCTCTTCTTTTTCTAGATATTTTAGGTGGAACATCAGATTATTTGTTTATAATCATTCTGTTTTCCTGACGTGGGAACTCAGTGCAATAAATTTTCCTCTGAGGATGGCTTTCATTGCATCACACAGATTCTGGCAAGTTGTATTTGTGTTTTTGTTTGCTTGTAGGTATTGTTTAATTTTTTGTTTAATTTCCCCTGTGACCCACTGATTGCTCAAGAGTGTATTATTGAGTTTGCATGTGTTTGTGGGATTTTTGCAGTATCTTTTTTCATTAATTTCTAATTTCATAGTGCTATGATCTGATAACATGCAAGGGATAATTTCAACTGTTTTGCATTTATGTAAATATGTTCTGTGAACTAATATATGGTCTATTTTAGAGAATGACTCATGTACTGCTGAGAAGAATGTGTATTCTGATGTTGTTGGATGGAACATTCTGTATATGTCTATCAAGTCCATTTGTTCACAGGTGTGATTCAGTTTTGTTATTTCTTTGCTGATTTTCTGTCTGGTTGATCTGTCCCTTGGTGTCAATGGTGTGTTAGTATCTCCTGTTATAATTGTGTTACTGCTAATTTGGTTTCATTTCTGTTAATACTTGTTTTATGTAACTGGGTGCTCTGGAATTCGATGGATATATATTTAAGGTAGTTATCTCTTCATCTTGAAGGTTTCCCCTAACCAGTATTTAGTGACCTTGTTTATCTCTTCTGATCATTACTGGTTTAAAGTTCAGATTGTCTGCAAGCAGAATAACTACTCCCACTTTTTTTAGGTTCCTGTTGCATGAGGTATTGTTTTTCATCCTTTGACTTTCAGTATGTGAGTATCCTTTTGGGATAGATGGGTTTCTTGTAAACAGCATATGGTTGGATTTTGTTTCTTGGTCCATTCTGCCAGTCTGTTTCTTTTAATTGGTGCATTTACATTAATGGTTATAACTGTTATATGTTGGTTTATTGTTGACATGTTATCTTTCTGGTGTTGCATCTTTATGTTTCTGTTCTGTTTAACTATCTGCTTTGCTTAGTGGTTTTTTTCATAAGTGTATCTAAACTATTTTTCAATATTTTTTGCAGGTTTGGTTGGTGATCATGAAGTTCTTCAGCTGTTCTTTGTCATGGAAGTGTCTTATTTCAC
Organism: Cavia porcellus; assembly: GCF_034190915.1. Taxonomy (NCBI): domain Eukaryota; kingdom Metazoa; phylum Chordata; class Mammalia; order Rodentia; family Caviidae; genus Cavia; species Cavia porcellus. Next base: position 73,006,019 of record NW_026947492.1, on the reverse strand, counting down.
CATGGATTTTGAAGGGCAGTTTTTCAGGGTACCTCAGTCTAGGTTGGAAATCATTTTGCTTTAGGATCTAGAATACTTCACTCCAAGCTCTTCTTGACTTTATTGTTTGTGCTGAGATGTCTTCTGTGATTCTGATAGGCTTTCCTTTATAAGTGATCTATCTTTTTTCTCTGACAGCTTTTAATATTCTATCCTTATGTTGGATTTCTGGGCTGGTCAATATTATATGTCTGAGTGTAGTTTTGTTTTGGTTATGACTACTTGGAGTTCTATATGTGTCACTGATCCTGATGTCAGTTTCTGATCTCATATTTGGGAAATTTTCAGCTATTACTTCTCTAAATCTCCTCTTTACATCCTTTATGTTGTCACCTTCTTTTTCATTTATCCCTATCAATCTTATGTTGTTTTTGTTTACATCGTCTTGCAGTTGTTGAATTGTTATTTTCTATTTCCTTGTTACTTTTAAAAGATCTTTGCTTTCCTGTTCACTAGCTGCAATCTTGTCTTTGAGGTCTGAAATTATATCTTCACTTCATTAAGGCGGTTTTTACAGCTTTCAATGGAATTTTTGATTTCCTGTATATCTCTTTGCATCTGCTTTATGTTTTCTGTCTGTTTCTTGTATTGTTCATCCAGGGATTCTATCCTTTTGTTTAGTTCCTCCAATTTTTTAACTGTGTCTTCTTTAGATATGTTCAGCATCTTCTTCACTTCTTTTACCATTTCTTCTTTTACCTGGGAGATTATTTCTAGTTTGAATTCATTTAAAGCTACCTGGAGTTGCTTCTTTATTTCAATTGCTGATATGTCTGATATTTCAGGTGTATGGCATATATTTTCTTCTATGTACATAGCTCCTAAGGTTTCTTGGGATGGGTTGGAGGTTTGAGATTTTAATTTGGTCTTTCGTTTTGTCTGTTTCCTATATTTCTGTGTTTCAAGTGTTATTCCAAGGCTTTCCCAGCATCTGTAGAAAATTGTCTTCTACACCCTCAGCTCCTGGGACTCTGGCCATCCAGTTCCCTAAATTGAGAGAGGGTCACTGGGAGTGGAGCAGGCCAGCTTAAGCCCAGCGTCTGGGTCTGATGGTGCCCGATTGCTTCTTTAGAACTCCAGAGTCTGCCAAGCACAGCCGGGAGCAGGGAGGCCATTGCAGGCCTGCTCAGGACCTTCTGTACTGGTCTAATGCACCCGGAAGCTGCGAAGTGCCCTCTCTGGGGTGGAGCAAGGGTCCCAATCTAGCTGGACTCAGGGGAGAGTATAAGGCACTCACCCCAGGCCACTCAGCCTCTGGAACCTATGGCATCTGCTTGCTTGCTTAGAACTCCAGAGTCTGCCCTTCTTTTTTTTTTTCCTTTTCTTCCTTCCTTGGGCTAACTTGTCCAAGAAGTACATTTTTTTTCAAGCCCAAGTATAGTGATTTTCTATATGTCATTTAATTTGTGGCCTTTTATGTATAAGCTTTTTTCTGTCTCCTTTTGCTTTATAATTCTTAATATTTTGCCTGTTACTTTCATTTTATTTCATAAATCATTTCCATTTAAAATAATATTAATGCTATAAATAATCTTTTACTTATCTCTTTGGACAAATGGTTATATGCAGTGCCTCTTTTTGTTGGCTTGTTTTTGTACTGAGAATTGAATTCATGACCTCGTGTTTGCCAGCAGGCACTGTGCCACTGAGGTATATTCCTGGCCCTAATGCCTCTTTTTGATGAAGTGACTCATTTCTAATAGAGGGAAGTTATATTTAAAGACTCAAGACATTTTAAAGAGAAGTATTATATCCAAGTGCTTATAATTTTTTATTTCTACTTTCTGTTATCAATTTTAGTTGTAATTTGATTTGATAAAAACTACTCTGTGTGATTTATTTTCTTTAATGTTTAGTTAATTATTTTAGAGCAAGGATGTGTATGCTCTGTAGTTTCTTCACTTGCAAATATGACTGTGACATGTCTTTATCTATGTGGGCTGCTCCTTGTCTGGTCCCAAAATGGCAGTAGGTGGAAGCAAGTCATCTTCATTTTGGTTATGAGTCAAGCTTCAGTTTAGAACAACCACGTGGGTTTTTCTCCAGCAGATGACAGCACACTTCAAGCATGAAGTGATGTGTCCTCTTTGTACCACACTAATCTGTGGTCTTTTAATTTTAGTACATACGATGTTGAAATGAGCACTGGTTTCTATCTTTTGAAATTCACTGAGATCTTCTGTGTAGCATAGTATATAATCAAATTATGTAAGTGTGGCATAGACACTTGAAAAGCACATGTGCCCATGGGGATTTAAGATTAAGCACGTGCTTACACACTTACATTCTCATATATGTAGCTCCTGTTTCATCATAATGTCATGAGTCAGTTTACTGGATCATCAGCTTATTGTTAGCTGCTTTTCCAATTGAATCTCAGGTATCTCTGTCCCACTGTTGATCTCCTGTCTATTTGTTCACCATGGTTGACTGGAGGCCTTTATTTGTGGTTGTTGCCATTACAGAGAGGCTTTGTTGCTGCTGAACCTGGATAGTATGAACAGCTGAGAGTAAAAATTGGATCATATGAAGATGTTAAAGAACTTAGAATTGCTAAAACTTAGTGTCTTATAGGTCATGGGATTTTTAGGAGAGGGAGGAATAAATGATAAAAAACATTAATGACTATTATGGAATTGGCCAGCTTATGGAAAATTTATTTGTAATTTTTTAAAAGTCAGTCTATAATGATAACTTAATTTCTATTCAGAATTATAGCCTCTTAAATTTAATGGCAACCAAAATTTCAAAGAATTTTCTAGGTAGACTTTTGTGACGAGTCAGAAATGTTTAACTGAGCTCAAAAACTCTTCTGACTCCATGGGGACCACGGAGAATTACAATAGTTTAGTGCTATCCAGATATAGCTACTGCTGACTGATTCACTTTCTCTGAAGCAGATGTAGATGGGGAGATATATTACCTTTCACAGTGATAATTCTGATAGACTTTCTCACCAAGCCAACATAGAGGTTGTAGTCTCTGTACCTTGTCAAATTTTGGAAAACTTGTGTTGATCCCCTCTCAGTTTAGGACTTCAGGAATCAGAAAGCACACTTGCAGGGATTTTTGAGAGAATTTCACCAAAGGTATAGTTCTCAAGGTACTGACAAGGTTAAAGATTCCTCCTAGAGAGATCAAGGAAGTTAGAAACTAGAAACATCATTAATTTAAAACAGAGCTGTGAGAGTCTAAAAGTGTTGAGTGTAAGAGTATTGAGTTCTGTGGTAGAGAGTTTTCTGTCAGCAGGACTAATCACAGAAGGACCACATTCTACCAGATTATGGTATAAGAACAGAGAAAAAGTCAGAGAACATATACCCTGATCTATTCCCTTCTCACCCGCTATATTGGTGGATATTAGAGATGGGCTGGACCCAAACAGAAGGCAAAGCCTTGGAGTTAGAAAATGTTATGTAGGTGTGTGAGTGTGTATGAGTGTGTGTGTGTGTGTGTGTGTGTGTGTGTGTGTGTGTATGTGTGTGTCTGTTGGTAAATTATTGAGACACAGAGAACTATTTAGATAAGGGCAAGAATATTTTGCTTTGAGGTCAGAAGGAGAATAATGAGCATTCTTGGGGCTTGTTCCAATTTGTTGGGGCCTGATGTAGGGTATTTTATGTGTTGGTCAGCTTTCTTTTTGCTTGTGTAAAATACCTGATGCCCACAATTTAAAGGAGGAGAAGTTTAATTTGGTTTGTGTTTTTAGAGGTTTAGTCCATGGAATTCAGGCTTCAAGGCTAGAAGATCATGGTAGAAAGGCCCGATGGAGCAAAAGTGCTCATGGTATGTCAGTGGGTACAGCACCAGCAAGAGATGTAGTCTCCAAAAATACTCCTCCAGTGACCCACTTCTAACTAGACCGCACCTGCTTACAGCACATTCAGCTATGAAAGTCAGTGGAGTAATCCACTGATCCCCTATGATCCAATCACCTTTCTAGGAGTCTCTATATCCAGTCAAGTGGACAACTAAGCTTAAGTGGGTTTTAAAATTGTAGCATATGAAGCTCAGGAATCAGCCTGGGACAACCATTGTCTGGTGATTATAGATGAAAACAACAATAGCCAATACAGTCATAGTTATATTTTTATTTTATAAGAGCTCTCTCTATTAAGGACATTTACTTTTTTCATTTTTTAACATAGAACATTTTAAATTGTACAGTTATTTCTAAGTTTTCACCTTCATAATTCTGTTCTTGATACCATGCTCACTCTTGATTTAAAAATTCATGCAGTAACCTGGTTCCTAAAAATTTATTGAACTATTTATTGAAATATATGTGTATTTATGTATCTGTGTCTATTGGTTTAAATATATTTATATCACACATATGCTCTGTGTTTATATGTTTTCCATTTATCTGCTACCATTGCTGTACACTGTTTTCATTACACATTCCTATTGTTGTCTTTTAAATGTAATAAAACAAATCACTGTTTCTTTTCCTATTTAAATTTTTTATTTTGTAAAATTAACATAGAAATACATGTACTTTTTTTACTTTAAAGAAAAAAAATAAAAATGATACAAAATTTCATATTAAGATAATAGGAAATTAACAATGGTTAATATATTTTATATTGTTATCTTCAAAGTAGTTGCTCAGATTACATGATATAGGTATGCAAAACTGAACAAACAATATAGCAAACTGTCCTTTTACATCGACTAAAAGAAATTAGTAGTACAATTATTTTAGCATATGTATATGTATACATTTATATATTTTCTCTTTTCTTCCTTTTTTCCTCCTTTCTCCCATCCTAGTCATTTTTTTGTTTTTGTGAAGTTCATTTCCTTTTCATGATATCTATGTTAGATTTTGGATATAATTTGCTCTTTTAGTTTCTTATACTAGGGAGACAATATAATGCTTACACATGTGCATCTGTTTTATTTCACGTATGAGTATGGCCTCTATTTATATCCATTTATCTATAAAAGCCTCAAGTTTATCTTTTTTTATAGCTGAGTAGATGTACATTATTTTTAAGGGCTAGGAAATACGGAGAAATAAGGAAATATAGAGAATGCCCATACTAATATTTGTAATAGCTAGATGCATGCCTTTACAATTTCCATTTTGTATTCAGTCTTTCTAAATTTTATGCACTTACATTTTTCTTTATATAAGTTATCTTATAGTTACTGCTCTAGATCCTCTAATTTACTAAAAGATTGTGAACACCTTTCTATATAAATACAGATAATATCTGTCTTGGTTATTTTTCTCTCTTTGCTGGGAAAAAGTACACAATATTCAAAATTAAGGAAGGAAAGATTTATTTAGCTCACAGTGCATGGAGGTTTCATGTTGCTCCAAGGCAGGATGACATGGCACCTAGGGAGCTATTCATGGCAGCGGCAGGTACCAAAGGTGAAAAGAGCATAACACAAAGGAAGAACATGCCTTCTTCTTTCTCTTATATTGTATGCCAGCTACCTACCCCTGGTGGGTGCAGCACTGGTACTGCCAATGCCAGCACTAGACAACAAACCAATCACAAATGCTAGACTCAGCTGCCTTCAAAAAGAAGCCCCCAATGATTGCATGAGGCTTTGGGGAGACATCCAAACATAAACCATAACAGTATTTCATTGTGTGATAGCCCTGGTTACTTTGTACATCTTGTTTTAATAGGCACATAATGATTTCTAGGATTTTTTTTCACTATAAAGAAATGAAAAGCCCTGCACTTGTGTATTTTACCTCAAGATAAATTTTTATATGTGCATGTTTAACTTAAAATAAAATTAGATATAGGTGGACATTTTTCCTCCTTTGGCCATACTGGCAATTAAACCTAGGGCCTTGTCCATACTACACAATCACCTTAATACTGAGCTACATTCTGGTCCTTTTTAACAATCTTATTTTGATAGGGCCTTACTAAGTTGGTCAGGCTGGCACTGAATTTACCATCCTGTTTAGCTGAGGTATAAGCATGCTACATTATATCTAGTAGGATTACATTTTTAACTTTTATGAAAGTTGCCATATTACTCTCTGGAAAACTTTTAGTCTCACTTTGTATAAAAATTTCCATTCCTTTATAGTCTTTAATACTGGAGGTTTTTATTCTGAGTTTGTAAATCTTGACTAACTTCTTGAGTGAAAATTAATATCTCAATACTATTCAGTTTACATTGATTTGGTCATGATAAAATTAAGCTCTTTATCTTATACATACTTTACTTTTAAAAATCTTTTATTTAATGTCTGGTATATATATAGATTATATATTTATATTCTGTATAAAATATATGCTATATGTTTATGTTAAATTGAATGCTTATTGGATTGTGAGTATTTTTATACAACATGAATACTAATTCTTAGTTTCAAGTATTTTTAAATAATTTATTGTCATTTTCTAATCTCATATAAATATTTAAAATGTATGAAATCAAATGTCATCACTTTTCTCTCATGAATCCTATTCTTGGTGCCATTTTAGGAAAAATCTTTCCAACATAAAGTTCATAAATTATAGTTTCTAACTTTTCTCACAGACTTATTTACATTTGGCTGTTGTGTGGGCTAGAGATCTGTTTTGGTCACTTTCTCATTGCAGGGACAAAATATCAGGTATTTATAATTTAATCAAGGATGAGTTTATTTTAGCTCATGATTTTAAAGAATTCAGTTCATGATTTTTGACTCCAAGGCAGCAACAGCCTGATAGAAAAGCATGGCAAAAGAAAGCAGCTTATTCATGACAGCCAGGAAGCACAGAAAGCAAAGGGAGGAATCTGAGACAAGAATACACTGTCCCTGGTGATAGTTACAGAGACTTACTCCTCCATAGCCCCTTCCTAACAGCACATGAACTCCCAATGGGTTAATCTATTGATGAGAATAGTGTCCCATGACCCAATCACCTTCTAAAAACTCTTCCTCTGAACATAAGAATTTGGGAGACATTTAAATTTAAACCACAACAAGATCTAGCTTTTCCCCAAATGAGAAGTCTCACCATGTATTCTCTTCTGTACATCCTTCCACTGTTGTGATGTCATTTGTTATGAGACTTTTACCAAAGGCCAAGTAGATGGAAAGTCCTGATCTTGGGCTTTCACGCTCCTAAACCATAAGTACAATAAGTACCTTTTCTTTATAAATGACCAAGATTTAGGTACTTTATTGTAGCAACAGAAAAATTAAATACAGCTAGGTTTTCTGGGGAGTTGAACTTTGGAGCTAAATCATGTAAGAGCTTCCTGTCATTCAGGAAGAGTAACTCCTTTTTTATGATTTTGATTTGTAATTTCATGATGATTAATGATGCTAAACATCTTTTCATGTGCTTATTGGTTATTTACACACTTTCTTTGGAGAAATGTCTAACTGTTTTGCCCATTTTCCTTTTGGAGGCAGAATCTCACTATGTAGCTCAGGCTGTCCTAAACTTGTAATCATCCTGTCTTAGTCTTCTATATGCTGGGATTATAAAATTGTAATACAATATCTATCAACTTTTCCAGTTTTATTTATTTTCTTTCTTTTTTAAATTAGTATGTGTTTGTATATCATTACATTTCAGCTAGTATGTGAACTTTAGACTAATGACTCGCTTTCTCAAAAGGAAACAGAATAAAGAGACGGGGGGATGACAGGGGGAAGGAAAAGAGATGAAAAGAGGAACTTTTCTATTTTAAAATTGAGTTTCTTGTCTTAATTACTCTGTTATATGGAATTTTAAAAAATATATGCTGGGCCATTCATGGACTGGGGGTAGAGAGAAGGCTACCCATGAAAGCAAGTCCAGTCTGGGAACCAGCACCATGCACCGGCCAGCCTGGACTGGGTCAGCCAGACCCCATCGCCTTCTGGCACACAGGCTGGCAAACAAGAAGTACCAACCAACCCTCCCTCCACCCTCGTTGTAAGCAACTGACTTATCCAGAGAAACACAGGCTGTGATTATGGCTATCAAGATGAAATGCAATTGGATGCCTATGGTGCTTTGGTGTTTCACTAACATTGAAGGTTAGGGCCAGTGGTCTGATCATAGGCTCAGCGGACAGCAGTACACAGTCTGGCATCTAGGAGGGATCTTCTTCCGAGGATTGCAGCCATTGTTGATTCCATGTGGTCTTAATTTAAAGTCCTATATTGTTTCCATTGTTTTGTTGGTTTGGGTTTTATTTTCTTTTGTTTTATTTGATTATGTCAAATTTGATGGCAGGAGCAGCTATTTCAAAGATAAGATATACTAGCAACTTTGGATTTATTATTGGCTTTTTTGAAGTCCTTTATTGCATTCATTGTTTTGTTCTTCTTGTTTCTATCTATTCTGTTTTGTTTGATTTTTATCATGTCTGAAGTTATCTGCAACTATTTTTTTTTTTGGACCGGGGATTGAACTCATGACTGCGCACTTGCAAGGCAGGTACTTATGCCGCTAAGCTGGATCCCCAGCCCTATCTGCAACTATTTTGATGACATCAAAAAGCATTATGATAATTATTGTTGATTTTGTAATGTTTTGAAGTCCTGTATCTGTTACACTGGTTTGTTTTGATTGGTTTTATTCTGTTTTATTCTTTTTAAACTAAAAGAAAAAAAGAAAGAAAAAATATGTGTTGAAACCTAGACTCTTTTTAAATCTATGATTCACAAGTAGCTTTCTTTCATAGAGAATTGTCTTTTAATGTTCTTCAAAGCATAAAGGTTTTTAATTTTAATTTTTATCATATGTATAGGCTGTGCTTTAGATGTCATTTTCTAAGAAACTTGTTATGGTTTAGATCTAGAATGTCCCCCCAAACTCTTTTTTTTAAAATTTTATTTAAGAGGAAAAAGAGAAAAACACAAAACAAAACAAAGTGGTGTAAGGTTACACATAATACAGAACTACAAAAAAAACATAACAGTAAGAAATCACCTATTAATAGATTACATATTATCATCTTGGAAATAGTTGCTCACATCACAGTATCAAAGAATACAAAGTAGACATTCAAACAGAGAGACTGCAAACAGCTGTGTTCATTGATCCAAAAACATTAATATAGTCAGCTATTTAACACCCCTAAACACACTTGCTGTTATATCCGTTAGAGCTCTTTCCCCCCAAACTCTTATGTATTCAGAGCTGGAGCTTTTGGAAGGTGATTGGATTGTGGAAGTACTTTGCTCATCAGTGATTTGATCTATTCATGAGTTCATATCTAAATGTACTGTTAGAAGGTGGGACCTACTTGGAAGAGATACATCATTGGGAGTAAGTACACTTTTGGGCGATATATCTCCACTCCCCAGCTCACTCTTTCTGTCTTTGCTTCCTAGCCATCAGGAAGTTAAAACATTTCTTCTGCCTTTTATTTGCCTTAATCCAGCTGAACAAAGATAGTCCTTTGAACCATGAGCCAAACTAAACCTTTCCTCCTCTAAGTTGTGAGTGGTGCATATTATAGTGTCCAGCAATAGGGAAGTTGACTAATAAAGAAAATTAGTATGGAGAGTGATGTCACTGCTGTGATTATACCTGACCATGTGGTTTAGAAGCTTTTTTAAGGAATTTTTTTGGGGGGGAACATTTACCCTGTGCCATTTTACCTTAAGGCTATACTTGCTTTTAATTTAGACAGAGATTCATAGCTAAGAGTTTGCCTTGAGTCTCAGAAGAGACTTGGAGTTGGAATTTTAAAAACTTGAAACTACTGAGATTTTTGGGAAGGGATTATTGTGTTTCAGATTATAGAGGATAGAAGGGATAGCTGTATTATGTTAGGAAGAAGTATGAACTTGCTTTATTTTTATATGAAGATTAAAGATGGCTTAAGGAGGGAGGTGTATTTGCTGACAAGGGGTAGGATATGGGGGTTAGAGTAGAATATCAGCTTGATTGGCTCTGGGATTCCCAGGAGACTGATGGAGCACACATATGGGTGTGTTTTGAATGAGTTACTGATGTGTGGCTTTGGGGGCTCTGTGTCTGACTCCTTGCTCCTTTCTTCCTGGTACTGTTCTGCTCTGATTTACGCCCCCAATAAACTAAGAAGGTCAATTAATTTTTCCTCAATAATGCCCTTTTACTGTGATAGTTCTTCCTTTTTGAACCAGTCTACTATGGAGCAAATCCTCTAAGACTGTAAGCCAAATTAAATCTCTTCTCATCAAAGTTGCAAATGTTGGGTATTATGTTTCAGGAATGAAATAGTTGACTAATACAAGACTTACCAAGCACAGGATCATGGATATTTGAACCTTTATTTTACAATCTTCTAGTTTTAGCTCTTGTATTTATTTTTTTATGGTGTGAGGAAGGGGATTTCTATTCAGTTTTTGGCATATTTATTTTATTCTTCAGCATCATTTGTTGAAATGTCATATTTTATGTGAAAAACTAAGTATCTAAGTTCCATAAATGGAAATTTGTAATTAGTTCCCATGTTGTGTAGTATGAATGTTTGTCTTTTCTATTTGTTCAAATACTTACATTTCTGTGTAAAGTTACATTGCTTACTTGCTTATTTTACCTTAAGCTTATTTCTCATGATGTGTCTTATGGTGAATGTCATCATGAATTACATTGAAGTTCTCAAATTATCAAGTAAAATTATAAATTTAACAAATATAATTTATTTTTAAAAGTTAAAAATCAGTGTATTCAGTCTCACTTCTGTATTCTGTATTCTCCACCCTCAGAAACAAACATTTTTCATTAATTTAGTTTAATAGTTTGGTATTTACCATCCTATCACTAAAAATTAAACTTGCAGCTAGAGATGTAGTTTAGTGGTAGAGTACTTGTCCAGCATGTGTAAGGCCTTGGGTTCGATCTCCAATACAAAAATAAATAAATAAAAAGAAAGAAAAAGACTTTGCACTAGTATTTCTTGGTATTTTTAAGTATGAACCATTCATTTCCTGTTGTGGAAGATATCTACCTGTCTTTCCTGTCTCTGGACTATAACTCATTTTCTATTAATTTACACTCCAAAGACATTTTCAAGTTTCTTCCTGAGAAAAAACATGTGGAGTAAAGTTTTCCAAGTTTGTTGGCCTGAAAATCTCTGTATTCTAACTTGGAGCTTGGCTAGCTATGAAAGTTTAAATTGGAAATTATTTTAAAGAATCATTTGAATTATTACTTTATTGTTTTTTGGCTTTTCATATTGCTATTGTGAGGTTTGAAGCCATTTTAATTGTGGATAAAATTTATATTCTTCACTTTCCTGTTTCTAGAACCATGCAAAATTCATTTCTTGCTTCTTTTACCAGAAGTTATACAATAAAAGGCCTCAATATGCACCTATGTTTATACATTCCAATGGGCATTTACATGACCTTTCAATACCACTTATACACTTCAGAGAGATATATTGAGAATAGATGCTGGCTTTGATGTGGGAAAAGATGGATCATAGCATGAATGCATTGTCTCTTTTTATCTTTTATAGCTGGAAGATAGCTGGGACTCTCAGATTAATAAATCAAGAAAATAATAGAGATTACAATGTGGTGGCCAATAGAAATATTAAAGGGAGATATCACTCTTTCATTTTCAATTCTGTTGTACTTTTGAAAGTTTTTAAACATTGTAGATATTTCACTTTTAGAACTAAATAATGAAATGATACATAAAAATGAAAGTGTATATACTCTAAGGCCCCACAATATTGCTTTTGAAGAGGTCTATTCAGTATGATTAACATTCTGTTTGGTGCAGCAATGTTTATCACAAAAGTTATTTACCAATAAGGTCAAAGTTAAATAAGTTGTGGTTATTTATGTTGTGCCCTATGTCTTGTATATTGTAATTATGTTAGTCTTTCTCTTCTCCTTCTTGTCTTGGCTCAAGAAACAGGAATATTCAGCATTTAAGAAATATTAGAAAAGGGTTTCCATACTTTCTTCTCTCTCCCAGTAGTACGTGTAGACATGAGAGGACTGTCACTCATCTAACTAGTGAGGCCAGAAAAGGCTGAATTAGCCCTTTTTAAAATTATGTCTTATAATTTTTACTGTCAGTCTTGTAGGGCAAAATCTTTCACTGTGGGAAGAGCTGCAGAGACATTTTGGCTGGCTAAGATCAACTTTGCTTCTTTGCTATATATACAGATGTAATATGTATGTGTGTATATATGCATGTATATGCTATGCATATATATTTATCACAGATTAAATTAGATCTCACACATATGTAAGATATTATATTTGCATATCATAGATATAAAATGCAGAAGGGTTGGAGAGCACACATATAAAATTTTAAACTCTTATTACTGTGGGGTAAGTAATGGCAGGAGAGAGAAGAGAGACTTCCTTTTTATCTCAATGTATTCTTAAAAATATTTTAATTATTATAACAATATATTTATTAATGTACATAAAAAGTTGAATAACAAGAAAACAGCAGAAAATACATGAAGTTAGTTTATATTATTTGTTAAATTTTAATACATTAAAATATAATCTTGCATTACTTATTATGTCTCACAAAATAGTGAAAACGTGAATATTTGTTTCTCATTTACGCATGAATATTTGTTTCTCATTTAATAACTAACTTCTTTTGAATTGTGTTGATTGGTGATTGTGATCATGTTAAGTTCATTTTCTTTTCTTACATCTTGATAATACTTTGTGTTTGAACTCTAAAATTAACAAGTTTTCTGTTTATTCTTTCTTTAATATAATCAATTATATTAATGGTTTTTATGCATGCATGATCTGAAATAAACCTTATCTGGTAATGGTGTGGGCTGTTTAATATATCACTTAACTGAAATAGTACATTTTGGATTTAGAAATTTGGCTCTACTTTCATAATTGAGATCAAGTTGCAGTTTTCTTTTTGTGTTTACTGGCATCAATGTTATGCTAGGACTGAAGAAAGATGTTGAAGACTATACAAATGAAACTTCCAACCTGGGCATAGCGGTGCACACCCATAAGCTCAGCACTTTGGAGGCCCAAGGAGAAGGATTACAAATTCAAACCCAGCATTGGCATCTCATTGGGAACCCATCTCAAAATAAAACAAAAAGGGGATGAGGTGTAGCTCAGTATGAAGGTCCTGGATTCAGGCCTCAGTAACCCCCCAAAATCAAAACCCAAACCAAAAGCCTTGCCTAACTCTGACAATTGCTATTTCTTGAGAGCTTGTTTGGAGATTCTAGCAGAGGAGTACAGCTAGGGGTGGAACACTGCTATATCTAACAGGGAACATCCTGTGAATAACATGTGTGCTAAGTATTGCATCCTTATATTCTTTTTCTTTTCAGTTTTTTTATTAATACAATCCCTTGGTCTCCTGCCCATTTGTGGGGAGCCGCCTGACCGGTCCCCTAAGATGGCGCCCATTTCCTGCTTCCGGGTTCTTCCCGGCCCGAACAAGCCCGCCAAATTGCCACGTCTGCCCAGCTACCGATGACGCTAGCCTATTAGCTTGCTGGGCTTGCTTTGCTATGATTGGATGCTGTTTTCCCTTATAAGAGACTGTCCCTGCCCCTAACGGGCAGAAGAGGAACCAACGCTGAGGGTGGCGGACCTTGTTAGGTCCGGTTCGCTGTACGCAATAAACTTTGAGAGCTGATCCTGCTCGAGTCTGGCCTCCTGTCTCCCGCGGCTCCGGTCATCTGGTGGCCCGTACGGGGATAAAAGGCTCAGCGACGTGCCTCTTCGGCCGGGAGGTGCGATTGCTGTCGCCCGCGGTACGACGGAGGACCTGGCCCAATAACAACGGAAGGCCCTGAGCGCCTCTTCTCTTCACCCTGATCAGCTACGTGAGATACAGCGGTTCCCGGGACAGGTGAGTACTGGATCACCTGGGTTGGGTGGACGCACCTAACAGATTTTGAGTGCCACGCGAGTGGACGCCGTTTTTTTTTTTTTTTTTCTTTTTCTTTTTTCCCTTTGCATCTGTTTTGCTTTCGCTTCGCTAATATGGGCAACGCTGCTCGCAAGCCCCTTGCCGATTCCCTGAGGGTCTTACTGCGGACCCGAGGCATCTACATGAACCGGGTCACCTTCTCGAGGTTCCTGGACCATATCAATGATATTGCCCCCTGGTTTTGGCCCACGGGCTCACTAACTCTCCCATCGTGGGAAAAGCTGGGAGGAGACCTTAGATGTGCCCAGGAGAGGGGTCTCTTAGACCCTATGGTTCTACCCCTATGGGAGATGATTAGAGCTTGCCTAACGGATGAGCAGATCCCCGGACTTCATACAGCCCAACAGGCTTTTGATAAAGCTCGATCGGAATGCTCAGAGGAGCCCGGAGCCACTGCCGATTGTGGGTCTCCGGAGGACCCTCAGGGCTCTAATTCTTATTCTGATTCGGAAGGTTCAGAAGAGGAGGTTGTCTTCGCTAAACAGGACCCTCCTGCACAGCTTAAAGAGGAATTCAGGGCTCGGGAAGATAAAAAGGGGAACCAAACACCACCCTGCTCGAGCTACTCCGCCTTACGGGAGGAGCTTAAGCCCTTCCGCCCTTTGGCAAGTTCGCGACCCACGATCACCCCCTTCAGGGCGCCAGGCCCCACTGCACCGCTGTGGCCGGAAGAGGAGTTGCTCCCTGGGCTGCCACCTCCACCCGTGGCCGCCAAAGGGCACCCACAACCTATGGCACCGCCCTGGTTAAAGGGAGAGCTACTTCCTGGGTTGCCTTCTGCGCCCCCATCTGGGGAAGGAGGAGGACGTTCCTTCCACCAGAGGGTATGGTCGCGGCTTCCCTTTGAGTGTTCCAGTCTCCATGCATTCCCGGTACAAGTAGGAGGCAGGGGAGGAGGAGGATATTATGAGCCCTTAGAAATTAAACAACTTAAAGCTATCAAGGACGCAGTTTCAGCTTATGGGCCCAATGCGCCATTTACCATGGCGCTTTTAGAGGCATTGGCAGGTCTGCTTTTAACTCCTGGAGATTGGACCCAGCTGGCACGCGCCTGCCTCTCCCCCGGACAATATTTAGATTGGAAGTCCTGGAATGAGGAATTCTGTGTAGAGCAGGCAGCAGCCAACAGGGAAAATAACCAGAGAGAGTGGAACAGGGATATGCTATTAGGGCGAGGAGCCTTTGAGGAAGATCAAACTCAATACCCTCGCCAGGTTTATGAACAAATTAGCCGCTGTGGCCTCCAGGCCTGAAGACGGCTGGCTGGAAAGGGAGAACATAAGAATAATCATTCCCCTGCCATGGAACATAGCAATCTGTCCCCAACCGACAAAGGGCTGGTTAGATGGAAAGATGTCCTTACAGGACAATGGATGGGCCCGGATCCAGTGGTTAGCTGGACCCGAGGTGCGGTTTGTGTCTTCCCACAGGAACCAGGTCGCGAGCCGCTGTGGGTCCCGGAAAGATTGACGCGAGCAGTAAACTCCCCACCAGTTTCTGATAAAGCACAGGAGGATAAGCCCGCGGACACAAGTCAACTCAACCCTTCTGGGACCGACGCTCAGCGCCCGAGACCATCTACAAACTAAAATGTCTGGTTTGGAGTTTTTTCTATTCTGTGGGTTCCTATTAATCACCCCTGTGATATGCTCAGATTCCACAGAACCACCACAATATCTTTGGGGTCCTTGGCACCACCCGCCCACATTGGCACCTTTTTCGGCGGCCTCGCCCGCCTCACCCAGGGTTTACACCATCAATCAAACAGTCCTTGATTATGACCCACCTGCTTAACTCCGGTCGACCCTCCATTTCTCTTCCTTCTGTCCCACGATTACCTCTTTTTGGATCCTAATTGCCATGGCTATCCTAGTAGGGCTTGTGGTTATCAAATGCTTGTTAGACCGCCTTATGCAAACCCAGCAACAGGTCAAGGTCACGGCTATGGCAGCCATGCAAATGGCAGCAGGCGGCCCATCGGGTCGACAGGCCGCCGCATATCTCCTTCATGTCGCAGAACATCAGTTATAAAAGCTGAGTGGGCAAGCCAATGACGGGTAAGACGGGAGACGTCCTCCTGGTCAACCTAAGATAGGCTCCACTCAGATATATATGGCCTTTAAGGCCAGGGGTCCCTCCTGGAGCCAAATTATTGGCATTGAGATGCGAGACCAAGGGTACTGCAGTGCCATCCGCCTCAAAGGTTGGGGGGAAGGCATGAATGAATGTCTATATGCATCCAGGTTCGGTTCACATATGCCTGGCCCTGCAAAAAAATGAACCACTCACCCTGAGCATGGTCCTACCGGGGGGATATGCACAAAACGAGGTGATGCACAGCAGGGTATAGACCTCTACATTCTCTCATGCCTCGGCCTACAAAGTAGACCCACTCCAAGGTGTCCAACAATAACAAGATTATAAACACCCTAGAGGGACCCACATGACATCACATTTTCAAATAAATAAAAAAGGGGGAGATGTGGGGAGCCGCCTGACCAGTCCCCTAAGATGGCGCCCATTTCCTGCTTCCGGGTTCTTCCCGGCCCGAACAAGCCCGCCAAATTGCCACGTCTGCCCAGCTACCGATGACGCTAGCCTATTAGCTTGCTGGGCTTGCTTTGCTATGATTGGATGCTGTTTTCCCTTATAAGAGACTGTCCCTGCCCCTAACGGGCAGAAGAGGAACCAACGCTGAGGGTGGCGGACCTTGTTAGGTCCGGTTCGCTGTACGCAATAAACTTTGAGAGCTGATCCTGCTCGAGTCTGGCCTCCTGTCTCCCGCGGCTCCGGTCACCCATTTACAAAGACACTTATCTTCCTTTTCTCTTAATTGTTTTTATTTTTCTATTTATTTATTTATATTTTTGGTTTCTCATGTAAGAGAAATCACATGATAAATGTGTGCCTGACATATTTCACTTAACCTTGTGATCTCAAGGTACTAAACTCTCAAAACTCTCAATACCTACTATAAAGCTTCTTTTTCATGTGTAATACTGTTTCTAGATTTAAAATTTTTTCTTGATTAGATTTGTTTCCTGTTTGGTGAATTTTAAAATAAAATGCCTTTAAAATTACTTGTATAAATAGACTAAAATGTCTTAACTGTAAGACTGTTCATTCTTTTTTCAAAAAATAAGTAATTGATACTTTCCTCTGTTTCCCCCATGTTTTTAGAATGTTCATGAGCAAAGTCTCCACCTCCCAAGTAAAATACTGAAGATCTTTTCACTACAGAGAAATTTAAAGTTTTCAAAATCATTTTAAATCTGTTCTTAAAGAGAAAAGATTGGATTTCCACAAGTCCCCTAAAGCAAAGCCTATATCAGTTGACTTACTGAATACACAGAAGACAAATAGTAATTCAGTCTCTCAGGACCAGGAAGAATGATGAGACATTTTAGAAAATTCTGTGTAAAAGAGACCCAGAACAACAAATAGGAGGAAGGATTTTGTTCAGATGGACATAATTGAAGCAGAAGAGCTCTAAAAAGATAGAATAATACGAAGCCACTGAAAAGCAAAAACCGGAAAGCTGTGGATGCAGCTCAGTGGCAGAGCTCCTGCTTGCTTAGCATGTGTGAAGCCTGAGTTTCATTCTCCAGCATCAGTGTTGGCAGGAGAGGGAGTCACAGAAGGCAAGAAGAATAAATTCTTGAAAATTAGTAACAGATGAAAGATACACTATTAAACAGATTATAGAGTAAAATCCCAAAGATAAGAATGCATTTTGAGACTGAAATGCCATTTTAGATTTAAAAAATTCTTGGTGCGCTACAAAATTGTAAAAAGTAAGCATACAGGGGCTGGGGATTTAGCTCAGTGGCATAAGCGCCTGCCTTGTAAGCAGGCAGTCGTGAGTTCGATCCCTGGTACCGATAAAAAGCAAAAAGACAAAAAAAAAAAAAAAAGTAAGCATACGTATAATAAAAAAATCCCGAGTTTGTAAATAGGGAAAACTATCAAACATATGTTTTAAAAATAAAGATAATGAATATCAGAATAGAGCACTATTCACTAGGATATCATAGAATAATCTTTTCACGTTTCTGAGAGTAAAAGATTTCCAATCAGGAATTGTATTCTCTAAAAGCTATCAGTCAAAAATAAAGCTAACATAAAGTTATTTTAAGACACACAAGAACTCAGAAACTTATTTCTCAATTACATTTAATGAGACACTTGAGGTGTAACAGCAAAATAATGGAGACAGGAGAACAGTGGGGGAAATTCGATCTATAAAAGAGCATAATAATCTATCATAGCACAGATGTATTTCCTCCTTTTTTGCTTTGTTATGCAACAAGATTTTTATAGTCAAAGATTATGTCTAATTTAACATTATCTACTCATTGCCCAATTTGGGGTACAAGAGGAAATGGTTTTGGAAATAGGTGTATTGCCCCAAAGGAACCGATGTATGAATTTGCCATCATCCCCAAAAATCTAGTTTTCATTTTTCTATGCAACATACTGTCTATCATGGCCAGATCGCTGGTTTGAGTTAGGCATTCTGAGTTATGCCAACAAAGCTCACAACATACTAATGAATTTCTTCAGTTCATGAGCCCAGATCAGTGTGGGGGAGTTCTGCTGTGATCTAGTATTAAATGGTGTTGCCTTTGGTGTTTTCATGCGTCTGTTCCTCAGATAAGATGAGTCAGATATTAGGATTGGTTCATACCCTTCAGTTTTATGGACCATTTCAGGTGACACTATTCTCTGTTGCCTCTGCTAATTTGCTTGCTTCTGCTGACACAGTCTTCAAAATGACACTTGTGTCTAAAGCAGGAAACCATTTTTGTACTGTTCTATAAGGACCAAGACCACAGTGTTTGAATGGAGGATGAAGTGAACAACAAATTGAGACACTGGGCATCCAGAGATGACTGAGATGTATTTCCTGCCCTCAAGGAGCTTGTGGTCCACTGAAGTGACAGGAAATGTAAACAGTCGCTCTTAACTAGTGGGGGTGTTGGAGGAGGCCTATGGAAGCAGGTAAGAGTGATTTCCTTTCAGCCCAAGCCAGTATTTTGTTTTTGTGTTATTTCTACTGCTCTTATCTTTTGTGCTGATACTGATTTTACAACCAGGGAAACTACACAAATAAAATTATCTACTGAGAACAAAAATACTATGCCAGTTTCACAGCTTTGGCACAGGCTAGAAGTCTAGACTGCTTGTGACCACAATGCTCATGTTTTTCAAGGGGCCACAAATCCTGTAACTTTCCTAATCATACCCTCATAATTTTCTCAATAACAGGATTAGTATTAAATCCCAGGGGAAAGTTGCAAGAACCCATTTTTCAAGTTATTTAAAACTCAGACTCAACAAATGCCCCCATTTATACCACACTATGAGCTAGTAACAAGACATTCGTGGTAGCAAGGACGTACAAGTAAGTGGCTTCTAACTCTAATGCCTCAGGCATATTTTTAAAAAGTTATTTGAAAAATTATAACTCACAGGTGTTGTATTTGGTTTATGGAAGTTTAAAAAGTCATACTCAAGCTCATTAGGAGTAAACAGTGCATCTGGCAATATAGTTCATTCTTATCTTTAAATCAACATTTTATAAAAATATGCATGAATTCTGTAAATATTTTCAATGTATCACAATTGAAACTTTTTTCTTTTCTTAAGAAAATTCTTTAAAAGCTCATTTTCTGAGAAAAAAATATTTCTTCATACTCATGATGCTTGTCACAGGGGATTTTGAATTATTTATTTTTACTAATTGAGCAAAGATTTATATCGATTTAGAGGCTCTTTTCATTCATTTATTCTTATTTCAGAATTTTAGTTATTATTAAGTCCCCATTTATCACATCTCAAAAACTGGCTTTCATAATAAAAGTGAGAAGTTCAAACGGGAATTAAATTGTCAAAAAAATTGGGTCCACTCTAGTGCATTTTAAATCACGACAGTAATTTGATCCTGCAGCTAAAGAATATAGAGAATATGGAAAGAAAAGGAATTGTTAGGGCCATACATCTACTCTGCTCTCAGTTATTTACCAGAATAGCCCACATGAGGTGAGCAGCTACTTGCCATAGGATTCCTCTGTTAGGGTTCTTTGGAGGTAATTTATAAAGCCGGCAGGGTGTACCTGAGAACACTGTGGACCAAAGCAAGTCAGTTTCTGGCGCAGCTTGCAAGCTAAATATGAAAAGCACTGTTATGCTAAGATAACTCTTGGGAACAAGCTGATGCCCAGGCCAGAGCTGTGCCCACACTCCTGCCAAACCCAGGTCTGGGCTTTCCCTGGGTGAGGAGAGCAGAGAAGCAGGTTAGTCTCTGTGAGAACAGGAGCAGCAGCCCACAGCCCACTACACTGCTCCCAAGAAGGGATTTGGAGTCTCTACTAGTCCCATCATTTAGAAGTATAGCCCAAACCAGATGGCTTTCATGCTGCATCCAACCTGTTCGCTAACATGCCACTCAGGCCACTTATTTCCTATTCTTTCTGTTAAAAAAAATATTTCATTGATGAATAAAGATTTTTATATAGTCAAGATATATGATATGATGACTTGATAGATGTATGTACTGTAGAGGACAAAGAAATGAAAAACTTGAGTGAAGAAGGTTGCAAAACCTCTCAGGCCAATTTTGATTTTGCCGTATTATCTGCACCTCTTTAAACAAAGGCAGCTAAGCAATCCCTACCAGTCTCACCAGGCTTGAATCTGAACTCCACTGCACTGTGTGATCTGGGATGTCACTTAAGCGTCTCTAAGTCCTACCTCATTCATCTGTGTTATGGTTAATCACAGTGGCATTTGTTATTGTGATGGTGAAGAGCAATATGCCTGAGCATGCAAAGTGCTTAGCCCAGTGCCTGCAGAAGAGGAGAGGGAAAGTCCAATAAATGGTAAGTGCCGTGTGTGTGTGTACGTGGGCTGGAATGTGTTAAGACCCCTTACACAGTCCTTTCTCTTTTTCACTGATATCCTGGGACGTTCTGATCGGGTTCCTTGGTGTATTCTTTCTAGCATGTTAAGTCCAAAACATGAGAAAAGAGTTAAATATGTCAGTGGCAAGCCCACAAAAGAAAGGCAGACAGCTTTGCGTTCCTAGGCAGCAGGTAGGTCCTGACAACCAGAGAAGTGAGAGCAGGATGACCCAGTGTCTTTCTTTTACCTGAGTGCTGTAAGTCAGGGAAGATCTGTGTGGGGGAAAAAAGGCATTTAAATTCCTGTGCAGAACAAGAGAATTGCTAGACAGTGGGAAAAGTGGGGTGTCTTGCCCAGAAACATATGTCTACTTGGTGTGTAAAAAAGGTCTCTTGACTCCCATTTCAATGTCTCTTTTATTGTATCAAACTCTCTCTCTTCCTGTTTATTTAGAATCTCCAGAAAATATTTTGGATAAAGCATGGCTACCACTGCCCACAATAAGGATCATATGAAACTATATCCTACCATTAAAAATACTGAATGATTGTTGTGTTCATGGCTCTGTGTAGGTGTTTAAGCACCCAGAATTTTTCTGCTAAACTGTCTCATTTTTTGCCAGTTATCTCTGCATTAGCAGGTCTGAAACTCCAACACCATTTCTGATTCCTCTGCCACCTCATGTTTACCTCTCTTCACTGCACATTGTTGACTCTATCCATGTAAATTGTGGTTGCGTCTTTTAAACTTGGCTCCTGCCTCCGGGCATGGTACTGGGCATTAGAAAGATAATTTAGAGTTAATGATATAGGATAGACTCTTCAGTGAATATTTAAGACTACTTTAGTGGAATTAATTTCTTAGTTTTTTTATTTGTTTATTTCTATATATAGGTACCAATTAAAGGCATCTGTAATCCTAAAATCCAGAAATAATCAATACTAGCTACTATACCAATCTATATATTTAATAGTTCACATATACAATTAGGAAATAAAATGATGCATATTTTGAAACCATTTGCATATATATTATGAGAATTTTTATAAAAATAAGGCATTACTATATCATTTAAACTGGTATATTATAGATTATGGAATCATAAATAAATTTCTTGTTTATTTAATCAGTTCTTCATTAGTATACATTTATATTGTATTGCTACTGACTTTTTACTCATGTAAAGACTATGTAACATTTTGTGAATTTGTTACAATATTTTCATGAAATGATTTTTTTCAAAGAAAATCATTTTATAAAAGAATGTTTAGCTTTAAGGCTTTCAGTAACTATTGTCAAATTATCCTCTGGAAATTTTATACCGATTTGCCTTTCCTTGAGTCACCTATAAGTGTGCCTCTTCTGTCTGCATACTGTTACCTTGGTTGTCATTATTTTTCAACATCTTTGCCAGTCTAAAGTAAAAATTGTTCTCACTACTGTTTTAATTTGTACTTCCTTGATGCAACTGACCATCTTTTGTACAGTTAAGGCCATCACATTTCTTTCTTTTTTTTATTTATTTAAGGAGAAAAGAAAAAAAAGTGAAAGGGTACAAGTTATACAGATTTACAGAAGAAAAAATGAACAGTAGGAAATCACTAGTTAATGGATTACATATTGCCATCTTAAAAATAATTGTTCAAGTCACAAAATTAAAGCTTGTAGAGTGGACATTCCAACAATGATACTGCAAACAGTTCTGTTCAATGATCCAATAAAACTCTGTGATATCATTTTCTATCTTATACACTTAAATATACATGCAGTTATATAGTTTAGAGCACTTTCTTTTCCTCTCTTTTGTACAATGACTATTACACATTTTTGGTTTCATTGCTCATTTTGTACATCATCCATGCATTTCCCATACTTACATTTTTACTGATTTATATTTTGTCTGCCTTAGTTCTGTCGTATAGACCCTAAGTATTTTTCCATTTAATGCTTATCTGTGTATTACAGTAGAAACATTTTTTGATTTTATCAAATCTGTCATATATTTATTTGTCACAATTTCTGGCTCTGATTCTTTTGTTTGGGAAGCTTTTGTTTTTCTAAGACTAGCAAATATTCACCTATATTTGCTCTAAGTACTTTAAAATTTTTACTTA
This sequence comes from Cavia porcellus, assembly GCF_034190915.1. NCBI lineage: Eukaryota > Metazoa > Chordata > Mammalia > Rodentia > Caviidae > Cavia > Cavia porcellus. Next base: position 72,983,113 of record NW_026947492.1, on the reverse strand, counting down.
TTAAACTAAGATCTACTCAGTCTTGAACTGACTTTGATATAAAGTGTAAGATACATAATTGATGCCCTAATTTATTTAAAAATGTGTTCTTTCCCCCACTGGCCTGAACTGCTGATATTATGATATACTGTACTCATGCATCCATAAATATACAAAGTATCTTTGATATGAAGAGATTAGAAACAGAGATACCTGGGAAGTCCAGTTGCAAAGAAATGATAAGGGTGATAATAGGAAAGAAAGGGAAAGGGATTCATGCAAGAAAGTGTGCATTAATGTTCATATTAAAGAAATAGATCTTACCTTCTCTGAAATACAAAGGTCATAAGGACATGTCAAAGTAAGTGTAATTTCTCTGAGCCAGGTGACTGGGGGAAAGTGCCATGTACAAGAATTGGGACAGCAGGAATGAGGCATGGAATAGAACGTTATGGTTAAATTAATTGTTAAAAGTTTGGGTTTGTGATCCCAACAGAATATTTATGTCATAGTACATAAATATTCTCATAAATATAAGAAAATGTGAACAGAAGAAACCAAGATTTACTTAACTTCTGTTAGATGTCTACTGTATTTAAAGGGCAGCACTGTGTTCTGCTGAGTGGGCAGGTTTTCTGTTTCCTTGAGCAGTAAAGCTGCAGCCAGCTCCTCCAGGGATTGTTAGTTGGTGCACAGGTTTCCTTTTGCCCCTCTCCCCAGCCGGCTTTGTAGTTCCCTATCTCAAGCTTCTTGTCACCACTCTTCTAGAATCAGGGTGGGATAGTATTCCCATTCTGATAGTCCTTCTAGGGGAAGGTAGAGAGCCCTGGAGGGAAAAGAAGGCGGCGGAAGAGATGTCTGTGGGGCTTTTCTTCCAGTCTTACTGCTATCTAAACAGAGAACAAGGAAAAAGAGCAGGAGGAAATGATATGCTTCTTCTTCCATTGCCAATGAAATACACTACCTCCTTCCAACAGCTCACCTCTGATCACTGTCTCTTAGGCTGGAGTGAGGAGGACCACAGACACTCAGAGTGGTCACAGACCTGAGGGGGTCCAGGCAACCACCTGACACTTGGCGAGGAGCTCCTAATGGTTGCTCTGATACTTCAAGTTTTTGCTCTTCAGTAATAGGTGAACTGTAGTTGTTCAGGGTCAAAGAAAGGTCAGTGATTGATTATGGATTTATTATGAGTCAGGAAGACAACTTGGTAACCAGGGAACCATGTCCATGTTTCAAATCACTGACTTGCAGAGATATTGGGGGCAGGGCTCTTGTAGGTAGGAAATCAGATGTATAATGTTTTCCAGATATGTAGGTGAGATGAAGAAATTCTATTACTGACAAATACAACTTTCACAGTCCATCTATCTGTCATATAGATGCATGCAAAACATTTTAGAGCAAAGATTTTTCCAAACAGGTTCAAATCAAAGATTCTGAAAGTTAAGCCCAGGTCATATTGGTAGTGTCTGGTTATTAAAAATAAAGCCTTTATACTTTTATATTGTTTAAAATATAGTTTAGCATACTCTGTGCTGGTCTGTACTTTTCATAACTCTGTGAGATATTATTTTATTTCATTTTCAGGTGAAAAAGCCAAAGCTTGTTTGATTGACACTGCGGTTCAGAGCAGATTTGGGACTAAACACTGCTTGACTTTGAGTTTCCCTGTCCAGCCCCTTCTCTGCTACGCTGTTGTACTTCCACAAGCCTGTTTATTTAAAACTTTAATTTTATTTTTCAGAGACTTGCCTTTTTGAATCAAATTTTTGTTTTATGTAAGTGAAATATTCTAAACCATGCATTCTTTTCAGGTCCAGAATAATTTATTTGCTTGTTTGCTAAGTGTTGCTAATATATTATTATTATTATTGTTTTGTTTTTGCTTATTTTTGTCTTTTTGATACAAGGCTTTGCTATGCAGTTCAGGCGGGCCTTGAACTCACTTTGTAGCCCCGGTTGATCTCAAACTTGCCGTAATCCTCCTGCTTCAGCTTCCTGAGAGCTGGGATTAAAAGTGTGCATCACCATGCCCAGCTTTGTTAATATATTCTTTTAGGTTAGGCCACACAGATGTAACCTTTTTTTTTGTAAATTTAATAATATAATATACAGGGAAATATGAATAGACCAGGAATAAAGGCTTAGCAGACTGTGTTTTGACAAATAATTGAAGTACGGTAGATAGCAGTAGACTAGACTAACGTTGATAGTTTCTATTTTGTGCTATTTTTGAACCCATTTGTGACTTGTGATAAGATGGAAAGATAGCCTCAAATGTTATTTTTTCCTAAAATGACATTTTAAAATACAAATAACATTTAATTGATTTCTTTTCAGTTTTCTGCTTCATTTATAATCAGCATTAATTTAAATTCTGCATCTGAAAGATTTGCAAGGGAAGTTAGTTGTTAGCTTCGCTAAGGCAAATGATGAAGTAAAATACTATTTATAATAACAGATTGATTTAAAATGAAACAATGATTGGAGCAAAGCAGATTAAGAGTAGATCCTTCTGAAAGATAATAAAAAATGGAATAAAAAGCTTCTTTGGGAAGTCTGGAGACAGATCTTTTAACTCTCTGTACTCCTGCCCAAATTTGAGACACCTGATGATGGTATGCACCATTCCTAGCTGACAGTGACACACAGATGGGCTTGAAAGTGCTTGTGACTGGCGGGTTCATTTCTATGCCTTCTCCTCACACATCTCACACCACGTCCAGTGTCGTCAGCAACCAGTGTCATCTGCAGCAAGGAGCAGAAGCTGCAGATTGATAGGTTCCAGGTGCCAGAGTGGCCACCACACCCAAGTGAAAATAGACCTGTGGGAATAAAATATTTTTTTCAGGCTACAGAACAAAGCTTTCTGGAAATTGTTAGGACAGTTTAACTGCCTCATAAACCTGAGAGATGCTTATTTGATTTTTGAAAAAGAATGACACCCTTTTCCTTTTTCCACTCTGCACTATCTCATCAGAGGTGGAAGTTCTATTTATCTATAAAAAGTTTATATTTTTCTATCAACTTGGATGGAGAAGTAAGACAAACCTGTCACTTTCCAGAAGCCTGTCCTCTACAAGTACTGACTTATCTCTCTGGTGGATGCAGCATGTGATTCCAGGCAGAGCTACTCTCGAGTGCTGAACTAATTCTTTGGCGTTTCATGCAGCTTACCAAAGAATTTCAGAACTGCGTGTTTAGGACAGAGTTGAAAATGGGGGCACACACTGAGATTTTAAAATGCTTAATTTTGCAAATACTTGCATGTGAAATAATATAAAGGAAAATGGAAGAAGATACTTGTTGGCCTCATGTTTCCCTTTTATTATCAACATGATAAAAAATCCTTTTTTGATGTTTGATATGTTTCTAACTGTGAAACCCATCAAAGTATTAAATGAAGATAAATAAGAAATTTAAATGTATATTAACTGAAAAATTCATTTTATGTGCAAACAAGTATGAATTTATCTATATATAAGTGTATGTTATGTATTTTAGTTGCATACAGATTTTTTTTAGTGAAAACTGTCTAGTCAGTGAAGACTGGCAAATAAAATTCATTTTCAGGAATATCATGAAAAAATGAAATTGTACTTTATTTTGTATGAAGAGTTTTATTTTCACTTTTCATGAAATAATGCACTCAAAATTAATTAGAACTTCTATTATTTTGAGAGATTTATGTAGTCAGGAAATATTTATTTAGGACTGAATAATTAGTGTATTTTATATATTGATTGAAAGAGTCTCAATTTATAAGTGGATGAATATGCATAATTTTGTTGGTTTACTTTATGGCTTAAGTGTTATCATTTAAATGTAACATTTAAGAGCATGCATGTGTTGTTCTGTGTATTTGCAAAAATTTAAATAGTTAATTGTAGAATTCTTCACCTGAGATGTTTCTGTTTAAGGCTGGAGTCAGGAAGATACATTTATAAGGCTAAGGAATCTCAGTGAAGACAGAAAAGAAAAAAAAAAAAGCTCAAAATTTAACTGATTCAGATCCTTTCTTGTACTTAATTCTTTGTTTTTAAGTTAAGAAAACGTGGATTTATATGCTTCACAATTTATGAATAAATTACTCTTCAGTTTTGCTTTGTTTTGTGGGAGAATCAAAGAGCACGTTGAAGAAAGTGCACAAATTCAACAGCTGGAAGCTATTTTGGAGAGGTTCCATGACATATCTTTAGTTTCTTTTGAAAAGAACTAAAGAAATATTAACACCAAATATTCCCTTGAAAATATGAATATATTTAACTTGTCAAGGGGCATGTATTAAAACAGATGAAACCTATTTACTGTTATTTCTGCTTCTAAATTAAACTGTTTTGAAAATAGTTTGAGAAAAAAAGAAGCACGGCATTGGATTGAAAGCACACTGTTCAGTCTAAGTGTTGATATCTGCTCATTTTTATTTCCATCAGTCACCTCTTTTTTATAACAAAGATTCCTTACCTATTGTGGTCCATCCAGCTCTTACCATCTTCCCGAAATTTACTTCCTCAATGCATCCCTTTCCCAGGTCAGGTTATATTATTATCTTTTATGTCTTCCTACTATACAGATATTAACTTCATTTGGGGGATACTGATAAACAGTCTTATTGGACAACTCCAGTGATTTCTTTTCTCTCTCTCTCACCACAGGACCATTACTGGGTGTGGTATTCAGTCATATATTGGAATTAAAAGTAAATATTTACAGAGGAGTTCAGCTCAACTCGGCAGACAGTTCTGATGTATCTGTTCTGTGCCAGGAACTGTGGGAGGTACTGGGATGTAAAGCGAGGAAGATAATCTGCTTAGTCACAAATACCTCATGGTTTAACATCTGGGTTCTTATTATCCTTCAGCATTACCAATTTGCTCATTCCCTGTGCAAGTCTCCTGTCTTCTTGGTTGGCTTCCTACCTTTCTTCACTGTTTCCTCTGCCTTGCCAGTATATTTCTTTTTAAACATAGCTAAAACTTCATCCCCAAGTGCTTTGGAATATAACTCACAATACAACTCAGTTCTTCATATAGGCTTTCTGAAGTAAGTAAAAACAATTTTTAATACTAAGCTAGTCTTAATTTTTTTTTAAACTAGGCAATCGCAAGCAAAAAGCAAGTAAAGATTTCATCTTATTATTGGAAAAGTTAGTTTGGGAAACTCTGAGTTTCTTGATTAATTTGCCATCAATTGGTGAAATACATTTTAACCATTTATAAAATTATGTAATAGTCACATTTCAAAATCAGTTTAGAGGAAATCTAATAGTTTATGGCGATGTATGTATCTTAATTATTTTGAAAGTAGTATTAAAATTGAGACTCAAAAACTACAGAATGCTTCTATTCCTGTTTACATAAAAACAAAATTAAAGAGTTTTTCTTTCACCTGCTCCTATAAATAGCAAGAATTTATGTGGATTAATATTTAAGAAACTGAAATACTAAATCTGTGGGAACAAATAAAGAACATGTAAAACATTGCAAAATCAAAATATTTCTCTAAATAATTCAAAATATTTAAGATAATAATTTTATCTCTAAGAAACATGCATGACCTGGCCTGGTTACCTTAGCATGCACTCTGTCCTCTGTTTTTCCTACTGTTTTTCTTCCTTTTCCACTAAAGAAAAAAAGTACCACTCTAGTGGTACTTTTCAGAGACTAGAAAAATTAAACCCTATTGAGTAAATGAGTACTTATCATATCTCTGAAAGTACTCTAGAGTACTCTTCATTTTTTCTAATTGAACTTTCCTTTTTTTTAAAAAAAAAAGCCCACCTTTAACTGAATCACAATTTTTCTATTCTTTTCTGTCCTTAAAATTGCCATAGTACTATTTTTAGAATTGCTCATTTAAAGTATGCAGTATTTTGGTTACATTTGCATTAAATAAACTATGTGAGCTGGTACTGAAATTTAACTACTATGCATAGCAATGTATTATGAGGAAATATTTCTTAAGAATAACAAGTTATCAATACAGACTATTCTAAGCTGGAAAATGTTTGCAGTAACATTTTCATGTGTATTTTATATGCACTTATACTAATCTATGGTTTCACCCAAAGTGCTACTTTAGAGAACCTTTTTTGAATTTAGAGGTCATATTTCTGTCAAATCTGTAGTAAGGTACTTCATTTTCAACATACAAAGCACATAGTTAATGACGTTCTGGTTTGCAAATCAGCTCTGACTGATCTGTGATAACTGACTGAATTAAATGTTACTATGTCAAACAACGGCCCAACAATTTGGTCATTAAAATCACTAGTTAGATTAACTGTTTGCTTCTTGATTGGATATGAATGGGCCTACTAAATTAAAATCAAATCGTTTAAAGCATGTCAATTATCATAGTTCCATAAAGCCACACTTCGATAACTCACTCACTGTGATTCTTTGCCTTCTAGCATTTTTTTCAGGGTGTCCTTTACTTCTGTGTTCCTCAGGCTGTAGATCAGAGGGTTAAGCATTGGGATCACAAGACTGTAAAACACAGAGACCACTTTGCTGTACTTCCATGAATTCCCAGCTTTGGGTTGCTGCAGGTACATGAAAAACAGTGTTCCGTAGAAGATGGTGACCACAGTGAGGTGGGAGGCACAGGTGGAAAATGCTTTGCACTTGCCCTCAGAAGACCGAATTTTTATAATGGTAAAGAGAATGCAGAGGTAGGAGATGAGGACAGTCAGGAGGGATCCTGTGAGATTCACCACAGAGAAGATCAACAGCTGCTTTTCTTTGTTGCGGGTGTCAGAGCAGGAGAGGGCGAGGAGAGGAGGGTCTGCACAGTAGAAGTGGTGAATTACATTGGAGTTACAGAAAGACAACTGGAAAGTCAGTACTGTCTGCATTACAGAGTTCAGGAAGCCGTAGGTATAGACTCCTACCACCAACTCCTTGCAGACGCGCTGGGTCATGATGGCTTTGTAAATCAGGGGGTTGCAGATGGCCATGTATCGGTCATAGGCCATTGTGGCCAAGAGGAAACACTCAGTAGTGGCAAAAGCACTGGAGAAATAGAGCTGAGCAAAACAGCCTGAAAAGGAGATAGTTTTTTCCTTCCCCAATAAATTTTGCAGCATCTTGGGCCCAATGGAGGATGAGTAACAAAGATCAATGAATGCCAGGTGACTGAGAAAATAATACATGGGAGTGTGGAGTCGTGAATCTGCCTTGATGAGCAGGATCATGCCAATGTTCCCCAACAAGGTGGTGAGATAGATTACCAAGAACACCAGAAACAATGGCAGCTGAAGCTCGGGACGGTCTGTGAATCCCATGAGGACAAATTTTGTCACTGTGGTACCATTGCCTCTTGTCATCTTGTTCTCATCTGTTGTGAAAAGCAGAAACATGGCTTAAAAATGATTAGATACTTCACAAATTTCCTTACCTCTTTGTCCCAGTATGAGATAACAAAAATTTGGTCTGACATTCGCAATAGTTAAAATCTGTCATTAGCCAGGAGAGTTTATTTTGCTAAAACGGACTCAGAAGATCTGAACTTATTTCTTTTTTGAAGCAAGGGTATGATCTTCCTACATCAGGCTTTATTTTCATGTTGACAGTGAAACTATTTTCAGTTCAATAATTATGTGTTTCTGTCTCTACCTGGGGCCAGATTGCACAGGATCCTGGGATAGAGATTGAGTACCACACTGTCTTCGTTCTCTTCGATTCTAGCAGAGGACCACATAAAGCATTATTCCATAGAGGGGAGTGACCCAAATAGGATTAGATTGTAAGACTGCTGTGAGATACAGCAGGGAGAGACTATGTGGCTGGTGGAAGAAAAAAACCTTTATTGACTGATTATTTTCATTTATCAAACATATATTGCCTGATGTCATGCTTATAGTGAAGGTGGTACAGAGATGTGTACATGTATATCTGCCTTCAATGAGCTCATAGCCTGGTAGGAGAAACATGCATATAAAGGACTAGTTGCAGTTTAGTGTAGATTCATGCTATGAAAGAGAGAAATCCCTATAATTCAACCTGCCTGCAAGAGAGTAAGTAGAGGACCAAAAATTTTTAAAGAGAGGGATACAGTTTTTATATGCAGTTTTTAATTTTACTCCTTTTTACTCTTAGCAATTATGTGTTTCTGTCTCTTAGCAAGCATTTCATGACATTCCTTTTTATAGCTGTACTGTAGTTTATCAGTGAGTTCCCTCTTAATGGACATTGATTTTATTTTTAAGTTCCCTTGAGCTATTTTATTTTAAAAAATGTGTCATAGTATGTGATTTATTATGAGATATTTTTTGTAGTTTCTGGATCTATTAAAGTACTGAAGAATAAAAAGTACATATATATTTTAAAAATTGAAATAAATGTTAAAAATAATTTTTTTGTTTCTTGTTTTAACACAGTTTTTACCTTAACTGACAAGCTAATAGCCCAAATCCTATATGTGAGATGATTTCCACTGCCTGAGGATTTGAGATATTAAATAAAAACGAGGAACACGTGTGATCCAGAATAGAGATTTTAAAATTATTTCCTCAATTGGAAATAGTGCATATATGATACATATAACTATTGCTTATTTACTTCCACTAATGTCTTATTTTGGTAATTTAAAACAACATTTTTATTTGTTTCTATTAATTTTTCAAAATACTGAATTTTAATGTAGTATTTTCATATATGCGTATAACATATTTGATCATATATTCCCCATTATCTTCCTTTGTACCTCCCTCCCTCTAACCATTATTCATTTCCTCTTTTCTAGTAATATTCAATGGATTAATTAATGCTTACAATTTTTGCTTGTTTCTATTACAAATAAAACTGGAAAAATAAATAAAACTGGCATAAGCATGCATATGTACGTACGTAGATAGAGGAAGACCACGAGAAGTGAGGTTTGGGTCAAGGTGAATATATTTTTTCTTTTGATAGCAATTGGTAAATTAAATCAACTTTTTGATATGCATATTGCAATTATGTGCAATTCACTTGTCCTTTAATGTATTGGACTTGGTATTGGTAATGCAATGCATCTGGCATGGTATTTTTTTTCTTTGTGCTGTGCAATAAGTTTTAAATGTTTTGATGGCAAATCTTTTCTTTTTTGAATTCTGATCTTAGTGACACAGCTAAATAAACACTTATCAATTTATTATTATTTAAATTATCTACTGTTTCATTTTAAATATTTATGGAATTTCATTTTTACAATATGATCTTTACTTCTTACCTATGTTTTAATTATTATATAAATAATGAGGTAATAAATTAATTTCTTCAAATGGCTAGCCAGATGTCTTAATACCATTTATGGTAAAATATTTTGATAATTCTGTTCATTTAAAAGTGCACCTCATGGCATGCTAAAATGTCCTTAGATGCTTGGGTCAGTTTCTGATTTATTTTTCAGTTTGTTCTAGAGAAAAGATCAAATATTTAAACAAAAACAGTTTTATGTTGTACAATGCATTTTAATGTCTGGTAGCAAATTTTTTGGCTATTCTTACATGTATACTGTTTCAGATGAACTTTAGTACTGACATATTTAAGACAATAATAGTCAAGGCAGGGGTCTTTTAGGAAAGGTATTTTAACGTTCTGTTACCTGGAAGATGGTTTAGAAGGAGTAGATGACATGGGCTATTGGGGGACATATTCCTTTGCTCTCATAGATTTCTTGCCTCAGTAAGGAGTGTCTCCAAGTAGCTCTAAAAATGGGGAAAAGCATCTAGAAGACAGCCTATGAGTGATAAGAATGATATCTCATTTGGTTTGTAACCTGAAGAGAGTAGACAGCCTTGGCAAGGAACTTTGGTGGTTACTGGAAGATGGAAAGAACCTCAGAAAATGAAAGATGGACCTAAGGGGACTGTGTTAGATAGAGTAACAATTGAGCAAGGAATTGAGTCAGAACAGCTCAGAGGATGTTTGGGGGCTGAGATGAGATTTTTTACGTATCAGCAAGTATGTATGAAAGAGATCAACGGGAGGCAAACTGAATGGGGCAGGATATGGTATATTGTGAAGAACCTTGAAGCCCAGAAAGATTTAATAATCAATTCAGTAGTGAATATGGACCCATTAAACATTTGAGTAGTGGAATGATTTGACCAGTTATCAGCTTTCAGGGTTAGAGGGCTTTTAGGGTTTAGACTTAATCTGGTGGTGTATGGGGGATGGATTGAAGGAGTGAGCCATTAAAAAGGACTTCAGCTGGCATGTTTTCCATGTAAGAGAAACAACGTTTTTACACCAGGGAAGGAAAGTAGGAAGAAAGAGTGTAGTCTGCATCACTTGGCAACTGACTGAAACTCTGCATTTTCAAACCTGAGAGACTAAAATAATGATGACATGAGAATTGACAGTTTAATTTTATCATGTATCTTTCTAAAGGAGATCTGACATGGTTTACACACACACACTCATACGCATGCATGTACTAAAATTAGTATCATTTTTTTGAAAAGTAAATGTAATTGAGAGAAAAAAGAAAGCAAAACTTGCCATTATCTTTTCTTACCAATGGTGCAATGAGGTAAAGATGTTAGTAGAGACAGTAAAAAGGTAGGACTAAAGTGGCTGAAGGCAGTGTGAGGCGATTGCTGGTGCCACTGCCGTTAGAGATAGGGATCCTGATTTGGAAGTCACAGATACATAAATGCTGGATGAGACATGAGAAATAGGTAAAAGAAAGGTTCAAGATCTTTGGACTCACGAGCACCCAAAAGGGCTCACAAGAGGAGTCAGCAGGGGAGAAAATGTGCCCTAAATGTGCAGGCTAGCTCATATCTGTGAAGAGTAAGGAGCCTTTTACATATAGGCATTCCTGAACTCCCTGGCTTATGGTAGATGTGACCTGTTTTATCATGATTTTATCTCTCTCAGGAATAACTTAAAACCAAACCAAACCTTGAGATATTCAGAGACGTCACTTAAACTATCTTACTCAGTAAAATGTTGCTTGTAAAATGTCTGTCGCCCACAATTCTAAGTGATATAAAGGTGGTAAAATATTCTTCTGTATTCATTTCTAGAAATGATCGTCTTTCCACTACCATTCAGATTATGATAGTGCCCACTTCAAACAGACATGGAAAGGTTCAGTGTCACCAGAAGAGTTGCAAAGATAGTGTGAAGACACTAACTCAACAGTCCTGGCATCACTGTAAATTTGTACTATTAGCAATTATTGATGTGATTTCACATTTGTGTGACATTTCTAAGGTTTGGTTAATGCTTTCTAATCTGAAAATTTTAAAAATTTCTGTTCCACTAGCTAAATATTTACTCATCGTTTATCATATATACCATTGTTGGTATTCTAAAATACTTCTTGAATTAATTTTTCAGTTCAAAGACTAATGACAGTGCCAGTGGTTAGTCTAAGTATTCTTAGAACATGACTATGTCTGATGTCAAATTCCAGTAAAAGCAATGCAGAAAGTCTCTAATAATAAATATTTGATCGTTGATTTTCTTCCAGTGGAAAAGTTGTGGTCCCCTTGGAAAAGAAACCATGATTACTAAAATTTAATTAACACTCAAATTACTGACAGTTTCTAGTGGTTACTTAAATACTTTCTATGTGCCAAAATTAATTCTATCTTACTTAATATATAATTGTTAGTTGTTTCAGAAAAATGAGACATAGAAATGTTCAGTAATTTGCCAAATCCACAAGTTAATGGAGTCTTGATTTAAAACAGTAAGAGAATTCCAGAGTTCTCCACATAAATAATACCATCTCACCATTTATCAGTTTTCAGTACTTAATTACTTCATGATTTTTTTCTTGAAAAGTTAAACTTCTCTGGAAAATTTTATGCACACTTAGATGAGTTCAACTATACTTCCTCTTCATTTGTTCAGGCACATTTGACATTTAATATTGTATTTCACCAATATATACAATGTTTAATAATTCAGAATGTTGTTTTGTGTTCCTAACCATTATCCATAATGTGTGAATGATTCAAACAACTTTGTTCAGTAACCTAAGAAACATTTTCCACTTAGGAAGGTGTACAGCCCACAACTGTTGTGAGAGTCTGATGAAAGATAGATATCTCTGTCTACCATCTATCATGTTTTTGAAAAGTAAATGTAATTGAGAGAAAAAAGAAAGCAAAACTTGCCATTATGTTTGCTTACCAATGGTGCAATGAGGTAAAGATGTTAGTAGAGACAGTAAAAAGGTAGGACTAAATTGGCTGAGCCAATTGGACTAATTGGCTAAATTGGAAAGTTTCACTCATATAAAATTTTATATACAATTTCATAGGCTTCAAGAGTTTGCCAGATTTCTGCTCTTGTTGCCTCATCGAATAATTCATTGAGACGGAAACAAGGAAAATTATCTCAGCTTCTCCAAGTGAGAGTTAACCAATCCTTCACATCCTATTCTGACAGAAGGGAGACACGTCATTGTCTCACAGTCCCAAAACGGGGTGCTGTGTGAGTTTTGCTGTGTGAGCCGTAGAAGTAAATACAACTTACCAAGCACCTAGTCGAAATTAGGATTCTTGATGCCCTGAAAGCATCCACTGAGTGTATTTCCTCTTTGACAAAACAGGTCTCTCTTCATGTCTGACTGTAAGGCTTAGTTCCTATGTTCCACACGGACAAACCTGAGTATTTATAAAATTAAAATGTAATGAGTCTGCTATGTTTTGTTATTCTACAGTTCCCTGGATACCAAGGGAACAGTTTATACAGAGTTTCTATGAGATGCTTTACATTTGAATTAAATTACTCTTGGGAATTAAAATCCCTGAGTCGTTCTTTTGATAATGATGACTCAGGTTGTGATGCTTTGGTGTTTGTTCCCGGAAAGGCTCCCGAGTCCAGAACTTCTGTGTTATGCTAAGATACAGGTATCTTGCCCATGTTGGAACATCTGCCACAGGTGACCTTGAAATAGCAGTTGGGGTGAGGGCCCCAAGTATGTTCTATGGAGGCTAGATAAGAATACACAAAGACTGTAGACTAGGATGCACATACTAGACATTTTCCTTTGCAATCTTGACCTGCGTATTTATCATGTAATGGTCCCTTGTTTCTCCTTCCCTGTCTTTCTCTCTTCCTCCTTTCTTTCTGGGTTGAAATTGGGTCAGCCAATGCTTGCTGGTGTGGTTGGAGTGAATTTCTTAATGCATCTGGTCTTTTCTCATGGCATAAGGAAAAAAGCATTAGAACGTGGTTCTCTAGGCCCTTAAAGTAAAAAATACAGTCTTCAACCTTGGAATTCAAGGCAAGGCAGAGCTTTCTCAAATTAGAAAGCACATCTCCTATACCTTTGCATTTCCCAAATTTGTTAATTCACCCAGAAGAGGGGAAAACTGGAAGAGAAGAATGTTTGGGTCAGATCTGCAGTGTAGATATATATATATATATATATATATATATATATATATATATCTGCAGTGTAGATATATATATCAGATCTACAGTGTAGATATATATATATCTATATCTATATCTATATATATATATATCTAGATAGATATATATGTATCTAGTAGCGTTTCTAGTAAATTTTGCCATTTCGTGTAACTTGTAAAAGGTGGGTCTGTTAATTTTCATTCTGGAAAGGGCAGAAGATTTCTAGGCTAAGTATGTTGGAGAGTGAAGGACAAATTTGAGTCACTAACTGAAGAGGTCTGTGATTTTGCAAATGCTGTGTTTGATCCCAGCCGGGTGTCCCTGTGACTGAACACCATTATGAGTCATGACTAGAGGGGTGGGATTAAGGAACAGAGGCAGAGAGTCAGATGAACTACTGCCATGTGTGTCACACTTTGTTTTTGTCTTTCCCTGACTGGTCTGGTTATTCCAGTGTATTTTTCAGTAAGAAATGATTTGTCTATGGAATTCTTATTCCATAAGGACACAATTATAGGAGGTGAACATCTGGTAAGTGAGTACCCGGATGAGGAAGAAACTGGAAGAAACCGACAGTGTGCGCCTCTGTGAAGAAAACTGACCATGGCACTTCTGAGCTAATATTCACACTTCATCATCTTGCTCAGCAAAAGTAGGAAAGAAAAGTTCCTAATTCAGGAGTGTCAGGTAGGTTCCAGTGAGATTCTAAAGAAGAGAAAATTGTTTCTAAGAATCTACTAGGTCATGAGATTTACTTCCAGTTTTTAGGAAGGAAGAATATTAAGGGTACATATAGGGTTCACACATTCAACTGAGGATACTCTTTGAGAAGAAGTGTTTCCTAGAGTATAGAACCTTAGTAATGTTAATTTTTTAGGGTGTGACTATTAAAAGTCCCAGAGCTCAGTAAGGGCTACTTTGTTCTGTCACAACTAGAACCCAAAAGGATTTGTTGATTTTTTGGCAAGTTGCTTGAGGCGCTGATTACTTTTTTTCCTTGCAATAGCTGATGTCCTGTTGTATTTGGTTTAAAGCCCAAGCATTTTCCCATAAAACAAGATAGCAATAGATTCTGGTATCTTTTTGGTCAGGAGTTACTTCAATAAAGGCAATTTTTAATGATGTGTGTGTGTGTGTGTGTGTGTGTGTGTGTGTGTGTTGGTCCTCTGTGTTTATGGTTCTGTATTATTAATTTAATCAAATTGAAACTATTTTTAAAAATTGCATTTGTATTGAACACATACAGGCTTTCTAAGATCATTATTCCCTAAACAATGTAGTACAAAACTATTTGCATAACATTTAACTTTGTAATAGATATGATAGGTAATGCTATGATGTTTTAAAGCAAATACACAACTTTATATAAGGGACTTGTGCATCCAAAGATTTTGGTATTCATAGGGGATTATGAACCAATTCTCCATAGATACAAAGGTGTGACTGTATAGATAAAGTTAAGATTAATGATATCTTTGTTTATCCAATTGTCCATTATCTGGGAATATGGCATGACTTGCAGCTGTATTGGTTTGATTGCAGGGATGGGCAGAAATAGTGTCTTATCTGTGAGTCCATATAGACTTGGTCTTTAATTTGATACCTTCTCTTCATCTCTAAAATTAGGAGATGTGAATCCCTCACCTAATCTTCAACCTGAGTATTGTCTCTAAAACTATGAGCCAACAGTGCTGTATTCCCTGAGGAGTCATTAAAGCATCTACTCTGATCCAACTAATCTAAATCCAAAGTGTAGTTTCAGGTAAATAACCTTCAAATAGATGGGAAATATTTGTCCTAATGACCTTGAAAATGTGTTTGATTATGCTTGCAATAAGTCATGCTTCTGTTTCAGATCAGAGCCAGCCTGCTATTAGAAAGAAATAATAATGATAATAAAAATAGCAGTAACAGTAGAAGTAAACTAGTGATAGTTCTAGTTTTATGATTAAAGAATTAACTCTGAAGTCACATAAAGGGAAGTGGAATCCAGACTCAACTTAGTGCCTTATCATTTTAGGCAAATTACTAACCTCTCAGTGGTTCTGTTTCCTCAGTTGTCAAACAGAGATAGTAACAGTGCTTTTAGAGGTTTGTTGAAAATATTGAATTAAATAAAACATTAAAAATAGTTTTCTATGTGTTATTGGTTTCTTAGTACCTAATATATAATGAGCATTTATGATAAGTGTTATTTTAAACTCTTTACACATATTGCCTAGTTTTATCATCAAAATTTCTCATATTTTCATTATATAGACAAGGACTTTGAATATTTAATGCTATGAAACTTGGTCAAAGTCCGAAAGTAGGTAAAGGAGTGACTGAAACAGGTATCCTGAGCCCAGAGCTTGTATTTTCTTTATGCTATTCTGTCTCCTAGCAATGTTAAGATACTTTTAAAAATGATACCATCTACAGTATATTTACTTATAAGGTCCTATTTAAATATCCAACTCCTTTTGTAGTGGTGCTGGATAAATGAGTGAGGAGCAATAATTTACTCCAGTGAAAAATATGTTTTGCATCCATTACTAACTTATACAAACATCACTAAGAGTGTGTGCGTGTCAGTCAGTAAGGATCTTCAATTGCAAGCTACAGAAAGGAATCTGGATATTTTCAGGAAAACAACATTCAGGAAGAAAACTGGGGAATCAGTTCAAATTCCTGTGAAGGACTGGCCAAGTGAGGACACCAGTGCAGCTGCTGCTGAAAACCAGGCACTACAGATGTTTACCCTGAGTGCTATGCCTGCTATACGCTGAACGCTGGGACCAGTTACATCCACTCTGCTGCCTAGGAACTTGATCTCACTGCTTTAGATCTACTACTAAAATTACTTCTTGACTCCTGTGCTATGTCTCTGATGGATTTGACTTTTATTTCCTTGAAGAAAGCGATATTCCTTTAATTTCCTAAATTGTTTTGGATGAATAGTTCCAGAGCCACTAATTTGACTTTTCCATGAAGAGCTCTATTCTGTGGATCTGGGAGCCAGTATGGAGTACTTTTTATTGTTGTTGGCCAATTTTGTTTAAATTGTAAGTTTGGGGACCTTGGCGCTCACGATGTTGGAGTTAAATCAAAGTTCTGCTTACAGCCAATTCCTATTGTTTCCTCTCTAATTGGGGGACTTCAGTGTAGTAGTCTTCTAAAGATTAGTGTAGCTCAGAAATCAATGAACATACTTGCTAAAGAAGAAATTCACTGTTACTGAAATCCCTAATCAATATACTGCTGTTCAAATGTTAGACAATGTTAGTAGTTTCTTCTTTCTCTACAAGCAACTGCTATTATGAAAATACTGTATTCAAAATATGTTTGTGGAATTTCTTAGATGTATGTATATATATTATAACATCTGAAAATATTTAAAAACTATTTTCTGTTTAAAAAACATGATAAAGCAGGGATATATCAGATTAGACAATACACTATTTCAATTTATTTGTATAAACGTTATTTTTATTAAACTTATTTTACTTTTATTTATTAAAATTCTGTTCATTTAAAAATATCCAGGATTATTTTATTTACCAACTAGAAATAAACTGACAGCTGGCCACTTGCATCTCTTTAGTACTTTCCCTAAGGCCACTTGCATCTCTTTGTTTCTTAGGCTGTAAACAATGGGGTTAAGCAGAGGGGTCAGCACTGTGTATGTCACAGACATCAGCATGTCTTCACTGAAGGAGTCACTGCTCTTGGATCACAAATAGATATAACAAGCGAATCCGTAGTGTATACACACCACAGTGAGGTGGGAGGAGCAGGTGGAGAAAGCCTTGTACCTTCCCTTTGCAGAAGGCATCTTCATAACTACAGATAAAATGAAAACATATGAAATCACAATTAAAACAAAACTGCCCACTAACACAAAGGCACTGAGCATAAAAATAGCCATTTCATGATACAGAGTATAATCACAAGCAAGGCTAGCCACAGGCAAGATGTCACAGAAGAAATGCTGGATGGTATAAGATTCACAAAAAGAGATGTTGAATATAATGATGACAAAGGACAGTGAAACTAGGAATCCAACTATACAGGAAGCCATTATAAACTGACAGCAGATCTTTTTGGTCATCAGCATGGGATAACGCAGTGGGTTGTGGATAGCAATGTAACGGTCATAGGACATGGCAGCTAAAATGAAGCAGTTATTTCCTCCTAAACCAAAGAAGAAAAACATCTGCGTGGCACACTCAGGAAGAGAAATGGTCCTGCTTTCTGAAAGCAAATCCACTAACATGTGGGGGATGATTACCATAGTGGTGCAGGTTTCAGAGAAAGACAGGCCAAAGAGGAAAAGATACATTGGGGTGTGAAGGTTGTGATTGAACTTGATGGCCACCATGATGGACATATTTGCGAGTAGGATTGTCACTTGAGAAGAGAAAATTACCACAAAGAGCAGGTTCTCTAGTCCTGGGAAACTGGAAAATCCCCACAGGAGGAATGTGCTCACTGTGGTGTGGTTGTCCATCTTCCTGGGGGCAGGATTTTACTTACAGGCGGAAGTATGCTTGAAGTCGTGGCTCAGGTGATTGTAAAAACATTCTTCTGTAGTGATGTCACCTGGAGAGTAACGAAGGGCACCTGTACATGTGTAAGATAACTTTTAATGAAGGATCCTAACAAAGAGCGTTAAATGCACCTGATTATAAGAGTTTGAGCAAGGTGAAGAATTATTATGAGGATCAATGTAGCATAGAGTGGGTCCAAATATCTTCTTTGATTGTATTAAAAAAACTGCTTTCTTCATCCTTCTTTTTTACCAGTCAGGATCTGCATAGAAAAGAGAAAATATAAACAATATTGCTCGGTTCTCACCCAATCGATTTTGTGAGGGTATATTTTTCAAATACATTTTGTAATTTAATGGTCATTAGAGTTATTTCAAATTAATATAGCTGTTAAATATTTTGGAAAAATCAGTGAAAATTTACAAAAGAACTTTGATATTTTCCTCTGTACAATCACATTTGAGTTAGATCTCTTCACTATCAGTGACTACTAGCTGATAAGTGTGAAAATGACTAGATCAAATAAATGAATTTAGTATGTACTGTTTACTAGCTAGAGATTCATGATAATATTTAGTGCTTGTGGTGTGCTAAGTAGTTTTTGATAATCTAGTTTTATATTTTATGTTAATATTTTTAAAGTTCCTAAGAACTTTTCATTGATATTGTTTCAACTATATACTAAAATATGGGTTATCTTGAAGTCAAATGAATTTGAAGGTACTGTCTCATGGCAGAATGATATATTTTGGTAATGATAAAATTATCAATTTTTGAGATTTTTTAGCATAATCCCTAGGATATTTTCTTGCTGGTATTTTTATTAGGTAGTTTGCTTTGCAGTATAAACTGGAAATAATAAAATAAAATATTTTGGATCATTTTATTAAGTCATTTCTATTTAGTTTGTTCATCAAGTATTTGGGAGATGTGAGCGAAATGTGACAAGAAGACTCCATAAAATTTTGATTTTAACTTCTGTCACTGTTAAAAGAAAAGAGATAGTAAGAATATAAGGGTGGAACAGAAAAAGAGGGAGAGAGAGAGAAACAGAGAAGCTGACTGGAAATCATTCTGTAGGTTTCACAAAAGTTTAAGAAAAACAAGAGGAAAGACAAAACTATTTTTATTTGAAGAGTTGCTGTTTTTTTCCCCACGATTGTAGTTTGGAATACAGAATATAAAAGGTGTACTGGCAGAGAAAAAGACATGAGGGTCAGTGGAACAGAGTAGAGGAAGAACATTCAACTATTTTATCTTTGACAAAGATGCCTAACAAAGAGACATGGAGGAAAGACAGCCTCTTTAATTAATGGTGCTGGACAATTTGTGATAGCTAAATCTTGGAAACGATCCAAATGTCCATCAACCGTGGAATGGATTAAAATGATGTGGTCTTTTTAGACAATGAAATATTACTCTGCTATAAAGAAGAATATTCTTGAGGCTTGAATAGGTAAATGGAAGCAACTTGAGACTAATCTTAAATAAATCAATCTCACATTTGTAAATACCATATTGTTGCCCTAGTATAAAAAATGAAAGAGTAATAAGATCCAAGATGTACAATATCTGCTGTGATACTGAAATGTACAATATATACTGTGATATTGCATTTTACCTTTCTTATACTTAAATAAGTCTCCTCCAGAGTTCCAGGTGTTTGTATTCTTTATGCTTGATTTAAAATTCCCCGTTATTGGCATAAGTCTTTCCTGCAGGGTGAATATGTCACTTCCTATGGTCTATTAGTCATAAGTGTCTTACATGCTCATGTCTTTCACCACACTGTGACTAGATGTTAGATTTCTAATTCAGAGTATATTGTCACTAATAAAGTCAATAATAGTGAATAGCTATACTCCAG
Organism: Cavia porcellus; assembly: GCF_034190915.1. Taxonomy (NCBI): domain Eukaryota; kingdom Metazoa; phylum Chordata; class Mammalia; order Rodentia; family Caviidae; genus Cavia; species Cavia porcellus. The sequence continues at coordinate 72,963,371 of NW_026947492.1, read as the reverse complement.
TATGAGATTCAATGATCTTCATAAACTGGTTGCAAGATAGTTTAGGTTCAGTTTTTCTCACATGTCTCTCCCAGCTCTCCACTCAAAGCACAGAACAGAACCCTCTATTTTCCAAACATCTGATCCCTTACACTGACAGAGCTTTGTATATGGTGCTCTTGCTGCATAAACTTCCCTTCTTCAACTTTACTTCCCATCAGGTTTTCATACATTTTCAGGGCCTTGCTTCAAGTCACCTGATCACTCATTCTCTGTTGTTTTGTCCACACTTTATATGTACTAGAATCTTAAGTGAACATGTTTCCATCATTTTACTCTATTGTTCATTTATATTTTTGCAAAATCCTCTAGGCTTGTGCCTCTCACTTCTATAATTCACCTAATATGAACCTTTTGTATAAAATCTACCATATCTTGTCATTATTGATGACTTTTGCATCACCATGCTAAGTAATTCTAATAACTTCTACTCATTATTGGATTTTTCAGTTACACGGTCTCATATTTCTTTATAGCTATGCTACCCTGAGAGATAAGTGGTATTGAAATGATCTTGTTATAATAATGAGAAAACTATAGCTCTGAGAGATAATTGATTTGTGAAAATGATACAGGTAGTGAGTGCCTGCATAGTATATTTACAGCAAGCTCTTGAGAGTGTGATGAACCATTTGCTTCACTCGATGATTACAATTCCCCTCTCCAAGTGCAGGTGCTCTAGCATGAATTCAGGGTCTAATGCATGCAATCTCATTTCACACTGTTAATCTCCTGTATATTTGAAACATCCCATTGTTTCACAAATACAGCATGCCCTTTCCTGGTTCTTCTACTTTGCATATGTGTTTCCTCCTTGCAATGTCTGTTCTGCCTTTTTCAGCATGCCAAACATCTGTCTTGAGAAAGCCATTCAAATGTCACTTGCCCTGGGAAGACTTTCTAAACCTCCCCAGTGACGTTAGTCATTTTTCCCATCCTATTTCATTGTAATGAGATTAAAAAATATTTTTTTCACAAGCATGACTTTTACATGAAACCAGGCAGGGAGTTGTTTTAAAGTGTTTTGTATCCTCCATCTTACAGATTAATCCTAAGACATGTAGCCTTTTAATCAAGATCAATGCAGTGATGTAGGAATAAAATGGAATACTATATTCCCCACAAATAATTCTGTGATTTTCATGTTAGATCATTTAATTTCTTGCCAGTACATTCTTTGATAGACTTAGCATTTATTTTACTTTGGTAGATACTGAAGATCTGTTCTCCAAATGGATTTTAGGAATCATGGTATTTAGCATTATGAATGCATGTGCAGATGCTTCTCACATTCTTGCTGTGTTGAATTTATGAATGGTGAACAAACAAACGGTAACAAAAATTCCTCAAAACTTGATCAGTGGCTGCGTAGGTCTAGGAAAAATAGAACTAGGTTTGCTTCCTATATTTGTTATAGAATCAAAACACACAACCAATCCAAGTAGTTTTCCAGTAATAGACATATCAGAAGTGGTAGGAGAACTTTGTCAAAAATAACTCTTTTCTACCCTCACTACAAGATTTTTGTAATTCTCTCCAAGGAGAGAAATCTCAGGAGTATGAGGGTATTTATGGTTTGCATAATCTTAATCAACGATTTTGGTTAAGAACCTTTGATTTTTAAGATACTTTTCATATCTGTTATATTAATTTCAGCTTTCTACATACCATTCAAGGACACGATTGGTAGAAGATAGGTCAGTATGATGTTATTTACATTCACCATAATGTCTCTGAAAACAGTGGTGAACAAGATGCTGTCTTTCTTTCTTTCTTTTTTCCCCCCAAAACTTACCCTCTTCCCACACTGAGGTCTGTTGTCATATTCTCTAGTTCTTCAAAGCTCCCCCATGCCATCTTCTTGGTTTCATTCTGTTCAGAATAACAAGTTCATAGCTTCCTTAACTTCTCACTTTATCAGGTGCCTACTTTTCTTTGAAACCTTCTACCAAACTGTAACACCCATGGACATTTGATAACTAAAAGATATAGAATAATGTTTATTGAAAGTAATGAAAAAGGCTTCACGTATTCTCACCTTCTAAAATAGGAGAATCATTTTCTAGTCTTTAAAAAAAATAGTGAGGCAAAGAAGCATAGGAAGACTAGTTTCACCCCTAGGTGCTCTGTCAAATTGTTCATGTCACTTTATATATCTCATAATTCATGATACATTTTTAATGAAATTTCCCCCTTTGAATATCTATGATAAACTCCCTCTGAAATTAGAGCCTCTTTTAACACGAAACCAGCATTTTCTTCATTCCTTATAGGTGCATCTCAGAACCATGAAGATTTTAATGAGAGTCCTGGGGCCCCTGGAATCAATTATCTTGAGATTGTTTTCAGTACTAGAAGTTTTTTGTCTGTGGTCCTACTACCCAATATCATGTTCGCAAAATGCTTTCTAAACCTTGTCATGGATAAAACTATTTCTTGTTCAATTTATTCTTCTGAATAGCAGTGAAAATGACTGAAAATCAATTTATTAAAATATATCTTAGCTATAAATGATTCCCTCAGGCATATATGCTTCCTGAGCAATACCACTGGTTTTATAATTCTGAGAATTTGCTAAGTTTTTCAGGTCCCTTTTATCCTATTTATAGTGTAAAGGGTGTCATGTGGCTACTTGCTCAGGAAACAAGAGAAAGTAGATAGTATGCTAATTGAGATTGTTTTCTTATGGGCAGATTTGCTGTAGAAAACTTTGTTTAAAAAGGATATCACTTTTATTCTAATCCCATCAATGCATAAATATTCATGATATTTATATTTATAAATAATAATATATACTAAATATAATATATAATATATAAAAATATATTAAATATATTTATAAATAATAATAATAAAATATCTATGATATTTATATTTAGAAATAATTATATTTATAAATAATTGCTCTGCCTTATTATTTTTTCCCTGTTTTCTACCTAATGTACTGTTAAGTGTTATCTCCAATATTTCTTTTCAAAGCTATTTTTTAAATACTATAACTTATTACTTTATTTTTTGTTGAACATTTTTGTGGTATTCAGGGCCTTTGAATTGAACGATAGCCTCAGCTTTCCTTTTGTGCATTTTGATACAGGGCCTCACTAAACTGCTAATTTCCTTGACTGGACTTGAAGGCACATCCTTCTGCCGCAGCCTTCCAGAGTGCTGGGATAAAGGCATATACTGCTATCTTAGTTAAATTTATTTTTATGTAATATATGAAAACAGAATCAAAAATTGTTCTGGAAAGATAATATAATCTTTTCTGATAGTAACCTTCCTTGTTACTCATTTTGGTAACTTAAGATAATAGTTCCATCATCCTTTATAGATTCTTCTTGTCTGTTCTTCTTCCCTCTGTCCCTGGACTCAGGAACTAGAGATTTGCTTTTCAATAGTATAGATCAGTTTGGCTTTTCTAGAGTTTTGTAGTAAAATCACAGATGAGGTATCTCATTATATTGGACTGTTTTCTACCAGCATGAAGATTGACAAATTTTGAATAAAGTGACCCTGAATGTGTGGCTGGTCTCCCATTCAGTCACTCCCAACAAATATGTGTTACCCACAAATTAAAGGAGAAGAGGTTTGCTTTGCATCGTATTTTCATTCTATAGTCAGCTGGCTTCAGGGGAGGAAAGATGTAGTGGAAGGGTCTAACAGAGGAATGCTGGTCATGTCATGGTGGCCAGAAATAGAAAGAGAAAGAAAGAGCCAGGGAGGGAAATACACACTTCCAGATCACATCCAAGCAATCTGTCTCTCCTGACTAGGTTTTATCTCTTAGTGGAAGTCAGTGATGGCCCAATCTTCTTCTTTTTCACATTTTTTTCTCTACTATACATTAAGATCACTATACCTTGCTGTATTTGAATCTTACATGTTATTCAAAAGCCCAGGTTTTAAAGATGTGTGCTATTTTAAAGGGTTGTGCTATTGGGAGGTGGTGGAAACTTTTAAGATCTGGAGCCTAGCAGGAGATATTTAGCTCATTGAAGGCTGTCCTCAAAGGGGACACTGGGACCCAGCCCCTTCTTTTTCTTCTTTCTTTGCTTTCTGACCATGAGGTGAGCAGTTTTGCTCTGGCATGCATTCCTACCACACTGTGCCATCACAGGTCCAAAGGACTATAGCCAGCTCATCATGGACTGAAATCTTCAAAATAGTGTGCTCAAATAAATCTTTTTTCTTTACAAGCTGATTATTTGAACTATTTGTTGTAGTAACAGAGAGTTGACTCACATGTACTTAATATTTTAGGCTACATCCTTTTCCAAGCTTATCCTGTGATAAGCCTGATAACTGTATCTATGATTGACTATATTGTAAGAGAAATGACAAAAAAATGAAAACATTCTTTTTATAGAAAGGTTGTCTTTGAGGGGTTAGGATTTGTGGATCCATAAAAATCTAGTGGGTGTTCTAGGTCTCTGGCCCCAACCCAATTATGGGATTTCCAGGGAAGAATGTGATAAGCCATTTCTGATCAACTGTGAATTCCTGTGGCAAGGCAAACATATGAGTTCCTTTGCTGAAATGAGTATGTTTCCTGAACTCCAAAGCACCAAGTTAAACAGAAACAAACAATAATTTCTAAGAAGACAATCCATCTTGTAGCATGACAGTGATGCTGTGAATAGGAAAGTTGTAGAGTGTCTTCATGGTCAGACTCACATGCTGCTCAGGTTGCTTGCACAGATTTGGTTTTCACCCTCTTGAAAATTTGACTAAATCTGAACAGACACAAACAGCCTTCATATGCTGATATTTATTTCCTTTTTCTCTCCCTTAATTAGTGTTTCAGAAAGAAATTCCATGGATTTACTTATAGAACTAGGTACATTAACATTTTCATTCCTTCACTTGTGCTTTTCACAAAAATTATGTTGAGTGATTCATACATTCCAGGCACTGTTCTAGAATATTGGAGTTTCCAGTGACAAACAGTAAAATGTGGAAATTTTCTTGTAGTGTCAGACAATTCAGACAATAACACTAAAAGTAAGTGAATAGGTAATGAGAAAGGGTTGAGAACTGTGATTTTTTTCATTTGGTACTGGAATCTAACTCATGACCATGTACTTGCAAGGCAGCCCCTGTGTTGCTGAGGTACATCCCTGGAGAGTACTGTGGAGAGGTTAAAAAAAAAAACAGCTACGTTTGGGAAGTTCATGGGCCCAGGAGGGAGTGGTGATGCAGTCTCACTAAAAACATGACACCTGAGCAAGGATGACTAGAAATGTGGACACCTCACATCATATATGACATTGCTATGTATGGTTGTTCGAGTCTAATATTGCACTCAAAAGTTTGTAATTTATATGAGATTTCTTTTCCAGCAATATCAGGTTTGATCATTATAATTAATTCTTGGGAGGGGGGGTAAAATTAAAATGAATGATAAAATGCAGTACTGGAAAGTGTGAGAACCCAGGAAACATACTTGACACTCAAAAGTTCTTTTGCTATAATAGAATTTCACAAGCCAAAATAATGTATAACAACCTGGGCTATGAAAGAGAACTATATAGATCAATCTTTTAAATAAATATAGATGCAAAAATCCTGGTGAGCAGAATGCAATGAATCATCATGACTAAGTAGACTTCATCCCAGCAATGCAAGGATGGTTCACCATACACTAATCAATAAATGTAATATATCACATAAACAGAAGCAAGAAAAAAATAGCATATGCTCACTTAATGGAGTCAGAGAAAGCTTTGACAAAACCCAAAATTCTTTCATGATGAAAGAAAGTATAGAAGGATCTTAATGCAATCTGATAAAAGACATTTATGACAAACCACTGCCAATGTCATATTAAATGGGGAAAAACTGAAAGCTTTTTTTCTAAAAGGAACAAGACAAAGATATTCACTGCTACCAGTTTTATTCTTATTCTTATTTAGTACTCTAAAACATTAGTGGAAACAATTAGACAATACAAAGAAATAAAAGAGATATATATGGAAAAGGAAGAAGTCATATTATCATTGTTTGGAGATAACATGATCTTCTATGTAGAAGATCTCCAAAAGACTCTTGAAATTAATAACTTTATTCAGTAAGTAGCAGGATACAAAATCATACAGAAATCAATAGCATTTCTGTACACTAATAATGAATCTAATGAGACAGAAACTATACCATTCACATTAACAAAAGGAAAAATTAAATATTTAGGAATAAGCCAACTAAGGAAGTGAAAGATCTCTACAATGAAAAAGAAAGAAAAGAGGATATCAGATAATGGAAAGATATTTCCTGTTCCTGGATAGACAGAGCCAATGTAGTCAAAATGTCTATACTTCCAATATATATTTAATGCAATCCTAAACAAAATTCCAACAACATTCTTCACAGAACTGGGGAAACAATCCTAAATTTCATGTGGAATCAGAAGACAGAGTAGCAAAAGCTATCCTAGGTAACAAGAGCAAAGCTCAAGGTATCAATCCAAGACTTGAATTTTCAAAGTTACTGGAATAAAAAATAGCATGTTTCTGGCACAAACACAGACATGAAAAACAAAAGAGAAGATGCAGAAACAAACCCAAGCACTTACAATTATTTGATCTTTGACAAAGGGGGTTAAAAACATACACTGGAGGAAAGATAGCCTCTTTATTAAATGCAACTGGGAAATCTGGATTCTTTCTGGATCCATATCCCTCACTTTGCACTAAACTAAAATCAAAATTGATCAAAGAATTAGATGCTAAAACACAAACACTTAACCTGTTAAGAGAAAGAAACAGACAAAACTCTTGATCATAGGTGTAAGCAAAGACTTTCTGAACAGAAGCCCAGTTGCACAAAATTAGATACTATGCAATCGAAAGGCTTCTGTACCGAAAAACCAAAACCAAAACAAAAAACAACCCCCCCAAAACAAAAACAAAACAAAAGAAAACAAAAAAGCAAGTAAAGAAACAACCTACAGAATGGGAAAATATTTTTGCCACTCATCCTTCTGACAAAGAACTCGTATCTAGAATATATAAAGAACGAAAAAAATAAAACTCCAAATAAAAGACCCAATCAAAAAATGAGCAAGAGAAATAAATAGACATTTTTCAGAAGAAGTACAAATGGCCAAAAATACATGAAGAAATGCTCAACACTGCTGGTTATTAGAGAAATGCAAATTAACACAGATATTCCATCGTAGACTACAGAATGGTCATCATTAAGAAATCAAATAATAACAATGCTGGTAAAGGTGCAGAGAAAAAGGAAACCTTCTATATTGTTAATAGGAATGTAAATTAGTACAACCACTGTGGGAAAGAATGCAAGGTTCTTCAAAAACTGAAATTAGAAATTTCGCAAATGATTTTCGCAAAAGATTTAAAGACATCATTTTGCAGTGATAAATGCATATACATGTTTATAGCAGAACGATGCAAATTAGCTGAATCTTGAAAGTGGCCTTTTATTCACAAAGGAGTACTACTGTGTCATAAATATAAACAAGGCTTTTATTCACAAAGGAGTACTACTGTGTCATAAATATAAACAAGTCATTTATAAGAAAATGGATGCACCTTGAGACCAGAATATTAAATGAAATAAATTAGACATATAAGCTTAAATGTTGCATGGTTTATCTCCTATGAGAACACCAAAATATAAATAAAGAACAAAATAAAAGACAGATAACGGGAAGTGAGGTGATCTTTCTCAAATGGGAAGGAGATTAAGAGATGGGGAAAGGGATGGAAAGGGGATTAAGAAAGGAATTAAGATGGGTTCTGTACATGTACCAGTTTTACACAAGGAATGCAAACATGTACTGGAAACATGCTAATAAAAATAAAATAAAAAATGAAAAAAACCCATAGATTTTATCAGGTAGTAATAAAAGTAGGAAAGTGACAGTATGTATTGGAATTAGCCAGTAGAAGTTAACACCTCAGTTGTAGTTTTATCAGCTGAAAAAAATGAGGTCAATAAATGTAACTATCTCAAAAAACTGTTGTATGGATTACACGTATAAAGTGTTTAGCCGAGTCATTGGTATAAAGTGAGGTTGGTTCTCTTGATGGTTAATCCAACTGCTCAAAAGTCAAACTACAGGAAACTGGGAGATTCTAAAATTAGGACAAGCAAGAGTAAGGGTAAGAGTGAATTTTGGGACTGAGGATGCTGGTGCCCGTCATGATCCACCTACACTGTAAGGCACTAGTAAAGTGGCAGACCTTTGATGCTATTTCTAATCTGGAAACCATCCAAACCTCTTTTACTTTGTACTTCTTTATACAGTTTTCAAGGTTTGTACTTATTTTCTCACTTTTGCTCTGATAATATACGTCTTAACATTTTTGTTACGTGAAATTCATTTTTTCATGTATTTTTACCTCAAATTTCCTTGAAGTATTTAATGGCATGTGTTGCAGATATCAGTACAAAATACATATCAGTAATCTATACTAAATGATTAAATCTAAGACTAATAATTTACTCCTGAAGTTTAGTAGATAAGCAATATCAAAGTAAACTTGGAACTGTTACTTATTTTGTAAGACGTGTTATATTTTGTAGTAATCATTGAGTGAACATCATAGACATATGCATGAGTATTTAAATATAAACAAAAAAATAAATTAAGCACTTGAGAATTGAAAGCTTTGAAAGTTTAGTTGGTATGTTTGTGTTAAGTGAACTGCTTAATATGTGCTACAGGAAATAATGCTCTAGGGTGCTTTTGAACTCACATCTGAATCTTTTAATTTATTCCCAGAGGAAGATAAAAATAAAGATACCTATATAATGAGTATGGCTTTCATTTGTTACAAAAAGGTGAGTAAGTTATTTCAGGAAGTAGGACCTTTGGCTTTTGTTTGTGAATTTGACTTACTGATTTTTCTTTTACTATTTGAGAAAATTTTACACTTTCAAATTGTCCGTAGTCACAGATCATAGTTATGAAATAGAGAAGGTACAATAAAGTAACCAGCTAATGAGAATTTTTGTTGAGTTGCTGTTTCCTTCATCAGTTTCAGATAAATAGATAGCCTTAACCCATGTCCCTAAAGTTCTTCACTTATTTACCTATAAGACAGGAAGTCACTTAATCATTAAGTTTTATCCAAACTTGGCATTTTGCCAACTGACAGCTTTAGGTGTTTTGAAGATTTAAAAATGTAAAGATGTAAAATTTTTTCAGAAACATTTGGTTGATACATCTGAATGCTTTTGATTCAAGACCAGCTTTAGCAAAAGCTTTATAAAGTCAACATGGCCACTAGCATGTTGATCTTTCTTAGCCTCCAATATTTTGAAGTAGTTTTTGTCATTCCCATCTGTTGTGCCTTTTTGGAATTTGGCTTTAATACTACTTTAGATGTGTTTATAGTATATAAAGAAAAGTAGACATTATATGAAGGAATTTTTCAGCAAAAAATCACTTTTTACAGTGAAGATAAGCTTATCACATGTATATATATACATAACAGTAATTGAATATCTTTGTAATGCTATTTTATATGTTAATATATATATATATATATATATATATATATATATATATAGCCATCATATTGATGAATTCTTTCACGTAATGTTTTCATTACAGGCTCATTTCTCAGCAGCCACATTTTCTCATAGATTCGCTGGCGGATAGGAACTACACTGCAGTAACAGTTCATCTTATTGGGTTTAACAGATGATCCAGTTCTTAAAATAATACTCTTTGTGATCATCCTGTGCATCCACCTGGTGACCATATCTGGTAATCTTAGCATAATCACTCTTTTTTTAAAAAAATTTTATTTAAGAGGAAAAAGAGAAAAACAAAACAAAACAAAGCAGTGTAAGGTTACACATAATACAGAACTACAAAAAAAAAATAACAGTAAGAAATCACCTGTTAATAGATTACATACTATCATCTTGGAAATAGTTGCTCAAATCACAGTATCAAAGAATACAAAGTGGACATTCAAACAGAGAGACTGCAAACAGCTGTGTTCAATGATCCAAAAACATTAATACAGTCAGCTATTTAACACCCCTAAACACACTTGCTGTTATATCCGTTAGAGCTCTTTTTTTTTTCCTCCCTCTCTTTTTTACAACAAAATTTACACATTTTGGATTTTATTACTCCTTAGTTCTTATCACTTTTTTGGGGGGGGAGAGAGTAAAGTCAAATATGGCAAAACAAAGCTGTCAGTCAAAACCAAGGATAGACATAGCACATGATGTAGAACAGAGTACAAGGTTATCAACAATGGTTATCAACGTTGTCTCTTGTTTCCTTAAAAAGAATTGTCTATCTCATTAGATATTTTTTTTTATTTAAGAGGAAAAAGAGAAAAACACAAAACAAACCAAAGCGGTGTAAGGGTACACGTAATACAGGACTACAAAAAAACAAAACAAAACAAACAAACAAAAAAAAACATAACAGTAAGAAATCACCTGTTAGTAGATTACATATTATCATCTTGAAAATAGTTCCTCAAATCACAGTATCAAAGAATACAAGGTGGACATTCAAACAGGGAGACTGCAAACAGCTGTGTTCAATGATCCAAAAACATTGATATAGTCAGCTATTTAACACCCCTAAACACACTTGCTGTTATATCCGTTAGAGCTCTTTTTCTTTTTTTTTTTCCCTCTCTTTTTTACAAAAAATTTACACATTTTGGATTTTATTACTCCTTAGTGCTTATTACTTTTTTTTGGGGGGGGGAAAGAATACAGTCAAATATGGCAAAACAAAGCTGTCAGTCAATACCAAGGATAGACATAGCACATGGTGTAGAACAGAGTACAAGTTTATCAACAATGGTTATCAACGTTGTCCCTTGTTTCCTTAAAAAGAATTGTCTATCTCATTAGATATTATAAAGTTGGACAAAACAGTAGAGAACAAGACCAATAAAACTTAGGCATTGTAAACATTACAGGACTTCCTAAGAAGACAATAGTCAAACCAGAATTGGTATCTTAGTGAATCTTATTGTCTTCAAAGTAGTTGCCTATGTCTTCAAACTTGATACTATCATATAGAATGGAACAGAGTCTAATCAGTCAAAACAAGATCGTGGGAGTACTACAGGACTTCAAAACAAGTTAATAGGAAATCAAAAAGAGTTACTATTTATATATCCTAATTTTTTGAATTTTTTCTTTAATTAAGACAAACATAAGAAATGACTAAATAATTTTTTTAAAACACTAAGGGGGAGATTGAGATAAAACAGGACATAACAATATAACAATAGAGGTCACAGCATGACTGTTTCAACAACCTAGTACTTCACCACCATATAACCTGACTTAATAGTAGTTACCATAGTGTCTTTTTCCTTGAAATATTTGGATAAAACTTCATATACTCTAGCTTGAAATATTTTCATATCAAGAAGCCCAGAATAAAGCCTTTCTAATTAATGAGTGAAAACTTTATAAGGCTCCAAGGCCACCTAATGGGGGAATCATGATTACCACATATTTTTATATATTTGAATCATTACTTACATTAGGGAAACTATTCGGTATTCACACATGCGGGATTGATTTATTTACTTATGAGTATGGTCTCAAGCTGCGCCCATTTATTGATAAATATCTCAATGTGATCCTTCTTTATAGCTGAATAATACTCCATTGTATAGAAATACCACAACTTTTTTATCCATTCCTCAGTTGATGGACACTTGGGTTGTTTCCAAGATCTGGCGATTACAAATTGTGCTGCTATAAACATAGGTGCACATATATCCCTGTGGTATGATGCTTTCAGTTCTTCTTGGAATATGCCTAGAAGTGGAATAGCTGGAATAAATGGGATTTCCAGTCCCAACTTTTTGAGACATCTCCAGACAGATCTCCACAAAGGCTGTACCAGTCTACACTCCCACCAGCAGTGCAGGAGAGTTCCTTTTTCCCCACAGCCTCTCCAGCATTTGTTGTCAGTTTTCTTGATCCTGGCCATTCTTTCAGGAATGAGATGGTATCTCAGTGTGGTTTTAATTTGCATTTCTCTAATGACCAATGATGATGAGCATTTTTTCATGTATTTATTTGCCATTTGCATTTCTTCATCTGAGAATTGCGTATTCATCTCAGATGCCCATTTTTGGATTGGATCTTTGAATTTTGGAGGTCTGAGTTTTTTTTAATTCTTTATATGTTTTAGACAAGAGGCCCTTGTCTGAGAGAGAGTTCACTAAAATCTTTTCCCAGTTTGTGGGTTTTCTTTTCACTATGCTGGAGATGTCTTTTGACATGCAGAAACTTTTTAATAAGAAGTGGTCCCAGCTATTGATTCTGGGAAGTATTTCCCGTGCGGTTTGAGTCCTGTTCATGAATTCTTTACCTACTCCTATATCTCCAAGGTTTCTACCTAATTTGTCTTCCAATAGATTTAGTGTTTCTGTTTTAATATTCAGATCTTTGACCCATTTAGATTTTAATTTAGTACATGGTGATAGACATGGGTCTAGCTTTAGTTTTCGGCAAATGGAGAGCCAGTTTTTCCAGCACCATTTATTAAAGAGACTGTCGTTCTTCCAATGAACCTGCTTGGCTCCTTTATCAAAGATAAGGTGGTTGACTGTGTTTGTAGTTGTGGTTGTATCTTCTAATCGATTCCACTGATCTTCGGCTCTGTTTTGATTCCAATACCATGTTGATTTTACTACTGTTGCTTTGTAGTATAACTTCAAGTCAGGGATTGTGATGCCTCCTGCTTTGTCTTTGCTGCTTAGAATTGCCTTTGCGATTCTAGGTCTCTTCTGGTTCCAGATGAAATTTAGGAGTGATTTCTCTAGATCTATAAGGTATGTTGATGGTATTTCTATTGGGATTGCATTGAATCTGTATAACAGTTTTGGGAGAATGGCCATTTTCACAATGTTTGTACTTCCTATCCATGAGCAAGGGATGTCTTTCCATTTTCTGAGATCATCTTCAATTTCCTTTTTCAGTGTATTATAATTTTCACTGTATAAGTCTTTCACTTCTTTCGTAAGAGTAATTCCTAAATATTTCATTTTTTTGCTGGCTAATGTGAATAGTCCAGTTTCTCTTATTTCCCTCTCTGTAATTTTGTTGTTCGTGTATAGGAATGCTATTGATTTCTGAGTATTGATTTTGTATCCAGCCACATTACTGAATTTATTTATTGTATCTAAGAGTATTTCAATGGAGTTTAGGGGGTCTTCTATGTAGAGTATCATGTCATCTGCAAACAATGATAATTTAACTTCTTCTTTTCCTATCTTTACCCCTTTTATTTCTCTGTCTTGCCTAATTGCTCTGGCTAGTACTTCCAGTTCTATATTAAATAGGAGTGGTGATAAAGGTCATCCTTGTCTTGTACCCGATTTTAAAGTAAAGGCTTTCAATTTTTGGCCATTTAGTATGATGCTGGCTGTTGGTTTGTCATAAATGGCCTTTATTATATTGAGGTAAAGACCATTTATTCCAATTTTCTGTAGAGTTCTTATCATGAATAAGTGTTGGACCTTATCGAAGGCTTTTTCTGCATCTATAGAGATGATCATGTGATTCTTATTTTTGGCTTTATTGATATGGTGGATTACATTTATTGATTTGCGTATGTTGAACCATCCTTGCATTCCTGGGATGAATCCCACTTGGTCATGGTGTATAATCTTCTTGATGATTTGCTGGATCCTATTTGCCAATATTTTATTGAGGATTTTTGCATCTGTGTTCATTAGGGAGATCGGTCTATAGTTCTCTTTTTTAGTTGGGTCTTTCTCAGGTTTTGGTACTAGAGTGATATTTGCTTCCAGGAATGACTTAGGAAGGATTGCTTCCCTTTGAATTTCATTGAATAGTTTGAGGAGTGTCAGCATTAGGTCTTCTTTGTATTTCTTGTAGAATTCTGCAGTGAATCCATCTGGGCCTGGGCTCTTCTTGGTGGGTAAGGCCTTAATTACATTTTCAAGTTCATTAGCAGAGATTGGGTTATTCAACAGTTTTATATCCTCTTGATCTAGCTTTGGTACTTCATATGCTTCTAAGAATCTGTCTATTTCTTCTGTGTTATCAAACTTTTGAGAGTAGAGGTTTTCGAAATAGGTGTTGATGATCCTCTGTATTTCTATTGGGTCTGTAGTGATTTCTCCTTTTTCATTTCTTATTGCATGAATTTGAGCTTTTTCTTCCCTTTTTAAAATAAAGTTGGCTAGGGACTTATCGATTTTATTTATTCTTTCAAAGAACCAACTCTTTGATTCATTGATTCTTTGGATTGTTTTCTTTGTCTCTATTGCATTGATTTCTGCTCTGATTTTTATAATTTCCTCTCTTCTTTTGGCTTTGGGCTTGACTTGCTCTTCTTTTTCTAGCTGTTTGAGGTGTAGCATCAAGTTATTTATTTGTATTCATTCTGTTTTCCGGATGTGGGAACTCAGAGCAATAAATTTTCCTCTGAGGACGGCTTTCATTTCATCCCACAGATTCCGGTAAGTTGTATCTGCATTTTCATTTTCTTTTAGGTATTGTTTAATTTCTTCTGTGACCCACTGATTACTCGAGTGTGTTATTTAGTTTCCAAGTGTTTGCGGAATTTTTGCAGTATCTTTTGTCATTAATTTCTAATTTCAGAGCGCTATGATCCAATAATATGCAAGGGATGATTTCAACTCTTTTGCATTTGCTTAAATATGTTCTGTGAGCTAATATATGGTCTTTTTAGAAAATGATCCATGTACTGCTGAGAAGAATGTGTATTCTGATGTTGTTGGGTGGAACATTCTGTATATGTCTATCAAACCCATTTGTTCACAGGTATGATTCAGTTCTGTTATTTCTTTGCTCATTTTCTGTCTGGTTGATCTGTCCCTTGGTGTCAGTGGTGTATTAAGGTCTCCTGTTACAATTGTGTTACTGATAATTTGAGTTTTCATTTCTGTTAATAATTGTTTTATATAACTGGGTGCTCTGGAGTTTGGTGCGTATATATTTAAGATAGTTATCTCTTCCTCTTGGAGTTTTCCCCTTACGAGTATGTAGTGACCTTCTTTGTCCTTTATGGTCATTGTTGGTTTAAAGTTCACGTTGTCTGCAAACAGAATGGCTACTCCTGCCTTTTTTTGGATTCCTGCTGCATGAAGAATTGTTTTCCATCCTTTGACTTTCAGTCTGTGAGTATCCTTCTGGGTTAGATGGGTTTCCTGTAAACAGCATATGGTTGGATTTTGTTTCTTGATCCATTCTGATAGTCTGTTTCTGTTGATGCATTGAGACCATTTACATTAATGGTTATTACTGTTAAATGCTGGTTAATTGTAGGAATGTTATCTCTCTGCTGTTGCATCTTTATCTTTCTGTTCTGTTTAATTATTTGCTTTGCTTAGTGGTTTTTTCCTTTGTGTATCTAAACTGTCTTTCAATATTTTTTGCAGGATTGGTTTGGTGTTCATGAAGTTCTTCAGCTGTTCTTTGTCATGGAAGTATCGTATTTCACCATCTATTTTGAATGATAGTTTTGCAGGATATATCAGTCTAGGTTGGAAATCATTTTGCTTTAGGATCTGGAATATTTCACTCCATGCTCTTCTTGACTTTATCGTTTGTGCTGAGAAGTCTGCTGTGATTCTGCTAGGTTTTCCTTTATAAGTGATCTGTCTTTTCTCTCTGACAGCTTTTAATAATCTATTCTTGTGTTGGATTTCTGGGATGGTGATTATTATATGTCTGGGTGTAGTTTTATTTTGGTTATGACTGTTTGGAGTTCTATATGCTTCACTGATCCTGATGTCAGTTTCTGATCTCATGCTTGGGAAATTTTCAGCTATTACTTCTCTAAATATCCTCCTGACATCCTTCATGTTGTCTCCCTCTCTTTCATTAATCCCTATTATTCTTATGTTATTCTTCTTTGCATTGTCTTGCAGTTGTTGAATTGTTGTTTCCTGATTCCTTGTTATTTTCAAAAGATCTTTTCTTTCCTGTTCACTAGCTGCAATCCTGTCTTCAAGGTCTGAAATTCTATCTTCACTTTCATTAAGGCGGTTTTTACAACTTTCAGTGGAGTTTTTTATTTCCTGTATATCTCTGTGCATCTGCATTATGTATTCTGTTTGTTTCTTATATTGCTCGTCTAGGGATTCTATCTTTTTGTTTAGCTCCTCCAATTTTTTATCTGTGTTTTCTTTAGATATATTTAGAATCTCTTTCATTTCTTTTATCATTTCTTCTTTTATCTGGGAGATTATTTCGAGTTTGAATTTCTTTAAAGCTTCCTCTTGTTGCTTGTCAATTTCAGTAGCTATTGGGTCTGATATATGAGGTGGATGGGATATATTTTCTTCTAAATACATTCCTCCTAAGGGTTTCCTGAGATGGGCTGGAGGTTTGAGGTTGTAATTTTTCTTTTGTTTTGTCATTTTTCTATATTTCTGTGTTTCAAGTGTTATTTGAAAGTGTCCTCAGGATCTGTTGAAAATCCCCTTCCATGTTTGCTGCTACTGAGATTCTGGCACCACGCTACCGCAAGCCATTGGGCCTGCAGAACCAATGGCCCTCCTCTGCTTGTTCAGAACTCCACAGTTCCAGACAAGCTGGGCCTCAGGGACACTGTGCGCCCACCTGCCCCTTGGAAGCTCCACAGCTCTTCAATCGCAGCCGGGTTAGGGTACTCACCACAGGCCAGGGTGCCTCAGGAGCCTGTGATCCCTCCCTGCTTGCAGAGATATCCACAGTCCTCCAGACAAAGGAAGGTGCGGCAGCAAAACAGGCTGGGCTCGGGGGATAGTGTGGGCCCGCCCACCCATTGGAAGCTCAGCAGACCTCCACGTGCAGCCAGGATGGGGAGGCAGATGTAGTGGTCTCTAACCCGCTGCTCCACTTCACTGCACCCGGAAGCCTGGGGGGTCCGGAACAGTCTGAGATTTGGGCAGCGTGTGCTGAGCACTCACCACAGGCTGAGGTGCCTCAGGAACCTGCGATCCCTCCCTGCTTGCAGAGATATTCAGTCCTCCAGACAAAGGAAGGGGCTTCTGCCAGCATAATCACTCTTATCAGATTCTCTTCAGAACTCCGCCATCCCATGTACCTTTTTCTTAGCAACTTGGCCTTTGCTGACATAGGCTTCTCATTTTCTGTGACATCCAATATGCTTGTAAACTTCCCAGTGGAAAAAAAGTACAATCTCCTATGCTGCATGTGGCATTCATCTGGGTTCAACTGGATTATCTGGAGCAACTGAGTGCTTCCTGCTGGCTACCATGGGGTACGAACGTTTCGTGGCAATCTGGAACCCATTGCTTTATTCAACCAAAATATCTACACAATTATGTATCCAGTTACTTGTGGTTTACACAGGTGGTTTTATTAATGCTTCAGTCTTTACCATTTCCTTCTTTTCTTTAACCTTTTGTTGGCCAAATTGAGTCAATCATTTTTTCTGTGATTTTGCTCCGTTAGTTGAACTCTCTTGTTTTGATGTCAGTGTCCCTGCAGTTGCTCCCTCATTTTGTGTAGGTGCTATCATTGTGTTCTCAGGGTTTGTCATAGCAGTGTCCTACATCTACAGCCTCATCCCCATCCTAAAGAGGTGCTCCCCAGAGGGGCGCCGCAAAGCCTTCTCTACCTGCACCTCCCACCTCACTGCAGTAACTCTCTACTTTGGAACTGTTTTCTTCATTTATGTGATGCCCAAGTTCAGCTACTCTACCAAGCAGAATAAGGTGGTGTCTGTGTTCTACATGGTAGTTATTCCTGTGTTGAACCCCCTCATCTACAGTCTCAGGAACAATGAAGTTAAGGAAGCTCTGAAGAGCCTGCTTAGTAGAAAGACATTTTTTAAATGAAATCTTTTATTTGTGGGACTTGATATAGTAATACAATCACATACTATAATAATAAAAGAACTGAGTACTCCTGATTGAATACTAATGCTGATTAATGTATTAACCAATGTAGCATGCTTTGGGAAAGATAGGAGCTCCTTTTTTTCAGATGATAAAGTATGCCAGAAGGTTATAATGAGTTACCTTTAATAAGCCTGAAGAAAATTTATAATTTGGGGCTGGGGATTTTGCTCAGCGGCATAAGCACCTGTCTTGTAAGCAGGCAGTCGTGAGTTCGATCCCTGGTACCAATAAAAAGGAAAAAGACCAAAAACAATTAAAAAAAAGAAAATTTATAATTTAGAGCATGAATTTAATGATTTGGAGCAAAACCTGCCTCAAATTATTTTAAGATTGTATTTGTATTTTTTTTTTTTTTTTGTCTTTTTATCAGTACCGGGGATCGAACTCACGACTGCCTGCTTACAAGGCAGGTGCTTATGCTGCTGAGCTAAATCCCCAGCCCCTGTATTTGTATTTTTAAAAGGTTGTTCTTTGTCATAGGTTAAGGATATTATATGTCGCCGTAATAAGGCTTCTTGAAAGTCTGATGTGTTAAAATGCTGGTACATAGAGTGGTACTAGAAGAAAGTGATAGAACTTTGAGAATTGGGGCCAAGGAGTGAGTGTTTACTAAATGTATGCCCTATAAGGGGATAATGAGGCTCTCTTCCTTTCTTTTGTACTTTTTTTGCTTCTCAGCCAAAAACTGAGGTTTTTTTTTGGGTTACATTTTTCTGCCCGAATGCCCCACCACAGGCCCATCAATGCAGCCATCTGGTCATGGGCTGAAATCTTCAGAAGAAACAATTTATTTTTCTAAATTCATTATCTAAGCGAAGATTTGCATCTATTCAGAAATTACGTTGAGTGATGCTTACACCGCAGTCCGTGTCTTAGGTGATTACCATTACAAGTAACCTTCTACATAGCGTGTGATTCAGATAATACATCTGAAAAACATATCATATAGATAGGAAGATAGCAGATGATGTAGATAAGAAGGGGACAAGTACTTAGAAGGTAAAAACAAAAAGAGAAAAAAGAAAACAAAAGAAAAGCAGTGCCAAGAGCAAGAAGTTGAAATGTCAGGCCAGGGGTGAGTACAGATCTTACTGGGAACATGACACTAGATAAAGAATGGCAGGAAGTGAGAATATTTTATATCTAATATGATCCTACCAGTGTACAGGTGGATGAGTTTAGTAGTCTACTACATACATCTAAGTCATCCTTAAGGTTTCGTTCCAACAATAACAGCCTTGGTTATTTTATTTTATTTTATTTTATTTTATTTTATTTTATTTTACTTAAGAGGGTAGAACCAAGGAAAATAAAACAGAATAAAACCAATCAAAACAAACATGTGTAAGTGATACAGGGTTTCAAAGCAATATGAAATTAACAATAGTTAACATAGTGCCTCTTCTTGTCTTCAAAATAGCTGCAGATACCTTCAGACAGTAAAAATAAAACAGAACAGAACAGAACCAATAAAAACAAAAGAATGAATGAAATAAAGGACTTCAAAACAAACCAATTGCAAATCCAAAATGGCTACCATAATATACCTTGCTATCATGCCATCAGATATAACAAAATCAAATAAAGATGAACAAAACCTAACCCAACAAAACAATGAAAATGATACAGAACTTCAAAACAAGATAATAGGGTGTTAACAATGGTTACCACCTTCAGAAAGAGATCTCTCTAGATGCCACACCATGTACCATCTTCTGAATAGATAATCAGACCACTGGCCCTAGACCTACAAGTTCAGTTGAAACACCAAAAAACACCACAAACATCAAATTGCATTTTACCTCAATAGCTGTCATCACAGCCTGTTTCTCCAGATCAGCTGGTCACTTATGGGGCAGAGGCAGGGATTGGCTCTTCTTGTTTGCCAGCCCTCATGCCAGAAGGGGCTGGGGTCTGAATGTTACCCACCAGCAGTGACCTGTACATGGCGCTGGTTTTGCAGAAAGGGCTTGCTTACTGATGAATTATTGTTCTCTTCCCCTACATTTCATGAATGACACCGACTCACAGGCAAAAGGCTGAGGTCTGGCTGTCTTCCTGCTGGCAGTGGCCCATGCATGGTTTTTGCCCATGATGGTTGTTGCAGCTGGTAATTTTAATCAATCCCCAAAATGATAATTACTTTTAAAATAAAATTTAGTGAATTTTTTTTTATTTTAAAGGGGGTAAAATTAAATACAACATAACAGAACAACAACAGAATAGGACATAGGAAAGCAATGTAAGAGATACAAACCTCAAAGCTAGACAACCTGAGATCCTCACCATCCATCACACTGTCCCTGGTTCTCCTCCAAATAGCTGTCCATGTCTTTGCACACAGAGAATACATACAAAACAACATAGTATAAAACTGATGTGAACAGAAAGAGGAAGGTGTTCCAGATCTTCAAAACCAGACAATAGGGAAGTCACCAATGGCCGTTCTAGAGTCAATCCTTCTCCTCAAAATAGCTGACCATACGTCCATGTACACTGAAGTTCAACCAAACAAAACAGGCGGGTGGGGGGAGGGGTTGCTTGGTTTCCTGGTCCTCCAGGTCCTGGCCTGGCGCAGGTCCCAGTTAACACTGGTGGCTCCTGTCTTGGGCAACACAGCCTGCCCAGCTCACAGCCACTCACGGTAGGGAGGGGTTGCCGGGCTTTTTGGTGCTCCAGGTCCCAGCATGGCTGGAGTCCCACCCAGGCCGGTGGCTCCCATCCTGGGCCACTGCAGCCTTCCATGGTCAAAGGCACTCACCAGGTGGGGAGCGGTTGCTAGGTTTCCCAGTGCTCCAGGGCCCAGCATGGCTTGAAGGTGTTTCTTTCTAATGAATTGACCATTTCACTGCCCAAGTTCTGAAATGGCCAATAGACCATAGAAAGACATCTCTCTAGACTCCTGCTTGAAACCAACAGTGTCAGGAAGCTACCGGCTTTGATTCAGGGCCAACAGTATTTCTTTTTGTGAGCATAGATGTCATAACTTTTTAGAAAGGATTGCAAGTGGTAGCTTAGGAGGGAGAAAATTGTAGTTTGGCAGCTGCATGACCCTAACTGGAACCAATAGATCTTACAATGTGAGGCACAGTTCCAGGGTCCCTGCAAATGTGTGTTGGACTCATGAAACTCTATAGTTATAAAAATCACAGTCCTCCAGTGGAAAGCCTCTAGCATAAAATAAGTTATATTTCATCACTGTTCTTATAGTCCAGATACATTTTATAATAAAGAATCATTTTTTATTATCAATAAAAATTAGAAAGTGACACAGGTCACATTTTGTTAGGATTTAGAAAAAATAAGTTCAATATGGTAATATTTGGTCTTAAAAAAGTATGAGTATTTTGTAAACTATTAATCTTATGAGGAAAGGGCATGACATCAGAGACCTTAAATGCTATAGAATTCTGAACAAGTAGACTGTTTAGCTTTTCATATTGGATCATAGGCAGCATGCAAGGAACCTGAATGGTGTTTGAGAAATGGTCAGCTATTTTGTGTGCTAAGTATGGGATTTTCAGAAATTATAAAACATTTTTAGATTCTCAAAAAGGGGACTACTAATCTTTGCAGTTTTCTAGCTTATTTTTTATTTTATTTTTTGAATCTCCCCAACTTGTAGGAAAAGCCATATTATTTATAAGGATATGCTAAAGATAGTAGTTGAGTAATTTTTGGCTGTTGATTGATTTTCACTATATATATATTTCTTTTTATAATTTTTTACAATGTATATCTTTAAAACTGTATCAATGTTATTGGCACATGTTTACCTTCTAGGTTCAAAATATAATTAACTTGAGGAAAAATTAAAACTCACTTCAGAGCTAAATCAAATAAAAAACTAACACTTTGATTTTTCAGAAAAATATTTTACACCAACTTTCAAAGTTTTTGTCAACTTTTAATTTTTATCATAAGGTAAAAAATCAGAATGACAATAGACAATATTAGATATATATTTAGGACACAGGAAACAATTATAAAGGATAAATTAAAATAATTTTACTTCTGATTGGAGAAGAGTATATCTATAAACTTTTAAAAATAGTTTTAAGTATCATCTTTAAATGTAGAGCAATAAAGCTAGAAGTTGACAACAAAAAGATAACTAAATCTCCTTAATTATTGGTAAGTGAATTAATTTATCATTAAATAAAGCATGGCTCAAAGAAGAAAATCACAATACATTTAGGAACCAAGTGAAAGATAAGAAAAATTCTATATATAAAAGCTCACTATAAACATAGTTTTATAAGGAAATTAATAAATTCACAGTGAAAAATGCTAAAAATTAATGAGGTTTGCATTAATTTTAATGAGCTAAAGAAGAATAAAGTACAGGGTATAGAAAGAAAAGAATTATAAAAAATAAATAATCAAATAGAACATCATTACACAACAGAGAACAACACAGCCCAATATTGTTTTCTTATAGTGATTTTTCATAGTTTTATCTTGTAAAGAGAAAAAGAAATGTACATGAGGAAGATAACATGAAATATAACTATAGATTTTGCAGATATTGTTAAGAATATATGATTATGGGGCTGGGGATTTAGCTCAGCGGTGTCGATGTCCACTCCCGGCCGGCAGGAAGGACACACGACAAAGTCTGGCAGTGGACAACCTTTTCTTTTTATTTTCCTTCTCCGTACAGCCTGCCCTGGGATCGCTCCCAGCCGAAGCCTCCTCTGGTCCGCTCCCCGCGGCTCCTTCCGGGCTTCGCTCCGAAGCCTCTACCGGTCCGCTCTCCGCGGCTCCTTCTGGGCTTCTACTTCCGGGCTTCTTCTTCCGCCCAGGGGTGGCACCGGTATATATACGGGTACAGTGTCCAATCATGTTAAAGTAAGCAAGGCAAGCTGATTGGCTAACATCATCAGTTGCCAGGCAGACTATATTGTTGAGCGGGTTGTTTACGCGGTAAGCAGGAAACTAACATATTCGATGGGAGGGGTAATCTACCCCAGGCTTTGCTCATTACCACAGGCCGCACGTCCGCCAAGTGAGGCGACCTATCACAGACGCGGCTCCCAACACAGCGGCATAAGAACTTGCCCTGCAAGCAGGCAGTCGTGAGTTCGATCCCTGGTACCGATAAAAATGAAAAAGACAAAAAAAAAAAAAAAAAGAATATATGATTTTTATAAGAAAATTTATGTAAATATTTTCTGTTTATATTAGTGTATATTATTTATAGAATAATGAGTTTTACTTTCTTGTATTGATTTTGCATTCTGATACATTGTTTAATTTTATTATTGATTCTAGGAGTCTTTTGGCAGATTTTTTGGTTGTTCTACAAGGGATCATTCCAGCTGCAAATAATAGCTTGAGACCTTCCATTCCTATGTATATCTTTTTTCTTTTTTAAAAAGGTTATTTGTGATTTGTACATGTGATAAAGTATGGTTTTCAGTTCCTTTCCTCTCATCAGGAGAGTAAGGGCTCCACCTGACCCTAGTTTTGTCTCTTCTTTATTTTTTCATCCTCTTGTGGTCCTTCAACCTAAGAACCTCAAGAGCTGCAGCTGGTCGCTACACACTCCTCGTTCTCTCCCTAATATTATATGCCAGCTACCTGCACCTGGGGGGTGTAATACTCACAAAACTAAGCCTGGCTCCAGACAATAAACCTGTCATAAGTACTAGATTCAGCCACCTCCATGACTGCGTGAGGCTTTGGGTTGGGTGACACCCAGACACAAGCATAAACAGTGCTTCTATACCTATTTCCTTCAGTTTTATTTTTTGAATCATGAAAGAATGTTGGATTTTGTCAGTTATTTTCTGATTCTTGAGATGATACATCACTTTTTTCCTTATTTCTTTTTAGGTGACTTACCATATTTATTGATTTATGAATCATTCTTGCATCCCTGCTGTGAAATGTACTTGGGCATTAAATATGGTCTTTTTGATGAATCATTGCATTCTGTTTGCCAGTATCTTGTTGAAAAATTTTGTATCTATATTCATTCAAGAGATTGACTAAATTTCTCTTTTGTTTGAATCTTTGTCTGGCTTTGGAATCAGCATAATGCTAGCTTCAGGAATGACTTTGGAAATAGTTCCCACTTTCTTTTTTTTTTTAAATTTTATTTAAGGAGAAAAAGAAAAAAAACAGAAAAAGGGTATAAGTAATACAAAATTTAAAAAATAAACAGTAAGAAATCACTAGTTAATAGATTACATATTGTCATCCTAGAAATAGTTGTTCAAATTACAAAATTAAAGCATATAAACAAACAGTGAGACTGCAGTTTTGTTCAATGATCCAACAAAACTCAGTAATATGGTTATCTATTTTATACACTTAAACATATATGCAGTTATAACCTTTAGAGCACTTTCTTTTTTTTTTCTATTGTACAATGACAATTACACATTTTGGGTTTTATTACTCTCACAGTTCTTATTACTTTTTTTTGAGGAGAGTAAAACCAAATGCGACATATCAGAACAGAGTCAGTCAAATCAAAAGGATGGACATAATAGATAATGTAAAACAAAATGGGTGATCAACAATGGTTACCATATTGCCTCTTGCTATCTTAAGAAAAATTACCTATATCATCAGTTATAATAAAATTGAACAAAACAGTAAAGAATAAAACCAAAACATTGGAAACATTACTGGACTTTAAAAGAAGATAATAGTCAACCAGAATGGGTGTCATAATGAATCTTATTGTCTTCACAGTTGTTGCCTATACTTTCGAACTTGGTACTATCAAGCTAAACAGGATAGGGGAAAATCAGTCAAAAACAAGATGGTGAGGGCAATACAGGGTTTCAAATCAAGTTAATACGAAATGAAAGCAGGTTACTATAACATATCCTGCTATTTTTTTATTTGTTTTTTCCTTAAAAAGTTAATAAAAAAATAAATAATTTAAAAAAGGAGATTGAGATGAAAGAGGGCATAACAGCAAAACAGCGCAGGTCAAAACATAACCATTAAGCAAAATAGTGTTTCACCACAAGATATCCTGACATAAAAGTAGCTACCATATTGTCTCTTTCCTTGAAATCTTTGAATATAACTTCATGCACTGTAGTACCAAACATATCCAGACAATGTAAAACCATTCAAGAGAATGACATTATTACAGGATATTTAGAACCAACTAACAGAAAATGAACAATCGTTTCTGTATAATCTCCTTGTCTATAAAAGTTTTTGCTTATATTATCAAATATAATAAAATCCAATAAGGTACAATCTGTTAAGACCAATGGAGACAAGAATAAAAGCTTGATGGGCCTTCAAAACAAGATGATACTGGGCCTGGGGGTTTAGCTCAGTGGCATAAGCACCTGCCTGGCAAGCAGTCGTGAGTTTGATCCCTGGTACCGATAAAAAGGAAAAAGACAGAAAAAAAACCCCCATAAGATGATACTAAATCAGCACTAGCTATTATGATGTCTTGTTTTCTCCAAAATAGCTGCTCCTACCATCCAATCTTCTCTGCCTCATTTTTGTTGAGCTCTTTTTCTGTCATTTGTTGTCAGTTTGTCTTCTTCATTTCTCTTTCTGCTCCATTCATTGTGGCCTCTCTGCCACTGTTTCTGGAATCTTGGTATTTTTCATTTTTAGAATATCTTGCAATAATCTCTGTAGAGTTGAATTGGTGGTTGCAAATTCCCCTAGTTCCTCTTTATCCTGGAAGCACCTTGTTTTTCCATCAATTTCCAAGGACAGTTGTGCAGGATATATCAATCTTGGCTGGAGGTTATTATCTTTCAAAGCTTGAATTATTTCCCCCCACGGTCTTTGTGATTTGATGGTTTGTGCCGAGAAGTCTGCTGCAATTCTGATGGGTGTTCCCTTGTAAGTGACCTGTTTCTTGTCTCTGATGGCTTTTAATATTCTGTTCTTATACTGGATTTCTGGAATTTTGGTTATTATATGCCTGGGTGTAGCTCTGTTTGGGTTGTAGGTGGCTGGGGTCCTGTATGCCTCATAGATCTGAGTATCTTTACCTTTTGCTAAATTAGGGAAATTCTCTTGGATTATTTCTGTGAATAGCTTTTGTAGTCCATTTGTTGTGTCTCTACTTCTTTTATGTTCTTAATTCTTAAGTTATAGATCCTCTTATCATCTTCTAGCCTTTGTATTATTGCTGTTTGTTTTCTTGTTATTTTTAAGAAGTTTTTCCTTTCATGCTCCCACATTACAAATCTGCCCTCCAGTTCAGATAATCTAACCTTAGTTTCTTTTAAGCTGTTATGCCAGCTTTTGATAGAGTTTTTAGTTTCCTGGTAATCTCTTTGAACCTGCTTCATGTATTCTATGTTTTCTCTATTTTCTCCATCAAACAATTCTCCCCTTTTTCTCTGTTCTTCCATTCCACCATCTGTTTTTTCTTGGGTGGTGCTTACCATTTCTCTAACTATTCTACTTCTATCTTGCTTTAGGTTGTTAATAACTTCATTTTTGAACTTGTCTATGAGGCTCTGGAGATATTGCTTTGCGTCTATTGGTGCCGTGTCTGATATTGCATGTTTCTCAGGATTGGGGGCAGGACCCTTTCTTGTTGCTCCCTCTTCCCATATTTTTTTGTTCCTTCCATACAAGCATATATAGGAGGCCCAGTTTCTTTCTTTGTCGGTTACATTTTGTTTGAATTGCACTGGCTAGGTGTTCCCACCCACTGCAGTGTACTAGGGAGACACAGACCTGGGCAGCCTATGGTTGGCCTACCCCTCCAGGTCAACCTACCAAAGGCTTCACTGCTAGGGTGCACCTCCAGGCGCTGGGACCTGGTTTGGACTAGCCTACTGGGTCTTAAGTCAGCAGCGACACCCAGGCCAGGCACTCCCCACCAATCCTGCTTGAGAGGGGAATATGCGACTAAGGACACTGCAGCATCCTGTTCCGGCTAGTCTGCCCAGTCCCAGTATATCCTTTGCTGAAGCCTCCTACTCTATGGAAGGGTCCCTGATCTGCTCACTCACCGCAGGTCCATGCAGGGCTCCCAGCCAGTCTCGCTCTCAACTCCATTCACCACTTCCCACTCTCAGACCTTTCACGCCTCTCTCCTTGCTGTGCTGATTGGGACGCAGCAGCGGCTATAGGAAATTCAAATCATGGCTTCCAGTGGCACGGGCTTCAGCTTCCATGTGGAGACCTTATCTGTTCCTGTTATAGCACCGGGATTGCATTTCCAGTTGGTTTCTCTTAGTTTAGTTTATTTCTGGGTCAGCAGGGTATATCTCCCCTTGCTTAGGACTTCTCATCCCGCACCATTCCTGGATTTTAAGTGGGGTATCTCAGAGAGCCTCTGTAGCTGCTGTTATCTATCCGCCATGTTCTCCCGGAAGTCTAGGAAATAGTTCTTTCATCTTAATTTCATTCAAGAGCTTGAAGAGCATTGGTGTTAGACAGTCCCTGAAGATTTTGTAGAATACAGCAGTGAATTAATCCAAACCTGAACTTTGCTTGTTTGTAGGTTTTTTAATTGCTGCTTTAATTATATTGATTCCTATTGAATTATTCAGTTTTTACATCTTCTTGGTTCAGTTTTTGTAATTCACATGTATTTAACAATCTCTTATTTGAATTTTCCAATTTTTTAGTTTAAAGGTTTGTGAAAGAGTGGTTAATAATCTTGATTTCAATAGTGTCCTTTGTGATTTCATATTCTTGTTTTTTTGGTGAGTTTTCTGAAGGTCATATATTTTGCTTATTCTTTTATAAGACTACCTCTTTGAGCTCTTTAATTTTTGAATTATGTTCTTGTCAAAATTTCATTGATTGCTACCTAATCTTTATTGTTTCCTTCCTTGTACTGCCTTTGAGTTCTTATTTATTTAGGAACTCATTATTAAGGGGTTTACTCTTTTTTTGTGATGTAAGCATTCAGTTATAACTTTCCTCTTAGGACTGCTTTCATGTATTTCATAAATTCTAGTATATTTTAATGGCATTAATGTGTAGTTCTAGAAACTTATTTCTGCTTTGATTTCTTCTATAACCCATTGATTTTTAAAATTATTTAAATAGTGTCTACATTTCAGGCATTTATATATTCTCTGTGCTTCTTTTGCCATTGATTCATAGTTTCCTTGTACTAGGATCTGATAATATACTTAGTATAGTTTAATTTTTTTGAATTTACTCAGCTTGCACTATTGGCTAGAATGTGGTCTATTTTGGAGAAAGTGCCATATACTGCTGAGAATGTGTAGTCTGTTACTGGGTGGAACACTGTTGATATCTATTAGGTCTCTTTCTCCAAAATTTTATTAAACTAATTTATTATTTATTTGACTTTTTCCCTCAACATGTACTAGTGATCTTATTTTTTAAAACTTAGGACAGGTGGGACTGGTGGCTTGGAAAAGTACTATTTGTTGATTTTTTTTTGGTCTAGTTGATCTGTATATTTTTGATAATGAAGTCCTCCACTATAATTTTGATTATGTTTCTCTGATCTTTTCTGTGCAGTAGTACTTATTTTATCAAGTTGGGCTCCCCACTGGTTGGTTCATATATATTAATAATTATTTTGTCTTCCCTTTGGATTGTTCCCTTAGCCAATATTTAGTGGCCTTCTTTTTCTTTTATGACCAGTTTTGGCTTGAAGTCCACTTTGTCTGAATCTAGAATGGCTACCCTCACTTAATTTTTTCAGTTGCCCATTCTGTGGTACATGATTTTCCAATGTTTTGATTTTTAGTGTATGAACTTCTTTTTGGTTTAAATGTGTTTTTAAATATACAACTTATCATTGGATTTTGTTTCTTGATCCATTCTGCTAGTTTTTGTCTTTCATTTGGGAACTGAGATCATTCGCATTGAAAGTTATTGCTCAGCTATATTTTTTGTGCCATTGCATTATTTTTCTGCTGTTGATTTCTTCCCCCTTAATTGTTCACCTTTCCTGATGTATTTATTATATTAGACCTTTTTATTGTTATGGTCTTTTACTTGGATGTCCTTGAGAATTTTTTGAGTGCTAATTAATGGTCATGAATTTTGTAAGATGTTCTTTGTCATGAAAATACCTCATTTCTCCAACAAAATTGAAAGATAGTTTTGCAGAATATATCAGCCTGGGTTGGAAATTGTTTTGTTTTCTCCTTTAAGGATTTTGCTAGAATTATGCAGTAATTTTAATTTTACTAATTTTCTCTAATCATTTTTTTTTCTTTCTTTTTTTTTTTTATTTAAGAGGAAAAAGAGAAAAACACAAAACAAACCAAAGCGGCGTAAGGGTACACGCAATACAGAACTACAAAACAAAACAAAACAAAACAAAACAAAACAAAACAAAACAAAAAACCATAACAGTAAGAAATTACCTGCTAGTAGATTACACACTATTTTCTTGAAAATAGTTCCTCAAATCACAGTATCAAAGAACACAAGGTGGACATTCAAACAGGGAGACTGCAAACAGCTGTGTTCAATGTTCCAAAAACATTGATAAAGTCAGCTATTTAACACCCCCAAACACACTTGCTGTTATATCCGTTAGAGCTCCTTTTCTTTTTTTTTTTTCCCTCTCTTTTTTACAACAAAATTTACACATCTTGGATTTTATTACTCCTTAGTGCTTATTACTTTCTTTGGGGGGGGGAAGAATACAGTCAAATATGGCAAAACAAAGCTGTCAGTCAATACCAAGGATAGACGTAGCACATGGTGTAGAACAGAGTACAAGTTTATCAACAATGGTTATCAACGTTGTCCCTTGTTTCCTTAAAAAGAATTGTCTATCTTATTAGATATTATAAAGTTGGACAAAACAGTAGAGAACAAGACCAATAAAACTTAGGCATTGTAAACATTACAGGACTTCCAAAGAAGACAATAGTCAAACCAGAATGGGTATCTTAGTGAATCTTATTATCATTTTTAATATTGTATTCTTGAGTGGGACTTTTGGAATTTTGACTGTGATGTGTCATAGGGAGTTTTTTTTTCCTTATTGTGGCTACTTGAAGTTCTACTTACCTCAGTTATCTATACATTAAATTATTTCCTGTTATTTGGAATGCTATATATTATTATTTTAGTAAATAGATTTTTATTTATTTTTTATTTTTTTATTTAAAAGGAAAAAGAGAAAAAAACAGAAAAAACAAAACAGTGTAAGGGTACAAGTAATACAGAACTACAAAAAAAATAGTAAGATATCACTAGTTAATAGATTACACACTATCATTTTTGAAATGGTTATTCAGGTCACAGGATCAAAGCATACAAAGTGAAAATTCAAACAGTGAGACTGTGAGTAGTTGTGTTCAATGATCCAAACAAAAATATTAATATGGTCATCTATTTAACACACATTAACACGCTTGCTGTTGTTTCCTTTAGGGCACTATTTTTTCCCCTCTCTTTATTACAACAAAATTTACACATTTTGGGTTTTATTGCCCCCATAGGTCTTATTACTTTTTTTGTAAGAGAATAAAATCAAACATGATAAAACAAAGCTGTCAGTCAAAACCCAGGATAGACATAGCACATGATGTAAAAACAGAGTATAAGGTTATCAACAATGGTTACCATAATGCCTCTTGCTTCCTTAAGAAGAATTGTCTATCTCATTAGGTATAATAAAGTTGAACTAAACAGTAGAGAATAAGACCTATAAAACCTTGTAAACATTGTAAACTTTACAAAACTTCAAAAGAGTATCCTCTTTTTACTATCATAGTCAAACCAGAATGGGCATCCATGTGAATCTTATTGCTTTCAAAGTAGTTGCCTGTACTCTGATACTTAATACTATCATACAGAGCGGAACAGAGCCCAATCAGTCAAAACAAGAATACTGGGAGTATTACAGGACTTCAAATCAAGTTAACAGGAAATCAAAAAAGTTACTGTAATATATCCTGCTAATTTTTTGATTTTTCTCCTTAGTTTAAAAAAGAAAAATAAAAAAAATTAAATAACTTTTTAATGAATAAGGGAGAGGTTGAGATAAAAGAGGGCATAACAACATAACAATACAGGTCAAAGCATGACACTTCCAGTAACCTAGAACTTCACCACCAAATAACCCAACTTAATAGTAGTTAGTATAGTGTCTTTTTCCTTGAAATATTTGAATATAACTTCATATGCTATAGCATGAAACATATCAAGACAGTGTAACACCATTCAAGTGGATGAAAGCATGGTAGAGTATTTAGAACCAGCTAACAGAAAAGTGAACAATGGTTTCTATATTGTCTCTTTGCCTATAACAATTTTTGTTTATAATACCACATATGATAAAATCCAGCAACATACAACATGATAAAGCCAATGGAGACAGAAGAGTCATAGTTTGGTGGGGCTTTAAAACAAGATGGTATTAAATCAGCACTAGCTATTATGATGTCTTGTTTTCTTCAAAATAGCTGTTCATTGCATCACAGGCCATAATATTGAACAGCGCAGAATAAAGCCATTCCAATTAATGAGTGAAAACTTTATAAGGCTTTAAGGCCACATAATGGGGAATCATGATTACCACATACTTTTATATATTTGAATCATTTCCTACACTAGGGAAACTATTCGGTGTTCACAAATGCGAGTTTGATTTATTTCACTTATGAGTATGGTCTCAAGCTGCGTCCATTTACTGATAAATATCTCAATGTGATCGTTCTTTGTAGCCGAGTAGTACTCCATTGTATAGAAATACCGTAACTTTTTTATCCATTCCTCAGTTGATGGACACTTGGGTTGTTTCCAAGATCTGGTGATTACAAATTGTGCTGCTATAAACATAGGTGCACATATATCACTGTGGTATGATGCTTTCAGTTCTTCTTGGAATATGCCTAGAAGTGGAATAGCTGGAACAAATGGGATTTCCAATCCCAGTTTCTTGAGAAATCTCTAGACTGACCTCCATAAAGGTTGTACCAGTCTACACTCCCACCAACAGTGTAAGAGAGTTCCTTTTTCCCCAGGGCCTCTCCAGCACTTGTTGTTGTTGGTTTTCTTGATCCTGGCCATTCTTTCAAGAGTGAGATGGAATCTCAGTGTGGTTTTAATTTGCATTTCTCTAATGACCAATGATGACGAACATTTTTTCATGTATTTACTTGCCATTTGTATTTCGTCCTCTGAAAAGTGTGTATTCATCTCAGATGCCCATTTTTGGATTGGGTCTTTGACTTTCGGGGTCTGAGTTTTTTTAATTCTTTATATGTTTTAGACGAAAGTCCCTTGTCTAAGGGGGAGTTCACTAAGATCTTTTCCCAGTTTGTGGGTTTTCTTTTCACTATGCTGGAGATTTCTTTTGACTTGCAGAAACTTTTTAACAAGAGTTGTTCCCAGTTATTGATTCTGGGAAGTATTTCCCATGCAGTTTGAGTCCTGTTCATGAATTCTCTACCTACCCCTATGTCTTCAAGGTTTCTACCTAATTTGTCTTCTAATAGGTTTAGTGATTCTGCTTTAATATTCATATCTTTGACCCATTTAGATTTTAATTTAGTACATGGTGATAGGCTTGGGTCTAGTTTTAGTTTTTGGCAAATGGAGAGCCAGTTTTTCCAACACCATTTATTAAAGAGACTGTCATTCTTCCAGTGAGCCTGCTTGGCTCTTTTATCAAAGATAAGGTGGTTGAGTGTGTTTGTATCTTCTAATCTATTCCATTGATCTTCGGCTCTGTTTTGATTCCAGTACCATGTTGATTTTACTACTGTTGCTTTGTAGTATAACTTCAAGTCAGGGATTGTGGTGCCTCCTGCCTTGCCTTTGCTGCTTAGAATTGCCTTTGCTATTCTAGGTCTCTTTTGGTTCCAGATGAATTTTAGGAGTGATTTCTCGAGATCTATAAGGTATGTTGATGGTATTTTTATTGGGATTGCACTGAATCTATATAACAGTTTTGGGAGAATGGTCATTTTCACAATATTTGTTCTTCCTAACCATGAGCATGGGATGTCTTTCCATTTTCTGAGATCATCTTCAATTTCTTCTTTCAGTGTATTATAATTTTCCCTGTATAGGTCTTTCACTTCTTTCATAAGAGTAATTCCTAAATATTTAATTTTTTGCTTGCTAGTGTGAAGAGTGTGGCTTCTCTTATTTCTCTCTCTGTGATTTTGTTGTTCATGTATAGGAATGCTATTGATTTCTGAGTATTGATTTGTATCCAGCTACATTACTGACTTTATTTATTATATCTAAGAGTCTTTCCATGGAGTATAGAGGGTCTTCTATGTAGAATATCATGTCATCGGCAAACAATGACAATTTAACTTCTTCTTTTCCTATCTTTACCCCTTTTATTTTTCTCTCTCGTCTAATTGCTCCGGCTAGTACTTCCAGTACTATATTAAATAGGAGTGGTGATAAAGGACACCCTTGTCTTGTGCCTGATTTTCAAGTAAAGGCTTTCAGTTTTTGGCCATTTAGTATGATGCTGGCTGTTGGTTTGTCATAAATGGCCTTTATTATATTGAGGTAAAGACCATCTATTCCAATTTTCTGTAAAGTTCTTATCATGAATGAATGTTGGATCTTATTGAAGCCTTTTTCTGCATCTATAGAAATGATCATGTGATTCTTATTTTGGCTTTACTGATATGGTGGATTACATTTATTGATTTACATATGTTGAACCATCCCTGCATGCCTAGGATGAATTCCACTTGGTCATGGTGTATAATCTTCTTGATGATTTGTTGCATTCTATTTGCCAATATTTTATTGAGGGTTTTTGCATCCATGTGCATTAGGGAGATTGGTCTGTAGTTCTCTTTTTCAGGTGGGTCTTTCTCAGGTTTTGGTACTAGAGTAATATTTGCTTCCAGGAATGACTTGGGAAGGATTGCTTCCCTTTCAATTTCATTGCAGAGTTTGAGGGGTGTCGGCATTAGGTCTTCTTTGTATTTCTTGTAGAATTCTGCAGTGAATCCGTCTGGGCCTGGGCTCTTCTTTGTAGGTAAGAAATTAATTACTTGTTCAATTTCATTGATAGAGATTGGGTTATTCAGCAGTTTTATATCCTCTTGATCTAGCTTTGGTACTTCATATGTTTCTAAGAATCTGTCTATTTCTTCTGTGTTATCAAATCCTTGAGAATAGAAGTTTTTGAAATATGTGTTGATGATCTTTTGTATTTCTATAGAGTCTGTAGTGATTTCACCTTTTTCATTTCTTATTGCATGAATTTGAGCTTTTTCTTCCCTTTTTTTTAAATAAGGCTGGCTAGGGGCTTATCGATTTTATTTATTCTTTCAAAGAACCAAACTCTTTGATTTGTTGATTCTTTGAATTGTTTTCTTAGTCTCTATTGCATTGATTTTGCTGTTTTTTTTTATAATTTCCTCTCTTCTTTTGGCTTTGGACTTGACTTGCTCTTCTTTTTCTAGCTGTTTGATGTGTAACATCAGGTTGTTTATTTGTATTCGTTTTGTTTTCCTGATGTGGGAACTCAGTGCAATAAATTTTCCTCTGAGGACGGCTTTCATTGCATCCCACAGATTCTAAGTTGTATCTGTATTTTCATTTTCTTGTAAGTATTGCTTTATTTTTTCTTTAATTTCCTCTGTGACCCACTGACTACTCAAGAGTGTGTTATTCAGTTTCCATGTGTTTGTGGGATTTTTGCAGTATCTTTTATCATTAATTTCTAATTTCATAGTGCTATGGTCCGATAGCATGCAAGGGATAATTTCAACTCTTTTGCATTTATTTAAATATGTTCTGTGAGTTAATATATGGTCTATTTTAGAGAATGTCCCATGTACTGCTGAGAAGAATGTGTATTCTGTTGTTGTTTGGTGGAAAACTGTGTATATGTCTATTAAGTCTATTTGTTCACAGGTGTGACTCAGTTCATTTCTTTGTTGATTTTCTGTCTGGTTGATTTGTCCATTCTTGTCAATGGTGTGTTAAGATCTCCTGTTAGAATTGTGTTACTGCTGATTTGGTTTTGCATTTCTGGTAGTACTTGTTTTATATAACTGGGTGTTCTGGAGTTTGGTGCATATATACTTAAGATAGTTATCTCTTCCTCTTGGAGTTTTCCCCTAACCAGTATGTAGTGACCTTCTTTATCCCTTTTGATCATTATTGGCTTGAAGTTCACTTTGTCTGAAAACAGAATAGCTACCCCTGCTTTTTTTTTTTTTTTTGGTTCCTGTTGCATGAGGTATTGTTTTTCATCCTTTGACTTTCGGTCTGTGAGTATCCTTTTGGGTTATATGGGTTTCTTGTAGACAGCATATGGTTGGATTTTGTTTCTTGATCCATTCTGCCAGTCTGTTTCTTTTAATTGGTGTATTGAGACCATTTACATTAATAGTTAGAACTGTTATATATTGGTTTATTGTTGACATGTTATCTTTCTGCTGCAGCATGTTTATCTTTCTGCTCTGTTTATTTGTCTGTTTTGTTTAGTGGTTTTTTCCTAAATGTATCTAGGCTGTCTTTCAGTATTCTTTGCAGGGTTGACTTGGTGATCATGAAGTTTTTCGGCTGTTCTTTGTCATGGAAGTATCTTATTTCTCTATCTATTTTGAAGGGCAGTTTTGCAGGGTACATCAGCCTAGGTTGGAAATCACTTTCCTTTAGGATATGAAATACTTCACTCCATGCTTTTCTTGATTTTATTGTTTGTGCTGAGAAGTCTGCTGTGATTATGATAGGTTTTCCTTTATAGGTCATCTGTCTTTTCTCTCTGACAGTCTTTAATATTCTATTCTTTTGTTCGATTTCTGGGATAGTCGTTATTATATGTCTGGGTGTAGTTTTATTTTGGTTATGCCTATTTGGAGTTCTCTATGCTTCACTGATCTTGATATCAGTTTCCAATATTGTGTTTGGGAAATTTTCAGCTATTACTTCTCTAAATATCCTCTTGACATCCTTTATGTTGTCACCTTGTTTTTTATTTATCCCCATCAACCTTATGTTGTTCCTCTTTGCGTCATCTTGCAGGTGTTGCATTGTTATTTCCTGATTTCTTGTTATTTTTAAAAGATCTTTTCTTTCTTGTTCACTGGCTGCAATCTTGTCTTTGAGGTCTGAGATTCTATCTTCACATTTATTGAGGTGGTTTTTACAACTTTCAATGGAGTTTTTGATTTCCTGTATATCTCTTTGCATCTGTTTTATGTATTCTGTTTGTTTCTTATATTGTTCATCCAGGGATTCTATCTTTTTGTTTAGTTCCTCCAATTTTTTAACTGCATCTTCTTTAGCTATGTTTAGCATTTGCTTCATTTCTTTTATCATTTCTTCTTTTTATCTGAGAGATTATTTCTAGTTTGAATTCCTTTAAGACTTCACAGAGTTGCTTGTTTATTTCAGTTGCTATTATTTCAGGTATTTCGTTTATGTGGCATGCGTTTTCTTCTATGCACATGGCTCCTAGGTTTTCTTGGGTTGGGCTGGATGTTTGAGATTGCATTTTGGTCTTTCATTTTGTCATCTTCCCGTATTTTGGGAGCTTCAAATGTTGTTCCAGGTGTGGGAGAGAGTTCTGCCAGCCTGGGGTGGGGTTCCCTGTGGTGGCCCCACTCACTGGAACTGGCAGGGAATCTCGGCTAGGTCTCCAGGCCAGGAAGAGAGTTCCCTTAGGCTAGGTGGGATTCCTAGCTGCCGCTGCTCCACTCACCTGTCCGGCAGGGACTGGCCTGGTCCCCAGGTCAGGAAGGAAGTTTCCTCAGATTGGGACTGGGCGGGATTCTCAGCCACCGCTGCTCCTCTCACTGGTCCGGCAGGGAGCCTTCCTGGTTCCCAGGTCAGTAAATAGGTTTTTAAATGTCATTTTTGCTCTTTTGATTTTTCACTAATTTCAATTAATATTAGATTAGTAGATTAATGTTATCTAGAAGTTGTTGAGTCCATTTTTCATGTTATCTTGTTGTTGTCTTGTGTTCAAAATATTTCTCATTAATCTTTTTATTGATATCAGCTCTATGATCTAGTTCTATCCCATACTGGTTACTTCTGATTTCATATTTTTAATATAATTTTCAATTTCTTGAATTTCTTTATAGAACTTCTAATGGTCTCTTATTTGTTTTATGCTTGTCATTCATATTTTGCATCCTTTTGTTTAGGTCTGTTAGCTTACTTTTACTTTAAAGGGAAAAAACAGTAATAACTGATACAGAATTTAACGGCAAAATAGGAGATTAGCAATGGTTAATATATTACATACTGTTATCTTTAAATTAGTTGCTCAGACTATAAGATATGGGCATGAAAAATTGATCAAACAATATAAACATAAACCATTTCTTTCAATGAGCAAATAGGTATCAGTGTAATTATCTTAGCTATCATCTCTCTATTATCTATCTATCTATCTATCTATCTGATATGTTTTCTTTTCACTTCCTTCTTTTCTCCTTTCCTCCATAGCAGCTGTTTTTTACTTTTGATCAGTTTCTTCTCCTTTCACAATGTCTATTGTGCATTTTGGATCTTATCTTCACTTTCAGTTTCTTACACTAGTGATACAATATGGTGTTTATACATGCAAATCATTTATTTCACTTATGAGTATGGTCTTGAGTTGCATCCATTTACCTATAAAAGCCTTGAGTTTATCTTTCTTTATAGCTGCATAATACTTCATTGTATAAAAATACTATATCTATTTTATCCATTTTTCTTTGAAGGGCAGTTTTGCAGGGTACATCAGCCTAGGTGAGTTTTTTTTAAGATTTAGCTATTATAAACTGTGCTGCTCAATTTGTAATTGCCAGATCAACTGAGGAATGGATAAAAAGTTGTGGTATTTCTATACAATGGAGTATTATTCAGCTATAAAGAAGGATCACATTGAGATATTTATCAATAAATGGGCACAGCTTGAGACCATACTCATAAGTGAAATAAATCAATCTCACATGTGTGAATACCGAATAGTTTCCCTAATATAAGTAATGATTCAAATATATAAAAATATGTGGTAATCATGATTCCCCATTATGTGGCCTTGAAACCTTATAAAGTTTTCACTTATTAGTTAGAAAGGCTTTATTCTGGGCTTCTTGATATGGAAATATTTGAAGCTATAGTATATGAAGTTTTATCCAAATATTTCAAGGAAAAAGACAGACACTATGGTAACTACTATTAAGTCGGTGGTGAAGCACTAGGTTGCTGAAACAGTCATGCTTTGACCTGTATTGTTATATTGTTATGTCCTGTTTTATCTCAATCTCTCCCTTATTCATTAAAAAATTATTTAGTTATTTCTTATGTTTTTTTAATTAAGGGGAAAAATTAAAAAAGTTAGCAGGATATATAACAGTAACTTTTTAAAAATTTCCTATTAACTTATTTTGAAGTCCTATAATACTCCCACTATCTTGTTTTGACTGATTAGACTCTGTTCCATTCTGTATGATAGTATCAAGTTTGAGGGTATAGGCAACTACTTTGAAGGCAATAAGATTCACTAAGATGCCCATTCTGGTTTGACTATTGTCTCCCATGGAAGTCCTGTAATGTTTACAATGCTTAAGTTTTATTGGTCTTGTTCTCTACTGTTTTGTTCAACTTTATAATATCTAATGAGATAGACAATTCTTTTTAAGGAGACAAGAGACATTGTTGATAACCATTGTTGATAACCTTGTACTCTGTTTTACATCATGTGCTATGTCTATCCTTGGTTTTGACTGACAGCTTTGTTTTGCCGTATTTGACTTTATTCTCTCCCCCCCAAAAAAGTAATAAGAACTAAGGAGTAATAAAACCCAAAATGTATAAATTTTATTGTAAAAAAGAGAGGGGGAAAAAAGAGCTCTAAAGGATACAACAGCAAGTGTGTTTAGGGGTGTTAAATAGCTGACCATATTAATGTTTTTGGTTGGATCATTGAACACAACTGTTTGCAGTCTCACTGTTTGAAAGTCCACTTTGTATGCTTTGATACTGTGATTTGAGCAACTATCTCTAAGATGATAATATGTAATCTATTAACTGGTGATTTTTTACTGTTTTTTTTTTTTTTTGTAGTTCTGTATTACATGTACCCTTACACTGCTTTGTTTTGTTTTGTTTTTTCTCTTTTTTCTTTTAAATAAAATTAAAAAAAATAAACTGCTGCTATAAACATAAGTGTACATATATTACTGTGATATGATGTTTTTAATTCTTCTGGGAAAATATCCAAGAGAATAGATGGCTAGAATGGGAGTTCAAATACTAGTTTTTTGAGGAATCTTCACACTGATTTCCACAATGGTGGCACCAGTCTACACTCCCAGTAACAATGGAAAAGAGTCCCCTTTTCCTCAAAGCCCCACCAGCATTTGTCATTGGTTAATTTCTTGATGATAGCCATTCTTTCTGGAGTGAGACAGAATCTGCTGTTTTAATTTACATTTCTCAAATGACCAATATCGTTGAACATTTTTTCACATATTCATTTGTCATTTGTATTTATTCATCTGAGAAGTGTGTATTCATCTCAGCTGCCCACTTTTGGACTGGGTATTTGAATTTGGAAAACTTTACTTTTTTCCAATTCTTAAACATTCTAGATAGAAGTGATTTGTCTGAGGGACAGTTGACTTAAATTCTTTCCCACTCTGTGAGTTTTCTTCTCACTGTGTTGGTGATTCCTTTTAGAGCAAAAACTTTTAACAAGACAACTATCCAGGCTTTCTGGTAAGCTCCACAAGCCATGCAGTTTCCAGAAAGAGAAAATTCAGCACTTTCTGTGAGCCTACCAGCACAGGAGCTGAGAATCAAACACTCTCCCAACCTCCCATAAAAACTGGTGGGCTCGGAGGACAGGCTGAGTTGATAGTAACTAAGGTACAAAAAGCAACTAAATGCTTGTATTGTTGGTTGACTATGCAGGCCTGGGGTCAGAGTCTGAATAGTGTGTAATATAGCAAATACGGGGGATTTCTTTTTATCTTGTCTTTGAAACCGAAGATTGTTCTCACTGTTTTGCTTTGTTCTAATTAAGTGTTTTGCTTTATTCAACGTTCTGTTTTGATTAGTTTTATTCTATTCTGTTTTTGGCTTGATTTTTCTATACCTGATGGAATGGACAACTATACAAGATGTACTAGATATGCAAGAACAAGCTATACTATGGTAGCAATTGTTGTTTTCCTAGTATCCTGCTTTGAAGTTCTGTACCAGTTTTGCTGCTTTGTTTTGATTGGCTTTGTTCTGTTTTGTTTTGTTGGATTTTACTATCTTTAAAATAAAAAAGAATCATTTTTTAAATTAGATGAGATCCTAGTTGTTGATTCTTTAAAGTGTTTCCCTTGTACATTTTTTTTTTCATGAACTCTCTGCCTACCCCTATGCCTTCAAGGTTTCTACTTACTTTCTCTTCCAGTAGATTTAGAGTTTCTGTTTTAATATTTAGATCTCTGATCCATTTTGACTTTAATTTAGTGCATGATGATAGACATGGGTTTATTTTAGTCTTGGGAATATGGAAAGTCAGTTTTCCAGCACCATTTATTAAAGAGGCTATCATTCTAGTTTTCTTTTAGTGAACACATTTGGCTCTTTTGTCAATGATAAACTGGCTGAGTGTGTTTGTAAGCATGTCTGCATCTTCTAATCTGTGTTCACTGATCCTCAAGTCTGTTTTTTGACACTACTGTTTTTTCAGAGTAGCTTTACAGTATACTTTCAAGTCAGGGTTGTTATGCCTCCTGCTTTGCCTTTGTTGTCCAGGATTGTCTTTACTATTCCAGGTCTCTTCTGTTTCCAAATGAATTTTATGAATATTTTCTCTAGATCGGTGAATTATGCTAATGGAATTTTGATCAGGAGTCCATTAAATCTGTATGACAGTTTTGGGAGTATGGTCATTTTCACAATGTTGGTTTCTCCTATCCATGAGCAAGGGACAATTATAAAATATGTTACATTCTCCAGAAATTATTAAATGAAAGTGACAAAGTTATATATGAAGTTAGATAGAAACAAAAGAATAAATTGTCCACTTGAGAGTTGACAGTCTTGAAAATTTAGTTGGAATGTTTTGTGTGAATTTAACTGCTCAATATTCACTACAAAAAATAATGATGCTCCATGGTGTTTTTGAATTCATGTTTAACTCTCTAGTGTCTTCAGAGGTTTATCCCCAAAAGACAATGAAAGGGAGCTGTTATAAATATTCTGAATCAGCCTTGTTGCAAAAAGATTACAGAATTCCAGGAGGTAAGACTTTGGCTTTTGTTAATGAATCCGACTTACTTATTTTCATTTACCATTTGAAAAGACTTTGGTTGAGTTTCTCTGTTTCTACCCTTATTTTTAGTTGAGTACCATCACAATCCAAGTTTCCAAGATTCCTAGTTTATTTATCCATAAGAAAAACACCCACATTGTCTTTCATCACACACTTGGGAATCTGTCAAAAGTTTTGGGTATTTGCTGATGCTTAAAGATTTAAACTGAAGACTTAAAATGTAAAAATATAAAAAAACTTTATAGAAAGACTTGATACATGAATCTAAATGCTTTAGATTAAAGGCAAGTATAGAAAAATTTGGCTTATATACTCAGAAAATTTTTAAATGTGGGACAGTATGGCCATGCCTTCATTAATCATTCCTATTCTTTAGTTTAGCTACATAATATGCTGAAAGTAATATTGATTCATGCTGCAAAAATATCCATCAGAAATAATTGGTTTAATTGGAAGTGCTTTAATTCTTTAAAATGAATTTAGTTTTCATATTAAATATTTTTCAAGCTACAAAATAGGGCAATATTTTCAATTTAAAATATGTAAAAAATATCCAATGAATGTATCGTAGATGACTTCATTTATAACCCCAACTTAACATTTCTGTCTGGTTTAGTATTAAAAACCATTTTATTTCTTCTTATTAAATAGTCACATTTTGCTGATAGATAACTGTGAAGTGTACAAAAACAGAGTACATTGCTTTGTTACACATTAGCTGTCCGAAGGCCTATATGAACCTGTTATTCAGTCATTGTCAGATGTTTTGGACTTCACAGTGACTATTATTTAACTACACTTTAGTTAATAAAGGAATATGCAATCAGACTTCCTGGGATTTATATACTAACTTAACACTTTCTCTGAATCCTTGTACAATTTATACAGTATCATTCAGAATCCACTAACCAGCTAAAAATAATGAACATAAAAGTACCATTTTGTGGAAAATATAATAAACTATACTTATAAGTATGCATATATATGTAATTCTTTGCTGTATAGTGATCATTTTAAAACACATAATGAAGTTTGCCATCATATAACTTTTGATTGGAAAAACCTATGCATATAATCACATTCTTTGTCTTTCAGCTTTGTGCAGTTGCAATAATGTAGCCAGTGAAGGTTATGTGAGGCGTGATTATTGCTACTTGAAAACTTTTCTCCAATCTGCTCTGCATTCATTTGTGGTTCTCTTATTGGTATTGTATTTTTTTTACATTCAGTTTTAATGTCATTTTAAGTGCAATTTTAGAAATAATATAATATTTAAAGAAAAATAGACCAATGAAGAAAATTTTTCAAGTTTTATGAAGAAATATTTTTAATATTAAAGATAGAATTATCATTCCATAAAATCAAATATCCTTATTTATACAGTCCATAAGTGTTAATGAAAATTAAACCATCATATATATATAAATTTTTTCATATAGTGATTCTTTAGTCTAGCTACATAATATGCTGAAAGAAATACTGATTCATGCTTCAAAAATACCCATCAGAAATAACTGATTTTTTTTTTCAGCTGCTACATTGACTCATGAATTTACTTATGGATGGGAACCACACTGCAGTAACAGAGTTCATTTTGTTGGGTTTAACAAACGATCCAATCCTTAAAATCACCCTCTTTGTGATCATCCTGTGCTTCCACCTGGTGACCATATCTGGTAATCTCAGCACAATCATTCTTATCAGACTCTCTTCAGAACTCCACCATCCCATGTACTTTTTTTTGAGCAACCTGGCTTTTGCAGACATAGGCTTCTCATTTTCTGTGACACCCAATATGCTTGTAAACTTCCTAGTGGAAACAAACATAATTTCCTATGTTGCATGTGGCATCCAGCTGGGTTCAACTGGTTTTTTTGGAGCAGCTGAGTGCTTCCTGCTGGCTGCCATGGCATATGACCGCTTTGTGGCAATCCACAACCCACTGCTTTACTCAACCAAAATGTCCACACAAGTCTGTGTCAATTTACTTGTAGTGACTTACACAGGTGGTTTTATTAATGCTTCATTCTTTACTTTTTCCTTCTTTACTTTATCCTTTTGTGGGTCAAATCAAGTCAATCATTTTTTCTGTGATTTTGCTCCTTTAGTTGAACTCTCTTGTGCTGATGTCAGCCTCTCTGCAGTGGTCCCCTCATTTTCTGCTGGCTCCATCATTGTGGTCACAGTATTTATCATAGC
The DNA here is from genome assembly GCF_034190915.1 of Cavia porcellus. Lineage (NCBI taxonomy): Eukaryota > Metazoa > Chordata > Mammalia > Rodentia > Caviidae > Cavia > Cavia porcellus. The sequence continues at coordinate 72,920,099 of NW_026947492.1, read as the reverse complement.
TGTTTCCTATATTTATATCTTCATCACCATTCTGAAGATGCGATCCTCTGAAGGGCACCACAAAGCCTTCTCCACCTGCACCTCCCACCTCACTGCAGTGACTCTCTACTTTGGAACAGTTTTCTTCATTTATGCGATGCCCAAATCCAGCTACTCCACTGACCAGAACAAGGTGGTGTCTGTGTTCTACATGGTGGTGATCCCCATGTTGAACCCCTTCATCTACAGTCTCAGGAACAAGGAGATTAAGCAGGTTCTGAAAAGAGAGCTTGGTAGAAAAGTATTTTCTTAGTGACAACTGTTGTTTCTGGACTTAATATGGTAATAAAATTCCATAGGTATAATAATAAAAGGAAGTCAAGTATTTTTGCTTGAAATATATCATGGACCAATGTGGGAGTTTTAAAATAAATATAGGCATTCCATTTTCAGATGACATGGCAAATCAGAAGGCTGTACTGAATTGCCTTTAATAAAGCTAATTTAAATTTATAATTATGAGCACAAATTTTATTCAAAACCCTGCTTAAAATCCCTGTAAAGTTTAAGTTAAAGGTTTTGTACCTTGCTGCAGTTGAACATAGGGGCCCTCAAGAAGGCCATGCATTAAAGGTTTGGTCTACAGCATTGGTACTATGGGGAGCTGATGAAACTTGAAGAAGTGGGACTTAATGGGAGATAGTTAGGTCATGAACTGTATGCCTCACAAAGCGGGTAATGTGCTCTATTCCTTTTCTTTTCTGCTCTTTGACTTCCCGGCCAAAAGTTGAGTGATGCATGACCAAGGCCATGCAATAAAGTTATACAATTCTAGCTTGAATCCTCCAAAATAAATCTGTTCTCTTTATAATTTTATTATCTCAGGTAGTATGAAGCTACCTAGCACATGCCTCAATGCTTAGGATGTGTTCAGTTTAAAACAAGCTTAGCCTGGTAATGTTAGTATGACTGGTAAGATTCTGAAAGAAATGGCAAAATGCATTTGGACAGTAAAACTGGCGGTCATCTTGCTGAAAAGATGTCTGAAGGGGGATGAGATGTAGGGACACATTCAGTTCTGCTCTTTGTTCCTGACCAGTGGAACAAATTCTTTTTACTGGTAGAATCAGAGGCATTAATGTTATCATTCATTCACTTCTTTTGTATATTCAGGAATTGTATCAAATGACTCTTATATTCTATGCACTATTATATTTATTAGTTAGACATGAAAATGGAATTTGTCAGCCAGGCGTGGTGGCTCATGTCTGTAATCCCAGCACTCAGGAGGCATAGGTGGGAGGATCGTTGCGAGTTCGAGACCAGCCTGGGCTACAAAGTGAGCTCAAGGTCAGCCTGAACTGCATAGTGAGACCCTGTCTCAAAAAAGAAAAAAAAAGACGATCAAAAAAAAAAAAGGAATTTGTCTTTCAGTGTATCAGACAAAAAAACTAAAAGAGTATAATATAGACTCTGAGAAAGATAAATATTAAAACAAAACAAAATGCAGAGCAATGTGCAAGAAGTCCACGTGCTAGGAGCAGAAAGTGGAGGGTGCAGGCCTCACTGGGAACCTCCTGAGCAAGGGTGGCAGGATGTGAAGACATTTCTCATTCATTATGGTGCTACCAGAGAGCTGTCATGGTTCTCAAGTGCATGAAATTTACCCCCAAGGATTTTGTTTCAGTAACAGCAGAATTTGTTATTTTAATCAGCCCCATGGTGAGCACAATTTAAAAAGTGATAAAATGTTAAGCATATCTGAAATATTGAATTATGATTTGCTGTTTAAGAAATGAGTCATTTTTCTGTGTTAAAAGTACAGAGGTCTTAGAAATTATGAAACATCTTCACATTCTAGAAAAAGGAGACCGTACCAGTCTTTGAAGTTCTCTAGTTTTTCTTTGACAAATTTCTCAAATCCTTTATCAAAACTACATATCTATTAATGAAAGCAGCAGTACAGAATACAGCGCTTTATAAAATTATAGTTTTGGCTATTGAACTTTAAAATAACTTTTTCATAACTACATCAAAAATACTGCCATATGTTCATTCTCTTGGTTGAAAGAGTTTCATAGCTTAGGATAAACTAAAGCTCATTTCTCAGCTAAGTCAAATCAATAATGATTTGTTTATTTAGCATGTATTTTAACAGCAATTGTTGAGTAACAGTCAACTTTGTGAACCATAATGAAAAATATTAAAGAAATATATAATACATTTAGAACACAGCAAACAAATGTAAAGGATAAATTAAACATATTATATGTCTGGCATTTTTTTTGTGTGTGTCAGGAATCTAATTCAGGACCTTGCCCTTGCCAAGCAAGTGCTGTGCCACTAAGCTATATCCTTACCCCTAAATATTCTATATTTCTAATTATTAGCATATATTTCTAAATATTAGCATTCAATTGGAAAAGAACACCTGGGGACATGCCAACATCCTGAGGTATATTCCCAAATGCTTTGGAGAGTGGCAAAAGCAAACAAATCCATGATGGAAACAAAGCACTTATCAAGGCTTGATCAAAACCAGCCTCCTCAGATAATCACATGTGATGTATTTCCCTCCTCACTACAAAGAGTAGTATTGCTGACCACTGTGTCCTCCATCACGTGAGCCCTTTCTGTGGAAACTTATTAGAGGATGCACAACTAACTGTTCCCCTCTCCACAAATACCTCTGGTTACCTCCTTCCACCTAATCACCACACCATGGAATCTTCAAGGTCTTTTATTATTATTGTTTCATGACTTACATTCCCTGAGTTAAACAATAAGCCCCTTCTCAAGAGGGCTTCTGGTTATAACACACAAAACAAGTAGTAAGTATGCAGTGGATCTCTCCTCCAAAGCTAGCCTGCAGTGTTGGAGTGGTCACTGCTGTGAGTGAGGGTTCAAGGGGAACTGGAGGGTGGACCAATAAAAGAATTTACCAATAGACAAGGAATGTAGAAAAGATAAGAGCTTAATTTTGCCGTAGGCTGAAAAGGGAAATTAGTAGCTGAGTTTTCAAGAGTGACCTACCAGTCAGGGTGAGAGAACGGGGTTTTTATGGAGGTTTGAGGCTATGGAAAAAGGTAAACGTTATAATCTTAAGAATGTCTTTTCATTCACTGAGGTTATTAGATTCCTGTACATGGTAAAACTTTATTATGGTTATTTCCCCTTCCCTTCCCTCTCTCTCCTTCTCTTGATCCTATTACTATTTGCAAGACAGCTATCTCTTGTCTCCTTCTATCCATCTTTTATTGTGATCTTTGTACTATGCTTTACTCAAATGAGAGATACTAATATGATAATTATGTTTGTGGGTCTGATTTATTCCACTCAACATTATATCCTTCTCAAATTTTTCCTTATAGCCAATAGTATTCTATTATCTATAGATACAATATTTTCTTTATCCAATCAAGTTAATAATATCAAGGGCTGGTGTTTAGCTCAGTGGCACAAGCACCTGATGCGAAGCATGAGGTCGTGAGTCTGATCCCTGGTACAAAAAGTAATATCAAGAGTGAAAATGGGGAAATAAAGGTTAGATGAAAAGGGAGGGAGGTGGGAAGGAGGGTGAAGGGGATTATATGAAAAATGTTTCAAGTTGTGTTATGTATACGTGGTCACTTCCCAAGAAGACTGTAAATTGCATGTAATACAAACATGAATAAGAAAAAAAGGAACAAATAGCTTTTCCTGGATCCCATAGCACCTTCTACTATTGCAGATTTTCTGGTATGATCTTCTTGTATTGTGTTTAAAATTCTATTTATTGTTGTAATTTTGACATACTGGCTTTCTCTGGACCACAGAAGGCCTTTGGTTTTAGATAAGGAAGAAATAAGGTAGTCTATTCATCTTTTAGAGAGGATAAGTGGAAATATTTGGGAAGAATAAAGGGGTTTACTTGTCAAAAGATTTATCAGTGTCTTTAACTACTGAGAGTAAAATGTCTTTAACTAGAATTCCTTTGTTTAGAGTTTTCAAGGAAAGTGAGTATGTTAAAGATTTTAATCCTTTTATTTGATGATAGGCAGCCACTTTAGTTACTTTTAGACTGAATCATTGTAGTGCATTTACAGCTGGCAGAAACAATGGATTTCATTTGCAGCTAGAATACTCAGTCTGTTACTGACCACTGGGGCTCTGGACCTCTCTGGGCTTACCTTTTTCTTGTAGACTGGATTCCAACTCTTCCACTCCCAGCAGTTGGACTGCTTCATACTTTTTGCTGTGCTGTCTTCTTATTTTCTTATGCTTTTTAGCTTTTCTGTCATCTCTTTCTTGATTTCATTAGTTTTCCTATCAAAATATTCCTTAGCTTTTCTATCAAAGTATTCTTTGTACTTTGTAATTCTTAACTTCTGCAACATATGAAGAGATATTAGTATTTTTCTTTCACCATCATACTACGAGGTCATGTTTCTCAATGATCTGTTACAAGTATGAATAAAGCTGTTATATATGTCTGTGTGTAAATTTTCTATGTAGACATGATTTTAAGTTCATTTCAGTAAATATCAAGAGATACATTGATGAATTTTGTGGTAAGGGTATGTTTAATTTTGTAAGGAACAACCAAATTAACTTCCACAGTGGCCATACCATTTTGTATTCCTACCAACAGGGAAGATTCCTATTATGTCACAGCTTCACCAGTCTGTCAATGTTTATAGGCTGGGCTACCCTGTTACCAAAGTTTTGGGGTGCTGTGGGTTCTTTCTAGAGATACTTTCCAGGTTCTTGTTGAGTTGATCAAAGATTTGAATAAGACAGGTACAAGGTCTAGCATGGTTTTATATTTATTGAAGGTGTGAAAGAGGTCTGCTCTGCAGCACCAGAGCAGACCACTAGGGAAGACAGCACACAGCCATGGGGTTAGTAGCACCTGTCTTCTATTTCTTCCAATCTGATGTCAGATCTAAGCTATTAAATTCCTGCTTGACTTCCTGCCAGAAGAACTAAAGAGAGCATTCTTTTATTGGTCCCAGTTGCAGAGCTTAGGCACAGATGTCCTAGATCTTCATCAATGACAGGTCATGTCCACTTTCCCACATGATTGTCCATGCTCTAATTCCCTTCCTTATTTTCTCTTGAGAGATAGAAATCCCCAAAACTTTTTAAGAGATTTCTGGAGTGTTTCAGAGTCTCTGTCTTCATATAGTTACTTCTCTAGCTACAGGATCTTATATTCTCTCCAACTCCCTTAGGATATTTGTGGTCTCTCAGAGGACAAGAAAGGAAGCAGTCTTATATGTGAAGAACTGTTGAGCTTACTAGTCGATGAGAAAAAGCTTGGTGGATTTTTCAGGAGAATCATGGTCTATCAACTCATCATCTGAAGCCTCGAATGGATAAACTGTACTGTTAACTCAAGGGTGCTGAGTCCAAATATGAAAAGGAGCATGTCAGAATATTTCTTGGTGTCTTAAAAGATGAACTATGAAAGATCAGAAATTATAGACATTAATCTTTATTTCCACATTACTTATGGAAGAGCAAGTATAGTTAAGAGGGACATCAGACTATTAAAAGCCCGAGAGCTCTAGTCCTAGTAAGATTACTAACATATATATCTAATTAAGAACAGGTCTGGGAGGTATAGACTAGTTTTAATGACTTTCCAGGAAATGGGAATAAAGCTAGTGTCTTGAGGAGTTGTAAACTATCATCCTTTTGATTTCCCAAGGAGACTTTAGATATGTCTTTCTTGTGTCCCTTGCAATGAATGACAGTGACCTGCTTGGGAAGACAGACTGAGTCTAGGAGCTATAGCAATTTCTGCTTTTGCTTTATGTATAATTCCTTTTTAGTTAGCTGGCTTGTTTCTCTTTCAGATTCCTGCATGGACTTGTGACACTAGAAAGGCATATTTTGAGTCTGTGTAAACATCTAGATTTTGCTTTTTCCTCATATCAGTGCCTGAGTGAGGGCTATAACATTTGATTTTTGAGCAGAGGCCTCTGAAAGAAGGAGTCTGATCTTGATGACCTGTTATGAACTGACAACTGCATAAAGTATTTTTTGATGTCCTGTATGAACAAAATTACTTTCATTAGTGAATTACACCTCCAAAGGGCTTGGATGTCCTGACTCCTTGCACAGGTCTCAGAATTTACTTGTTGATGAGTGCCTAACCCCTAAGTCTGTAGGCAGCAGTGAGACAGGATTGAGTCTTTTTGGTAGGCTCAGAGGTTTCTAGAAGCATGGCTCTGTACATAGAAATCCATTCCTCCACCAACCACAAGAAACCTATTATATAAAAATATCTTTAAACTGAGGGGTGAGGAGTCAACTTCTAGTTTTTGCCCCCAAATTAGTTTCTTTTGTTAGCATAACTGTGCTGTTATTGGCCTCTCAAGCATTCTGTTATACCATGCAGCAAGATCCACCTGTTGGCTAATTTGGTCAGGAAGGACTGGAATAGCCCCTCCAGGTAAAATCTGCTTTGGTCTTTGCCAGAATTGGAGAAATGTCTCATAATTTGTTGGTCATTTTCTTTTTGGTAAGGGAGTAGGACACCGTGGAGCAATTAAAAGCTCATGACCACACATTTGATCTATAAATTCACATGTCAGGGTAGTTGTAAAAAAGCTCTGATGGGAGGCCCAGCAACCTAATTATGGCTATAGGTCTAAATTAGTGTTTTCCAGAGAAGAAAGCAGAAGTTAAAACACAGTAATTAATTTGCTTACCCATGACATCCAGGGTCACCTAAGTTCCCTCACAAGAAATGTAGTTGTTCATGGACAGAAGACTTTACAGATTGCCCCAGGTGAGGTGAGGGTTTTAGCTGGCCTATGCCCTCTCTGAGTAGGGAAAAAAATCAGTCCTCAGGCATATCAGGTTCTTGATGCAGTACAGGGCCCAGGTGGTGGTTTTGTACAGTTACATGCTCAGTGTCTAGTTTATTTGTGTTTAAAACCAGAATTCTTTCCTTGATTGGCCCTGGAATGTCCCTTGGAAGATTTCGGTGTGCTTAAAATATTGCCACTTGACACAGTCACAATTTGGCTTGTCTCTTTTTCTGGCCATTCTCCTTTCATCCTTATCTAGATCTTGATTGCAAAACACAAAACAAGCTATGTCCAGTAATTGGGCTGTAGGGGTCTAGGGGTCTTTCTGCAAATGTCAGAATCTTCTGAAAATTGGCCTGTTCTTTGTTCAGCTTCCTCATTCTTTTGGAAGAAATAGCTATTAGTTTCTTGCTTGAGTAACAGCCTACTGCAGCCAGCTCCTTTTGTGCTCAAAATTTAATCTGCACCTTTCCTTTATCTGCTTTTTATCTCTAGGTGTCCTTAGCAAGTCACTTTCTCAGACTTTTATTTCACAGGTTCTCAGAGAGCAAACTTAGCCCACCTTTTTCCATTTTTGTCATTTATTTGGTTTATCATGAGGGTCAGCCACATGGTTCTGACATGTTTGGTAGCCATGCAGGTAGCTAGTTAGAGCCCTGGAGATACCACTGTCAGGACATTGGCCAGAGGTATGTAAGACCAGGATATGCAGAGGGAAGGGGCTTTTAGTTACACACCCAAAACCTCCTACAATGCGTGGTTAGGAATTAAAAGATAACCTATTGGGCAACAAGGCCAAGGAGAATCAAATGCACTGTTTTAAGGAACAAATGCTCTGTCATGTTTTTCTCATACTTTGATTTATCATTTAGATTCGTCCCATGGTCCATCATTCAACAGACCACCCGGAACTTCCCCTGTCCATCCCCTGTCTAATATATGAGTTTCTGCTCAGAGACACTTAAGTTTTCTCTTATTCTTTCATTTTATCAAAAGCCACAGAAGCTTCTACACAAGGCTATCCTAACAGACTCCAAGGGATTCAGTTAATGGAAGCCCCTCTGGGTCCTCTTGGGGTATGAACTGGACATTGACTCTGATTCGTCTTTTTGTAATCTTTCATTCTTTGTTACATGTCATGGTAGTGAACTGTGAATGAGAAAGGTGAACAAAGTAACAGGGAAAGTAAAAACATGGTGTAGCAGAAGGCATATAAAACCCTTAAGTCACACATATGATCCTTTTTGCAACAGAGACAGGGACAAATCCCAACAGCCCCCATACCTAATGATTGAAGCTGGTTGGGAAAATACAGAGGACATGTGCTTCCCTCTTGCCTCCCATATAGGGAACTGTTCCAGAGAAATGAGAAAATTTCCTGAGCTCCTCAGCTTCAATTAAGTTTTCTCAACCCCCAGCTCCTTGCCTTTCCTCAACAAATGACATCAGAAAAAAAAAAAAAAAAACAACTCAAAGGATTTGCGCCCTCTGACAGATGAAAGTTCAAATGGGAAAGAAGAGATAAGAAGGAGAGCAGGATCCCCCAAGGGAGAAAGAAGGGAAGAAAAAAAAGTGAAGCAGTGAACTCTGTCTTGACTTGGTGAACTCTAAGTCTGCAGACCTCAGAAAGAGAGAAACAGAACTTTGTCCACAGGGCTCTTCCTTCGGGCTGGCTTATCAAAAAATGTTACTAGTGTTCATAGGTTCTGTAGGCTTCTTCTAGAGAGCTTTTCCAGTTTCTTATCCTGAACAAATAATTGGACAAGATAGGCACAAAAGGTAGTAAATTTTAATTTATTGAAGGTAGGGAATTAAGTTTATTCTACAAAGAGTGTAGGCCGATTAAAGGTAAGAAAAGATGTACTCAGCAGATTAAGAACAGGCTCCTGAAGAAGATAGCACAGTGACCACAAAGTTAATGGTGACTATCATTTGTATCCTATATCCTGATATCAGATCTACATTATCCTATCAAAAACCTGCTGGATTTGGTGCTAGAAATATTACATAAAGCATTCTTTGTTTAAGCCTAATTACAGAGTTTAGTGTATGTGCTTTTCTGATTGACAGGTATACCAATTTGCCCAGCCAGCTAGCCATATCCTAATCTCCTGCCTCAACTAACAGGTGTATTTCATTTTTGTTTTAATTTGCAGTTTCTTTCTTACTTATGATGTCTAATGTATTCATATGCTTATTTGCTTTCTGTATATTATCTTCAGTAAGATGTCTTTCAGGCTTTTTGTCTGTTTTTTTTAATGAAGTTCATTTTATAATTATTTTTAAAAGTTCTTTACATATTTTAGGTAAATATCAATACAGAACACACTTAAAGAATTTCTAAATCAGTAAGCATTTAAAAAAAGCAGAAGGAATGTGCCTGTAGCAAATATTCAAATAAATAGAAGTAAATAGGAAGGATAGAAACCAATAAACTCTCAATTGATTTGGTAATTATTGCAAGACTTACTTTGTTATCTTCAAACTCCTTCTAACTACTGAATCAGAGCTTGAAAAATGTTCCTAGATAACACAAATTTTGCCTCAGCTCATCTTGCTGATTATTACTGGAGAAACTTTCCATCCTTAATGTAGTCAGGAAGGTTTATAATGTTGTGCTATAACCAAAACACTGCCATTCTGTTCTGTATGCACTGTTACCCTGGTAACCCTGTATTCTGTGTCCCCCTTTGTGAAGGACAATTGTTCCTGGAATCAGTCAGCTGCAAATAGCCTATACTCTGTCTCAACCTTTGTCCCCTATTCTGAAAGACAGTTGTTCCTGGAATTAGCCAACCACAAATTGCCAAGTTCCCATAAAGGAGGAACTTGCTGACCACTGCTGCAAAACTTCCTGTAAAGGCAACTGATTAAGCAAGGAACTCTGTCCCCAAGCCAAATAAGGAAACAAAAGCCTTCCTTGCCCTTATCCCCTCCCACCCCTGATTTGTGGTTTTTTCCTTTATAAGCCTCCCAAAAATCTAACCTATTTGCACAGTTTTGCAAATTTCAATGCACTGTGCCACTGGGTACCAGCCTAAATAAAGCACTCTTTCTTTTTGGACGTCATCTCATTTTTGGGGTACAACACCCCACCTAAAGAAACAGTTGGTCTTGTGCTGGAAAAGGCTGATTTAAATTTAAAAGGAATAACTATTTTGCCTAATGTGATTGATGGTGATTGTAGAGATAAAATACAAGTTCTTGCATGTGCTATGGACATCTGGGTTTTTGAACAGGGAGATTATGTGGTGCAGTTGATTTTGTTACCTATGGAGAAGCCCTCTTTTGTTAAGCATAGATAGCTCAGGAGAGATCCCCAGAGCAAAACTACAAAAAGAGGAATTTATTTTACACAGGAAGTGACTAAAACCAGGCCTATGTGTTTTATAAAAATTAATGGGAAATACTTTGAAGGTATGATAGACAGTGGTGCAGGTGTATCTGTAATTGTATTAGAACAATGGTCTGTCACATGGCTGACACAAAGGGTCCCTACATCTCTTACTGGACTGGAGACCCCTCATCATATTTTACAGAGTGCCTCACCTTTGCCTTATGAGGGACCCGACCAACAAGAGGGTTTCTTTTTACCTTATGTGGGACATATTCCAGTTAACTTGTGGGGAAGAGATTTATTACAAAAGTGGAAATTAGTGCTGATTAGCAATTCTGATTTTAAAGTTGAACAGACAAGTTCCAATTTGGAAACTGAACAAATAGATTCAAATCCTAAAATTAAGGAAATGATGATTAAAATGGGATATCAAAAAGGTAAAGGACTAGGAAAAAATCTTTGCCCCACCCTATTGGTCCCCTGCTTTGACACCCTCAGCTCCTTGTCCTATACACTCTGGAACTGGGGCTCCCCTTTCATGCTACCCCTCTGTGTTGTTGTTTACTTTCTCCTGTTCTTCGCCTCTGACCTCTACAACTGCAAACAGCAGAACCCACCTTTTTCTAAGGGTCCCCAAAGCCCCATTTCTCTTCTGGAATCTATCTTTTTCACTCATGGTCCCATTTGGGATAACTGTTAGCAACTGCTACAGATACTGTTTACCTCAGAGGAGAGAGAGAGCGCATTCACACCCTGGGATGGAAAGCAGTACGTGATCAAGATAGAAACCCATCCTCTGATCCCAAACTCCATAACTATATTTTCCCTTTGTCCTGCCCCGATTGGAACCCTACTATGACTGGAGATAAGGAGGCTTTTGATCAGTATTGCCAGATTGTTCTTGGAAGCCCTTAAGACCACCGTCAGAAAATCCACCAATTTTTCCAAGGTATCAGAGGTGAGACAATCAGCTAATGATTCCCTTGGGGTTTCTGGGAAGATTGCAAGACACCTATCACATTTATATACCTATAAATGTAGCACCTGAAAATGCAAGGGCCATTAATATTGCCTTTGTAACCCAGTTGGCCCGTGATATTAAGTGAAAATTGCAAAAGTTTGAGGAATTTGAGGGAATGCCCCTCAGTCACTTATTAGAGATCACTCCAAAGATATTTGACAACTGGGAGGACCCTAAAGACCAGAGGTGGACAAAGGTTCTGGGAATGCTAGCCAACAAAGTTACCCAACCCAATGCGAAGTCTCATCCACCCCTAGATAAAAATCAATGTGCTTATTGCAAAGAGAAGGGACATTGGTGAAAGGACTGTCCCAAGCTCTTCTGTGGGCCTTAGATGAGCTAGGCTATAAGGTCTTTGCTAAAAAGGCCCAACTATGCCAAAAGCATGTGACCTACTTAGGTTGCCAAATCCATGAAGGAAAACGGACTCTTTCCTCCCAGCGTGTACAAGCCATCCAACAGATTCCAAAAGCCTTCCTCACCCTTTATCCCCTCCCACCCCTACTTTGTGGTTTTTTTCCTTTACAAGCCTCCCAAAAATCTAACCTAGTTGCACAGTTTTGCAAATTCCAATGCACTGTGCCACTGGGTACCAGCCTTAATAAAGCACTCTTTCTTTTTGGATGTTGTCTCATTTTGAGGTACAACATATAATTATAATTCCAAGGAGAAGTTATTGGAATTATAATCAGTTATTCCAATCTACCACTTCTAGTGCAACCCATGGTAAGAATAAAGACACTGAGACATATATACAGTTGTGGGGAGCCATGGGGTCCTAAGTCCAGCCAAGGTGGTTGTTCTTTGGAATAAAGACCACAATGCAGAAACCAACCTGGGTTTTTATTAATGCTCCATAAGTGGAGTGGCTTGGGTATGTGACAATGAGAATGATAGAAAATATGTGGCTGCCATAATTACCATGAGCAGTGCTAGGTAGGAGTATGAGATCACCTCTGCAATATGCAGAGAGCAAGAAATGCAGAGAGAGTAATCTGTGTAACAACTGAGGTAGTGTCTAATAATTTGAGATCGGAGCTTCAGGTCTGATATATAGTCCTTTTTGCCCTGGGAAATCATAGCCTCTTTCTCAAGGTTCAGTCCCAGCTGACAGCATGGAACAAGGCTCTCCAAACTGCCTGGCTCAACCATGTATTTGGGGAGTCACTGGATGAGGTAACACTGACCTGTCTTTGCTTCAGAGATTACACATCAACTCCTCAACCAGCCCAATTTACATTGCTTAAAGCCAATTGAAGGGACAAAGAAATAACCTAGCCAGGCCTGTATATAACAACATATGGGGATAGGACCAGGTTTATCCAAAATGGAAACAGTTGTTCTTCTTTTCAAGGAGAGTCAAGGAGAGTCATCTCTGTGGTTCTGCAAAGCAGGTTCTAATTTTCCTCTCAAATCTTCATCTTACTTCACAGTTTTCTGTTTGATATTGTTCTTGATGAGTCTATTGGTAATCTAATTGTCACAAAATTATATAACAGTATTGGCTAACTCAAAGAGCTTTTTATGTTTGTTGTTCTTCAGTTTTACTATATGATTTCTTTTTAATTACGTCTTACTACTTATTCTTTCTGTATATTAGGATTTATATTTTTAAAACATTCTCAAAAATTCATTTTCCAATTTACAAGTTGCCCCATATTCTTTTCATTTTTTTCTTCTAGAGCTCACAGTGAATGAGAAAATGGGCCATGTGGTTTAATTTTCTGTCTTAGTATCTCTCTTATTTACTGAATTATATTTCAAAACTATTTCTCTCACCACCTTTGCATCTATTTCCAGGTTATAGTTCTTCCTTTAAGTTGTATCTAATCTTCTACTTGCATTCTTATCAAATAGCAATGTTTTTCATTTTATTATTTGTCTTTAATTATTCTATAATCTTTGATCTAAAATATGGTCCTTGATCCTTTGTGTGATTTTTTGTATTCTATTTTACTTTAAAAATATTTTTGTTTTTTTCTATTAATTTCTTTTTATTGTTTTATGTGTGAATAGCTATATTTGATTTTGATAACTGATACATGCATGCCATATCTTGTTTAATTCTGATCCGCAACTCCACATCTCCACAACCTTTCTCCTCATCCATCCTCTTACTCTGTTACTCATTTAAAAAACATCTACCTCTTTGGGTCCTACCAACCCTGTTTTACTTTACTTTTCCATTTATTAATGTTTTGGGTTTCTCATGTCAGAGGAATCATGTGATACTTAACTTTCTGCGTCTGATTTATCTTACTTAACATATGTCTCCAGATCTATACATTTTCTTGCAAATGGTATGACTTCAATTTTTATGACTGAATAAATTCTATTGTGTCTACACCTAATTTTCATCATCAATTCATCTGTGGATAAAAAGTTAAGCTGTGTACAGAGCTTGGATAATATGGACTGTGCTGTTATAAACCTGAGTATGCATTTATCACAGAAATATGATGCTTTTAATTTGTTCAGTAATCTACAAGGAAAGCTATAAATGCCTCAAATGGAATTTTGACATTTTTACTTTTTTGAGAAACTGTCATACTGATTTTTACAGTGGTTTTGCTAATTTATAATGCAGAAGGGTTGTTTTTACCCCTCAACCCTACAAATTTATTTCTTGTGTTCTTGATGATAGCCATTCTGACTGGACTATGATGGAAATCTCAAAAGAGTTTCTATTCACATGCCTAAAGGTTAAAGGTGCATTTTTTCCCATGTATTTAATGGCCAGTTGCATTTGTTTGTGAGAGGGAGAGGAGGATTGAGAGAGAGAGAGAGAGAGAGAGAGAGAGAGAGAGAGAGAGAGAGACAGAGACAGAGACAGAGAGAAAGGGAGAAGGAGAGGGAGAGGGAGAGGGAGAGGGAGAAGGAGGTGGGGAGAGAGAGAGAGGGCAGAGAGGGAGAGAAAATCTTTTTAGTCCATTTGCATATATTTTACTGGGTTGTTTGTTTTTGGCAGGTTAATATTTTTGAGTTCTTTATATATTTTGGATATTATTTCTTTATTAAAAAGGTAACTGGCATTTTTTCCTAATCTGTAGATTATCTCTTCACTCTGTTGATCTTTTTTTTGCTGTGCAGAAGAGTTTTAATTTGACGTAGTTCCATTTGTTGATTCTTAGTATTATTTCTTGGGATTCAAGTGCTTCCAACTATATTAATTTCCAGTAATTTCAAGATTTCTGCTTTTATGTTTAGGTAGTTAATTCATTTTGATTTGATTCTAGTATGAGGTGATAAAGATGGGTTTATTTTCTTTTGCCTGTAGCTATGTTTCCAAAAACCATTTTTGAAAGAGATTATCCTTTGTCCAACATGCATTTTTATCAAAGATCAGATGGCTGAATGTGCATGGGTTTTTTGGGGGGGGGTATCCATTCTATTTCACTGGTATATATGTCTATTTTTGCATCCATATTATGCTCCTTTTGTTACTGTGGCTTCACAGTGTTATTTGAAATCTGGAGCTATGATGCCTCCTACTTTGTACTTTCTTTCCCTCAGGATTGTTTTGGCTACTCTGGATGTTTTTTGGTTTCACATAAACTTTAGAATTCTTTCCTAATTCTCTGAAGGTGTTGGTATTTTAATGGAAATTGCCTTAAATCCATGTAATTTTTGGTAATATGGCCACTACACTAGGAAGACAATATGATATTTACAAATGTGAATTTGTTTTATTTCACTTATGAGTATGGTCTCGAGTAGCAACCATTTACTTATAAAAGCCTCTAGTCTATCCTTCTTTATAGCTGAGTAGTACTCCATTATAAAAAATACCACATCTTGTATCCACTGATGGCTACTGGAGTTGTTTGCATGATCTAGCTATTACAAATCATGCTTCTATAAACATGAGTGCACATTTATTGCTGTGGTATGGTGTTTTCATTTATTCTGGGAAGATAACCAGCAGGGGAAATGCTGGGTCAAATGGGACTTCTAATTCTGGTTTTTGGAGGAATGTCCCCATTGATTCCCACAGTGGTTATATCAGTCTACACTCAACCAACAGTACAGAATGGTTCCTTTTTCCCTGCATCCCTGCTAGCATTTGTTTTTGGTTGATTTCTTGGTAATAGTCGTTCTTTCTAGGGTGAAGTGGAATGTGTGTTGTTTTAATTTGTATCTTCAGAGTGATCAATGATGATCAATGATGTTGAACACTTTTTTCATACATTTATTCATTATTTATTTCATCTGAGAAGTGTGTATTTATTTCAGATACCCATTTTTGGATTGGGTCTTTAAATTTGGGGAATCTGATGTTTTTGAGTTCTTCATATGTTGTATGTAAGAAGAGCTGGAAAATATCATTTCTCACATTTTAGATTGTCTCCTCACTCTTGGTGGTTTCTTTCGCTATGCAAAAACTTTTAATGAGTAGAGATCCCAGTTGATTTTTTGTAATTGTTCCTGTGTGATTAGAATTTTATTCATAATATTCATATGTCTTCAAGAGTTTTACCTATTCTATCTTCCAGCAGATTTAATGTTTCTGTTTTAAAATTTTATTTTAGAGAGAAAAAAGAAAAATAAAACAGAATAAAGCAAATCAAAACAAGACAGTGTAAGTAACATATGATTTCAAAACAAGGAAATAGGAAATCAACAGTGGTTGCCTCTTGTTGTCTTCAAATAGCTGCCCATACCTTCAAAAACAGTAAAATCAAACAAAACAAACAGAATAGAACCAATAAAAACAAAACAATGAATGCAATACAGGACTTCAAAACAAGATAATAGTAAATCCAAAATGACTACCATAATACATCTTGTTACCTTTGAAGTTGCTGTCCATGCCATCAAATACAACAAAATCAAACAAGATGCAACAGAATAAAACCCAACCAAACAAAACAATGAAAATGATACAGGATTTCAAAACAAGATAATAAGGAATTAACAGTGGCCACCACCTTCAGAAGGAGATTCCCTCATAGATGCTATATTGCATATTGCTATCCTCTGAGTAGATAATTGATTGCCAGCTTTAGGCATGCAAAGTCAGTAAAACACTAAACACTACAGGCATTAAGTTATATCTTACCACAGTAGCTACCATCACAGCATATGTTTCTCCAGTCATTTGCTTATGGGGGCGAGGGCAAGGAGAGGAATGTTAGTTAGCTCTGACAGTCTCCCTGCCCATGCACCTGAAGGGACTGGTGTCTGGCTCTCCCCCAGTCAGCCTGTGCATGGCGCAGATTCACAGGAAGCCTTAGCTTCCTGTTGACTTCTTGGTCTCCTAATATTTCTGTTTTAATATTTACATCTTTGATTCATTTCAACTTTAATTTTAGTGCATGGTGAAAGATATTTTAATCTTTGCCATGTGCAGAGCCAGTTTTCCAGCACCATTTATTAAAGAGGCTATCTTCCAGTCAATGTGTTTGGCACCTTTGTCAAAGATAAAGTTGCTAAGTACATCTGGAGTTGTTTCTGCATCTTCTAGTCTGTTCCATTGAACTTCAGGTCTTTTCTTTTGCCAGTACCATGCTGGGTTTTAACACAGTAGTGTAATTTCAGGGCAGGAATTGTGATGCCCCCTTCCTGGCCTTTGTTGCCCAAAATCACCTTTTGTGTTTTAAGTCTCTTCTGGTTCCTAATGAATTTTAGGATTGCTTTCTCTAATTCTGTGTGATACAATGTTGAAATTTTGATCAGAATTGCATTAAAGCTGTGTAACAGTTTTGGATGTATGGCCATTTTCATGACATTGGTTCGTTTGATCCAAGAACAAGGGGAATCTTTCCATTTTCTGTTATACTCTTCAGTCTCTGTTTTTCAGAGTACTGTAATTTTCAATGTGGAGGTCTTCTACATCCTTTGCTAGACTGATTCATAGGTATTCCATTTATTCGGATGCTATTGTAAAGTATGTTTGCTGAATTTCTCTCTCAGTGTGTTTGTTATTCATGTGCAGGAAGCTTATGATTTTTGAG
Source organism: Cavia porcellus (assembly GCF_034190915.1). Lineage (NCBI taxonomy): Eukaryota > Metazoa > Chordata > Mammalia > Rodentia > Caviidae > Cavia > Cavia porcellus. The sequence continues at coordinate 72,903,008 of NW_026947492.1, read as the reverse complement.
TGTTGGTTTTGTATTCAGCTACACTCCTGAATTTGCTTATTAAATCTAGAAGTTTTTAGTGAAATTTATGAGGTCTTCTATGTAGAGTGTCATACCATACCTCCTGTAGGTTTCTTAGGATTCTTTATGAACAGCTAGGTACAAATGGAGAATTTTACTTCTGATTTATTTTTTAAAAAATATTACTTGTATTATCTTACTTCACTGTATAGGCACTCCACTATAGTTTAAAATCAAATCAGAGTGTGGCAATGATTTAGCTAAGTGGTAGGGACATTGTCTATCATGTGCCAGGCATAAGGTTTTATCTCAGCAATACAAAAATAGCAGCTCAAACAAAAAAAAAAAAACAAATTCATAAATAAGTAACCATTTGGGTTCCTCATTGTTTCCTAAAATACAGATGGAAGTTATTCTGTATTTTACCATTAAAAACAATGTTGGTGTTTATTATCAGATTTTTATTATCTCTCCCTATTTTTGTCCTTTTTGGATTAAGTGAATTTTAAAAGTTCTATTTTAATTTTCCATTGACATTTTAGTTATATATCTTTGCAGTACTTTAGGACAGTTGCTCTCAGGATTATAACTTGTGTTCCTAAATTGTCTCACTTTACCAAGAACTGATAATAAAATATTTTACACAAAATATAAGAATCTCAAGATGTTATAGGTTTATTTTTTCCCCATTCTACCTTTATGTTGCAGTGGCTGTATGTCTGTATTTGTTTATATAAATGTATCAGTGAGCAATGTTTTATTTTTAACTGGTTTTACATATTTTAAGGGAATTAAAAGGAATATAATGCATGTTTATATTAAGGAAGCTACTAACCATTTTAGAACCTTATAACTACTCCTGAAAGGAAGATACTTCCATTTTCTGCCTACTATCTATCTTCATGATAGCATAATAAAAATCATGCAGGAATAAATGAGAAGTCTAGAGACAAGTTTCCATAACTTACCATCTGAAAGTTAAGGGAATATGTGATGTGTGGATGCTGAATCTCAGGCTTCTTTATTGTGCTGCCTTGACATACTTTAACTGCTTCCAGGTTAGGAAAGTGTTTGCACATATTCTGAGAAGGCTGGTAAGAAAAGAAAGTTCTAGACTCAAGAGATAATGCAGAACATAACAATGGCAACTGCACTGTACAGTACTAGAAGTATAAATCTGACAGGATGAGTTGGAATCACCTAGCACAAGTTGTTTAAATTTCTGTTTCAGTTCTCTCATCTGAAAAATGAGAACCCTATATCTATGTCCTAAAATTGTTGTGAGGATTACACATGTATAGAAAGTTTAGCATAGTTATTGTCATAAATCACGCTTGAATGAATATTGGTTCTAATTACCATATACTCACCTACCTTAAAAGTTGGTACACTGGAAGATTCCAAAATTTGGATTAGGAAGACAATTAGGATAAGAGTGAAACTTTGGATTGAGGATTTCTGTGTTCCACCATGATCCAAGTATCCCATAAGGAACTAGTGGAAAGGCAAAGGTTTGACACTACTTCTCATCTGGAAATCATCCAAACATTTTTTTATTTGTATTTCCTTATAACAATGTTCAAGACACTTTTTTTCTGCTTTGGCAAGTAATGTACTTGTTATTTTTGGTTTGCTGTTAAAATAATGTAGACTTTTGCCTCATATTCTCCAAAGATACTTAAGGCCTATCTTACAAAAGGCTATGCAAGAAATTGTTTGAAAAATACATATTGAAAGATTAAAGCTAAAAAATAGCATTTTATACCTAAAGTATAATTCTTAATCAGAAAGAGTAAAGTACACTGAAAACTAATATTTGCTTCTAAGACATTTGTTATGTTATACTACAGTATTTATTAAAAGGTTATAGAGCTATGTGTGAAGATTGAGATAATAACAAAAAAATAAATTCACTGCTTATGATGGACGGAATATTGAAAGATTGCCTTTGTGTGAACTGAACTCATGTTCACTATAGAAAATAATGATGCTCTACAATGCTTTTGAATTCACATCTAAATCTCTAGCATCTTCAGAGATTCATCCCCCAAGGGGAATTTTAGAAAGGGTAGTTACATAAGCACTGTGACTTGTTACAACAAGATGAATGATTTATTTCCGGAGGTAAGAGTTTGGCTTTTGTTAATGAATCTGATACACTGATTTTAATATACCGCTTGAGAAAACCTTAGTCTCTGCTTTCTAATGGAGATGAAGCAGGTACAGGTAAGCAGTTGGCCAGCAAAGAATTCTGCCTGAGTTGCTCTGCTTCCATCATCGCTTTCAACTGAATACACAGTCATGAACTCAGTTTCCAGGATTCTTAATTTTTTATTCATAAGAAAGAAATTCACACGATCTTTTGGCACTCTCCAAACTTGGCACTTTGCCAAACTGCTAGCTCCAGGCTGTTTGAGGTAGTTGTCGGTATTTAAAGATTTAAATTGAAGTCTTAACATGGTAAAGTTGGAAAATATTTGCATAAGTCATTATTTGGCTCATACATGTGGATGCTTAGACTAAAGATAACGTTTGGAAAATGCTAGGTTTATATCCTCAGAATATTTGGAGATGATGTTTATACTGGTCATAAGCATACTGATCCTTCTTAGTCTTTAGCCTGTGCTTTTTTTTTAGCTACATATTTTGTTAAAAAATAATAGTATTTTATGTTGCAAATCCCAATTAGAAATTATTGTTATAGAAAGAAGTGATTTGAGCTATGTAGAGGAATCTAATTTCATTTCATTATTTTATTTATTTATTTATTTATTTATTTATTTATTTATTTTTAACCAGGCATGGTTGCATATGCCTATAATTCTAGCTAAATTCTGGGCAGCTGAGGCAGGAGAACTGAGTTTGAGGCCAGCCAAAAAACTGTAGTACAGTATACAGCAGACCTCCAACTATGAAATAGGAAGTGGAAGACCACTGCTTAGGAACCTTCCAAAGGATTCTTTAGAAAAGCAGAAAATTCCTAAATAGAGACTCAGTATTTTTAATAGAAATAAACTTACCTTTTTCTAGCAAAGAGTCAAAGACCTAACCACATCACTTAACTTGCTAGTAAGTTAACAGTTTATATAGATATTTATACTCTCCAGCCCAGGACTATCAGCCACAATAGATGAATCTATTTTGATGATTGCCTGGTGATTATTAACTTTTTAAACTTCTTGGTAAAATAATATTTTAACTTTCAAATATATAGAAAGTTCTATAAACATAAAGTGGATTACTTAATTTATAACCTTAATTTAAAATTCATATCTGATTATACCACCAATTTTACTTCTTTTTAAAAATATACTTAACAGATAATGATGAAGTATATAAAACTGATAAAACTTTTCTGCACAAAATATCTATTAGAAGGCTGACATGAGCCTATAATCCGCTCATTGACAGATGTACTAGATATTGCAGCAATTATTATTTAATTTCACTTCACAGTTACTAAAGAAATGGGCAGCCAGACTTCCTTGTATTCTGTCTTTACCACTGGCCTGGGTAAATTTATGTGGAGGTTACATAGTCTCTTTCACACTGCACAACTCATCTATAAAAAAATTGGAAGTACTATTTTATGAAAAATATAAAATATTATATACACATATACATGAGGATACACTTCATCTGTATGGTTATCATTCAGGAAGCATGCAGTCAATGAATGTTAGCTATTATTTAGCTCTTTATTTCAAATATATATATATATGTTCTTTATTATGAAATTTTAAAAATAATTTTTATTATTGTATTGTATTTGTAATAATCAGTCTCTTAAAACTTTTGCTACAAAGCCACTTTAGCTTCATTTTTAGAAACAATATCATTGATCAAGAAAATAGACATTATGCAAAGGAATCTTTCATTTTTCTTTGTTTTAAATTTTTTTTATTTAAAGAGAAAACAAAACAAAACAGTAAAAGGGTACAAATAATATAGAATTTCAAAAAAAAATAAACAGTAAGAAATCATAGTTAACAGATTACATACTGTCATCTTAGAAATAGTTGTTCAAGTTACAAAATTAAAGCATACAAAGTGGATATTCAAACAGTGAGACTGCAAACAGTTGTGTTCAATGATCCAATAAAACCTTAGTAATATGGTTTTCTATCTTACACACTTAAATATACATGCAGTTATAACCTTTAGAGCACTTTCTTTTCCTCTTTTTTAAAAACTTTTTTTATTTAAAGAGAAAAACAAAACAATAAAAGGCTTTTTTTTTGTGTGATACTGGGGATCAAACTCATGACCTCGAACTTGCCAGGCAGGCGCTTATGCCACTGAGCTAAATCCCCAGCCCGTATGTTTTGTTTTTCTGGAAAAATAAATTTTAGTACTACAGATAGGCTTGTGGTTGCAAATAAGCATTGCTAATTGAATATCTTTATTTATAATGACATTTCATAGGTATTAACGAAAGTGTTAGCATGTATTTACAGACTGCTTGCAATGTTTCTATCACAGATTTGTTTTGGCCTCAGCTACACTCTCTCATGAATTTTCTGGAATATGGGAACCACACTGCAGTAACAGAATTCATTTTATTAGGTTTAACAGAAGATCCAATCATGCGTGTCATCCTATTCACCATCATGCTGTGCATCTACCTGGTGACTGTATTTGGTAATCTCAGCACAATTGTGCTCATCAGAGTCTCTTCTCAGCTCCACAATCCCATGTACTTTTTTCTAAGCTACTTGGCGTTTGCTGATATAGGCTTTTCTTTTTCTGTCACACCCAATATGCTTGTAAACTTCCTGGTGGAAACAAATACAATCTCCTACTTTGGATGTGGTATCCAGCTTGGCTCAGCTGTTTTCTTTGGGACAGCCGAGTGCTTCCTGCTGGCTGCCATGGCCTATGATCGCTTTGTGGCAATCTGCAACCCACTGCTCTACTCAACCAAAATGTCCACACGAGTCTGTGCCCATTTACTTGTAATGTCTTACATAGGTGGTTTTATTAATGCTTCCTCCTTTACTCTTTCCTTCTTTTCTTTACTGTTTTGTGGACCAAATCGTGTCAATCATTTTTTCTGTGATTTTGCTCCACTAGTTAAACTCTCTTGTTCAGATGTCAGTGTGCCTGCAATTGTGCCCTCATTTTCTTCTGGCTCCATCATTGTGGTCACAGTGTTTGTCATAGCTATTTCCTACATCTACATCCTCATCACCATCCTGAAGATGCGCTCCACTGAGGGGCGCCACAAAGCCTTCTCCACCTGCACCTCCTACCTCACTGCGGTGACTCTCTACTTTGGAACCCTTTTCTTCATTTATGTGATGCCCAAGTCCAGCTACTCTACCGACCAGAACAAGGTGGTGTCTGTGTTCTACACAGTTGTGATCCCCATGTTGAACCCCCTCATCTACAGTCTCAGGAACAAGGAAATTAAGGAAGCTCTGAAGAGAGCTTTTAGTAGGAAGCTATATTCTTAAGGTCATCGGTTATTTTGTCAAATTCGACATAATGATTAGATCCCATAGATATAATGATAAGAGGAAACAGTATATACAGTATATGTAATTACATTATATCTCTGCACATATCATTAAACATGTGGAACTGTTTGACAAATAGGAGGGGGTTTATTTTAAGCTAATCAGAGACTTACTGTGAGATACTGTTAATAAAACTAAGTTAAATTTGGGATGAAGAACACAAATTGAATGAAACAGAACTTGCTGAAAGTCCTCTTAAAATTGTATTTATATTTTTCCTAAGGCTTTTCTCTACCATAAATTGAAGTTATTATTCAAGTTGAGATATTCAGGTCTCTGAAGATATTCAGGTCATCTGAAGATGTATTAAATGATGGGTCTGTAACAAATACTATTGGGGGGATAGATAAAAACTATTAAGAATTGGGGATTAGTGGTAGAATTTTGGTCACTGAGTGCATGACTCAGAAGAAGAAATGGGATTCTATTTTTTCTTCTTTTTCACTTCCTGGCCATAAGACATGGTTTTCACTGCAATGTGTTCCTAGCTGGATGTCCCATGGCCTGAAACCTCCAAAATAAGCCTTTCTCTTTATAGTTTGATTATCTCAGCTACTTAGTACCATACAGAAAATCAAGGATTACATGCTTCACTCCTTAAGGATATTTTCATTTTAAAATCAGTTTATACAGATTACTGGAGTTATGATTGTGAACATTCTAAGAGAGATGACGAAGTGTAATGAGAATAAAGTTGTTGGTACTCAACATCTTCTAGAAGGTTTGTCTGTGAGGGATGAGCTTTGTGGACATATATAATTCTAGTCTGGGTTCCTGACCAGAATTTCCAACCCTCTATGGGATTTCCAGAGAAAAACAGGTCGAGCCATTTCTGACTAACCTGTGATTTTATGTCAGGTCAGAAATAGGCAAGGGCTTTTGGTGGAATGCAGCAGGGTCCTGGCATCTTCAGGACTGAGTTAAGCAAAAACAAACAACAGTTTCAAAGATGAGAATTCAACCAGGAGAATAACTGTTAGGCTGCGAAGAGCAAAGTTCTAGAGTGATTTATGGTCAGACTCACATGATGTTCAAAGATGCTCTGTAGATCTGTCTGTCTCTTCCTTGAAAGTATGGAGAGCTGTAACCAGCCTTCACGTGCACACAGCTATCACATTCAATTCCCTGACCTCTCCTCCTTTCATATTTCTGGAACAAATACTTTCTTTTGCTGAAAGAACCAAATACAGTAATCTTGTCATTTATTTACTTTCCCTTTCATGCCTTGAGAAATTATGCTGAGTCATTGTCATAGTCAAGGCACTTTCCTAGGCTATTAGGGAAAAAAATAAAAATGGAATTTATCTGCTAGTATAGGAATTATGCAATAAAGTTTAGAAAAGTTATCCAGACTATGATAAAGAGTAAGTACTGTAGAGACAAAAGAAAATAAAGCAAAACAAAACAAAATGAGAGCCAAATGCTAGAGATTAATGTGCTGGGCCAGGGAAAGGTGAGTGCAGGATTCATTGGGAACATGATACCTCAGGGAAGGTCTCGGGGTGAAAGTACCTCGTGGTGAATATGGTTCTGCACGTGTAGAATTGTCTGAGTCTAATATTTACCTTGACGCTACTGTTCCAGCAATGCAATGACTAGTCATTTTAGGCAATCCCATGGTGGGTGCAATTAAAACAAACAAAAAATAAAATGTTATAATATATAAGTTAGCTAGTTGTGTGTCTGTTATGAATGACTTGTATGAGTTTTTAGTAAGGTCTTTTTATTCTTATTTTCATCACAATCTTTTTCTCAAGAAGCAATGTCGAATTTTGCCAAAGGCTTTTTCTGTATCTGTTAAGATTATTACATGGTTTTACACTTGATTCTATTTATATAGTAACTTGATTTATTGATTTAGGTATCATTATTGCATCCCTTGGATAAAGCCAATTTGATACAATAAATGATCTTTTTAATGTTTAATTGAATTATGCTTCCAAATATCTTTTTGAGGAATTTGCATTTATCTTAATCAAGGATATTGGTCCATAGTCTTTTTCCTGGAATAGCTTAAAGACTATTTGCTTTATTTCTTTTTAGAAGTTACAGTAAAATTCACTGGTGAATATATTGGGTTTTATGGGGTTTCTTAGTGGCTAGTGTTTTTATTACTCCATAAATTTTATTGCCTGTTACTGTTCTGTTCAAGAATTTTATCTTTTTTGTTAAATTTTGCTAATGATGTCCATGAATTTCTTCCAGATTCTCCAACATAGAAATATAAATTTTCAAAATAGTATTTTTTTAACAATCCTGCATGTTTCTGTAGTGTCCTTAATCCAAGCGATTATGGTTCTCAGAATTCAGTACCAGCCTGGGAATTGTGGGAACAGATATCAATACATTATGTGTATGGTGTCCCTGACCTTAGAACATATTGAGTCACTCATTTAGAGTACAGACTTACTGGATTTCCCACACTTGGTCCTTAGGACAGCATTTCTAAAGGTTCCTGGGAGTCTAACAGTTTTAAGTACTGTATTGTGACTGCCCTATCAACCTTGACATGGTGATTTTACCACATACATTATCTGTGATATGTCAAAGTTTTATATCATTATTGAAAGTGTGTCTTATGTTGGATTTGTTCTTTTCCATGCACATCTTTGGATTCCAGTTAGATGCTATTTCTATGCTTCTTAAAAATGGTTATGTTCCTTCACCAATTAATTTCTTCATTCCATGAAATAGGAGATGCTCTGTATACTCAAAAGAATGCATGGAAAGGTTAAGAATTCACATGCTGTAGGTGTATTGCTTTCATTTATTTCCTTTATTTATTTATTTACTTATTTTATTTTAAAGAGGGTAAGATTAAACATAACAAAACAGAACAAAACAGATCATAAGGAAAAAATTTAAAGAAACACAGATTTCAAAGCAACTCCACTGGAGGTCTTCACTGTCTATCTTATTGTCTCTAGTTTTCTTTCAAATAATGGTCCCCATCTTCACACACATTGAATACATACTGAATATTATAGAACTAATCAAATCTTTACAGGATGATGAAGGCTTTTTAGGTCTTCAAGACTTGACATTGGAGAAGTCAATAATGACTGCCATAATGTCTCTCATTCACTTCATAGTAGCTGTCTTTATCTTTATGTATGCTGAAATTGAACATAAGAGACTAGACTAATATCAGTCTGAACAGTGAATAATAGTATTGCTAGATTTTATATCATAATGCTACACAATTAGCATTGGGTTTCTTAGTGTCTCTTCTTCAGAGTATCTGTTCATTACGTTGTGCGTTATATAATCTATTCCCGTAAATTGTTTAGAAATTCTCCCCATATGTGAATCTCTACATGTATATCTATCCTTTCTGTATTATAGGGAAAAACAGATCATAACAAGACAACAAAACAAATTCCTAAGAAAACATGAAATGAAAAAGACATATAAGACCACAATATAAGGTGATCTACAGTAGTTACTATGCTTTCTCTTGTTATTTTCAATAGAATTGTCTACATCATCAGACATAATATAATTGAACATAGCATTACATAGCTATTCTAATAAAAAAACAACTTTGGAGACATTGTAGGACTTTGCAAGCAGTTAATAATCAAACCGGAGTGGGTATCTTTTGCATCTTGTCATCTTTAGAGTAGTTGCCTCTACTCTTAGACTTGATACTATCAAGCATACCAAATTTGAATAAAAACAGTCAAGGCAAAACAGTGGTCTAACAAACCAGTTTCAAATAAGATCAGTCAGAGTAAGACAATGTAAGTAATACAGGGTTTCAGTTTAAGTTAATAGGAAATTAAGGATAATTACTGTGGTATAACCTGCTATTATTGGGATAGCTGTCTGTGCCCTCAAGTCTAATATGAGTAGACAGACCGGAACAAAATAAAATCAAACTAAACAGAGTGATAAGACTACTGTGACTTTTAAATCTTGATACATTATTAACAATGTCCTCTGTCTTCCATTTTTAGACAGTTTCTCACCTTTCCCCTTCTCAGGATGCTTTGTATATTTTGGGTCCCATTAGCTCCTTTAGTTTTTACATTAAGGGTTCAACCGTTATCTATCTGTGTTGTTGAACCTTTTTACCCCTGAGATTGATCTTGAGCTGTACTTCTTTACTTACTAAAGCCACAAGGTTTTCCTTCTTTCTAGCTGTGTAGTTCTACATTGCCCAAAAGTGTCATAACTTTCCAATCTATCTGTGGCTGTAGGACGAGTTGTCCCTATTTCTTTCTGGTTTCCTGTCACATATAGCATCATTTTCTTATTTGACTTCCAGTTTATTAACCCTCTTTCAGATTGAGTATATTTCCTATTCAGAGCATCTTGATGGATCCTGCCTCCTAATCTACTCTGCCTGTGTTTCTTTTTGTTAGTGTATCGAGGTTATCTATATTAAAGATTATAGTCTACTTTCTCTGCCTCATCCCTGCTATTCTATTTTTCTGCTATTATTTGTCCACTTTAATCCTTCATTCCACTGTCTGCCCAATTCATTGAGGCCTCTCTGCCACTGTTGCTGGAATCCTGGTAGTTTTCACTCTCTCTGTAATGTCCTTCAGTATTTTTTGTAGGAGGCATTGGTGGCCATGAACCCTTACAGTTCCTCCTCGTCTTGGAAATATTTTATTTCTCCATTACTTTTGAAAGAGAGTTTTTCTGGGTACATCAATCTGGGTTGGAGGTTATTTTCCTTCAGAGTTTGGACTATTTCCCCCCAGGTTCTTCTCAATTTGAGAGTTTGTGTTGATAAGTCTGTTGTTATTTTGATAGTTTTTCCTCTGTAGGTGATCTGCTTCTTTTCTCTGGCTGTTTTTAACATTCTGTTCTTGTGGTGGATTTCTGGGATCTTAATTATTATATGACTGGGTGTAGATCTGTTTTGGTTGTAGGTGGCTGGAGTTCTGTATTCCTCATTTATCTATCATTTCTTTTTCTTATGCTTGGGAAGTTTTCCTTAATTTTTTCTGTGAATAGTCTCTGTAACTCATTTGTGGTTACTCCTGCTTCTTCATTCAGATTTTTTATTGTTAAGTTATAGATACTCTTGTCATCTTCTAGCTTTGAATTCTTTCTTTCTGGTTCCTTGTTATTTTTAAGTGATCTTTTGTTTCATGATCACACATCATAAATCTCTCTTCAAGTTTCAAAGAGCTAACTTTAGTTTCTGTCAAGGCATTTTACCAGCTTTCAATGGAGTTTCGGTTTCCTGGTAATCCCTTTGGATCTGTTTCATGTATTCTAGGTTTTATTTATATTCTTCATCAAAGGTTTCTCTTCCTTTTCTGGGTTCCTCTGTTCTTCCATCTGTATTTTCTTGGGAGTGGCTTAGCATTTCTTTAATTAATCTTTTTATATCTTGCCTCACTTGGATTAGAATTTTAGTTTTAAGTTCATCTATGAGGTCATGAAGGTATTTCGTTATGTCCGCTGATGTTGTGGCCAATATTGCATGATTGCTGCACTGGTTCTCTTCTGTATTTACCTCTCCTGGGCTTATTTTCCCAGGGTTAGTGGCTGGAGGTTTTTTTTTTTTTCATTTCTATCTCTTGTCATTTATCTGTTTTCTTTCAGACAGGTGTGTTGTAGAGGTCCCTGGCCTTCTCCATATTCTTTATGATTTTTCTGAAGCATGCTGACTAAGAGGGTTTTGCTGCCCTCTTCAATTTGCTGTTATTTGAAGTGCATGCAGGGACAATGCAGGCTAACCTCTAGCCTCTGATCCAGTCAACCTGCAAGTGCCTTCAGCAATTTAGCCTGTGCTTTGTGGATGTCACAGGGTTGAGATAGTTTTGTCCCTAGCTATTGGGTCCCAACCAGCAGTGTGGCTTAGCCCAAGTAGATCCCACCAGTCCTCTCTGGGCTGACTGATGCCACCATGGCTCTGGGCTCTGCCAGTGACACCCGCCACGGGACACAATCTCCAGCACTCATCAGGAATCAATGTAGTTCTCCACCTTGGCTCCACTCCATGATGCACCACATCCCCCTGCCAAGGGCGTGGGACTCACCAATTCCCATTATCAGCAGCTGTGGCTTCAGCGCAACCTTGAACCGCCCGACTCCACAGTGCTCCCAGCACAGCACAGATGAGTCTCAGTGAGTGTGTCAGGCTCCAGCCCTGCACTCCCATTTTTACTTCTTCTTCCTATTTTTCTTTTCACTTCAGTTTCCTCCTGGGTTCATGAGATTCCCATTCCTCTCATCTGACCCTCTCCATGTCAAATTCCAGCATCTGAGCTTTTTTTCCAGAGAGCCTCTCCACCCAGCAGCTTAGAAGCCACCATCTTCTCTAATCTTCTTTTCATTTATTTCTTAAAGAATACCATTAACATTGTAGAATTTCTTCTGTGAAAGCTTTGGGGAACTTATAGTTGTCCTGGGTACCTTTAGGGTTCTCATCAGCCAAGTTCGGCAAGATGGACTCCAAGAAGGCCACTAGGGACCATGATAGAATGCATTGTGTGGTAAGATATCTTTTACCTTTTTTAACTTTTCTAGGCATCTCCAGAGAATTCTACTAAGTCAATCCCCTAAGCAATATGCAAACTTTATTATTTTTTCTTTTTATTTCATTTCCCTTTCTTTCTTTCTTTCTTTCTTTCTCTTTATGCTTCTGCACTGTGTTGTTAAAGTTTTTTTTTAATTTTAAGCTTAATACTTGAGCTATCCCAGGGTGACTTTCATTGTGGGTAGTGATATCCTTCTTGAGACCTAAAACAGCAAATGCAATCCTGGACAAGAAAGTCAAAGCAGGAGATACCACAATCCTTGACTTGAAACTAAACTACAAAGCTACTGTGATAAAATCAGCATGGTATTGACAAAAAGTAGACCTGAAGATCAATGAAATATATTAGAAGATGAAGACACAACTACAAACACACTCAGCACCTTATCTTTAACAAAGGGAAAAACTTGTTCACTGGAAGAAACTTTCTTAATAAATGGTGCTAGAAAAATAGCTTTCCACATGCCAAAGACTAAAACTGGACATGTCTATCACTATGCACTAAACTAAGATCAAAATGGATCAAAGATCTAAATATTAAAACAGAGACTCTAATTCTACTGGAAGATAAAGTAAACAGAAACCTTGAAGCCATAGATGTAGGCAGAGAGTTCATGAAAAAAAAAAAAAAACTACAAGGGAGGCACTTCAAAGAAGCAACAACTGGGATCTCATTTTATTAAAAAGTTTTTGGACATCCAAAGAAAACCCACAGAGTGGGAAAAATCTTATCCAACTGTCCCCCAGACAAAGGACTTCTACCTCGAACATTAGGAAAACATTAGGTCCCCCAAATTCAAATACCCAATCCAAAAGTGGGCATCTGAGATGAATACACACTTCTCAGGTGAAGAAATACAAATGGTAAGTATATTAAAAATGTTCAGCATCATTGGTCACTTGAGAAATGCAAATTAAAAAACACTGAAATTTCATCTTACAGAAAGAACAGTTATCATCAAGAAATCAACCAATAATAAATGCTGTATGGGCTATAGAGAAAAAGGCACCTTCACTTTGGGGAGTGTAGAATGGTACAACCACTGTGAAAATCAGTGTGGAGAGTCCCCAACGAAGTAGGATTCAAGGTACCATTCTAGCCAGCTATCCAGCTGCTAGGTATTTTCCCAGAATAAAAAACATCATATCACAACAATATATGTTCATCCATGTTTGTAGCAGCACAATTGCAATAGCTAAATCCTAGAAATGACCCAAATGCCCATCATTGGAGGAATGAATAAAAAAGATATGATATGTTTATATAATGAAATACTACTCTGATATAAAGAAAGATAGACTTGAGGCTTTTATAGGTAAATGGGTATAACTGGAGATCATATTCATAAGTGAAATAAATAAGATTTGCATGTATAAATATCACAATGTCTCCCTAGAATAAGAAACTGAAAAATTAAATATTCAAAGTCTACAAGAGTTACTGTGAAAAAGAAAGAAACTCTTCAGAAGAAAAGAAAAACTGGGACAGGAAAGGAGAAAAGAAGTAAGGGAAAAGAATATCTATATCATCTCTCTCTCTCTATATATATATACATATCTATATATATATATCTATATACATTTGTGTATATACACATATATGATAGCTAAGGTAATTATACTACTGATTTCTTTCAGTTCATTGAATAAATGGTTTATGCTTATATTTTTTATGCCTGTATCTTGTAATCTAAGCAACTACTTTGAAGCTAACAACATGTAACATATTAGCCATTGCTAATTTCCTACTATCTTGTTTTGAAATTCTGTATTGCTGTTTTTTTTTTTTTTTTTGTCTTTAAAATAAAAAGATGATCTCCTTGTATTTTTTAGGGGACAAAAGGTAGTATTTCCTGATTAGACATCTGGATCCTCTTTCTGAAACCGACTTTAATATTTTTAAAACATTGTCTTATTGCATTGTTACTCTGTCACACTAGAGCAGAATTTGTTCTTAGCTATATGAAAAACAGGATAATTGAAACCCAAATTGGTCAGATACAGTTGGAATGTGAATTATTACCTCACCTATATTTTGCTTATTCTGAATGCCATTAATTTTATAGTTCTGAAAATATCCCAATTCCCATAGGTTTCTTAACACTACATGTAGGGGAAGAAAGCAACTCTGTTATACAAAGTCATTGCCTAGGAAATCTATGAGAAGGGCAAAAAAGAAAGTGAACACATAGAAGAGATGAAAGATAAAAAGATACTGCTATTTGGGTGTTGCTGTTTTCATTTAATTATAGCTTAAGATAGTGAATCAGAGTTCAGCAGAGGAGCAGAATATTTGTCTTACAAGGTAGGCTTAAAATGGCCATTTGCAATAGGGCAGTCTGCATAGCAGAGAGCAAAGGTTGTAGCTAAAAGTCAATGCCTAGAGCTCACTGCAGTCCCCTGAAAGTCTATGTTGGAAAGCCAAAGGGTCTGCATTTGACAGCTGAAGAGCCTGTACTGAAAGGCTGAAGTATGTGACAGACAGTTGAAATATCTGAATTGGAAATCTAGAGATGGAGGGCCAAAGGTATGGAAAAGCTCCTCTGAAGATGCAAAAAGTGACTCTCTTCTTCTTTCTATTTTTATTTTATCCAGGTTACAAACCAGGTTTTTGGTGCCACCTGCACCTAGGATATGTATTCCACCTTTAGTAAGTCAATCATTTGGATATGCCCAGAAAGGTGCTAAATAATCTCTAGGCATTTTTTTCAGGGTGACAGGAAAATTAGCCATTAAAATGCATCCTTGGTTAATTTGGCAGCCAGACACATATTCTCAATCCACACGCACTCTCCAGATATAATAACAAGTTCATAATTACACCTAATATGATAAATTATCCTGTATACCAATGAAAGCATAGTAATTTCCTCCCCAGAAAGCAAAATTTTCATTGGTGATGATTGCTCCTGATGTTTCATGCTTTAAAAATTATAAAATAGATCCGCCTCCCCGTGTGTCGGGAGGACTGTGGATATCTCAGCAAGCAGGCGAGCATCGCAGGTTCCAGAGGCCCCACGGCCTGCAGTAAGTGCTCAGTGCACTCTGCCCCAAACCCAGACTGTTCAGGACCCTCCAGGCTTCTGGGTGCAGTGAAGTGCATAAGTGGGTTTGAGGCATCTACATCCGCCTCCCCATTCCGGCTGCACTTAGAGAGCTGTGGAGTTTCCAGCAAGCAGGCAGGCACACACTATCCCCGGAGCCCAGCCTATTTGGGACTCCTGCACCCTCTGGAAGCAGAGGAAGGGCTGGGCAGATCTGGGGCGCCTGCATCCACCTCCCATGTGTCTGGAGGACTGTGGATATCTCAGCAAGCAGGTGAGCATCGCAGGGTCCAGAGACCCCGTGGACTGCGGTAAGTGCTCAGTGCACTCTGCCCAAAGCCCAGACTGTTAGGGACCCTACAGACTTCCGGGTGCAGTGAAGTGCATAAGTGGGCTTCAGGCATCTACATCCGCCTCCCCATTCTGGCTGCACTTGGAGAACTGTGGAGATTCCAGCACGCAGGTGGGTGCACAATGTCCCTGGAGCCCAGCTTATCTGGAACTACAGAATTCTAAACAGGCAGAAGAGGGCCATTGGTTCTAGAGGCCCAGTGGCTTGGGGGAACAAGGTGCCAGAGTCCCAGGAGCTGAGAACATAGAAGTGGACTTCCAACAGACCCTGAGGAAGCTTTCAAATAATACTTGAAACACAGAAGTATAGGAAAATGACAAAACGAAAGACCATTTACAACCTCAAACCTCAAGCCCATCTCAAGAAACCCTAGGAGCAATGTATATAGAAGAAAATATATGCCATTTACCTCAAATATTGGACATAATAGCTACTGAAATTAACGAGCAACTCCAGGAAGCTTTAAAGAATTCAAACTCGAAATAATCTCCCAGGTAAAAGAAAAAATGATAAAAGAAATGAAAGAGATTCTGAATATATCTAAAGAAAACACAGTTAAAAAATTGGAGGAACTAAACAAAAAGATAGAATCCCTAGATGACCAATATAAGAAACAAACAGAATACATAATGCAGATGCACAGAGATATACAGAAAATAAAAAACTCCACTGAAAGTTGTAAAAACTGCCTCAATGAAAGTGAAGAGAGAATTTCAGACCTTGAAGACAGGATTGCAGCTAGTGAACAGGAAAGGAAAGATCTTTTAAAAATAATGATGCAAAGAAAAATAACACACGATTGATAGGGATTCATGAAAAAGAAGGGGACAACATAAAGGATGTCAAGAGGATATTTAGAGAAGTAATAGCTGAAAATTTTCCAAGCATGAGATCAGAAACCAACATCAGGATCAGAGAAGCATATAGAACTCCAAATAGTCATAACCAAAATAAAACTACACCCAGACATATAATAATCACCATCCCAGAAATCCAACATAAGAATAGATTATTAAAAGCTGTCAGAGAGAAAAGACAGATTACTTATAAAGGAAAACCTATCAGAATCACAGCAGACTTCTCAGCACAAACAATAAAGTCAAGAAGAGCATGGAGTGAAGTATTCCAGATCCTAAAGCAAAATGACTTCCAACCTAAACTGATGGACCCTGCAAAACTATCCTTCAAAATTGATAGTGAAATACGATACTTCCATGACAAAGAACAGCTGAAGAACTTCATGAACACCAAGCCAACCCTGCAAAAAATATTGAGAGACAGTTTAGATACACAAAGGAAAAAAGCAGATAATTAAACAGAACAGAAAGATAAAGATGCAACAGCAGAGAGATAACATGTCAACAATAAACCAGCATTTAACAGTTATAACCATTAATGTAAATGGTCTCAATGCACAAATCAAAAGAAACAGACTAGCAGAATGGATCAAGAAAAAAAATCCAACCATATGCTGTTTACAGGAAACCCATTGATCCCAGAACAATACTCACAGACTGAAAGTCAAAGGATGGAAAACAATACTTCATGCGGCAGGAATCAAAAAAAAAAAAAAAAGCAGGAGTAGCCATTCTGTTTGCAGACAATGTGAACTTTAAATCAATAATGACCATAAAGGACAAAGAAGGTCACTACATACTCGTTAGGGGAAAACTCCAAGAGGAAGAGATAACTATCTTAAATATATATGCACCAAACTCCAGAGCACCCAGTTATATAAAACAACTATTTTTTTTTTTTTGGCTTTTTCATTTTTATCGGTACCAGGGATCGAACTCACGACCGCCTGCTTGCAAGGCAGGTGCTTATGCCGCTGAGCTAAATCCCCAGCCCCATAAAACAACTATTAACAGAGATGAAAACTCAAATTATCAGTAACACAATTGTACCAGGAGACCTTAATATGCCATTGACACCAAGGGACAGATCAACCAGACAGAAAATGAGCAAAGAAATAACAGAACTGAATCACACCTGTGAACAAATGGATTTGATAGACATATACAGAATGTTCCATCCAACAACATCAGAATGCACATTCCTCTCAGCAGTACATGGATCATTCTCTAAAATAGACCATACATTGGAACACAGAACATAGTTAAACAAATGCAAAAGAGTTGAAATCATCCCTTGCATGTTATCGGATCATAGCACTCTGAAATTAGAAATTAATGATAAAAGATACTGCAAAAATCCCACAAACACATGGAAATGGAATACCACACTGTTGAGCAATCAGTGGGTCACAGAGGAAATTAAACAATACCTACAAGCAAATGAAAATGCAGATACAACTTACCGGAATGTGTGGAATGCAATGAAAGCTGTCCTCAGAGGAAAATTTATTGCACTGAGTTCCCACATCAGGAAAACAGAACTAATACAAATAAATAACCTGATGTTACACCTCAAACAGCTAGAAAAAGGAGAGCAAGTCAAGCACAAAGCCAAAAGAAGAGAGGAAATTATAAAAATCAGAGCAGAAATCAATGCAATAGAGACTAAGAAAAAATCCAAAGAATCAACGAATCAAAGAGTTGGTTCTTTGAAAGAATAAATAAAATCAATAAGCCCCTAGCCAGCCTTATTAAAAAAAAGGGAAGAAAAAGCTCAAATTCATGCAATAAGAAATGAAAAAGGTGAAATCACTACAGACTCTACAGAAATACAGAAGATCATCAATACCTATTTCAAAAACCTCTACTCTCAAAGGTTTGATAACACAGAAGAAATACACAGATTCTTAGAAACATATGACGTACCAAAGCTAGATCAAGAGGATGTAAAACTGCTGAATAACCAATCTCTGTTAATGAAACTGAAAATGTCATTAAGTCCTTACTTACAAAGAAGAGCCCAGGCCCAGATGGATTCACTGCAGAATTCTACAAGAAATACAAAGAAGACCTAATGCCGACACTCCTCAAACTATTCAATGAAATTGAAAGGGAAGCAATCCTTCCTAAGTCATTCCTGGAAGCAAATATTACTCTAGTACCAAAACCTGAGAAAGACCCAACTAAAAAAGAGAACTATAGACCGATCTCCGTAATGAACACAGATGCAAAAATCCTCAATAAAATATTGGCAAATAGGATGCAGCAAATCATTAAGAAGATTATACACCATGACCAAGTGGGATTCATCGCAGGAATGCAGGGATGGTTCAACATATGTAAATCAATAAATGTAATCCACCATATCAATAAAGCCAAAAGTAAGAATCACGTGATCATTTCTATAGATGCAGAAAAAGCCTTCGATAAGGTTTAACATTCATTCATGATAAGAACTTTACAGAAAATTGGAATAGATGGTCTTTACCTCAATACAATAAAGGCCATTTATGACAAACCAACAGCCAGCATCATGCTAAATGGCCAAAAACTGAAAGCCTTTACTTTAAAATCAGGCACAAGACAAGGATGTTCTTTACCACCACTCCTAGTTAATATAGTACTGGAAATACTAGCCAGAGCAATTAGACAAGAGAGAGAAATAAAAGGGGTAAAGATAGGAAAAGAAGAACTCAAATTATCATTATTTTCAGATGACATGATACTCTACATAGAAGACTCCCTAAACTCCATTGACAGACTCTTAGATATAATAAATAAATTCAGTAATGTAGCTGGATAACAGAACTGAATCACACTCAAAAATCAATACTCAGAAATCAATAGTATTCCCATACACTAACAACAAAATCACAGAGAGGGAAATAAGAGAAACCACACTCTTCACACTACCTACCAAAAAAGTGAAATATTTAGTAATTACTCTTACGAAAGAAGTAAAAGACCTATGCAGGGAAAATTATAATACACTGAAAAAAGAAATTGAAGATGATCTCAGAAAATGGAAAGACATCCCTTGCTCATGGATAGGAAGAACAAACATTGTGAAATTGGCCATTCTCCCAATACTTTTATACAGATTCAATGCAATCCCAATAAAAATACCATCAACATACTTATAAATCTATAGAAATCACTCCTAAAATTCATCTGGAACCAGAGGAGACCTAGAATAGCAAAGGCAATTCTAAGCAGCAAAGGCAAGGCAAGAGGCACCACAATCCCTGACTTGAAGTTATACTACAAAGCAACAGTGGTAAAATCAACATAGTACTGGAATCAAAACAGAGCTGAAGATCAATGGAATCGATTTGAAGATAGCACCACAACCACAAACACACTCAACCACCTTATCTTTGATAAAGGAGCCAAATAAGTTCACTGGAACAACAACAGTCTCTTTAATGAATGGTGCTGGAAAAACTGGCTCTCCATTTGCCAAAAACTAAAGCTAGACCCATGTCTATCACCATGTACTAAATTAAAAATCTAAATGGGTCAAAGATCTGAATATTAAAACAGAGACACTAAATCTATTGGAAGACAAATTGGGTAGAAACCTTGAAGACATTAGGGGTAGGTAGAGAATTCATGAACGGGACTTAAACCGCACAGGAAATACTTCCCATAATCAATAACTGGGACAACTTCTTATTAAGAAGTTTCTGCATGTCAAAAGAAATCTCCAGCATAGTGAAAAGAAAACCCACAAACTGGGAAAAGATTTCAGTGAACTCTCTCTCAGACAAGGGACTCTTGTCTAAAACATATAAAGAATTAAAAAATCTCAGACCCTCAAAATTCAAAGATCCAATCCAAAAATGGGCATCTGAGATGAATACGCACTTCTCAGATGAAGAAATACAAATGGCAAATAAATACATGAAAAAATGTTCATCATCATTGGTCATTAGAGAAATGCAAATTAAAACCACACTGAGATTCCATCTCACTCCTGAAAGATGGCCAGGATCAGGAAAACCAGCAACAACAAATGTTGGAGAGGCTGTGGGGAAAAAGAACTCTCCTACACTGTTGGTGGGAGTGTAGACTGGTACAATCTTTGTGGAGGTCAGTCTGGAGATTTCTCAAAAAGCTGGGATTGGAAGTCCCATTTATTCCAGCTATTCCACTTCTAGGCATATTCCCAGAAGAACTGAAAGCATCATACCACAGTGATATATGTGCACCTATGTTTATAGCAGCACAATTTGTAATCACCAGATCTTGGAAACAACCCAAGTGTCCGTCACCTGAGGAATGTATAAAAAAGTTGTGATTCTAAACAATGGAGTATTACTCAGCTCTGAAGAAGGATCACATTGAGATATTTATCAATAAATGGGTGCAGCTTGAGACCATACTCATAAGTGAAATAAATCAATCTCGCATGTGTGAATACTGAATAGTTTCTCTAATGTAAGTAATGACTCAAATATATAAAAGTTTATGGTAATCATGACTCCCCATTATGTGGCTTTGGAGCCTTATAAAGTTTTCACTTATTAATTGGAATGGCTTTATTCTGGGCTTCTTGATTTGGAAATATTTGAAGCTATAGTATATGAAGTTATATTCAAATATTTCAAGGAAAAAGACAGACACTATGGTAACTACTATTAAGTCGGGTTATTTGGTGGTGAAGCACTAGGTTGCTGAGACAGTTGTGCTTTGACCTGTATTGTTATGTTGTTATGTCCTCTTTTATCCCAATCTCTCCCTTATTCATTAAAAAATTATTTAGTTATTTTTTATGTTTTTTTAATTAAGGGGAAAAATTTTAAAAATTAGCAGCATATATTATAGTAACTTTTTTGATTTCCTATTAACTTGATTTGAAGTCCTGTAATACTCCCACTATGTTGTTTTGACTGATTAGACTCTGTTCCATTCTACATGATAGTATCAAGTTTGAGGGTATAGGCAACTACTTTGAAGGCAATAAAATTCACTATGATGCCCATTCTGGTTTGACTGTTATCTCCTTTGGAAGTCCTGTAGTGTTTACAAGGTTTAGGTTTTATTGGTCTTGTTCTCTACTGTTTTGTTCAACTTCGTAATACCTAATGAGATAGACAATTCTTTTTAAGGAAGCAAGAGGCATTATGGTAACCATTGTTGATAACCTTGTACTCTGTTTTTTACATCATGTACTATGTCTATCTTTGGTTTTGACTGACAGCTTTTTTTGACATATTTGACTTTATTCTCTTCCAAAAAAAGTAATAACTAAGGAGTAACGAAACTCAAAATGTGTAAATTTTGTTGTAAAAAATGAGGGGAAAAAAGTGCTCTAAAGGACACAACTGCAAGTGTGTTTAGGGGTGTTAAATAGCTGACCGTATTAATTTTTTTGGTTGGATCATTGAACACAACTGTTTCCAGTCTCTCTGAATGTCCACTTTGTATGCTTTGATACTGTGACTTGAGGAACTATCTCTAAGATGATAATGTGTAATCTATTAGCTGGTGATTTCTTACTGGTTTTTTTTGTAGTTTTTTATTACTTGTACCCTTGTACCACTTTGTTTTGTTTTGTTTTTTCTCTTTTTCCTTTTAAATAAAATTTTAAAAAAATTATAAAATAAGGAGAACAATAATAAGGACTAGAATTAGGTCATCAACATAAGGTAACAAAAAGAAAATAAAGATAGTAGCATATTAACATAATATAAGAGAACAATTACAATCCTTGTTTCTGTACCTGGTCATATAGTCATAGCTGGGATTTATGACTGTTTGCATTTACTACCCATTCTGTATTCCCTTGGCCTTCAGCAAACACTTCAGTGGGTCTTGGTTCTTTTCCTGGTGGAGTGATCCATAACATCATTTCTGGTTTCTGGGACACTTGTCATCATGCCTAGATTGGATCGTATTTTCTCCTAAACCTTAATAATAGGGCGTGGTAATACTAGGAGGCTCCTTAAGAGAGGTCCTGTGCTCCATATATAGTCTTCCTTTTATCTATTATGGAATAGTAGTTCCATTTCTCCTTGATAATCTGGATCAACCTGGCAACATGGTAACTTTCTTTTTAGTTTCCATAGAAGCCTGAAGAAGCCTAAATGACCATAGGGAAGACATAGCTTCCAGTTCAATGGAATCGTTATTACGACTGCTGGTACAAGTCTTCTCCCTCTAGAAGCCTAGAGTCCCTGAGACTTCTAGGCCTGCGGAGCATAAAGTTATGGGAAAGTTAAGCAGAAATTTTGCTAGTGGGAAAGACTGGGAACAGGAGACAGAAAAAAATGGTCGAGTACGGCATGTCAGCTACTCAGCTTTTCCTGACAAATTGCTGAGAGCTTGGAAACAACTCTGGAGAAACAACTTTGGAGAGATATCAAAGGTATTCCAAACTACACGTGATCCACAGGGAAACTGACAGAGAAGCAGAAGAAAATGGGACTCACTGCTGCAGGAGAAACAGCTCACTGCCACATACTGAAGGCTTGTGGTACTGCTGCAGTCACTGTGTAGCTGACCTGGCAGACAGGGACTTAGTGAAAGAAACTTTGCTCCTCACCAGGAGACTGAGATCTGACCCTGGCTGGGACAGTCTTGCACAGCTAGAGGCAGCAGGGAGAACACAAGACACTTTCCTGAGTGGCCCAACCCACAGTCCTTATTTGATGAGTGAACCACAGGAAACTTTAAAAACATTTTTTTCTGTTTCTCCATTTTTAATTTTTTGGAGGTGGTGGTATCGATTTTGACTTATTGTTTGGTTTGTCCTCTCTGTCCTACCTATTTACTCATTCGTCTTTTGGTATCTACAGAATGCTGTCTCTAGTCTTTCTGTCTTACCTTGAAGTTCTTCTGCATTCTCCCTCATTCTTTCTCCAAAGATGAATTCATAAGATATAAAAATTCTAAAAAGCCCAGTATCAGTCAATGTAATTAAAATGTATTATATATTAGAAAATGTAACTAAAAACTTATCAACAAACACCAGGTTCTAATGGATTCACTACTGAATTATAAAAGAAATTTAGAAAAGACCTAATGCCATTGATTGTCAAACTGTTTAATGAGATTTAAAGGCAAACAATATCGTTAAAGTTATTCCAGGAAGCAAGCATTAATCAAATAATAGAAGGGCCCAACAAAAAAAGAAAATTAAAGATTAATCTTTCTAATGAACCTAGAAGCAAAAATTCTCAACAGGATAATGGCAAATAGAATGCAGCAAATCATTAAGAATATTATACATCATGACTAAATAGAATTTATCCCAGGGATACAAGGAAAGTTTAGCATAGACAAATTAATAAAAGTAATATACCATATTAACCGAACCAAGGATAAAACCATGTGATCATCTCAGTAGATACAGGAAAAGCATTTGACAAAGTCTAATATACATTCACGGTAAAAGTACTACAAACAAATGAAATAGATTGTCATTATCTCAATCTGACAAAAACCAACTGTTAAAACAGCCAACATCATAATAAATAGTCAAAACTGAAATCTTTCTCTCTAAAGTCAGGGACATGACAAGGATATTCACTATCACCTCTCCTACTCAATGTAGTTCTGGAAACATTGGCCAGAGCAATCAGGTAAGAAAAGGAAAAAAGAATAAAGATAGAAAAGGAAAGAGTTAAACTACCATTATTTGCAGATAATATGATACATTACATAGAATATCCCAAAACCACCAAAGACTTCTAGATTTAGTAACCAAATTCAGTACCATAGCTGGTTTAAAACTTAACACTCAAAAATCAGTAACATTGTTGTACACAAATAACAAAGTCACTGAGAAAGAGAGAGAGAGAGAGAGAGAGAGAGAGAGAGAGAGAGAGAGAGAGAGACAGAGACAGAGACAGAGAGAGAGATTAGGGAAACAATACCGTTGGGGTTTGAGTCTGGATGTTTCCTCAAAGTCTCATGCAGTTAGACTGGTGGGCTTCTAGAAACTTTGAATGATTCATGGTCCAATGTTGTGATTAAGGGTGTGAGTGCCACTCTCAAGTAGCTGAGGCTTACATACAATATAAGGGGAAGAAAGAGTCTTCTCTCTGTTCTCCCTTTTTCACTCTTGTAGCTTGCTGCCACCATGAATGGTTGCCCTGTAGCCATGCCACCCTGCCATTGGAGACAGCTAATTATGGACTGAAACCTCCACAAATTGTGAGCTAAATAAACCTTTCCTTCCTTAACTGTGGCTGTCAGATATTTTGTCTCAGCAGCAAGAGTAAAGTAATCAAGATGAACACTTTTCACAATAGCATAAAAATGAAATATTTATGCATCAGTCAAACAAAGGAAGAAAAAGGTCTTTACACTGTGAACTATATATATAGTATTCTAAGAATGGAGATGTAAGAGGACATCAGAAAATATAAAAATATCCTTTGCTTATGGATAGGAAGAATCAACATGGTGAGAATGGCCCTACTTCCAAAATTGTTAATACATATTTAATGCAACTCCAATCAAAACACCATTAACACACCTCACAGAACTAGACAAAACATTCCTAAAATTCATTTAGGTCTCACAAGAGACCTAGAATAGCCAAAATAATTCTCAGCAACAAAGGCAAGAAAGGGGCCATTGCAATCCCTGACTTGCAATTATACCACAAGCTACTGTGATAAAACAGCATAGTACTGGCAACAAAACAAAACAAAACAAAGCAAAATAAAACAAAACCAGACCTGAGGATCAATGGAACAGATAGAAGATCCAGAAACAACTCCAAACACATTTAGCCACCCTACCTTTGACAAGGAGGCCAAACACATTCATTGGAAGAAAGATAGATCTGTAATAAATCGGGCCAGGAAAACTAGGCTTCCACATACTGAAAATTAAAACTAGACCTATGTATATCACCATGGACTAAACTAAAATTGAATAGATCAAAGATCTAAATAGATCAAAGATCAAAGATCTAAATAAACAGAAACACTAAATCTGTTGGAAGAATCAACAGAAGTCTTGAAGACATAGGTGTAGTAAACATTTTATGCACAAAACCTTGATTGTGTGTGAAATACTACCAAAAATCTACAACTGGTTATTCACCTATTAAAAAACCTTTGCACAGCAAAGAAGTCACAAACAGAGTAAAAAGAAAACTCACACAGTGGGAAAAAATTTAGTTAGCTGTTCTTCAGACAAAGTACTAATACCTAGAACATATAAAGCATTGAAAAAACAGGTCCCCCAAATTAAAGACCAAATAAAAATGAACATCTCAGATGAACACACATTTCTCAGAAGAAGAAATACAAATGACAAATAAATATATGAAAAAAAATGTTCAACATCATTGGTCATTCAATAAATGTGAATTCAAACAACTCTGAGATTCCATCTCACTCCAAAAAAAAATCTATCATCAAGAAATCAGCCAATAAAAATGCTGGATGGGTTATAGGGGAAAAGGCACCTTGTCTACTTTTGGTGAGACGGTAGACTGGTCCAAGAACTGTGGAAATCAGTGTGGGGATTCCTTAACAAGCTAGGACTATAGGTCCCCTTTAACCTAGCTGTGCCCCTTTTGAGTGTCTTCCTGAAAGAAGTAGAAACTTCATACCACAGCAATACATGTCCAGTGATATACACATTTATGTCAACATACTAATAGTGAAACCTTGGAGACAAATGGCCATCAACTGAGGAGTGAATAAAAAAATTGTGGGTCTTTTATACACTGGAGTACTACTCAGCCATAAAGAAGGATAAACTTGAAACATTTCTAGGTAAATGTGCGCACTTTGAGACCATACTCTTAAGTGAAATAAATCAGACACATGTGTGTAAATATCACATTTTCTTCCTAGTGCAAGTAATAAAAAGAGTAAATAAGGACCAAAATACACAATGGATATCATGAAATAGTAAAAAATTGTTAAAAAGGAAAGAAGACATGGTGGGAAGTGAGGAAGAAAAAAAATAGGGGAAATGAAAAACATGATAAAAGAAGGATAAAATATAAACAAATCTTTGTAAATAAGAAGGGGAAGGGGGTTTAAGGGTGGGAAGGGGATTAGGGAAAAAAGAGGAATCAGGATATATCATATACAGGTACAAATTTCCTATGATGAATGTGATCATTATGTATATCCATATTGTATCAATAAACCTAATTTAAAAATCTACCTACATACTCTTCAAGCAAGATTTACATGACTTGCCATTCAGATGACTCCACACAGACCTTTTGCTCAGACAGTTTCCCAGTATGTACCTTGACATGCAGTCTTTTCTGTTCTTACTGTTCCAGCTACCAGTTAACTTCTGCAATTTTAACTTTAGCCTCTATGAAAAGAAACTATTAAATGTTGTCTTGCAAATCTTCAATGTCAAAATTCCCCCAAGTATTGCTTGCAAGGACTTCATAAAAGAACTGGTCATACTCTTTCTCCAATATGTCTTTGTATACATGATTTGCAAACATCAGTGACTCCATTTTTTACTGTTTTTTCATTGTTTCACCTAAGAAGTCTTTCCCAGGATTCCAGATATCTGAATTCTTCATACTTCTTAAAGAATTTCCTGTTCTATTGCCTTGAATTTGTGCTATAGGGTGAATAGTGTTCCTTCTTACTGTTTATTTTTCTCACAAGTCTCTTACATATTCATTTCATTCACTACTGCGACCGGATGCTAGACTCACAAACACAGAATAGAGTAATTCACTGATAGTGTCCAAAATAACGAGGAGCTTCTACATTGTGTATTGGAGGAAATGCAGATACTCTTTATACACTGATCACAAAATATGCCATCTGGCTCGGCTTCTGCCATTTGCCTCTGGGTGCCCTGTATTCAATACAGACAGCAGCGCCCTCTATTTTTCAATACATTCCGATCATTTACAGTGCGGTGCTGTTGCCACTGCCGTAGTGCTGTCTCTGCCTCCATTTTTCCTCGTTCATTTTCTCCCTGTCAGACTTTTACATTTTTTAGGTCCTGGTTTCAGATTATTTGATGATTTATTTTCTCTTGATTTCCACATTTTCCCCTTTTAGTTTTTTATTTGTTCCTGGGAAGTGCAACTTTTTAAAATTGTGGACAAGGGTAAGTAGTCACCTTTATTTCCTTTATGGTTTCTGCTTCTACTTCTTATGCAAAAAAATTTACATGCCCTAAAGTTATAAGGATTTTCTTATGTGTTTAGCCTTTGAAGTCTTTTGGTTCTTTGTTTTGTTTTTTATAATTTTGTGACATCTTGAATTAATCTTTGTGTTTGTTATAAACTATGGATTGTTCATAATTTTGGGCTTCAAGTTTTTCTGTAATAGATGCTGAAACTCTTCAATTAAGTAGCTTTAAAACTATTGAGTAGCTCTTAATATTTGTCAAAAATCAATGGGTCAATATATATGGAAATATGTCCAATATGCATACTGATCTATTTTTAACTGTCTTTTTAAAAATCTGTAAGCCAATCATTTCATCAAGATCTTACTGTCTTGGTTAGTTTTATGTTAAATCTTGAATTCTGGAAATTCTGTTCTTCTGATTAGTCTCATATTTGTTCAGAATCACCTTCCTAACTCATACAAGAAAATAATCCTTATAGAATTTTGAACCATATTTTATTAAATATGTACAAAAGCTTTGGGAGAATTGGTACCTTAATGAGATTGGTTTTTCCAATCCATGAATATGGCATAATCCTTTCAATTTAGTTAATATTTCTTTAAAGTTTTTAGTCAAAAGTTTTTGTATAGAAGTAAGTTTATTTATTCCTGGTAGTGTGTTTTTCTGACATATTTTAAACACAGATTTTATATTTTAATAATTACTGATATATGAAAATAAATCTATGGTGGTATTTATTTTATCCTGCTATCTTACTAATTATAGCATATGTTTTTTAGATACATTAGTAATTTCTTTCATGAACATCATTTGTGTACAAAGGGAGTGCCTTACCTTGGCTTGTTTTTTTCATTTTTAAAAAAAATTATTTTATATTATATAATTTCAATATTTGAGAACCTAACTATAATTCTGAATAAAAGTGGTGGGAATGTGGGGTACAGGATTGTAGCCATGTGGTAGTGTACTTGTCTAGCATGTACTAAGCTATGAGTATGATTCCTAAGACAGACACAGACACACAGACACATAGACACACACACACTTACTTGTGCATGCATGTGCACACACCCCAAGACACAAAGAAAAAAGGGCTGACTTTATTTTTTCTTAAAATGCAAATGGAACTCATTCAACATTTTATTATTAAGGACGATGTTGGTGTTTTTTAAAATACATTTTTATTTTCCCTCTTCCTATTTTTGTCCTTTTTGAATGTTTAAAAGTTCTATTTTAATTTTTCCATTGATATTTTAGGCATGTATCTTTGCATTATTTTTTAAATGTTAACTCTCAGGATTATAACTTATGTTCCTAAGTTTTCACATTTTATCCAAAGTTAATAGTATAACAATTTACACAAAATATAAACATTGCAAGACATTATATGTTGATTTTCCCTATGTTACTTGCATATTATATATTTAACTTCGGTTTATATAAAGAACCCAGAAGGTAACTTTTAAAACTGTGGTGATTCTTATGCATGCTAAAGGAATTCAAAGACATATAATACATGTTTTATTAAAGCAGGTACTGATTTAGATCCTTAATCATTCCTGCAAGTAATATGTTCCAATTCTCCACTTAGTATCTATCCTTCTGATTCTACAGTCAAGATTTCTGCTGGAACAAGTGATCGCAGTTCTCCTGGCACAAATGAGGAGCCCAGAGAAGACCTTCTGTATTGTGCCTCCGGGTGTGAAGAGAATAGCTAGTGTGCACGCACTGAATTCCAGTCTCCATCGTTTGGGTGTGCACTCAGAGGCCTTAATTTCTTCCACATCTGGAAAATGCTTGCATGTGGGCTGATTCCTAACGCTTCCCAGAAAGACTTGGGATTCAGAAAGAAAGTGGCACATAAAGAAGGACTGACAGTAGTTGGACAGTAGCTGAATTAGAAATTCATGGACAGTAGTTGAATTAGATATCTGACTGTGTGAGTTGGAATCTCGCAGTGCAAGCTGTTTCAGCTTCTCAGTCTTACTCTCTTATCTGAAAATGAGGACAATAAAAGTATCTCTCTCCTAAACTGTAAGAATTACATGCATGTAAATTATTTAGCAAAGTTATTGATGTAAAATGAGCAAGAATATTGGTTCTAATTATTTTAGTTATGGTAAAACTGACCCTTCAAAGGAACTATAATAAATTAGGTAAGAGACTCAAAAATCAGAATGAGAGAGAGAGAGAGAGAGAGAGAGAGAGAGAGAGAGTTCCTGAGTCTCACCATGATTTATGTACACCATAACTAGTAGAAAAGCAAAAGTTAGACATCTGGTATTCACCCAACTCTGGTTTTATTTGTACTTCTTTATATAACTTTCAAGGCTCTTATTTTCGTATTGCTCTGGAAATTTACGTATATGTTTTAAATATTTTTTGCTATTTAAAATTCCAATTACATAGCGTTCCAATGTCCTCAATGTCTTTCATGGCATGGGTTACAAATATCAAAACAAAGTACTTAACAATACATGTAAATTGAATGATGAAAACTATGGAATGAGGATAGCAATTTCTATCTGAACCTTACTATAATTTTAAAATCATAAATATTAAACTATACTGTGCACTAATATTTATTTATAAGGCATTTGTTATGTTATACTCTAGTGATCATTAAAATGTTGTATTGCAATACATGAATGTTGAGATAGAAACAAGAGGAATTTATCATTTGTGACTGACAGAATCTTGAAAGATTGTTTTTTTCTGTGTGAACTGAACTTTTGACTAGCCATTACAGAAAATAGGATGCTTTATGAGGCTTTTGAATTGACATTCAAATCTGTAGCATTTTCAGAGATTTATCCCCAAAGGATAATAAAAGTGAAAGAAAGTTATATAACCACTGAGCCTTTGATTTGTTACAAAAAATGAGTAAGGTATTTCAGGAAGTAAGATTTTTTTTGTGTAGGTATCAATAAATTTCATTTTTGATTTTCATTTACTATGTGAGAAAACCTTATTCTCTAAAGTTATCTGTACTCAGAAGTCATGGTACAATAAAAGAGCTGGTATGTCAAGAAACTAGCCAGTGAGAGATTTTGACTGAGTAGCTCTAGGCTACCACTAGTTTCAGGTGAAAGATGGTCACAATCAAGTTAATAGGAGGCCTTGTTTATTCACTGTAAGAAAGAAGCCCCAAGGGTACTTCAGCAGCATGCAAACTTGGCTGTCTATTAAAAGACAAGATTTGGGTTACTTGAGGCATAGTTGAGATGCAGAGATTTAAACTGAAGATTTAAAAATGTTAAGGTGTAAAACTCTTTGCTTGATTCACGTATCTGGATGCTCAGATTCAAGGCAAGTTTCAGAGAATGTTTGGTTTATATAACCCGGGAAATTAAGAAATGAGGGGTAACCTGGCCACCATCTCATTGTTCCTTCCTATTCTTTATACTGTATTTAACTGAATATTTTGTTGAAAATAATATTGTTGAATTCAATTAAATTATTGTCATAGTGGGAAGTGATTTGAGTTACTCAGATAATTCTTTTTTTTATTCATAGTGATTTTTGATTGTTCAAACTACTTAGTAAAATAGTATTTTTTTAGTACAAATAATTAAAAATCCAGTAAATCTGCAACTTTAATTTAAAATACCTGTCTACTTACTATATAAGGAGTTTAATTTCTTCTTCTAAAAATGGTCGTATTTAGCTGATAGATATCTGTGAACTACCTAAATAAGTACATATCTCTACATATCAACAGATATTTTCTTTTTTATTATATGTGTTTGTAGTAATGCTTATTTACATTCCGTGGAGTTGGTACATGTACTTCAAGCACCATAATTTATTGTTTATCACTTTCCTTCCTCTTCCCTTCTTCCATCTCTTGATCCCCTTCCCATTTGAGAAAGATCTGTCTCCCTGCTTCTTATTATCTTTTATTCTGCTCTTTATTTGTAATTTGGGTTTCTCACATACGAGAAACCATGCAGTATTTAAGCTAGTATGTCTGATTTGTTTCACTTAATATATCTCTTTTGCATAATATGTACCAAATAATTTACATGAACCCGTTGTCTACTCATTGCCAAGCAAATCAGACATCACAGTAACCAACATTTAACTTCATTATTATAGTTACTACAGGAGTAGACAAACTTCCTGAGATTTGTATTCTGGCTTTATCATCTGCCATGTAACCTTGTGTAGGCTTCGTAGCCTCTTGTAAAATTCACTTACCTATAAAATAATAATGGAATAATATTTTTTGAAAATATAATGAATTATATACAAATATATTAAAAATATACGTTGGTGCCTCAGTTCAAAAATTTTATTCTTTCCATGGTTCTGGTCATGCATCAATTTTAATAGTTAGGTTCAATGTTGTCTATATGGGAAAATTTGGTTGGGTTCCTACCCAGTTTGGTTCATGACTGGTATTTCAGAGAGAATTTAGTTCATGAACTAAGGTACCATTGTATTATTTTCTAAAATATGTTGAACTCATATTTATCAATAGTCATTAAAATGTAAAATCTAAAGCTGCAGGTAGACTCTTCATTGCATATAAATATGTACTGGTAATTACATATATTTATAGTGACATTTCATATGTGGTAATGAAAATGTAGCCATCAGATAAAATAATTTTTTATGTAGTGTTTGCACCACAGGTTTGTTTTCTCATGGATTTGCTGATGGCTGGAAACCACACTACAGTGACAGAGTTCATTTTATTGGGGTTGACAGATGACCCAGTCCTCCGAGTCATTCTCTTCATGATCATCCTGTGCATCTACCTGGTGACCATATCTGGTAATCTCACCATAATCATTCTTATCAGACTCTCCTCTCAGCTCCATCATCCCATGTACCTTCTTCTGAGCAACCTGGCCTTTGCTGACATAGGCTTTTCTTTTTCTATCACACCCAATATGCTTGTAAACTTCTTGGTGGAAACAAATACAATCTCCTACCTTGGATGCGGCATTCAGCTTGGCTCAGGTGTTTTCTTTGGTACAGCCGAGTGCTTCCTGCTGGCTGCCATGGCCTATGATCGCTTTGTGGCAGTCTGCAACCCACTGCTCTACTCAACCAAAATGTCCACACAAGTTTGTGTCCAGTTACTTGTAGTGACTTACACAGGTGGTTTTATTAATGCTTCCTCCTTTACTCTTTCCTTCTTTTCTTTACTGTTTTGTGGACCAAATCGGGTCAATCATTTTTTCTGTGATTTTACTCCTTTAGTTAAACTCTCTTGTTCGGATGTCAGTGTGCCCGCAATTGTGCCCTCATTTTCAGCTGGCTCCATCATTGTGGTCACAGTGTTTGTCATAGCTATTTCCTACATCTACATACTCATCACCATCCTGAAGATGCGCTCCTCTGAGGGGCGCCACAAAACTTTCTCCACCTGCACCTCCCACCTCACTGCAGTGACTCTCTACTTTGGAACCATTTTCTTCATTTATGTGATGCCCAAGTCCAGCTACTCTACCGACCAGAACAAGGTGGTCTCTGTGTTCTACACGGTGGTGATCCCCATGTTGAACCCCCTCATCTACAGTCTCAGGAACAAGGAAATTAAAGGGGCTCTGAAGAGAGAGCTTAGTAGGAAGATATTTTCTTAAGATCATCTGTTATTTTGTAAGACTTTATATAGTAATAAATTACAAAGATTTTAATAAAAGGGAACTGTTTCTGCATATGTCAGTGTGAGCTTTTGGGTTAATATATAGGGATTCCCCTTTCAGATGATAATTGTTACCGAGAGGCTTACAGTGAGGCTTTTGTTTTAATAAAACAAAATTTATAATTTAAAGCATAGATTGAATGAAACAATAATTGCTAGAAATCCTTTTAAAGTTGTTTTCATATTTTTTCAAAGTTTCTTCTCTGCCATAAGATATATTTTACAGTAATTCTGACCTTCAGGATCCATGCACTGTCTCATATGTTAAAAGATTGGTTCATAACACGTTGCTATTGAGAGGTGATGGATGGAACCTCTAGGTATTGTGGTTCATTCAACCTTGTTCTTTTTGTCAGAATTGTTTTGACTTTCTTTTAGTATTTTTATTTCCATAGTAATTATAGGATTGATTTTTCTATTTATGTGAAAAATGCCATTGGTATTTTGAGGGAGATTGTGTTGAATTTGTAGGCTGCTTTACGGTCATTTTAACAATAATAATTTTGCTGATTAATGAACATGGATAATCCTTCCAGATTTTAGTGTCTTTTCCAATTTATTTCTTTAGTGTTCTATAATTTTCACTGCACATGTTTTCACTTTCTTTGTTACATTTATATGTAGGTATTTTTTAAAACTATTGTGCGTGGAGTAGTTTTTCTGATTTCATTCCTAGTGGGTCCATTATTGGTAAATAAAGAAAAACAATTGATATTTCTTGTTGACTTTGTTCTACTTGACTAAATTGGTTTATCAAATCTAAAAGACTTGTGGAGAAGCATTCAGAGTCTTCTAAATACAGGATCACATCATCTGAAAATAAATTTAATTTTTCTTTCTTTCTGTTTGTACTCCTTTTATTTCTTTGTCTTGCTTAATTTATCTGGCCAAAGTCTCAATCACTATATTGAATAGGAGTAGTGAGAGTGGGCATCCTTGCATTATTCCTGATTTTTGAGGGAATGCTTTTAATTTTTTCTCTTTCAGTGTGATGATGACTATAGGTTTGGCATATATAGTTTTTATTACATCGTGGTACAAGCCTTCTACACCTAAAATATTCAGGGATTTTACTATGATGGGATGTTGAGATGACATTTATTGAGATGACTTGTGACTTTCATTCTTGATTATATTTATGTGTTGTATTATGTTTACTGATTTACATATGCTTGCATAACTGGAATGAAACCAACTTAAGCATAGTGTGTGATCTTTTGTAATGTGTTGTTGAATTAGATTTGAAAGTAATTTATTTATTAAGACTTTTTATGACTTTATTAAGATATTGGTCACTAGTATTTCTGTTGGGAAACCTTATGATAAATCTATAGTAATAAAAGTGGGTTTTTTTATGTGTATGATTTTTATGGTTTGTGGTTCTACATTGCATTATGCCTAAAATTTTTGACCTATTATGCAATGAAAATATTTTATCTTACATTTATCTCTAAAATTTGTTTTATTTTTTTATTTATATCTATTATAAATTTGAGTTAAATTTTTTAAGTGGTATGGCATAAGAGTCAATTTTAACATTTTTCCCTTGTGAATAAGCAAATGTTCCAGTGACAATTGCTGCTCTGGCAATGGTGCCTGTGCTGGTGAGTCTGTTGCCAAAGCTCCAGTGAGTATGCAGTCTCCCTGGTTTCTGAGTGAATATCTCTCTCTGTTATCTTGGTCTGTGGTACTGAAGCTTGAATACAGGTTCATTTCAGAGTCTGCAGATAGTGGTTTTGCTGTCAAGTGAATTGACAGTTATGGCTTCCTCTGAGTCCCTAGGTGGGGGATTCCTATTGGATGCTGGGTAAGTCCTTAGGCAGTTAGTACAGTGCATCATTGAGAGATGCTAGAAATAAGGCACAGGTGTGTTTTATGGTCTGCAATTGAGATGAAGTTCTGTAAGTCTGTCTCTAGGGCCACAGAAGTGCATTTCTCTGAGTAAGTGTCTGGGCTTGATTTTAGAAAGAGGCTGAAGCTAATTTGTAGGGCTGTTTCCAGGACCACAGTAAAGTAAGTAAGTTTGCAAGTGAAGACAAATACTTTATGGCTTTAGGTTGAAGAACATATTACTTTGTGGCTGTCAGACAATCCAAGAAGTTGCATGGGATAAATACATGATGTAAGACGTAAAAGAATGTAATCCTACACAAATTTGAGGGTAATCAGTTATGATTTATATAGAAAAATAAGTCGTGCTGAGATGTTCCACTTACTGGAAACTAATCAAAAGAGCTGTATATATGATGGATTCTAATATTAACCTTAAGACATTTAAAGGAAGGTGGGCTATTTAGATGACTTAGGATTTTTATATATGGTTTATTTTCTGCTACCTCAATAGAATATAGGTATTTAGATGCTTATAAACCTTCTTAAATTGGTCTAGTGAAGAATGGGAAGACAGAATTCCAAGACATTTAATTAAGGAATAATCATGTGTACACAGAATTCCAGAATTATCTTAATTTTTCTGTAGTAAATGTCACTAAGTAAAAGTATAATTGCCCTCTTTACTATTCTGTCCTTAAACTCAAATTTTAATTTTCAATTTTATTTAAAGGCTGTTTTAATCAGTAAGTACACTGACATCAATATATTAAGCTCAGTTACAGAGACAGGTTATTAGTTCTGAATGTTAAGTATGCTTTCAAAAAGCCAAGAACACTCTCCTTCACTTTCATTAAACTAGGGAAAAAGAATTCCAAAGGACATCGTGGCATATATGGTCCCTTTGGGGAAGGCCAGCCAGGCTTTAATGATTCGCCATAATGAGATGGATGGTTCTATAAGTCACCTCTGTACAACAAACCAAAAGACTTTTCTCTCAAAGGAGAGGGCAAGAATAGTAACTCTTGAGGGATTGCCAGGTTTATTAGGAATTTTTTACTCTACAACAATGAATAAAAAGACCTAGCCTCAACTTCACTACATGTACTGTGTTCCTTGATCACTGTGTACATTCAAAGGTACATATTGTCCTCAACTGTCTATAAAAGTAAACGGAACATATTTACTTTATAAAGCCCTCTTTGGAATTCTGCATCAACAATTCTGCTTCTAGAAAGTAAGTGGAAAATTCATGAATTTTGTTAAAATAAAATTTTCATTTGTTCAATAAGAAATTGAAAATAAAAGAACTACCTGTAACACTTTTAGTTCTTGACTTTTTGTGTAATCTGTGTCCTCAGAAAGAAAAGTACTTTGCAATTGTCATTCTGGGCACATTTAAACAAGTCTGTCAAAGAGATCTCTATGCATGATGAGACAGTTTGTGGCAGCCAAAATAATTGCTAAGTCTGAGAAACTGAGAATATGAAGAGAGGAAATCAGAAGAAACAACCTGGATTTTAGGTTGGATAAGATTTACAGTCCTATGTCCTCTATCATCATAATAATGACCAAGGTATTGAGAGAAAGGAATGAGTGGCACTGACCTATGTGGGGTGCCACTGGAGACCTCTAGTCCCTAGCTGTCCAAGGGAGGGGAAGAAAAAGGCAGAGATCAGTCAGCCTGTTACATGCATGAGTGGCATAGTCCAGAGCAAAGAAGGAATCATATACTGTACCTTCTGTCATATTTTGGACTTGTGGTAAAAACCTTTTGATATATTCAGATATAAGTATATTCTTCATCAAAAAGTTGAATAATTGAAAATCTAACAATACTTCCTTTTAATTTAGTTTAACTTAAAAAGTTACTTAACCTTGATGTATAACCAAATAATTTCTTTTAATTTCACAAAAAAGCTGTACTTTGTTATAACTATTTTTATTTTATGAGTGCAAATACCGAAAGTCTGAGAGATTAAGGATCATGTGCAGGTTAACAGAGATGAGTAGTGTGAGCCCAGGATCTTACATGTCTGGCTCTATAGTAAATACAAATTGACTCATTAGGCATAGAGGATGAATGCTATTCAGTCTTGGGCTCCCTTTCCAGCTATAGTATATTCAGAGTCAGATACACATGCTATAGGTAAAATAAATAAACTACAGATGCTGAATTTCAGAAATGGGAAGGCAATGGAGACTTGACAACTGTATTCAAAAATTTCAACATTTTCATATAGAAAGTAGATGGTTTGTCCCATTAAAATGATGGTGAGCCAAGTGATTAGATTAAAACATTGTTAACAGTATAGATAACATCAAAAGCAATAAACTGTCACTAGAATAATTTAAATACATTTAATGAAAATCAATTGAAGAAGAGACAGATATATTCTTTAATGAGCAATTGGCTCATTATATTTTATAATTCATTCAAGAACTCAGAGTAAACGAAACTAAATGCTTATTTATTTTAAAGAAAGATATTTAAACTTCTAAATAATCAAGATACTTTCATGATATTTAATACTTGTACCTATTTCTGGTAAATGTTTCAAAGCTGAAGAACTGAAATAGCATTGTTGGACTCCAATTGTGCTTCTGTGAGAATTACAATTAAAGAAAGACATTCTACTAATTTTCTACTAAGCAAAGACTTCTACTAATCTTTTTTCAATTTTAAAATGAAAAAACAATAGATGCAGAATTTCAAAACAAAATAATAGGATAATAATACTGGTTAATATATTGCATTTTATTATCTTCAAAGTAATTGTTACAAGATATAGGCATAAAAATGATCAAACAATGAAAGCACAACTTTTTTTGATGAACTAACAGGGATTAGTAGTATAGTTATTTTGAGTAGAAATTATAGCATTGTCTTAACATGACTCTTGAAAAGCTCAAAGGTACAAAGCATACATAATAGGTAGATAAACTTGGAAACGTAATTAAAGATGGATTATGAAACTGTACGAGTATTAACATATGATCCATACAGTATCTCAATTATAAATATTATTCAGGAATATGGAAATATTTTATTTATAATATTAAGTACAAGTGTAAATTTTAAAAGGGATATAGCATATAATTATGAATATATAATTACAGTTATACATTAAATTATACACAAGTAAAATAAATCAAAATGGATTATGAGACATTGTAATATTTTTTATTGAAAGGAAAAAACAGTATAAGGGCGCAACTAATATAAAATTTCAAAAAAAGAGTAAGAAATCACTAGTTAATAGATTACATATTGTCACCTTAGAGATAGGTGTTCAAGTTACAGGATTAAAGCACACAAAGTGGACATTCAAACAGTGAGACTGCAAACAGTTGTGTTCAATAATCCAACAAAAATTTAGTAATATGGTCATCTATCTTAACACATCTAAACACACTTGCAGTTGTATCCTTTAGAGTACTTTTTTTCCTCTCGTCTTTACAATAACATTTACACACTTTGGGTTTTATAACTCCCATAGTTCTTATTACTATTTTTTGGAAGAGAATAAAACCAGATATGACAAAACAAAGCAGTCAGTCAAAACAAAGGATGGACATAGCACATGATGTAAAAACAGAATACAATGTAATCAACAATGGTTACCATAATGCCTCTTGCTTCCTTAAAAAGAATTGCCTATATCATTAGGTATAATAAAATTGGACAAAACAGTACAGAACAAAACTAATAAAACCTAAACGTTGGAGACATTACAGGACTTCAAAGGAAGATAATGGTCCAACCACAATGGGCGTCATAGTGAATCTTATTGCCTTCAAAGTAGTTGCCTATACCCTCAAACTTGATACTATCAAACAGAACAGAACAGGATAAAATCAGTCAAAACAAGATGATGGGAGCAATACAATGCTTCAAATCAAGTTAATAGGAAATCAAAAAAGTTACTATAATATATCTTGCTAATTTTTTTGATTTTTCCCTTAATTAAAAAAAATTATAAAAATAATTTTTTTTAAAAAGGGGGAGATTGAGATAAAAGAGGACATAACATGACAATACAGGTCAAAGCATAACAGTTTCAGCAACCTAGTGCTTCACCACAAGATAACCCAACTTAATAGTAGTTACCATAGTGTCTCTTTCCTTGAAATATTGAGTATAACTTCATATACTACGGCTTCAAACATATCAAGGCAGTGTGAAACCATTCAAGAGGATGAAAGTATTACAGGGCATTTAGAACCAGATAACGGAAAACATTGGTTTCTATATTATCTCTTTGCCTATAAAAATTTTTGTTTGTAATATCACATATAATAAAATCCAGTAAGATACAACACGATAAAACTAATGGAGACAGAAGAACAACAGTTTGAGGGGACTTCAAAAGAAAATGATATTAAATCAGCATTAGCTATTATGATGCCTTGTTTTCTTCAAAATAGCTATTCATATCATCACAGGCAATAATACCAAACAGCCCAGAATGAAGGCATTCCAATTAATGAGTGAAAACTTCATGAGGCTTCAAAGCCACACAATGAGGAATCATGATTACCACATACTTTTATATTTTTGAATCATTTCTTACACTAGGGAAACTATTTGGTATTCATACATGTGAGTTTGATTTATTTAACTTATGAGTATCGTCTCAAGCTGCATCCATTAATTTATAAACATCTCAATGTGATCTTTCTTTATAGTTGAGTTGTAATCCATTGTATAAAAATATCACAACTTTTTTATCCATTCTTCAGTTGATGGACACTTAGGTTGTTTCCAAGATCTAGCAATTACAAATTGTTCTGCTATAAACATGGGTGCACATATATCACTGTGGTATGATGCTTTCAGGTCTTCTGGTAATATGCCTAGAAGTCGGATAGTTGGAACAAATGGGACTTCCAAACCCAGCATTTTGAGAAATCTCCAGACTGACTTCCACAATGGTTGCACCAGTTTACACTCCCGTCAACAGTGCAGGAGAGTTTGTTTTTCCCCACAGCTTCTCCAGCATTTGTTGTTGACGTTTTTCTTGATCCTGGCCATTCTTCCAGGAGTGAGATGGAATCTCAGTGTGGTTTTAATTTGCATTTCTCTAATGACGAATGATGATGAACATTTTTTCATGTATTTATTTGCCATTTGTATTTCTTCTTCTGAAAAGTGTGTATTCATCTCAGATGTCCATTTTTGGATTGGATCTTTGAAATTGGGGGTCTGATTTTTAAAATTTTTTTATATGATTTAGACAGAAGTCCTTTGCCTGAGGGACAGTTCACTAAGATTTTTTCCCCAGTTTGTGGATATTCTTTTCATTATGCTGGAGATTTCTTTTGACATGCAGAAACTTTTTAGTAAGAGGTGGCTCCAGTTATTGATTCTGGGAAGTATTTCTCATGTGGTTTGAGTCCTGTTCATGAATTCTCTACCTATCCCTATGTCTTCAAGGTTTCTACCCAATTTGTCTTCCATAGATTTAG
This sequence comes from Cavia porcellus, assembly GCF_034190915.1. Classification (NCBI taxonomy): domain Eukaryota; kingdom Metazoa; phylum Chordata; class Mammalia; order Rodentia; family Caviidae; genus Cavia; species Cavia porcellus. Next base: position 72,862,691 of record NW_026947492.1, on the reverse strand, counting down.
TGTTTCTGTTTTAATATTCAGATCTTCGATCCATTTAGATTTTAATTTAGTAAATGGTGATAGGCATGGATCTACTTTTAGTTTTTGGCATATGGAGAGCCAGTTTTTCCAACAACATTTATTAAGGAGACTGTCATTCTTCCAGTGAACTTGTTGGCTCCTTTATCAAAGGTAAGGTGGTTCAGTGTGTTTGTAGTTGTGGTGGTTATCTTCAAATCGATTCCATTGATCTTCGGCTCTGTTTTGATTCCAGTACTATGTTTATTTTACTACAGTTGCTTTGTAGCATAACCTCAAGACAGGGATTGTGATGCCTCCTGCCTTTCCTTTGCTGCTTAGAACGGTCTTTGTGAATCCAGGTCTCTTCTCACACCAGATGAATTTTAGGAGTTATTTCTCTAGCTCTATGAGGTATGTTGATGTATTTTTTATTGGGATTGCATTGAATCTGTATAACAGTTTTGGGAGAATGGCCATTTGTACAATATTCTTCCTATCTCTGAGCAAGGGATGTGTTTCCATTTTCTGAGACCATCTTCAATTTCTTTTTTCAGTGTATTATAATTTTCCCTGTATAGGTCTTTCACTTCTTTCGTGAGAGTAATTCCTAAATATTTCATTTTTTTGGTTGCTAGTGTAAAGGGTGTGGCTTCTCTTATTTCTCTGTCTCTGAACTTGTTAGTGTATAAGAATGCTATTGATTTTTGAGTATTGACTTTGTACCCCACTACATTACTGAATTTATTATATCTATGAGTCTTTCAATGGAGGTTTGGGGGTCTTCTATGTAGAGTATCATGTCATCTGCAAACAATAATAATTTAACTTCTTCTTTCCTATCTTTACCCCTTTTATTTCTCTCTCTTGTCTAATTGCTCTGGTTAGTATTTCCGGTACTATATTAAATGGGAGTGTTAAGAAGGGACATCCTTATCTTGTGCCTGATTTTAAAGTAAAGACCCTCAGTTTTTGGCCATTTAGTATGATACCGGCTGTTGGTTTGTCATAGATGGCGTTTATTATATTGAGGTAAAGACCATCTATTCCAATTTTCTATAAAGTTCTTATGAATGAATGTTTGACCTTATCAAAAGTTTTTTCTGCATCTATACAAATGATAGTGTGATTTTTTACTTTTGGCTTTACTGACATGGTGGTTTACATTTATTGATTTACTTATGTTTAACCATCCCTGCATTCCTGGGATGAATCCCTCTTGGTCATGGTGTATAATCTTCTTGATGATTTGCTGCATCCTATTTGCCAATGTTTTATTGAGAATTTTTGCATCTGTGTTCATTAGGGAGATTGGTCTATAGTTCTCTTTTTAAGTTGGGCCTTTTTCAGCTTTTGGTACTAGAGTAATGTTTGCTTCTAGGATTGACTTAGGAAGGATTGCTTCCCTTTCAGTTTCATTGAAGAGTTTGAGGAGTGTCGGCATTAGGTCTTCTTTATATTTCTTGTAGAATTCCACAGTGAATCTGTCTGGGCCTGGGCCATTCTTGGTAGTAAGGACTTAATTACATTTTAAATTTCATTAATAGAGACTGGGTTATTCAGCAGTTTTCCCATTCTCTTGACCTAGCTTTAGTACTTCATATGTTACTAGGAATTTGTCTATCTTCTGTGTTATCAAACCTTTGAGAGTAAAGGTTTTCGAAATAGGTGTTGATGATCTTCTGTATTTCTATAGAGTCTGTAGTGATTTCACCTTTTTCATTTTTTATTGCATGAATTTGAGCTTTTTCTTCCCTTTATTAAATAAGTTTGGTTAGGGGCTTATCAATTTTATTTATTCTTCAAAGAACCAACTCTTTGATTCATTGATTCTATGGCTTGATTTCCTAGTCTCTATTGCATTGATTTCTGCTCTGATTTTTATAATTTCCTCTCTTCTTTTGGCTTTGGGCTTGACTTGCTCTTCTTTTTCTAGATGTTTGAGGTGTAGCATCAGGTTATTTATTTGTATTCATTCTGTTTTCCTGATGTGGGAACTCAGTGCAATAAATTTTCCTCTGAGGGCAGCTTTCATTGCATCCCACAGATTCTGGTAAGTTGTATTTGTATTTTCATTTTCTTGTAGGTATTTTTTAATTTCTTATTTAATTTCCTCTGTGACCCACTGATTGCTCAACAGTGTGCTATTCCATTTCCATGTGTTTGTGGGATTTTTGCAGTATCTTTTATCATTAATTTCTAATTTCAAAGTGCTATGATCTGATAACATGCAAGGGATAATTGCTACTGTTTTGCATTTGTTCAAATACATTCTGTGAGCTAATATATGGTCTATTTTAGAGAACGACCCATGTACTGCTGAGAAGAATGTGTATTCTGATGTTTTGGATGGAACACTCTGTATATGTCTATCAAGTCCATTTGTTCGCAGGTATGATTCAGTTCTGTTATTTCTTTCCTGAATTTCTGTCTGATCTGTCCTTTGGCATCAGTAGCGTGTTAAGGTCTCCTGTTACAATTGTGTTACTGATACTTTGATTTTTCATTTCTGTTAATACTTGTTTTATATAATTGGGTGCTCTGGAATTTGGTGCATATATATTTAAGATAGTTATCTCTTTCTCTTGAAGTTTTCCCCTAACAAATAGTAGTTACCTTCTTTGTCTCTTCTGATCATTATTGGTTTAATGTTCACAGTGTCTGCAAACATAATGGCTACTCCTGCTTTCTTGGGGGTTCCTGTTGCATGAAATATTGTTTTCCATCCTTTGACTTTCAGTCTGTGAGTGTCCTTTTGGGTTAGATGTGTTTCTTGTAGACAGCATATTGTTGGATTTTGTTTCTTGATCCATTCTGCCAGTCTTTTTCTTTTACTTGGTGCATTGAGACCATTTACATTAATGGTTATAACTGTTATATATTGGTTTATTTTTGATGTGTTATCTTTCTGGAGTTGCATCTTTATCTTTCTGTTCTTTTTAATTGCTTTGCTTTGTGGTTTTTTCCTAAGTGTATCTATACTGTCTTTCAATATTTTTGCAGGTGGCTTGGTGATCATGAAGTTCTTTAGCTGTTCTTTGTCATGGAAGTATCTTATTTCACCATCAATTTTGAAGGACAGTTTTGCAGGGTACCTAAGTCTAGTTTGGAAATCATTTTCCTTTAGGGCCTGGTATACTTCACTCCATGCTCTTCCTGACTTTATTGTTTGTGCTGAGAAGTCTGCTGTGATTCTGATAGGTTCTCCTTTATAAGTGATCTGTCTTTTCTCTATGACAGCTTTTAATATTCTATTCTTATGTTGGATTTCTGGGATGGTGATTATTATATGTCTGGCTGTATTTTTATTTTGGACTATTTGGAGTTCTATATGCTTCACTGATATCTGATGTCAGTTTCCAATCTCATGTTTGGGACATTTTCAGCTATTACTCCTCTAAATATCCTCTTGATGTCCTTTATGTCATCCTGTTTTTCATTAATCCCTATCAATCTTATGTTGTTTTTTTGCATCATTTTGCCATTGTTGAATTGTTATTTCCTGATTTTTTGTTATTTTTAAAAGATCGTTCCTTTCCTGTTTACTAGCTGCAATCTTGTCTTCAAGGTTTGAAATTCTATCTTCACTTTCATTGAGGCAATTTTTACAGTTGTCAGTGGAATTTTTGATTTCTCGTATCTCTGTGCATTTCTTTATGTATTTTGCTTCTTATATTGTTCATCTAGGGATTCTTTTTGTTTAGTTCCTCCAATTTTTTAACTGTGTTTTCTTTAGATATATTCAGTATCTCTTTCATTTCTTATATCATTTCTTCTTTTACCTGGGAGATTATTTCTAGTTTGAATTCCTTTAAAGCTTCCTGGAGTTGCTTGTTTATTTCAGTTGCTATTATGTCCAATATTTGAGGTGTATGGCATATATTTTCTTCTATATACATCACTCCTAAGGTTTCTTTGTATGGGCTGAAGTTTGAGATTGTAGTTTGGTCTTTCTTTTTGTCATTTTCCTATATTTCTGTGTTTCGAGTGTTATTCTAAGGCTTCCTCAGGGTCTGTTGGAAATCCTCTTCTAAGCCCTAACCTCCTGGGACTCTGGCACCCAGTTCCCTGGATTGATAGTAGGTCACTGGGGGTGGAGCAGGCAAGCTTAAGCCCAGCTTTTGGAACCAATGCTGCTGGCTTGCTTGCTTAGAACTCCAGAGTCTGCCAAGCATGGTTGGGAGCAGGGAGGCAATTGCAGGCCTACTCAGGACCTGCTTCAGTGGTTCAATGCATGAAGCTGAGAAGTTCCTTGCCTGGGGCAGAGAGAGGGTCCCAAAGTAGCTGGGCTCTGGGGAGAGGGCGAGTGGCACTTATGCCTGGCCCCTGGGTATTCTGGAGCCAGTGGCACCCGCCACCTTGCTTAGAACTCCACAGTCCTCCAAACACAGCCAGATCAGGGAGGCGGATGCAGGAGCCCCAGACCTGCCAAGCTCTGAGACATTATTAAAAGACACATACTACAGACTTTTGTTGCTGAGTAATATCCAAGATAATAATAGAAAATACGTGGAAAAAGTTGTAAGTCTGTAGATAGGAATTCTTTAACTGATGTTAATAACAAGAAGACATACACATAAGTGAAAATTTCAAACACTAAAATAATCCCCAGTTAAATTAATTCTATTTTATAATATTTCAGAGAAATGCTTTAACATCATTTGCATTCTTTTTACTTTTTTGAAATCGATAAACATACCTTTCTTTTCAAATTATCTCTGAATCTGTATGATGACTTCTGTGACTTTTTTGTATTTTTCTTAAATAATGATTGTGATTATTCATCATTATTATACATTCTTAGAAGTGCTTCAAAACACAGAAATGTTGCCTTTCCCAACAAAGTGATAAGGCAAGAGAACTCATTAAATTTTTAAATCAATATACACTCAAGAACTCAACAATTCAGTGAGTGATAGGGAACAATTTAGGTTAATATTTTGATTTTTACAAATAATATGAATTAGCTTGAAGCATACAGCCTATTTCTTTTGAATTATTGCCTTATAAAAATAACTAGTAATGGAATTATTATTTGTACTTATTTTATGCTGTTGCACTTCTGATGCTTCATCTAACTTGTGGTACTACTGGTTCTGACAGTGAAAAGCTGTGAGCAGCTGACTGTCTAAAATGGAATGGTGGTCAATTAAATTAAGGTCTATTCGATGCCTTATCATGCAGATATCAAAAGTTATGATTGTACAGAATTGTAATATAGTTTTTATATTGAAATGTGAAGTTAGAACAGCAGTAGTAAAATATATCTACAGTGTGATAAGCATATTAAAACGTGCAGAGGGGAAAAGTTTTTGGGAAAAGATCCATTAAATTTCTATTGGTTGATATGTATGATAATAACTGTTTTTTAGAGGAATGTTTCTTTTGATTTTCAAGTATTTTTTCCTGAAAGTGTTAAATAATTTTTACTTAGAAACAAGTATCACTTGTAGTACTATTGTAGCACTTTCCATAAATGAAAAATGTCTTCATTTTTCTTCTCTATGAACCTTGGTTTTCTGGACAGAGAGCATAAATTATGTTTGTCTCTGATTTCCCAGAGCCTACATGCTACACTACTCAAGCTTAAATGCAAGTTTTTTTCCAGCACATTTTATTCCCATTTTTTCTTTTAAGAGAAAGAAAAAACAGTTATTGATGAGAATATATATTCACTGAGAAGAATGAATTGTAAATGAATAACCATAACCCAAAATAAACCATGACAATTTAAATATCTGCAAAAGATGATGTCTGCAATACAAAGACAGGTTATATGATTCACTCTTACAAGTTAGAGAGGGCTTTGCAGAGAGATTAAACTTAAAGCATGACAAGTCATTCAAGGTAATGATGATGGAGGGTAGAAGCCTTCCAACCAAGGCAAAAATGGAGCAAAGAAGATAAATGGGGTTCCTGGAGGAGACTAAACAGTTTAGGACAGTTAAATGAGTGTGACTCGTAGATTTAAACATCCTACAACAAGCAATCATAGGGTGGGGTAACTGAGAAAAGGTACTGGATGCTATGCTATTGAGAGCATGGTCCATCATAAAATCCCAGACAGCAGTGAAAGCATTGAAGGGATTACTGTGACATCTACTTTTCACTAGCAAGATACCACTATGGCATATTACTATGAATTGTAAGAGGAAAATAATTAAAGAAGGTTGAGAAGCAAATAAAATAAAGTGGGAAATTGACCAGAGCCTTAACTATAGTGGGGACCCTGGGAATGAAAAAGTGGAGATGAAGAGACAGAAGTGGGAAATAAACTGTAGGCAAAAGTCAATAAGATTTTATTAATGTGGTCCAATGAGAGGAAGAGAGCTAGGAAGACTACCAAGCCACAGAAATGAGAGATTAAATGGATGCAGTGCCATTTCCCTGGTATAAAATCCTGGCGTGGTTGAAGAAACAGACTGTTTGTTATGGGATGACTGGGTTTGAGGCATTTATGGCATTTCCAATAGATCACTGAAAATGATGAGATTTTCAACAGATCATGGAAACTATAAATCTGGACTTTGGGAAAGAGATCGGTTTAGGAGTTAAGGCCTGTGAAGCATAAATAATTATTTATATTTGTATATAAATATCACATGAAGAGAAGAATGTGACTGAGGTTGCAGAGAGCGAGACTCCGATATTCTTCTTTTATGCAAAGAGAAAGGAACGAAAACCCAGTCCTGTGGAACAGTGGTATTTAGAGGCTAAGTAGAGGAAAAAGTGACTATGAGTGAATTTAAGGAATAGCCAAAAAAAAAAAAAAACCAGGAATACATTGAATGAAAACATTAAATAGGCAAATTTTCTTTTTTGCTTCAACAAGAACAATTCACAGACGAGATGAAGGTTGGAAACTATACCACGGTGACTGAGTTCATCATTTTGGGATTAACACAGGATCCTAAAATTTGTGTTATTTTCTTCATAATATTTCTAGGAACATATATTGTCACCTTAGTAGGCAATATATGCATAATCACCTTAATAAGAAGCTGTTCTCAACTCCATACCCCCATGTATCTGTTCCTTAGCCATCTGGCTTTTGTGGACATCGGGTATTCTACATCAGTCACACCTGTAATGCTCATAGGATTCCTTGGACATGGAACAGCCCTCCCTGTGGCTGGCTGTGAAGCCCAACTCTGTTCTGTGGTGACATTTGGGACAGCTGAGTGCTTCCTGCTGGCTGCCATGGCCTATGATCGCTATGTGGCCATCTGCTCGCCCCTGCTCTACTCCACTCACATGTCCCCTGGGGTCTGCTCCTTCTTAGTAGGGACTTCCTATCTGGGTGGCTGTGTGAATGCTTGGACATTTACAAGTTGTTTATTGAATCTATCTTTCTGTGGACCAAATAAGATAGATCACTTTTTCTGTGACTTCTCTCCTCTGTTGAAACTTTCCTGTTTGGATATCTCTATTGTTGAAATTATTCCTTCCATCTCTTCGGGCTCCATCATTGTGGTCACGGTGTTTATTATTGTTCTCTCTTACATCTACATCCTCATCACCATCCTGAAGATGCGCTCCACTGAAGGGCGCCACAAAGCCTTCTCTACCTGCACCTCCCACTTGACTGCAGTCACTCTCTACTATGGAACAATTACCTTCATTTATGTGCTGCCGAAGTCCAGCTATTCAACTAGCCAGAACAGAGTGGTGTCTCTGTTCTACACGGTAGTGATCCCCATGTTGAACCCTCTCATCTACAGTCTGAGGAATAGAGATGTAAAAGAGGCCTTATGGAAAACAATCATCAAAATGTATTCTTAGGATTTATTATGTGAATTTTAAGACAACTTAGAAAGTTTTCATTTACCTACACAATCTTTAGAGCTGAACACATGCTGTTAAACTAATTTCTTAAGTTAAAATCATTTTATTTGTTCTATTCTCACCTTTGTACATTTGTATGTCAATTAGAAGACACTTTGAAATAAAGAAAATGACATTACTAGTGCTCATTATTATTAAACTCCTGTAGTTTTCAAGAACTTTTTCTTTATTTATTTAGCAAATAGTAATTTGCACTGCCTATATGTTCAGGCTCATTCTAAATGCTTTACATATAGGAGGCCATTTATTCCTCACAACTACCTGATAAAGTGGTGTTACTATTTTTATTTTACAATAAAGAAACTAAAAACAATAAGTAGGTTAACCATATTCATCAGATTTGTGAGATAAACATTTGAATCTAGCAATTCTGAGTCCAAAATCTCTATGCTTCTACATTCAGTTTGCACAATAAATTTGTGATGCTGCATATATAAATCTCCTCCGATTCACAAATCAGAAGCTGAGTATTAGGTCAAACAGTTTGTTGCAATAATTGTGGACTCAAGTCCTGTTTCTCTGCTCCATGCACTTAAACAATGCTAGTCTACCACAGTCAGTCTAACGACGACAGCATTGTTAATGATGTAGAGGATTTGTTTAGGGTTATTAAGCCTAAATTAATACCGTGCATTAATCTTTTGGACAAATTTTGCAAAAACTGTTTATGTTTTGCAGTTTCAGGCCAGGAAAGCTTGATTGATTTCTGTCTTTTAAGGAAGTCAGGTCATGGTTAGGTGCGAATTCTAGCTGTTCTTAAATCAACATTATGGCATGATGTAGCCTTCATTATTTGTAGAGATTTAGAAAGGCATTTTTAAATCTAAGGATTGTGATTAATATCTTTATACCATCCATAGTTCCATATGTCAGCTATTAAGAAATTAAAAATAATATGGGGCTGGGGATTTAGCTCAGCAGCATAGGCGCTTGCCTTGCAAGCACACAGTCGTGAGTTCGATCCTCGGTACAGATAAAAAAAAATTAGAAATTATAAAGAAATGAGAAATTTTGTCACAGATTGCAGTATATATTTTTCTTGTGGAAATTACACACTTTTGATTTACATTACTATAATCAATAGACTGGAGTGGGAAGAGATCTGCAGTAAAGGGACTTCAAAGCAAATACAACTATTTATAGAATCTGAAAGCAAGATTCAGAATACAATTGCTCCTCTCTTAATATAATGAGATGACAGACATAAGGGTATAGAAATATTAAAATTTCTAACAAAATGGAAACTATAATACACCATTAAGTAAAACTATAGAGTATTTTTTGGTTCTAAATACAGAACAAGACTAAAAGATAAACAGATTAAAGTAAAAACATAAAATGATGAGATAAGGGTATATCGTATAATTTCTGCTTTTAATTTATCTTAGTATTTTATAATAATGAATATTAAAAATACAGAAAATTAAATAACGTGGTGTCCACCAAAAAAAGACATACAATGGATCCTTGAAATTCTCAGAGGTTATATTCCCAGACAGCATTTTCCTGTTTTTACTTGTGAATTGTGAAAAACCATGAATTTCAGATATAGTCAGAAAAATGTTTTTATAGTTTAAACCCTAAATGTGCTATGTCTCCTGCAGTTACTTAATTTAATAAAATACTGTATTAATAAATCCTTAGAAAATGCAGGGAATTTTTGATGGCATCCTAGGGATCTTCAAGCTTTAGAAAAAAGAAAATTCTAGAGCTACACCTGCTACAGCAACCTGTTATGTGATAATGCTGGTGCATCTCTGGAGGTGGATTACTGAGCAGCAGCCAAGCGCGAGTAAGGAGAACTGAATAATGCTCTCAGATTGGCTACTTGTGAACTTCCTGCCAAAACCACAGTTAATACTTGCAGCTTCTGTGAAACTGTGGGAGTTTCTGGGAACAATTAGTTAGGTCCTAAGGAAAAATAAGCAAATACCTAAGCCACGAACTCTGAACGGCGACTTCACAGGAGTATACTATACACACTTCAGAAAAAGAAAACTAGCTGCCTTAGTATGGGATCCTAGAGGATATTGCATACCACAGAAAACACACTACACTGCCGCCCCTTCCAGAACAAATTGAAAACGTATGTGTAGCAATCTCAATGACCAAGGTTACCCAAGTGGCAGTCTGCCCTACTATTGATTTCTGGAAGTTAATGGCCACCACTTCAAGCACCTCTTGTCACCACAGAGGCCAAAAGTAACTAGTATTACTCTTATGATGTCTCAATAAATTTAGTATTAAAACTTCTATTTAAGTTTTTCATTTTCTGAAGTGAAAAAGTCCCCCACCTCCCGCTTTGGGGGTGGGGGGCACGACTATTTTCTTTTGTCTTTTTGAGACAGGGTTTCATTATGCAGTTCAGGTTGGCTTGAACTCACTTTGTAACTCAATGCAATAGAGGCTAAGAAAACAATCCAAAGAATCAACGAACCAAAAAGTTGGTTCTTTGAAAGAATAAATAAAATCAATAAGCCCCTAGCCAAGCTTATTTAAAAAAAGGGAAGAAAATCTCAAATTCATGCAATAAGAAATGAAAAAGGTGAAATCGCTACAGACTCTACAGAAACACAGAAGACCATCAATACCTATTTTGAAAACCTCTACTCTCAAAGGTATGATAACACAGAAGAAATAGACAGATTCTTAGAAGCATATGAAGTACCAAAGCTAGATCAAGAGAATGTAAAACTGCTGAATAACCCAATCTCTATTAATGAAATTGAAAAATATAATTAAGTCCTTACCTACAAAGAAGAGCCCAGACCCAGATGGATTCACTGCAGAATTCTACAAGAAATACAAAGAAAACCTAATGCCGACACTCCTCAAACTATTCAATGAAATGGAAAGAGAAGCAATCCTTCCTAAGTCATTCCTGGAAGCAAATATTACTCTAGTACCAAAACCTGAGAAAGACCCAACTAAAAGGAGAACTATAGACCAATCTCCCTAGTGAACAGAGATGCAAAAATCCTCACTAAAATATTGGCAAATAGGATGCAGCAAATCATCAAGAAGATTATACACCATGACCAAGTGGGATTCATCCCAGGAATGCAGGAATGGTTCAACATATGTAAATCAATAAATGCAATCCACCATATCAATAAAGCCAAAAGTAAGAACCACATGATCATTTCTATAGAGGCAGAAAAAGCCTTTGATAAGGTCCAACATTCATTCATGATAAGAACTTTACAGAAAATTGGGATAGATGGTCTTTACCTCAATACAATAAAGGCCATTTATGACAAACCAACAGCCAGCATCATACTAAATGGCCAAAAATTGAAAGCCTTTACTTTAAAATCAGGCACAAGACAAGGATGTCCTTTATCACCACTCCTATTTAATATAGTACTGGAAATACTAGCCAGAGCAATTAGACAAGAGAGAGAAATAAAAGGAGTAAAGATAGAGAAAGAAGAAGTTAAATTATCATTGTTTGCAGATGACATGATATTCTACATAGAAGACCCCCTAAAATCCATTGAAAGACTCTTAGATATAATAAGTAAATTCAGTAATGTAGCTGGATACAAAATCAATACTCAGAAATCAAAAGCATTGCTATACACTAACAACAAATCATAGAGAGGGAAATAAGAGAAATCACACTCTTCACAGTAGTTAGCAAAAAATTGAAATATTTAGAAATTACTCTTATGAAAGATGTGAAAGAACTATACAAGGAAAATTATAATACACTGAAAAAAGAATTGAAGATGATCTCAGAAAATGGAAAGACATCCCTTGCTCATGGATAGGAAGAACAAACATTGTGAAAATGGCCATTCTCCCAAAACTGTTATACAGATTCAATGCAATCACAATAGAAATACCATCAACATACCTTATAAATCTAGAGAAATCACTCCTAAAATTCATCTGGAACCAGAAGAGACCTAGAATAACAAAGGCAATTCTAAGCAGCAAAGGCAAAGCAGGAGACATCACAATGCCTGACTTGAAGTTATACTACAAAGCAACAGTAGTAAAATCAACATGGTACTGGAATCAAAACAGAGACGAAGATCGATGGAATAGATTAGAAGATACAACCACAACTACAAACACACTGAACCACCTTATTTTTGATAAAGGAGCCAAGCAGGTTCACTGGAACAACGACAGTCTCTATAATAAATGGTGCTGGTAAACTGCCTCTCCATTTGCCGAAAACTAAAGCTAGACTCATGTCTATCACCATGTACTAAATTAAAATCTAAATGGATCAAAGATCTGAATATTAAAACAGAAACACTAAATCTATGGAAGACAAATTGGGTAGAAACCTTGAAGACATAGGGATAGGTAGAGAATTCATGAACAGGACTCAAACCACATGAGAAATACTTCCCAGAATCAATAACTGGAGCCACCTCTTACTAAAAAGTTTCTGCATGTCAAAAGAAATTTCCAGCATAGTGAAAAGAAAACCCACAAACTGGGAAAAGATCTTAGTGAACTCCCTCCCAGACAAGGGAGATTTGTCTAAAACATATAAAGAATTAAAAAAACTCAGACCCCCAAAATTCAAAGATTTCTAAATCTATTAGGTTTTATCTACTTCCCTCTGGGGACGTTTATAGATAATTCTGGAAGAAATTTCCTGTTTTTGTGATCTCAAATTCTATGAGGAACATTCAATTAAAGACAAAGGTATTTTACAGGTAGATATGAGATAAATATTTATCCATTCCTTTAAAAATATTTCTTGAGCATTTATTAGATTCTAGGAACTACATAAACATTTACCTTTGTGAATAAAACAGAATGCACACACAATTGAGATTTCATTGATGGAAAAGCTAAAGAATAAGTAGACATCACAAATACCTAACATGATAAATGGTGTAAAAGAAACAAGTCAAGGGAGTGACCAATGTGTTATTCATTGCTTTTCAGCTGGTATCTAATTTTATCTAGAGATTGGATGATGGCTTCACTCAAATTCCTAGCACCTTAACAAGGCTGATTTGAAAGTGTCTTACTCTGTGTGAAGTCTTAGAATCTTTATATAGTCTCTACTTCAAGGTAGTTGGATTTTTCACAGGGAAACTTCGTGCTCTAGTAGCAAGTATCTACAAGATTAAGAAAGAGACTGAAGTGCTTCTTATGATCTACCCTCAGGACACTGAGCTTCTTTTTCATCTTCCTTTAATGGTCAATAAATGATTAATTCCAGCTTACATGAAGGCAGAAGCAAATAGCATTGCTCTTCTCAATAAAAGAAGTAACAAAGATGTTGTACTCAATTCTAATTTACAAAATTAGAGTTGTAACCTACTTTTGGTTACAATTATTTATATATTTCTTATATGCCAAAGTACATTTACACCCTCCCACAAATCTCCAAATATCACACATCAGATTGATACCATTGTGATGAAATATAAATCAAACTCAGGCATGTGTGATGTTCCTTGAGCACAACTCCTTTAATATTGTTCCTCTTGATCTGAAGATTTATGTACAAAATAAAGAGATAAGTTGTCTGCCCTTTATATATATATATATATATATATATATATATATATATATCCCACAGATACTATTGATGCAGAGGTAGAAAAACTGCAGTAAACATTCCCATTCATAAAATGGGAACACAGGAGTCAGCAATAACAGTCCAAACCAATTCCAAAATCCAACTAGATACATTTTACTATTTTATGGATAAAAACACTGCCCTGCTCCGTGTTAAAATGTCCATTTTGTCTCTTGTTTCCACTTTCTGGTCTTCCAGTTTTACTCTGAGAATTATCTTTCCTTTTTCAGAACAGTAGCCCATATCATAATCAAATAGTTGCCTTGCTTATTTACTGATTCTCTTGGTGAAGAGTTCAAAGACCTGTTTTAAGTTTGCACAGTCTCTGTCTCTTTCAGTTCAAGCTGATGTGCTTTCTTCACAAACATTGTGGCAGTCATGAAGCAATGTCAATAAAATTTCATTGAGATTCTACTTTATACCCACTAGGGTGGTGAAAATGAGAGTTAGATAATAATTATTTGGATTAGTGGAGATTAGAACCTGTTTATGCTGCTAAAACTAAGATAAAATGGTAGAAGCATTTTGGAGAAGGGTCCTGTAGTTCTTAACAATGATCCAGAAATTCCGTTCCTAGATAATGTACAAGAGAAATGAAAATATTTGTTCACACTTATATTTGTACATGAATATTTATAGAAACATTATTCACAATAACCAAAATATAGGAACAATGACAATGTTTATCAATTTACAAATCAATTAACAAAATGTACTACAGCCATATTTTGGTCTACTATTTTGCTATACAAAAGAATGATGACCTGATACAACATATAACTTGAAAACTTCATGCTAAGTGAAAGAAACTGGACATCAGAAACCACATACTGTATAAGTACATTCATAAAGGTTGTTCATATACACACAGAAAGTGCATTGCTTATGTACATTTGGGAGAAAGGAAATACATATAATGATATTAAGCAAAGAAGTATTTCTTTTTGAGGTTATTAAAATCTAAAATTGACTATGTAAAGCTTGTGAGCCTCTGTCAATGTTCTAAAAACCTTTGAACACTTTATATTAATTATGTGTGTGAATTGCTTTATTTTTTATTGTTGAAACAGTTCATTCACTATGTAGTTCAGATGACCTTGAACTCACTATGTGACCTAAACAGCTCTCAAACTCACAGCAATTCTCCTGCCTCAGCCTCTTGAGCATTGAGATTACAGGTGTACACCACCACACCTGGCTTGTGAATTATATTTCATTAATGCAATAAAAAACAACTTTGTGGGATTCCTGTGTACCAAATTAAAGTCTACCAAATTAGATGAAAACGACACCCAAATATCTTTTCCTGATTCTTTTTGTGATGATTTGTTAGTCTTCTGTGAGAGAATTCCCATAAGATTTTATGAACTTTAGTTTAAAAATGATCTTTGAAACATACCATTCCAATTCTTAGAAAAGCTGATTTTAGTTGAAAAAAGATTAACAAAGGTTTAGGAATTTTAAAAAATTAATATTTTGATAATTTTTGATACACATAACAATCATACTCACCATAGAGAATCTGTCTTCTTCACATACTCCTCTCCTCTCCCCTTCCTTCAGTCTTGCAGTCATGGTGTGCATGACTTTGACTTGAAAATTTTTTCTACTCAAGAATCTTTTTAATAACATAATGTGGTAGAATAGAGGGTTATCATGCTGCAAAACTATTATGGTTATACTGGAGAATTCTGGAAAATTTTTCCTAAAGAATTTAGACTTGATCTTGAATATATTAAGTTTCATCTGGTGTGTGTAATATATTCATGATAAAATCAAGTTGTTATGTCTCTATATCTTTCTATCATATATAATTTGTTTACAGTATGATTTTTTGTAAAAAACAGAAATATGATTTTGCAAAAAAGGTAAATATTAGGAGGAATAAATATTGAGGTGTTAAGCAACATATGGAAAGTGGACTATCATTCAGGGTATCTGGAGAAAGCAAATGACTGGGTCTTGATAATTGAGAGAAATTCAATAAAGGGACAAGTTACAAGTTGTAAGAAGAGTTTGGGAAAAGCTTTACAAAAATCATTGTTTTCCAGGACAAGTGACTTGGAGAGACAAAGTGTATAGATGATTACTGGAACTTGGAGAGCTAGGATGAGAGGACCACCTGTCAGGTGACATTGCATTTCATGGAGAGTCACAACCAATCCAGGTGATTCAAGAGGAAAAACATCAGGGAGTACACAAGCCTCAGTTCCCTTCACCAGTGTTCTCCAGGGATCCACAGGCTCTCAGGGTGCAGTCTCTGTAAGTTTGTCTCTTGAGATTTCTGCATTAGGGTGACAATAGGTGGAGAGTAGACCTGAGAAGATCAACATGGGGGACCCACGACTGCTAAATTCCTCCTTTTATTTTCTGATATAACCATATATTTTAAAAGTTTACAGAGAACAAATTATTTTTGTAGTACTAAAAAATAGTTCCAAGTTTTAAAACAACTAGGGATTAGAGTAGAAGTATGCCCATCAAGAATGTTCATGTTAGAGTGTACAGTATTTTTCCAGGGGATGCTGGCAATCAAATGAATCTTCAGAAGAGTCCCAGTATCCAGAGGAATATAACAGACCAGAGGAAGCATAATGCCAGCCATCATCAAGGCATGGCCACATGAGAAGCACATATGCATATACGCACATGAACATGAATGCACACACACGTACACACCTGCACATGAGCATATGGACACACACACACACACACACACACACAGAGAGAGAGAGAGAGAGAGAGAGAGAAACAGAATGACAGAGAGACAGAAACAGAGAAAGAGAGAAAAAGATAGACAAAGAGAGAATAAATCCAGACTGTAAAAACAATTCCAAATTCCTTGTTAAGAAGAAGCTTAGAGCTGAGGATCATATACTTGTGTTTTTTTTTTTCTGGGCAAATAAATACATTTAGTATAAATCTTTGCTCTTGAGAGCTATGACAATACGTGGAATCCAATTAACCAATAGAATTCTTGTCTATCTTTCTTGGTATGCATTTTGCATGAGATAAATCCATGAGGCTCAATTTCCCTGTCTTTATCTGCTTTTATATACTACTGTTTAACCTGCTAGGAGCATAATCTGTGGACTTTTAAATAAGCTCAGATCTGATAAAGATTCAAGTAGATATGTATTTATTCTCCAAAAGACCTATTAAAATTCCTCAGACATTTTTTTCTTGTATATTTTCCTTGAGTTGTTGCCGGTAAACAATTGAATCCTCCCAGTGAGTTGAATTGTTTGGAAATATGCAGGATTTCTTTTCTCCATTACAAACATTGAGAAGATGATTGACACAGAGTGGGAAGAAGCTAGGAATTCTAAGCATTTTGTGGCAGTCATGCACACAACAGTAGAGTACTGTCCTGCCCCAGTGACAATGAATCTTGAAGGAATAAGACTTTACTGTCTTATCCAGGTCATTACTGGTTTAAGCCTCAAGGTTTTATGGGCCTTGTTAACAAGTCAGGAATAAAGGAAGCAGAGTTGCCACCCCCACCAGAAGATGAAGAATTACTGGTCCTTGTTAAGGAGTTCCTAGTTTTAACAATTACTGGCCCTTGTTAAAACGATTTGACCACAAGCCCAGTGGTCAAAGGTTGCAAAGCCACCCTGACTCAATATAGCTGCTGTTTCTTCTAAACTGCATATGACTTCCTCAGCTTGTAAGAAGCGCACAGCTCTGGTGTTCCCTGACCTCTACTGTGAAGTTTGCCTACTTTCTTTTTTTCCCTAATCAATCTATTATTAAAAAACCATGAGATTAATACTTTTTCCCTATGCCATCTAAATGGAAACCGTCGTATTTTAGGGGTCATATCTTTGATCGTAGTGTTCTCAAAACAAAATTTTATGGCAAATTCAAATTTGTATCCTAGTTTACTACCCGTACAAGGAATAAAGGAGACACTAAATAGCTCTTCACTGAATTAGAGTTAATACATAACAAAGAGGGATTTTTTGAATACTTGTTCTCTGCTAATCATTGTACATGGAGTATAATTAGTTCAGTCCCCCATATCACTATTTTCACCCACTCACTAAAGTTACTGCTACTGGATTTTCAACTCCTAGAGGCCACTTTTTCCCTTCTTTAATTTAAATTTAAATTTCATTTCCTCAGTTAAAGCCTTCCATGATTCCCAAAGAATAAATACTTTACGGAAAACTAAGACATGGAGATTTCAGCGGTGTAACAGGGTGAGTACATCGACGTGAGGCAAAGATATCAAGGCAAATAAGACTCAGGATTTAAGATCCTGAAGTAGAAGAAACTGCAGAGAAGGGAACCTGAAATTATGTATGTAGCTTTCTAGGAAGAACTTTTACCATTCCTGCATTGCTCATGGGCTGACAGAACATCAATCACCAGGCAGAAGGCATCTTGTAGAAGGATGAAAGCAGAGCAGTGAGTTAGCCTTTGGCAATGCTAATTTGATAGCACCAGATAGCTCATTAAGATAGCGGAAACCTATAACACTCTATGCTTTTATTTGAAGGGTTATACGGGATGGGAGATATCAGCTGTTTTCCTCGTGGATAATCTCTTTGGAAACTTCCTATTTCATCAAAGAGATCAATTCAGTGCTCTAATTCTTATCAGAAGAGAAAATCAACTATATTTTGAGGCAGATATTGTCATCTAGAGTCTCTGCCAGTTTTATCCACATTACTTATCATTCAATAATGGTAAATACATGCCAAAGTTGTAGCCAAATGAACAAAAGCCAGGCACTACAATGTATAGTATACAATATACAATGTTCTCTCTATATACATATATATTTATGTATGATATATATATACATAATTGTTAAAACATATTTAAAAAAGAAAAAAAGAGAAGCTAAAATCAGTAATAAAACATGAAATAAATGAGTTTAATAGCCAGTTAGACATAGCAAAAATGAGCATTAGTAACTGAAAGACAGGTGTGTAGAAAATGTACTTCTCACAGGATAAAAATACAAAATGAGCGCAATAGATTTAGAGGAAATTGTGAAAAAAATCTAATTCATGATTCCTAGAAAACAAGACAATGAGACAGAAAGAAGTGTGACAAGGTGTCCAAGGCAGGAAGCAGAGCACAGCAAAGCTGGTTAGAGGAGTGAGCATGAGGAGACCCCAGACACCCGCACAAAATAGTTCTAAAGCCCCGGACGTAGACCTCTCACAGAACTGACATGTGTGAAATAAACAAAACGACAGTAACCATTAAGCCAGCTCTGTAGCAGCTTTCCTCCCAACAGCCTGTCTGGTGCTCCAGGATATACTTTTATTTTTATTTTATATTTATATATGTATATTTTTACATTTCTCCTCAGGCCAAGCTCACTCTGCAGAGTCAGTTTCTCCCTTACCCTCCACTTCTATTTTTTAAAATTTAATTAATTAACTTATTTGGTGGGGGGATACTGGGATTTGAGCTCAGGACCTCATACTTGCCAGGCTGTGCCCCTTAAGCTGAGTTTCTGGCCCACCCTTCACTTTTAATTTTCTTATCTGAAATAAATGTGACTCTTGCTAACTATTTTGCTTGCTTTCTTTAATTCTTTGTTTGAAAGAAAGAAAAAAGAAGCCATAATCTCCCTAGCATCACCACCTCCAGCATCACAAAACCTGTTATTTGCCATCTGACAAACTATCAGGAGCTACAAAGAACCCTGAAAATTTCAAACATGATAAGTATAAGAATAGTTACACTTAGTTACGCTTAGGTGAATCTTTCTTTTATTTATTTACTTATTTTTCTTGGTACTGGAAATTAAACTCAGGACTTCACATACTTGCCAGGCAGTCATTGCACCACTAAGCTAAATCCCCAGCTCTAAAAACAAAACAAAATCTCAGCCCTAAATTGGGGTTAAAAGACAAAAGTATATAGCTGGGAATGGTAGTGCACGCCTATAATCCCAGCACTCAGGAAACTGAGTCAGGAAGATCCTTGCAAACTCGAGACCAGCCTGGGCTACAAAGTAAACCCAATGCCAGCCTGAACTGCATAGCAGTTTATGTCTCAATAAGACAAAAAAAAAAAAAAAAAAAAGAAAAGAAAAGAAAAAGAAAAAAAGAAAAAAAGAAAAGATAAAGGTATATGAAACTGTGGACAGAGGATGTAGCTCTCAGGTATAACACTTGACCAGCATATGTAAGGGCCCTGGGTTTGATGCATCACACTGCAAAATAGAAATAAACAAAAAGTAAAAAATAAATAAAACTATGAAAAATTTTCAAGGGAAGATAAGACCCATTCCTTAAAAGTAAGAAAACAGAAAAGAATGGTAGTAGACTTTCAAAAGGAATGACAGAATCTAAAGTCACTGAAGTTTTATAAATGTTCCAAGATTTTTATCTGGTAAACTATAATTCTACCCCAAATTTGGGCATAGTGGTGCATGCCTATAATTCCAGCACTTGGGAGGCTGAAACAGGAAGACTATCACAAGTTCGAGGCATAATGAGCCTACGTAGTGAGTTCAAGGCAGCCTGAACTGTACAGTGAGATTCTATCTCAAAAAACCAAAGAAAGAAAAAAAAAATTACAATCCTTCCCTTAACAAAATATCTCTTAAAAAGGAAAACATAGCAAATAATTTTTGATAAAAAGACTATTAAAATTAATCACCAATAAAATAAAGTAAAATAAAATTCATCACCAGTAGACCTGCATTTTGTAGAAACAATATTCTTTCAAGAAGGAAAATAACTGCAAATAAAAATATAGTGCTAAAAGCAAGATAAAGAGCAATAAAAGAATAAATGTACTATAAACCAGAGGAGGTATAACAGGGGAGAAGGCAACAGTTTTGAGAAGTAAGTGTGGAACAATATTGGCTCACATGGGTAGGAAAGTGATCTCACCATTATGGCTGCCAGTAGATTCAGGTTAAAATGTGAAAGAAAATGCTCTCTTATAGAATCTTCTTAAAATCAACTTTATTGAAGTTTAATTTACAAGCACAAAATTTAAACAGATGAGTTGATGCATATTTCTGCATAATCACCACTCTAAAAATTATGTGCAATACTTCCATTACCGCAAGAAATTACCATGTGTCCCTTTGATTTTGGTGTCCCTCAATATTCTGTTGCAGAAAAATGCTTTATAACATCTGGAGAAATAGTTGATTCCAACATTTTCAGAGAAAAAAGGGTTCCTGAAATTTATGTAAACTAGCAACCTTTAACTACGTAAAAGGTAATGATACTTTAAAATTCCTCTCCATTTGAATTCCTACTTACTAAGTAATAATTTGCAATCTGTAAGTCACAAATGGAAACCTTGTTCTCATAAGAATGTTATCATTATAATTGTTTGTTGTTGTTTTTGTCTTTTTGAGACAGGGTCTCACTATGCAATTCAGGCTGGCCTTGGGCTTACTTTACAGCTCAGGCTGGTCTTGAACTTGCAACAATCCTTCTGGATCAGCCTCCTAAATGCTGGGATTACAAGAGTGTGCTACCCTGCCCGGCTGATTTGTATTTTTTGACTCCTTCTGTGGAAAGTACTTTTCACCTTTCTTTATATTCTTTTTTCTTTTTTGGAGGAGTATTCACTAAGTGAAACACCTAACATCTTTCCAAGCCTTCATTTCTTCCTCTTCCAGTAAATTAGCTGGCAGCGATAGTAGTTTGCTAGAGTTACTGTAACAAGTGGCCCAAGTTTGATGTGTTAAGATCAAAGTATGGGTGGGATTAATTCCTGCTGATGGCCATGACAGAGTTTGTTCCATGTGTCTCCCCCAGCTTGTGGAAGTTTAAGTCGGTCTTTTGAATTCTTTGTTATATGGAAGCATCACTCAGAATTCTGCTCTTCATTTTCATGTGCTATTCTCCCCTGTGTCATGTTTGTGTCCCAAAGTCCCCTCTCACCCAGGATATTAGTTATATTGGTTATTAGAAGCCCACTCTACTAATGTTGAGGAAATCTTGAGTTACCCATTTTTAAGAAAACTAACATGCAATGTACTGGAATAAAAATTCAATATATGAATTTCATGAACATACAATTCACCACCGGTAGTATCCCAGACCTTCGTCCTTCTTTTTCTTGGCATCTAACTTGATTTCAGTGCTGCTGACTGCTTTTGCTATGTGGATGGATAAAGATATATTTATTGGAAAGTCCTGAATGTCTGCCCAGGGACAGAAAAGTGTCAAGTTGTAAGATTCAGAAATGAAAACAGGCTTTGGTTATAGCTTAGGGCACAGCACTTGCTTAGCTTACTAGGAGGCCTTAGGTTTCATCTCCAGGACCACAAATAAACAAAACACATGAAACAAAGACAGAACATGAAAACATGTGTTTACAACATAAATAACATTCTCAATAGCAGCTCTCTGTTTCTACAAATAATGTTTTACCCTCTCATATCTTTTACTTTTTGGTCACTGTTCATCTAAGTCAGGATTTGGGAGAGGAAAATAAGTATACTGCCTCTAAAAAGAAATATAATGAAGCCAGATGCAACCACATTCTTTAAATCTGGATTTAATTATTTGAATCCTTTAGAGCTGAAACACTTGGGGGAATTTTCTGCATGGGATTGTCACAATGAGTGGGGGAGCACCTAAGCCTCTAATCAAAAGGGACTTAGATAAGAATGAGTTCAATATGTGGCATATCTTCCTTTGGATAGAAAGAAAGGGAAGGGAAGAGGGACACCATTCAGATGGCTTTTCCATGGGGACGATTCCAAGTCTGTTGGAATACCAGAACTGACAAAGAGATGACCTTTCCCAAAAAATGAAATGGAAGAAAATGAACAGCTTTCTGAGAAATATGGTAAATTAGGTCAAAGCACAGTGAATTTGAGAGTTTTGGGGAAAAGTCTAGTGAAGTGGGTCATTGGTCCTCTGAGGAAGATTCTAATTGGATATTGGGATCCTGTCACAGAGGTGGCAGCTGACCTTGTGGAAAAGTCCAAAGGGACTCTAGGGAGGGTGGGCGAAAGGCAGAAGATGGAAAATGAACAGGCTTGAAGATACAAGTATGGAATGCAGGATGAGGAGGACGGCCAGAAATAGCCAGTAAAAACTTCAACCACCAGAGTGTAGGTTCTTACTGGGGTAGTAAGATGACTCTTTCCCTAGTTAAAGTCTTAACTTGAAGGTTTTGTCTTCACCAAGGTTCATCTCTGTGCTGACTTTAGCCACAGAATTAATGCACAGGTATAAATATAGGCCCATAATAATGCAAGAAAACAGTATAAAGGGGGAGGAGGATCAGAGAAATTCCAGTCAGCTTCCAGAAAGAAGAGAAACCTTTGATCTGGCCAATGAAGAAGCCAGGAATGGGACATTAGTGAGTACTGTCTCACGATTTGGCCATCATTACTGTGCTAATAGTAAAACTACATTCAGTAAAGGTTTAATCAGAAACAATTGTTGAAACATGCATAAGAGGCAAGAAATCAATTTAGAGGCAATCGCTACAACCAAACTAGATTGTGAGTACTTTTGCAAAAGATAGTAGAAGAAAGACAAAATACGTGCCAAATACATTCTTTTCTTGAACAGCTTTCTCTATGTAAGCTATTGTTCAAAGACAGTCACACACTTACCCCCCAAAAATATCTGCCCAAGAGTAGAGAACTCTACTTCCGATCCTATACATGAAGACTTCAGTTAATAATAGGTAAATAATTAAACTCAGTTGAGAATTACTCAGATTTTTCTTTGTTATCTGGTTTCTATCTCAGAAATGGCCAAAATAATGAAATCATGGTTTTTTTGGCCTAATTTCATTAAAAAGAAAACAAGTTAAATTCTTTTGAGATACTAATATCTATGTTTTCAAAGGTTTAAAATAGCCACTGATCATGTCAGTGCAGGAAATGATCTGCACTGCATAACTTGTCATCAATACCATTTATTACACACCTATGGGAAATCTCTTTCTCTCATGTTATTTTACAAGAAAAAATTTGAAGAAATTGAGTCTTTGAAGTAAGCCTGTATGGTAACTAGGGCTCTGCACTTGGAAAACAGAGATTTTTAGTTAAACACCATTTTCTTGAGTATTCTTACCTTGAAAAGGTCACATCATTTGGATCCAGCAAATGTTCATGTAAATGACAATGTTAACTTTGTAACTCGAAGGAAACATTGGGTTTCTTCAGTAATAAGAGTTCTTCACTATATAAATGATTAAATTAATGATGCATATTATTAAATATCAAGCACAAATGTTTCTCAAATAAGTGATTTTGTTTTATGAATTAGTGTCTTATTTAATTTAAGAGTACCAATGTGTTCTTGCCATCAGTTTTCTCATGGCCTCTTTCACCTCTTTGTTCCTCAGACTGTAGATGAGGGGGTTCAACATGGGGATCACTACTGTATAGATCAGAGAGGCCACTTTGACCTGGTCAACTGAGTAGCTGGACTTGGGCATCACATACACAAATAAAACTGTGCCATAAAACAAAGTGACTGCAGTGAGGTGTGAGGTGCAGGTAGAGAAGGCCTTGTGCCTTCCCTCAGTGGAGCGCATCTTCACGATCGAGTGGAGAATGTAAATGTAGGACACAATGATGGTAAACAGTGTGCTCGTGAGGACCGATGCAGAAGAGATGGCAGGAGATATTTCAGCAATATAAATATGGCCACAAGAAAGTTTCAGCAGTGGGAAGAGGTCACAGAAAAAATGATTGATTTTATTTGGGCCACAGAAGGACAAGTTCATCAAACAGCCTGTAAATGAGGATGCATTCATGCATCCCCCCAGGTAGGATCCCCCCAGAAGAAGGAAGCAGACCACTGGAGACATCTGGGTGGAGTAGAGCAGGGGAGAGCAGATGGCCACATAACGATCATAGGCCATGGTAGCCAGCAGGAAGCACTCTGTAGTCCCAAAGGCAACATCAGAGGCAAGCTGGGCTATGCAGCCGGTGAGAGGGATAGTAGTTTTCTCTTTTAAGAAACTGATGAGCATGATTGGTGTGACCGATGTGGAGTACCCAATGTCCACAAAGGCCAAATGGCTGAGAAAAAGGTACATTGGTGTGTGAAGCTGAGGGCTGATTCGGATTAATAGAATTATGCTGATATTTCCCACTATAGTCACTAAATAAACTGCTAGAAAAATCACAAAGAGAATGGCACGTACAGTCAGGTTATCAGTCAATCCCAAAATAATGAACTCTGTCACTGAGGTATCATTTTCAGTTTCCATCTATCCACTTAATTTTGCCTATTGGAACCAGAACCAGATAACAAATTAGCTTAAAGGGCCTCACAATTAATACATAGTCTTAAATATAATCTTATAATAAAAAATCTAAGATGATAACTTTGCCTTACTTACAGAATACTTTTGTGCAGACAATTTTTAAAAATCCCATACAATATTAAAATTTGACTGAATTACTTAGGACCCAGTTGCTTGATTTCCATGTATACACCGTAGCATGGGTTAAATTCCTAGGTGCATAAAAATACCTAAATGATATTTACAACAATATTAATTGTAATGGCATAGACTATAATTGACTTAAACATTTAGAGAAAGGTTAATACTTGGTTTTTTCCATCAACATCCCAAACACACCTCTGCCCTAGGCCCCTAGTAAGTGCTATTTCAACTTGTGTAGTGAATTGGCCAATAGAAGAGTAAACTTAGACGTCTTGTTTTTTCTGTGTTGCTCATTTTCCTGTAATAAAAAGTCTCATCTTTAGTTACAATAATTGGCTAGATGGTATCTATGGTCAAAATGAAAATTGAATTTTTATTGTCAAAAGATTGAATTTTTATTGTCAAAAGATTCATCTATACTTCAGAATAATGGTAATTTTGTTTAGAATACTACATATGAATGAGGACAGATGAAAATGTTAGTCATACTCATCTTGTTCCATTACTCTAAACAACATGTTCTTTAGAATATGAATTTGCTCCTTCTTAAAAACTTTCTTCTTGAAGAAAAAGTACACAAATTACAGTCAGCAACATGCGGCTAGCCAGTCTATCAGATTGTACACAGTCAAGTTTACAGCTAAATCATGACAACAGTTTGCTATTGTAGGATAAGTACTAGGATTATGCATCACAGTTCTCAGATGATAGCTCTTTTTTATAGATATGTGAAGGATAAATGTTTTCAAAGTGAGAGCGCACAGGTTTTAGAACTATGCAAACCTGGCACTGTTTCCAAGCTCAGCCTCTCCAAGTTTTCATAGGAAAATTTCACAGGAAAATTTCAAGAATTGATTTTCCTCTTTTTTTTTTTTTTTTTTTGTGGTATCAGGGATTGAACTCATAGCCTTGCATTTTCCAGGAAGGCACCTATGCTGCTGAGCTAAACTCCCAGCCCGATTTTCCATTTCTTTACCTGTAAGAAGGAGATAGTACCTACCTCATGTGATTTTTGTGTTAGTTTACATTAAGTTGTGAAAAACACCAACTACTGTTGACAAAGTAGATAAATATCAAAGAGGCTTGAATAATTAATTTTTTAAACTTCTGGAACATATAGGATAACCTGTGTCATTAAAATATAAGAAGTATAAATTAGTGATATGCTGTTACAGTGCTAAGGACAGGTTCTGAGGAATTGTTACTGTACAGCAAAGTCGGATTTAAATGTGGTTTAGGTCATGTGGGATAGGAACCCAAATTGCTGAATTCACTTGAAATTACAAGTTAATTACTCCACTTGTTTTGCACAATTACACTGACAATCCATTGGGACAGAGAACTTACCTGCAAGCATCTATCAGGAGAGAAATAAAATGTTGCACAATTATGTGAAAGTGTACAAAATAAACTATTATTAAATTCCCACGAGCTTCATATTTTTTTAGTTAAATGTTTTGAAAAAGAAACTGCAACATCTTGCTATGACTTAAATTGACTTTTAGGTCAAAATGACTAATATGTCTACCTCAGTTAGTGGCACTTACGAAATATCTTTACATTCAATGGTTCAATAATCTGTGTCTAGAGATAACTTAGGTTTGTTAGAAGAGTTTTATTTGTAAACATTTACCCAACAAAATTACAGTATCATTTTCAATACAAGTGATGTAATAATTCAAAATCATCAGTATTTTCTATATCTTTTAGGTTTGTTCCAGGACATTTAAGAAATGCGCTACACACACACACACACACACACACACACACACACTCACTCACACACACACACATTTCCCATTGCCCACTCTGGTCCACTAGTGTATGTTTTTCTAACAAAATAGAATCTTCCACTAACAGTTCGTATGATCCTGGCATACCAGATGCTGTACTGACTGTTTGAATATCCTGGTCACTGTGACTCTTGTGGTGTTCTTGAACAGTGGCCACAGGTCAGAACATTTTCTATGTTGAAGTCCGATTCCTATGCTGAAGATCCTGGGCTTGAAGATGTCATGGATCGTTTCCCTTGGAAAAAGTTAAGTCTGATGGTTCGAGTTAGGAACTCGCAGCTCAAATGCCTCAGCTCCGGTTCCATCTGTCCTAGAAAGATTCAATTTAATTAGGTTACAGAAAAGCTCACAAGGGCTGGGAATGTAGCTCATGTCAAGCACAAGGTCCTGAGTTCAATTTCCAGAACAAAACAACAACAACAAATAAACAGAAGAAAGCACACCTATGTCTCATAAGTGGTACAAACAAGTGGCTACTGATTCCATAAAACATCTTATATTGTATCTGGGAGAATTAAATTTCTCTCATCCCTGTCTTCCTCCTAATATTTTGTTTACAATTGATTTATACTCATAATTGAAAATCTTTTTTTTCTTTGCTGTGAATGTCTAGTGTCTTTGGCTACTTTTATATCCACATTTAGTGACCCAGTGCGAGAAATATAACACATTGAATGGTAGTTTGTTGAGTCGGTACTAACTCATTCAAAAATATTTTAAATATCAATCATTGTGATAGGGCAAAATGACAGTACTGACTTTGACATCTCTATCTTTACTCAATCATAAATCATTCTTTAGTTGAATGGATACCAAGAACCTTCTGAAGACCGTTCTGATGGAAGATTAATTTCTGGTCAGCTTGGCTCTCAGACTTTACTTTGTTATTGAAGTTTCCTGACAACTTATACTAATGTTATATTCTACAAATGGACAGTTTCAGAGAACCTGGAAGTATGTTGTGTACTTATCATATTTTAATTTATATACACTGGTAAAAATAATTTCTTAGTATCTTTCTTGTCCACTGTTCTACAACTTCCATAAAGGAGGGCTCTCATCTGCCTCATTTAGTCTTTTGTTCTTGGAACACAGCAGACTTCCAGGCACATAGAAGTATGCAATGAGTGAATGAATGGGTAAATGCTACTTTTTAAAATTTTCTTTTTTTTTCTGCTAAGACCACTTGATATTGTCCCCCTTAACCGATTTTTAAGAGTACAATAAATCTTTATTGAATATAGATGCACTATTGTAGAGCACATCTCTGTAGTCTATTCACCTTTATTGGCATAAACTTTATGCCAATGGACTAGTAACTCTCTACTTCCTCCTTCCTCTGTCCTGTGCATGCAATTCAGCTCTTTGAGTCTGTATCTTCGATTATTTTGATATTTCATGTAAGTGAAATCATGCAGCATCTGCCTTTCTGTGACTGAATTATTTCACTTAACACACGTTCCTCAAGGACCTTTCATGTTGTTGCACATGGCAAAATTTCCTCTTCTTAAAGATGGAATACTAGTCCATTACAAGTAAACACCTTGTTTTCTTTATGTCTTTATCTATTAGTAGATATTTAGGTGGTTTTCACATCTTGGTTACTGTGAATATGCTCCCATAGGCACAGAATTGCTAAAATACTAATTTCAATTATTTGGTATAAATATTCAGAAAAAAATTGTTGAATCTTGCCAGGCGTGGTGGCATAAAACAGTAATTACAGCACTTGGGAGGCTGAGGCTGGAGGATTATTGTGAGTTCAAGGCCAGCCTGGGCTAAAACATTGAGTTCAAGGGCAGCCAGAACTATATAGCAAAACCCTATCTCAAAAAGACATAAAAAAGTTTGCTGATAGTTTTATTATTTTTTATTTTAATGTAACAGAAACTATTAATAAAGAAAATATTAAAAACAATCCATACTTCTATTAAAAAAACAAAATTTCACAACAAAATAGAGAGTAACAATAGTTATTATATGGTTTACTATAATCTTACAAGAAATGCCACAGTGTTACTCAGAGTACAAGTCATAGATAAAATGATTCTGTCTTACAAAAAAGAAATAAACAGATAATAGCCAAAAACTTCCTTTACACTGAGCTAAGAGAAACTACTATTATACATGAAATAAATTAGCATAATATACGTTGAAATATTTTTGGAACAATGGCATAGAGAATTCATGGAATTATTTGAACTTGTCTCTACTTACCATTTCTCTATGCTTTACTTTTGCTTTTTGTTTATGCATGCATATATTTCAAGTTTCTCATGTAAGAGAAATCATGCAATATTTATACTTGTGTGTATAACTTTTTTCACTTGACACTGTTCTAAAATTTCATTTATTTGCTTATGAATGCCTTGAGCTTGTCTTATTTTTACTTTGAAAAGGAAATTCCATACTGCTTTTAATAACAGCTGTACCATTTTGCATTCCTCCTAAAGATGCTAAATTTTCCACCTCCATCAAAATACCTCTTGTCCTTTTAAAAATATGTATTAATCATCTTGACAAGTATAAGACAATACATAATTTTGGTTTTGATTTACATTCAGTGATGATTAGTAAAACTGATCAGCCTTTAATATATCCATGGGCCATTTGCATGTAGTGTTTGGAGAAATGTCTACTCAATTTCTTAGCCTATTTTAAATTAGGTTATGAGGTGTTTCTTTTCTACTCAATTAAAAGCATTTTTATGTATTTTGGAATTCAACCATTTATCAGAGATATGGTACACAAATATTTTCCACTTCATATGATACCTTTTCATTTTGTTATGCTCCCTTTGCTGTGCAGAGATGTTTAACTTAATGTAGTCTTGTCTATTTTTATTTTCTGTGCTTTGGAGTTCATGCCCAAGAAATCATCTCCATTCCCTTATGTTTTACTTTAGGAAGTTCATAATTTCAGTATTACATTAAACATTTAAATTAGTTTGAGTACTATAAGTGTTCAATTTCATTATTTTGCATTAACTGTTTGTTTTTCTGACCATCATTTGTTCAAAGTATTTCTAGTCTTAATTTTACAGTCAAGCTATCCTCCAGAAAAAATTATTTGAGCATAGAAGTTAGGGCTTATATCTGTGATTCTGTAGGGGCAGGTAGCTTCTAGGTAGGGAAAAATAGGATTTATTTAAAAAAATTAATGGGGAATTTTACTAAAAGCAGCTTCTTCATCGACAGTTAGGTAGGCTCCATAGACAGAGCAATTAGAAGACAAAAGAGAGAGAAACTACACCCAGAGAGGCACCAGGTAACACAATTACCATAAGAATTTGTCAGAAAATGTTAATAGAGCAAAAGGATGCCAGAGCATAAAAAATCAGGGATACCAGCCCACTCACCCACACACCTGAGGGTGTTATTTAATATGTAAAACACACACACACACACACACACACACACACACACACACACACACACCATGCATGCACATCCCTATGAAAGAGTTGCTGGCCCAGACTGGACACTGTAACCAGGAAAGGCTGCAGCCAAGTTAGAAAACTCCTGCCCCCCCCCCCCCATAGACTTGACTGTAACCCTATATCCCCATCCCTAAGAACCTGTCCGCCAATGAAATACCTGTACATCTCTAATGGCCTTAGGGCACTGCCCTAAGCTTAGGCTATTTAGATTCCCCCACGCCACTTGTCCGAGAGAGATCGCCAGAGAGAGAGATCACCAGAGAGAGAGATCGCCAGAGAGAGAGATCGCCAGAGAGAGAGATTGCCAGAGAGAGAGATCGCCAGATTCCAGCGGCCAGTGTGCCAGTCTCCTCTCCCCGGGATAACCACGGCCCCGGGTGCGGTGGAGAGGCTGCGCCCGGGCCGGCGGGGGGGGGGGGGGGGGGCTCTCCCCGCATTCCTGAAATAAAGCCACCGCTGCCCACTACTTTCACGGCCGTCTACTCCACTCCTTCCACGGACCTCTACCTCGGACCTTGGACCTCCTCCTCTCCCCTCCTCCCATCCTCTCCCTTCTTCTCAGACCTAACACCTACATGTATATACATGTACATATGTTCTCACTTTAGCATCCCTGTTATGGGACCAGAGTCTTTCTAAGACTCTCCTCCCCACTTATCCCCCCACAAAGGGGCAAGAAGAATATAAATGACCAAAAAGAATATAGACAGAGGTGCTCAGGTTAGGATCAAAGACAGCCAGAGAGCCAATCAGATAGTGACAACTTCTTGGTCCCCACCTGGTAATGGGAGAAATTGCTAATTCTAAATAAAAAGTAGATGGAGGCAAAAATCCATGAGTATTTACTTCTGGTGCTCCCTACTTTTCCAGAGTAGCTATCTATCTTCTCATTTTCCATCTGTTTCCAAGTAAATCATCTTCCTTTGTTTAAACTCTGCCTCTTTAACTCATTACTGTTGCTGAGTTATGATCCTGTGTGCAGCGTGTTCCAGACAAGGACCCGGGTGTATATCCAACATACCACCACAATTTCTATGTATTCATTTGTTCTCTTTTTTACTTTTAAGGAAGTAGAATCTATAAGGAACAAATAAGATGTGACTCTCCCTGCACTCAATCTGTTTGTCAGCAGTATTCTCCTCAGTAGAAACTAAAAGAGATAAGAGGGGAATGGAATCATGCAGGTCCCTGGACATCTGGAGATTTGCACTGGATCCCTCAAAGACTTTGACTGAGGTGCAAGAGAGCCGGAGAACTTTCACTGATATTTATTAACATCTTCCTGCCTAATGTCACTTGCCTTCTTTCACTCCTTATAAAAAGAGCTCTCTTCTTTTTGTTTCCTACATGTGGCCTTTTGCCCTCAGTCTGCCTACACCCAGATATTAAAACCACGTGCCTTGTTGCTATCACAAAACCCTGTTGAGTAGTCTCTGCCTGGTTTGTTCGTTCATTTCTTCACTCCTTACAGAATCTGTTTTCTATTGTAGCTTTGGAGTACATTTTTAAATGAAGAAATGTAGTGCCTCAACTTCGTTCTGCTTTTTCAAGAGGGTTATGGTTATTTGGAGTCTGTGATTCCTTGTAAATCTTAGGACTGATTTTCTGTTTATGTAATTAGTATCACTGAAATTTTCATAGAAACTGGGTTGAATCTATAAATCACTTTGACTACTATAAATGTTTTGCCAATATAGAGTCTTCCCATGAACACGTGATAACTTTCTATTTACGTCTTCTATCACTTTATTTTTCAGTGTTTAACAAGTGTTAATGTTCAAGTCTTTCTTTTCCTTAGGTCTGTTTTTATGCATTTCACTCTTTATGATGGTTTTAAAAATGGAATTATTTTCTTAGTTTCTTTTTCACTATGCTATAGAAAAACAGCTTACCTTCGCTGGTTTTGTATTTTGCAACTTTACTGAATTCATTTATTACTTTTGACAATTATTGGGGTGAATTTTTATTCACCCCAATTATTGGGGTGCTATTTATATAAAAGATCATGCCATAGACATACAAAGATAATTTTACTTTTATTTTCTACTTGGATTTCTTTTTCTAGCCTGATTAGTTTTCCATTCCCTTGAGATGATACTGGAACTTTGATCCTTCATTCTTCATCATATTGATATGTATGTATTAAAACATTCATGCATCTTATTTATTTATAATATATGATCTTTTAGAAATATGTTGTCACTAGTACTTTGTTGAGGATTTTTGTATCTACTCTAAAGCTACTCTATGGTCTGTAGCTTTTAAATTTCTTGTTAATTTAAAGAGAAAGCAAAACAAAACAGTAAAAGGGTACAAGTAATACAGATTTTAAAAAAATAAACAGTAAGAAATCACTAGTTAATAGATTACATATTGTCATCTTAGAAATAGTTGCTCAAGTTACAAAATTAAAGCATACACAGTGGACATTCAAACAGTGAGATTGCAAACAGTTCTGTTCAATGATCCAACAAAAACTTAGTAATATAGTTTTCTATCTTACACACTTAAATATACATGCAGTTATATCCTTTATAGCACTTTATTTTCCTCTCTTTTTTACACCCTTCACACTAGCAACCAAAAAAATGAAATATTTAGGAATTACTCTTATGAACGAAGCGAAAGACTTATACAGGGAAAATTATAATACACTGAAAAAAAGAAACTGAAGATGATCTCAGAAAATGGAAAGACATCCCTTGCTCATGGATAGGAAGAATAAATATTGTGAAAATGGCCATTCTCCCAAAACTGTTATACAGATTCAATGCAATCTCGATAAAAATACCATCAACATCCTCATAGATCTCAAGAAATCACTCCTAAAATTCATCTGGAGTTAGAAGAGACCTAGAATAGCAAAGACAGTTCTAAGCAGCAAAGGCAAGGCAGGAGGCATCATAATCCCTGACTTGAAGTTATATTACAAAGCAACTGTAGCTTCTTTTTTTGTAATGTTTTCACCTGGCTTTATTATTAGAGTAATACTGACTTCATAAAATAAGTTTGAAACTATTCCCTATTCAACTTTTGAGAAGACTTTGAGAAGGAAGGAGTTAATTATTCTTATATATTTGAGGAATGCATTAGTGAAATCATCTGGTCAGAATTTTTGTTGTTGGAAGTTTTAATTATTCATTTTGTATACTTGTTATTGGTCTGCTCACATTTTCTATTTATTTGTATTCAATTGTGGCAGATTGTGTACTCTATTTTGGTACCGGGGATCGAACTCATGACCTCGTGCTTTCCAGGCAGGCACTTAAGCCACTGAGCTAAATCCCTGGCTAGATTATGTATTCTAAAAATTTATCATTTCTTCAATGATAATCAATTTTCTGTTGTGTGATTGTTCATAGTAGTGTGTTGTGATCCATTTTATATTTTTATATCAGACATGTAATTTTATTTTTTTTAAATGTGATTTCCTCTTTAATTATAGAAGACAGTGTCTTATCGGTAAAGTTCTTATTATGTAGTTTATTTTGCATTTACTTTAAGCAAACAAGAATTGATTTATTAGTAAGAAAATGCTTTTTTAAATGGAAATTGAAATAAAGTTTTGTAACAAAATAATAAAATAGCAATAATTATCATATTATGTATTGTTATCTCCATAGTACTTATTCAGAGTAGAAAATATGGGTATAAAACATATTCCAAATAATATTATTTTCAATAAACTAACAGAAACTGATAGCATAACTATCATTTTTTCCTTTTTCTTTCCTCTCTTTCTCCTTTTCTCCACCCTAGTTCCTTTTGTTTAACACCCTAATTCCTTTTGTTTAACAATTTCTTCCCATTTCACAATATTTATTGTATATTTTGATCCTTATTTACTCTTTCAGTTTCTCATACCAGGCAGGCAATATAGTGTTTACACATGAGTCTGATTTATGTTTCTTATAAGTATGCTCTCAAGATGCATCCATTTACCCACCAGTGTCTCATGTTAATTCTTTTTTAAGATTGAATAATACTGCGTTATTTAAAAGATGACATATTTTTTATCCATTCCTTGGTTGTTTGGGTTGTTTACAAGATTTATATTACAAATTGTTCTGCTATAAACATGGGTGGGCATATATGACTCTTTGAATCTTCCAAGAATATATGCAGAAGGGAAACAGCTGGGTCAAGTGGGGCCTGTCACCTCAGTTTTTGAGGAAGCTCCATACTGATTTCCACAGTGGTTATATCAGTCTACACTCACACCAGCAGTAGAGAAACATTCTTTTTTCTCATATCCACTTCAGCACTTGTTATTACTTGATTTTAATTAATTGTAAAGATAATAAGAATAATAAAGTGAATCAAAATAATGATAAGGCTATAGGAAGTCTGCAATAGTTACTATGTTGCATATTCTTGATGATAACCATTCTTTCTGGAATAAAATGGGATCTCAGAGTTGTTTTAATTCACATCTTCAGTGTGAACAATGATGTTGAACTTTTTAATATATTTATTTGTTCTTTGTATTTCTTCATCTGAGAAGTGTGTGTTCATCTCAGATGATCCATTGCATTTTTGTGAAATCAGTTAATTAGTGCCCCTTCCTCATTTTTCACTTCATTTAATAGAATATTTCATTATTCCTGGCTAATTTGCTTGACTTTTTTGCTATTTTCTATTTTATTTATTTTTGTTCTAATGTTTGACACATTTATTTATTTTGCTAACCATGGGCTATGTTTGTTTTTATTTTTCTAATTCTTTCAGGTATAAAGTTATATTGTTTAATGCTGATCTTTTTTTTTTTTTTTAGTACTGGGAATCAAACTCACAACCTCGTGTTCTCCAGGAAGGCACTTGTGCCACTGACCTAAACTCTTGGCTGGTCTTTCTTTCTTAAGGCGGGCATTTATTAATTTCAGGCTTTCTAAATTTGTTAAGAGCGATTTTAGATCTAATAGGTGGTTTATTTCTAGAATGTTTTATGTGTATTTGAGAAGAATATGTATATTACATATTCTTGTTGACTGAAATTCTTTGAATTCTGCTGGCAATGTTTTGTCTACAATATTGTTCAAGATTGGTATTTCTTTATTGATTTTCTGTCTGGATATTCCATAAGTTATTGAAAGTAGTATTGAAATCTGTGGATATTATTATGTTGGTGTCTGTTGGTAACTTCAGTCTGTCAATGTTTGATTTACATTTTAGGTTCTACTGATTGCAATATTGTGCTACACTTTGGTAAATTGCTACTATGGGTAACAGACATGTAGTACTGTTTATATTTTTCACAACTGCATGGGAATCTCCAATTATTTCAAAATCAAAATTTAGTTAAAAATGAAACTGCAAAAACAATCCAACAGCTCAAAGATGTTGCAAGGAAGAACAACATAAGGTCAACCAGAACCAATTAGAAAGCAAGAGACAGTGCAAGTGAAATAAAAAAAAAACTGTCCACAGAAATAATGGTAGAAAATTTAAGCATGAAAATGAATTAGACATAAAAATAAGTGAGGAATATAGATTGCAAATAGATGTGACCAAAGCAAATCTATACCAAGGCATACAATAATCACCAGTCCAGAATTCAGGAAAAGAACAGAATATAAAAAAGTTGTGAGAGGAAAAAAAAAACAGGTCATTTATAAAGAGAAACCTATCAGAATCACAGAGGACAAATTCTTAGGTCAAGGAAAGATTGTGTTGAAGTATTTCAACTCCTGATAGAAACGAACTCCTTACCCAGATTGAGGTACTCTGCAAAACTCTCTTTCAGGATTAATGGCAAAATAATACACTTCTATGAAAAAGAACAACTGAGGAAATTCTTGTCAATGCAACTAGCTATAAAAATGTTCTGAAGTATATTTTACAAAGAGATAATAAATACCACAATCCCAAGAACACCAGTAGAAAGAAGCCACATGGCAAGGCAAACAATTGAACACAAGGAAATAACAGTGAACAAAAAAAATGTAAATACTATGTCAAAGTAAAAAACCATACATAGCTGTTCTAACCATCAATGTAAACAGTCTAAGTTCACCAATCAAAAGAAACAGACTGGCAGAGTGGATCAAGAAATAAGATCAAACAGTATGCTGCATAAAAGACATAATAACTCAAAGGAAAATTCATACACTGACAGCCAAAGAATGTTTACTTCATGCCACAGGAACCCAGAGAAAAGCAGGGGTAGTTACTCTATTTTCAGACAAAATGAACTTCAAGGCAAATCAAATCAAAATAGATAAAGTCCACTACCCACTTGTTAAGGAAAAACACCAAGAATAATAGATAATAATCATAAATATACAATCATCAATATAAGCATGCCTGCCTATATAAAGCATATTACTAGACATGAAAAACCAAATAAGCACTAATACAGTTTTAACAGGGGACCTCAATACCCCTGTTACAAATAGATCAACTGAACAAAAAAAATTAACAACAAAAATAATAACTGAATCAAACCTTTGAACAAATGGATTTAGTAGATGTCTACAGGGTGTTCCACTACCACAACATCAGAGTACACATTCTTCTAAGGTGGGCATGCGATGTTCTACCAAATAGACCACACAGTATCTCATAAAATATGCTAAAGTAAAAAAAAAGGAACTGAAATTACCCCATGCTTCAAGCCATAGTGTAAAGGACTTGAAAATCAATGGCAAAAGAAATCACAAAATCTTCATAAACACTTGTGAGTTAAATAACACCCTCCTGAACAACCAATGGGTCACAGATGAAACTAAAAAAGAAATTAGACAGTTTTTACAATTAAATGATAATGATGATACAACATACCAGAAATTATTGAACACTCTGAAGACAGTCCTATGAAGGAGATTTATAATGGTGAACTCTCACATCAGGAAACAGAATGAGTTCAAATAAACAACCAAATGGTGAACCTCAAATTTCTGGAAAAAAATATCAAGTCAAAAGATGATACAAGAGAAGAAATTATAAAATATCAGAGCATAAATTAATATATTTAAACCAAAAAAACAATACAAAGAATCAGTAAATCAAAGAACTGGTTCTTTAAAGGATTAAGTAAAACTATAAACAGCCAATCTTATTTTTAAAAGGAGAGAAGAGACTTAAATCTATTTAATTAGGAATGAAAAGTATGAAATCACAACAGATTCTTCAGAAATCAAGAAGATCATCAATACCCATCTTGAGAACCTATACTCTAACACTATGGAAAACACTGATAAAGTGGACAGGTTCCTAGATACATATGAATTATGAAAGCTGGATCAAGAAGTTATAAAGATTCTAAATAACTATTAGTAGTCAATTCAATTGAAGATGTAATTTAAAACGTATCAACAAAGACAATCTCAAGCCCTAATGGATTCACCACTGAGTTCTACAAGAAATTCAGAGGTCTAATGCCATTATTCCTCCAACTCTTCAGTGAAATTGGAAGGGAAACAACACACCCAGGGCATTCCTAGAGGCAAGTATTACACTGTTAACAAAACCAGAGAACGATTCACCTAAAGAAAAGAACTGTAGGCCAATGTCTGTAATGAACAGAGGTACAAAATCATCAAATTGTCAAGGTTATACAATATGACCAAGAAGGATTTACCCCAGGAATATAGGACTGGTTCCATATACACAAATCAATAAATGTAATACACCATATTAATACAGCAAAACACAAAAATCACACAGTAATCTCAAAAGGCACTTAAAAGGTATTTGACAAAGTTCAGCACTCATTCATGTTAAAAATCCTGTGGAAAATTCGATAGATGGTCTTTACCTCAATCTGACAAAAGCCATTTATGACAAATCAACAATCAACAATCAACATCATACTAAGTGAAAGCTTTTACTCTAAAATCAAGAACAATACAAGGATGTCCACTATCATCATTCATATCCAATATAGTTCTGGAAACTTTAGCTAGAGCAATTAGACAAGAAAAAGAAATAAAAGTAATAGGAGAAGAAGGGAGGTTAAGTAATCATTATTTGCAGATGACATGATGCTTTATATAGAAGGCTGAAAAAACTTCACCAAAGTCTTCTAAATTTAACTAGATTCAGTTGCACAGCAGAATACAAAGTCAATACTCAAATAGTATTCCTGTATACAAATGACAAGCTCACTGAAAAAGCAAATAAGGAAACCATACATTTCATAATAGCATCAAAAAGTCAAAACTCTAACAAATGAAGTAAAAGAAATCACCAAGGGAGTAAAGAATCAACACACGAGATGGGAAAAAATTTCACCAGCTGTTCCTCAGACAAAGGGCTACTATCCAGAATAAAACAATAACTAAAAACACACTTATCCCCAAATTTAAAAGACACAATCCAAATACGGACATCTGAAATGAACAAACATTTAGCAGATGAAGAAGTACAGATGTCAAATAAATATATGAAAAAATGTTTAACATCATTGGTCATTTGAGAGATGCAAATTAAAACCATACTAAGATTCTATCTGACTCCAGAAAGAATGAGTACCATCAAGAAATTAGCCAGTAACAAGCATTGGTGGGTCAGTGAGGAAAAAGAAACACTTATCCACTGTTGGAGGGAGCATAGATTCATGCAACCACTCTGGAAATCAATGCGGTGACCTTTCAAAACATTAGGATTAGAGGTGTCATTTGATCCAGCTATTCTCCTTATGGGTATCTTCCTGGAAGAATTAAAAACAATATACCACAGCAATATAT
This sequence comes from Cavia porcellus, assembly GCF_034190915.1. Taxonomy (NCBI): domain Eukaryota; kingdom Metazoa; phylum Chordata; class Mammalia; order Rodentia; family Caviidae; genus Cavia; species Cavia porcellus. The sequence continues at coordinate 72,824,012 of NW_026947492.1, read as the reverse complement.
GCACATTTACATCAGCATTGTTTGAAATATCTGAATCTTGAAAACAGTCCGAACACCCATCAATTGATAAATGGATGAAGAAGATTGTTTTTAAATATACAGTGTTGTACTACTTAGCCATAAAGAAGGATAGACTTGAGACATTTCTAGATAAAGGCTGCATCTTGAGACCATTCACTTAGGTGAAACAAATCTAATACATGTGTCAGTATTTCAATGCTTCCGTGTCATGAGAAACTGAAAGTTTAAATAACAAGTAGGAACCAAATTGTCCAATAGGGAGGGGAAGGGGAAAGGAAGGAAGGAAAAAAGTGATAAAAGAAGGAACAAATGGAACAAAAACTTTTGCAAATAAAAAAAGGAGAGGTGTTGAAGGGAAGGGAGGGCAATTAGAAGAAAAAGGAAAAAGAAAAATTAAGTCATATCATGTACAGGTATTCCCTATGAGGAATGTGATCATTATGCACATACAAAATCTACCACTTCACCAATTTTTAACTTTAAAAAAAATCTACATCATCTATAAATATGGGAAAACCCATAGACACTTGGTTTTTTTCAAAAATTTTCTATATTGAATTGAAATATGTCTAGCACACTGTAATCCTATATACTCTATGAATTCCAGTACAATTAAAATGGTCTAAGGAATACATCAGATTTTTCATCTGAAAAGACTAATGCACACAAAAATAGACGCCTAAGTGGTGTTGGACAACACATTCATATGACTTTGTATCTTCACCACTTTGTAGTTCTCACTACCCTGATGGATTCTGAATAGAATGTTCACAAACAAGTCATGTGCTCAAGGGGCTATATCCCCAAAGACTCCTTTTGTCATAAGTACAGTCTCGCTCTACATTGATAGTTCTTTGGAATTTGTCCTTATTATTGAGATATACTCACATACAGGTAATAGATTTGCTTTTCTATATAGGAATATTTGTTTTCATTTTTATATTAGCAGTTTAAGGGTGTTTTTTTTTTTTACCATATTTATCATTTGTTCTGCCTTCACTTATTTCTATTATCAGTGCTTGGTATTATTGTACAGATCATCTGACTCAAAAGAATTCTGTGAGGTGGCTTCTTCATACAAATAAAATAATGATGACTATTGAATAGTTTAGATAAACTGCCTATGATTGCTTCGATTATCAATGACAAAGCTGGAATCTGATTCTGGTCCTGTGGCAGTCCAAAGTTCGTGGCTTTCTAGCCAACATTTTGTTGCTATTGCCAGGTTGACACTCATATCAACTCTGCTTTTATGTAATATACAAGCATTTCTTTTAAAAGATTATGGTTTCACCCAGCCTTGATTCTTCACTCAAGTTCCTACTTTTGCTTCCTGCAAAGAGAAGGCAGCGCTTTGTAATTCAGCCACATACAGGTAGAGTGTTTATAATCTGGCAAGTTATTGCTCAGTCACTTTACATATGACAATATTTAAGCGTGTTTATTAATAATTAAAAGGTAACAATGTGACTAAGCATATGGTAGTCAATTCCAGAGTGCAGGTACTTGTGCATGCCTGCAAATTCTGTCTACTTGTCACTGAATTCTGTTGATTTGTTTTTTATATTGAGGTGGGTTCCTAATATGTGGTTCAAACTGGGTTTGAACTCACTATGTAGCCCAGCCACACCTCCTCCCTCAGCTTCTCAAATGCTGAGAATAGAGTATGCCAACCCACCACGTGACACTAAATTCTTAAAAGAAAAAAACAGTTTCTGGGGATTTAGCTCAGCAGGCATGAGTGCCTGCCTGGCAAGCACGAGGTCATGAGTTTGAGTTTGATCCTTGGTACCAAAAAAAAAATTTTTTTTTCTTCTAAACGAACAACATAATGCACACAGTTTTAGTGTATTAAAGTTTTTGAAAAAAGCTTTTTTTGACTATGCCTTGTTATATGTCAAGGAACATATATTTTATCATGTTCATTAAGTATTATATGAAAGGATTTCCCTCAAATTAGAAAATGATTGTCTCTGTTTTTATAACTCATATGACATTGTTATCATAAAAATAAATGTACAAAGTATACTTTTTTATTCTAATATCTACTTGTTTTTATTCAGTAGGCACCATTCTCAGTATAGATGGAGACTGGAAACTACACAACTGTGACAGATTTCATTATTTTGGGGTTAACAGATGATACCACAGTTTGTGCCATTTTATTTACTGTGTTTTTAGGAGTCTATGTTGTCACTTTAATGGCCAATGTCAGCATTATCATGTTAATCAGAAGCAGCCCACAGCTTCATACCCCAATGTACCTTTTCCTCTGCCATTTGGCCTTTGTAGACTTTGGGTACTCCTCATCAGTCACCCCTGTCATGCTCATGGGCTTCCTCAAGAAAGGAATTTTTGTTCCTGTTGCTGGTTGTATAGCACAGCTCTGTTCTGGGGTGACATTTGGGACAGCCGAGTGCTTCCTGCTGGCTGCCATGGCCTACGATCGCTATGTGGCCATCTGTTCGCCCCTACTCTACTCCACCCAGATGTCCCCCAGGGTCTGCATTCTCTTAGTGGGGGTTTCCTATGTGGGTGGCTTTGTGAATGCTTGGACATTCACTGGCTGCTTATTAAGTCTACATTTCTGTGGACCAAATAAAGTCAATCACTTTTTCTGTGACTATTCACCACTTTTGAAGCTTGCTTGTTCTCATGATTTTACGTATGAAATAATTCCAGCCATCTCTTCTGGCTCCATTATCATGGTGACCGTGTTTGTCATTGCTCTGTCTTACATCTATATCCTCTTCTCCATATTGAAGATGCACTCTACAGAGGGGAGGCAAAAGGCCTTCTCCACTTGCACTTCCCATCTCACTGTGGTTACTTTGTTTTACGGGACCATTACATTCATTTATGTGATGCCCAAGTCCAGCTACTCCACTGACCAGAACAAGGTGGTGTCTGTGTTCTACATGGTGGTGATTCCCATGTTGAATCCTCTCATTTACAGTCTAAGAAACAAAGAGGTTAAAGAGACCATGAGAAAACTGATCACTAGAACTCACTGGTGGTCGTAAGAATTCTGACTTTAATATTAAACACAGTAAAATGAGAACTTTTGGCAGGTAAAAGGGTAACACTAAGTAAATTTAAGTTTAACCTGTAATATTCTATACCTATAAATTTTATTGCCTCATTCTCAAGAAATGTTACAGCATAAAAAATAAACATCAATTTACTGAGGAACAGCTAACAAATATTTTTTTTTGCTTTATTTTTTCTTCATCCATCATTTCTTGCATCCATAAGTACAAATCTTTTCACATAAAATTTTATGTTTTTTAATACAGCTTTTGAATTGCAGCTATGTGATATTCCAGACTCCTTCAAATGGAAATAAGAAATAATGTTACTATTCAAAATCTCAACCTCAAAGAGCTTGTCTCTAAGCTTTGCTGCAGTCTTGGAGTTGAAATCAGTAGTGTAGATGACTGAAAACTTTCTTTACCCTTTGCTCTGAGCCTGACCTACAGGACACCTTTGCAGGTGAGCCTAAAAGACCACTCAGACTGTATCTTAAACTTCTCCTTAACTATCTCCTCTTTCTTTTAGGAATGTGTTCAATCAAATACCCCAAGGAGTCCCTTAAGTACAATACAATGGGGGCTGATTGAGATATCTGTTTCCTGTAGATATAATAAGTAAGGATGCTTTTTTCACAAGTACTTTCAGTCTTGAGAACTGCATGCTGTATACTTGTGTACTGCTTGTTGAATCTTTTTTTCCCCTCCTATTTCTATTGCCTCTGAAACTGGCTCTTTATACACAATCTCTTGGAAAATATTTTAACAGTTCTGAAAATGCTTTCAGACTAACTTTCATTTTCATAATTTAAGGTTAACTGTGCTGTTATAGACCCCCTTTGTGCTTACTCCTCAATTGTCCCTCATAAACAAATGCATTTTTAAACAAAAAGTATTTTAGAAACCCATTTTTCTTCATTTTTTCTTAATCTGAAATTAACAAAAGATTAATCTTAATGTATATAATATCATCTGATTTTTAAATTTAACAATCAACAATGATTCTATTGTCTTCAGTATTAAATTCAATTTCCATAGGCACTGGAAGAAGTAATACCCACATTTCTGGACCTCTATATTTCAGCTTTAGCAGCAAAATTTTGGAATGGAAAGGTTGGTTGGAGTTTCCTCAATTCTACTTGTATATTCAGGCCCTTCCAAAAAAAAATTTACATATCAAACCCTTTGAATGACATTATTTTTCTGTTCAAAGTATCTGGGTGTTTTGCTCTTTCCTGAGCTAATCCTAACATCAGGACCTCATTTATTGTCAAACACTTCATACCCAAAGAGCACAAGAATATTACATTGTCTTCTGGGAATTATTTATTTATCATGAAAACTTCTTGATATAACCTCTTAAAGGGTTGTGGCAGTAGTCAGAGAAATTTTCTGACTTATTTATGTGAATGCATATGTTGAATTTGTATTTTCATTAGGATTTACGTATAAAACAGCAGGGAAGAAAAGTTTTAAATCTTTGTTTTTCTTAGAGATTACATAAACATTAGGCAGAAGAAGATTCTTTTCACAGTTAGCCTTTCCAGAAGTCAGCTTCAGATTGGTTGTACTTAGGTTGAAATATACAATTTAGAGTCATATTCACCTATCATTCTAAACACGGTGATCCAAAATGACTCATAAGGTAGTTGCAAGTGATATAGTTCAAGGTGTTGACAAGGAGTGAGGTGGATTTACAAGTGTTTGTTCCCTACAAAGTCTTTAATTTTTTCCTATGCTCTATCATCCATTTTTCAGGAAATAGTACTCTCTCCATATTTCTCAGGATATTACAATTGGGTAAACACAATCAGCATAGTTGGGTTTTGTTCATCACAAAATATCAGCTGCTTCCATAATTATAGAGATGGCAGAGAGCTGGATTTAACTGGGATTAAGATTCTGACAGTGGAGTAGGATAAAGAGAAAGGTCAGAGGTTGGTAGTCTATGAAAGGGGATGACGATTATGATTGTATAGAAAGTTAGTCTGCTGTGGAGGGCAGTGAGACTGAGCAATGAAATGAATAATGAAAAGATGGTTGGGTCAATAGGTTAGAGTTCCTTATGGGAGTAAATGATTATTTGAAGCATGATCACTAGAGCGTGAATCTGAACTGCCTGAACCCCTAGATCAAATTTGTCGTGAGGTGCATATTCTGTCCAACCCCAGTACAGTATCTGATTGAACCTTAGTATCTTATGGTCTTCAGGATGCCAATGGTCAGTCTTTTATATGTCTGTGATTGAGATAAAATGTTTTTTCAGTTATCTATCTCCTCAACCATTCACCCAATATACATAAATTAAGCTTAAAAATGATGTCAAAACATACATGTTTAGAAATGAAGGACTTTGCCCTTACCTCAGCAATATAGCTATAGCAATAGGAGAGATAGGGAAAGAATGAAAATTTAGATGAACGAATGTTAAAATGCTAATATTTAGATGATGTTATGGGGGTACAGGAGGAAAAAAATTATCCAGAGAAGCAGCATATGGGTCCACTCCAAGCATTTCACAGAGGGCTTAGGCTGGATAGTTTCCACTCACATCTCCAAATTCACTGTTCTCCAGGATTTCTCTCATCAAAGTTGGCCTGGATACCTCCATTACTTACTGCCAACCTGCCAATAGAATACGTCAGTTAGACCCTAGCAGAGCTCTGTTCTCCAGAGATATATCTGTCATCCACTGGTGGTTAATTCAGCTTATAAAAAGCTTGGCTATCATACCAAATGAATGATAACACTCTCAAGTTTGGGTCATTGCTGTTCAGAATTATAAATGTATCTTTAAAAAAGTATGAGCCAGAATACATGGTTCCAGTTTCCAAGGAAAGAGTGGACTATTTCTCACTAAATAACACTGGATTAGTTTTCTATTTGTGATGTAAGAAAGTCCTATAACTTCATGCATAAATACCAAGTTGTTATCTTAGAGTTTTAGATGTCAGATGCCCATATGGGTATCATTGGATTAATCAATGACTTGGCAGTTTTGGCTCCTGCTGGAGGGTCTAGAGGAACACACATTTTCTCAGCATTTTTAGATCCTAGAGGCCACTTGCTTTCTTTGGATTGTGGTCTCTTCTCTCTAAATTCAAAGTCAGCATGGTTACATCTAGTGCACCTTTTTATAGTCACATCTTCCCCTGACTGCATATTTTATCTGTCATCTTTGTTTATAAAGACACTTGTAGTTACGTTGAGCCCACTTGGACAATGTCTGTATCAGTTTTATAGCAATATTAATCTCATCTGAAACTTTAATTCTTGTTTTCCAAGTAACCTAGGGGTTAATTTTTTGGGAGACATTATTATGTCTGTTACTTATCTAAAGAATATTTTACTTTCCAGAAGTTGCAGCCATCAGAAATATTGCCTCTACATACTCCTATCAACTTAACAATAGAGTTCAACTTTTTTCATATTTTTAGGTAAAATTTATGTAAAATAAAATTTACAAGTTGTATTGTGTAATTATTGGCTACTGCAGAATACATAAACCTCTAAGTCAAGTACATAATTATCCTATAACCTTCTCCTATTAAACTTCATCCTGCCATATAGAAGCATCCAAACTTTTGGTTATTTTTCACTGACTCAGTTCTAAATTTTCACACAAATGAAATGAATAAAACCATATGCCTTTTCTGTAAACTTAAAGTGTATCATGTTTTTGAAGTTTACCCACATTGTGTACATCAACAACTTACTACAGTATTTGCTGAATTATCTTCCATTTTGTGAATAAACAGGATGTCTGATCATTCTTCAGCACATGGAAACCTGAGTTGTTTCTATTATATGGCTAAGAATAGAAAAGATATTAACAAAAAAGAATAGAAATTCTGTATAGAAAATAAATGAGCCTTGATCTGTTTATTTTACATAATCAACAAAACTTGTAAATTTTTAGCTAGCATGATCAAGAAAATCATAGAAAAACTGTCAAAGTCTTAGGGTTAAAAATGAGAAAGAGTGGGTGTAGTGTAGTTCATGGCACTGGTCTAAAGCTGTAGGCCTGATAACAGCACCAAATCAAAGAGGCAGGGAAGGGGGAGAGAGGGAAAGAGGAAAGTAGGGGAGGGGAAAAAGAGAGAAAAAGAATGAGAATGGGGTTATTAAAATGAATCATAAAGGAATACTTTAAACAAGGACCTGGAAATAAATTAGACAACTTAAATGTCATGGAAAAATACTTTAAAAAATAATGAGACTCAACTCAAGCCAAAATAATCTTTTTTTTTTAAGCCAAAATAATCTTAATAGACATAAAACATATAAAAAGACTGAATTAGTAATTTAAAAACTGGCATAAATAAAATTCCCAGCCAAAATATCTTGTGAATCTAGACTCAAAATCTTCAATAAAATATTAGTGAAACATCAATATTAAAAGCAATTAAGCAAAATTACTAGATGGGGGTTGTTCCTCTAATTTAAGGTTTTCCACTTAAAAACATTATAGTAGATTATACTAAGAGAATTTTAAAAATTCATATGATTTTTACAATAAGAGCAGAAAAATCATTTTAAGAACTATTATAGACTTTCATAGTCAAAAAGTACACAAAATGGGAATAGAAGAGCTCTGCCCAAACTTGATATAAGGAATCTGTAAAAAAAAAAAAAAAAAAAATCCATGTTGCAAAGCATGTTCAATTGTGGAAGATCTGATGCTTCTCCAAAAATCAAAATCAAGACAAAGATGTCTATTCAGCATGAAAATGGAGCTACTATCAAGGACATTTAGGCAAGAAATAAAGTAATAATAGCCATCCACTCTGAGGGAACTGGGAGTTTTTGGAAGGATTTTGTTACCTTGTCTTCTCTGATTCTGTGTGGCTGCTTGTGTGTGTGTGTGTGTGTGTCTGTGTCTGTCTGTGTGTGTACATGTGTGCTGAGGTTTATGGGTCTATAAGAGTGGAAGGATTTTTCGCTAGTATTGAGGTCTCTTTTCAGTAATACACTCTGGCTGTGGCTAAAAATGGGCATTTGCTGCTACCTGAAACCCAACCATTTCTGCAAATTTCAGAGAAAATGGAAAAGTATAATTGGCTTAGCACTCAACTCTCTGAAAATGAACCATAGTACTTTTGATGACACAAAGAAAAACAGATATTTCCATATAGTAAAACTCAGTAACAATACCTACACAACATTAGCAATAGCACAAAATCAGCAACCACAAAAAATGTCAAAGACGGGGCTGGGGATTTAGCTCAGCAGCATAAGCACCTGCCTTGCAAGCAGGCAGTCGTGAGTTGGATCCCCGGTACCGATAAAAACAAAAAAGACAAAAAAAATTTTTTCAAAGACAAACTGGATTTTGACATACTGTAAGAAATAATAAAAGCTTCCACCGTACTACTCTTAACTACAGGCTAAAGATCTTTAACTATAGTGCACAAGAGACAAACAAACTATTGACATAAATCTACTAAATGCAACAGCTATGCCACTATTTATAATAAAAAGAATTCAATAATAATATCACACAAGTAACTATCTAAAGATTAATCAATCTTAATAATTATACTAGCAGAGATAGAAAAGATGGGGAACAGGGAAATAAAAGAAATAAAATTTGAAATATAAAGAAAGTGAAGATGAAAATGAAAAATGCTGTCAAAATTGCCATGCTTCTAAACTGACACCCAGATTTAATGCTTACCCTTTCCAAGTCAGTTCTTATGGGATGACATAGAAGATGAGCAGGACACTTCTCCTTGAATACAGAACAATGCTGAAACTTTAGTTAAATTGAGTCTTATTTCCATATATTGATATGTATAGAGCAGGCTATGTTATTTCCTTCTCCCTTCAATTGGCTTAGGCATTGCAAATAAGGTTAGCTAAGATACTGATGTGTAATCCTTGAAGCCAATTTGACAATTTCCTGTTGGTTCAAAAAGTGTTCTTTGTAAAACACTGAGTGTGGTGGGATTGAAGAGCCACTCAGCTCCAGGAATGTCAGCTGGGGATGAGGCTCAAAGTAAGAGGCTATGACTCCCCAGGACACAAAAGTTTACATATCAGAGACTGAAGCAATGCCCTTTGAAACCATTTAAAAGCTACCCTAGTTGAGTTATGCAAAGTGATCCTTCTGTATATCATTCTCTTAGCACATAGCAAAGATGCTTTTCTGCCCACCTGGCTACTATCTCAAGTTACTCATGTATTTCTCACCATCCTCACTGTCACTCATCCTTGAACCATTACCTTCTTCACAAGATAATAAATTCTGGGAGAAGTCTTGAATCAGAGCCATTGTCCATATTGCCTCACTTGGATGAGACGTAGGACCCCTTGGTTGCCTATTGAAAGGGTTTTGGCCCAGATGGGACACTGTAGCCAGAAAAGACCTCAGCCGGAATCAGGGAGCTCCTGTCTCCCTTGCCCCTAGAGATTTATCTGTAACTCTATCTCCCCCCACCCTTCAGAATCTGCCCCTGGCACCAAACGTGTGCCAATGAAATACCTGTGCATCTCTAATAGCCCTAGGGCACTACCCTAAGCTTAGGCTACTTATATCCCCCCACGCCACGTGTCGGAGGGAAAGATCGCCGGACTTCAGTGGCCAGGGGGTGTCAGTCATCTTTCTCTGTGTTCTCAGAATAAAGGCCTCTTTTGTTTTATACTTTACATCTTTTGGAAATAATCCTATCATTTGGTGCTGTGACTCGATTGGCAGGCGATTAACTCCTGGGACACACTCGTTTTGAGTTCCCAGTTGAGTCACTCAGCCGATTCACGAATCGGATAACATCCTAGATTAATTCCATGCTTTTTCTTCTCCCAAGATGGATTTCACTTGTCACTGGCCGCCTCCACGCACCACCAACCAGACTGATTTCAGGTGAGCACACTCTAGGAAACTCATGGCACTGGGCCAGGCCTCAGTCGACCGTTCTCCCCCATTTGCATGGGTCTCTGGCATTTTCACGTCCCTAGGACAGCCCTGAGCAGGGTTTTTTCTGGGCTTAGCCTGTGTCCACACTCTAAAATCTCTCACGTTCTTTGGGTTCTGATAGCCCAAAGCAGAGCTTTTGGACTGCCCACACTAAAAAATCCCTCACTTCCCTTAGAAGCCTCGTGCTTTCACTGGCAAAACTGCTACTGACCTCACATAAACTCCACTCGTAAAATTCTCAGAATATATGAGTTTTTGAAACTTCACTGGCTGTGTGGCACCACAGAATCAGTGACGGCTTATTCTCTGGACCATGGCTTTTTTTCTTGCCTGAATCAGTCATGGGAAATGTCTTTTCTAACTCCCAAAAAACGCCTTTACAATGCTTAATTTCCAATTTACGTACTCTAAAAATTAAAAGTACTATTAAAACTAAACTATTAAACTATTAAACTAACTAGTAAACTATTTTTTACTGCCAGGAAGTTTGGCCCACATACCCACTCCTCAGTAAGCATTGGCCCAGGGAAGGAACATTTGATGCCTCCATTCTGCAAACCCTGTACGATTTTTGCCGAGCCAGTGACAGGGTAACAGAGCTGCCATACATAGAGAGGAGTTCCTGGTTCTGAGAACACGCCCGTCTCTCATTAAGTCCTGTAATCCCATGCAAATACTCTCAACTAGCTCCACCGTGACCCAACCTGTTTCATCCTGCCCCCAGGATATGCTTGATGACGTCCCTCCGATTTTTTTTTCTTGGCCCCTGCCACCTGCATATCCCCAAATTGATTCCTCATCCTTATCTTGCTCCCCACTGCCCTCTCCTTCCCCCACCCCTGGTCCCTCTGCACCAAAGTTACCTCTCACTGTGCGATCGTCTCTCTCTCTGCCTTTCGTGATACAGGCCTCTCCCAGCAGCTCTGCTCTGCCCTCTGACACTTTCTCGCCGCCCGCCCACCACACTAGATGGCATCCGTTGTGCCCTTCTGGCAAGCAGTGTGATTTTTCCAGCTTGCGCTGGGAACAGTCACCATGCAGTGGCCCTCTACCATGTGACAGGGCGCCACCATGTTCAGACGGGTGCCACTGTGACAGGGTGCCGCCATGTTTGGATGGGTCACGTGGTCAAAGGGTGCTGCCATGTTCAGACAGGCCACATGGTCAATGGGTGCCACCATGTTTGGATGGGTCTCACCATCAATGGGCGCCCCCTTGTGGCTCCTCTTGTGAACAGCAGCAGCCACCCTGTTGCAGTTCACATGACGGTTGTGGCAACAATCCTCTTGCTGCAAGGCACACGGTGAGATGCCATCTGCCTGTATTTCCTTGTCCCAGGGTGAGCGGCAGCTGCTCTGTAGCCGCTCTGCAGATAATTGCTCACACACGTCTACTGGGCGGATAGCTGCCCAATGGCACTCTCCTCCACATTCTTCTCCTCAGGCTCTGCTACCACTTTGAGAACAAGCTGGCCTGAGGGGCTGGTAAATATCCATGTACCTTTCTTCCTTTCTGATCTATCTCAGATTACTCATAAATTAGGTAGCTTCTCTGTTGACCCACAGAATTATATCAGGCAATTTGAATTTATTACTAATTGTTATGATTTACATCTTAAGGATGCTTACGTGATTTTTAAATACCACCCCTAGCTCGCAAGAAAAAAATCAGCTGTGGCAGGCAGCTCGAGAAGAAGCTGACCACAGGCATAGGGCACACACCACTGAAAACGACCCTGGGCTTGTAGCTGTGCCAGACCAAGATCCTAACTGGAACTATCAGAATGGACAAGGTTCAACAAAATTACATGAGATGATTAAATGTCTGACTGTGGGCCTTAATAAGATTATTCACAAACATACTAACTGCAACAAGCTTTTAGAACAGGTCCAGAAGGCTAGTGAGAACCCAGCTGTGTTTTTAAATCGGCTTCGGGAAACCTTAATTAAGTATACTAATGTGAACCCAGACTCTCATGAAGGGATGATTGTTGTTAACTCTTATTTTATTTCACAGTCTGCTCCTGATATTCACGCAAAATTACAAAATGTTGAACATGGCCCTCAAACTCTGCAAGGGGATCTACTTAAATTAGCCTTCCATATCTTCAACAATAAAGATTCAAAAAGAGGAGAAGCAAGCTCAAAAATTAAAGCTTGCTAAATATCAGTGTGACCTCTTAGCAGTGGCACTCAGAGCTCCCAAGACAAAAAATCCTCAAGGTGTGGCTGCCTGAGTCCCGCCCGGACCGAGCTTCAAATGCAGCAAACAAAGACACTGGGCAAAAGACTGCCCTAACCCTGGCATTCCTCTAGGGCCCTGCCCATACTGCAATCTTAAAGGACATTGGAAGAGCGATTGTCTTAGCCACCAGCAAGCAGCTAAGCCATCCTCTAATCCTTCGCCCTCACAGGAGACTTTGTCAATGCCAGATTCGTTGCTGACTGACCTGCTTGGACTTGCTGTGGAAGATTGACGGGACTCGGGGCTCACAGCCCCCACTCTGGTAAACTTGTTGGAGCCCCGAGTCTCACTGGAGGTCTCAGGCAAAATAATATCTGTGCTTGTGGATACGGGGGTGACTTATAGTGTACTTCCTGAATTTTCAGGACCTTGTAATAAATCTTTGATTTCTGTTGTGGGCGTTGACAGCCAGTCAAATCAACCTTTGCAGTCTGGGCCTGTCCCATGTAGATTCCAGACTCTTTTCTTTACCCATAGCTTCCTAGTAATCCCAACATGTCCCACACCCCTTTTAGGTAGAGACCTTCTTCAAAAGCTTAATTTTTCCTTCACTTTCTCCCACAGCCCTAATCCTCCAAACAGCCTCACAATGTGTTGCAAAGCCATTTCCCCCTCTTCCTCCTTCTCTGGTTGACCCCATGGTTTGGGACACATCCAATCCCACTCTGGCTACACATGCCACATCTGTTTTAATCTGTTTCAAGGATCTCTCAATTTTTCCCTGCGTTCCCCAATACCCCATAGCTTTCCAACATTTAAGGGGACTTAAAGCATAATTAAGCAGCTTTTAGACAATAGTTTTCTTAAACCTACCCATTCACCCCACAATTCTCCCATTCTCCTGGTACTCAAGCCTGATGGGTCCTATCGTCTGGTACAGGACCTTAGGATATTTAACAGTGCTGTTACCCCAACTCACCCAGTGGTGCCAAATCCTTATACCATGCTCTCTCATATCCCTCTCTCCACTACTCCCTTTACAGTTATAGATCTTAACGATGCCTTCTTCACTATCCCCCTGCACCCTGATTGCCAGAACCTCTTTGCATTTACATGAACTGACCCATACACCCTCAGGTCTCAACAATTTACTTGGACAGTGCTCCCCCAAGTGTTCAGAGATAGTCCCCACTTCTTTAGTCAGGCTCTCGCTACTGACCTCACAGAACTTGATCTCAAACCTTGTGTTCTTCTTCAATACATAGATGACCTTCTATTATGTTCTCCATCCCATATATTAGCCATACACCACTCAGCCAATTTTCTCAATTTCCTTGCTAGTCATGGATACAGGGTCTCTCTTGCTAAAGCCCAGATAGCCTCCCCAAAAGTCAAATACCTAGGTCTTACTCTCACCCCCACCACTAGTTCCATCACCTCAGATCGTAAGGCAATTCTTCGTGATCTCCAGGTGCCCACAACTAAACAGCAGGTTACATCTTTCCTAGGTTTAGCTAATTTCTTTCATCTCTGGATTCCTAACTTTGGAGCCCTAACTCAACCCCTCTACAAGGCCACTAAGGGTCCCTTATCAGAACCCCTAGATCCTACTATGCTCATACATGTCTCCTTTCAAAAATTAAAAGAGGCTCTCCTAAAAGCTCCAGCTCTTACCCTTCCTGATCCCACCCAACCTTCCATCCTATACACTACTTCTCAGGGCCACAACACTATAGGTGTACTAGGACACAAAAAGGGACCTTCTTTTCAAGCAGTAGCCTACTTGTCAAAACAGTTAGATCACACAGTAAAAGGATGGGCTCCTTGTCTCCAAGCTCTGGCAGCTGCAGCCCTCCTGACACAGGAAGCTAAAAAGTTTACATTAGGGCAATCTATTACAGTACACTCACCTCATCACCTACGTGACCTTATCTCACATAAGGTGCTCCCTGCCCTAATGACCCCTTCTCGCCTTCAACAGGTACACTTAGCTCTCTCTCAAGATCCTTGCATCTCTATTGCAACTAGTGGTCCTCTTAATAGAGCCACCTTACTTCCCACCTCAGAGGGCCATCCTCACCATGACTGTATTGAGTTTTTACAGATGGCTCCCACCCCTTTCCCTCACATCAGTAAGCACACCTCTCTCTTTGGCCTTTGACACATGGTTCATAGATGGCAGTTCAACAAACACAGACAACCAAAAGAAGGCACGATACGCAATAGTTAACCAGCCACAGTTAACAGGCTGTTAACTGTTTTATTATCATGTTATATCATGTTTTATTATCCAATTTGGTTCCTAATTTCTTACATTCTATTAATGATCATTTTATAGCAGGACTCTTGACAGTCTTTCCTAGAGACTCCCACATCATGCGTAAGATCATCTTTATAATGTTCTATGTGATAACTGTTGTGGTTCTTTCCACCATCAGCTATCTGGTTAAACGTGACATCCCTGAAAGCCTAAGCCCTTACCTTCCCTATACTGGTACAGCCACCATCTCCCCTACTCCCCCTATTTTATCTGGCTCAACTCCTAGACCAGAGACAAGCTTTACACACCTACCCTCCTAACTTTTATGCTTTCAGATGGGGGAGTAATCACCTCTCATAATTTCACTCCTTCTAACGTCACACTTATTTTTCAGAATTCTACCTCACCGTGATAATGATCCTACCTCAACGTCATCCTGATAGAATAACATGTCTAAATCAAAGGCACCTTTCCCTCTACATCACCTGGGTCTTTAAATGTGACAGTGCCATGTCTCTTCATAATCTCATGTCTCGTTGTTTTTCCAGTCTGACATACGTGCATTCACCAGTAAAGTTGTCCTGGCTAAAACACCTGGCATCAGCGTCTACCTGGGCATCAACTGTCATCCTGTTGACTCCCCTAGGCTCCAGTACAGCGCCCCCTGCCAGCAGTAAGTAGTTAAAGAGAGAAATCTTCGCCACTTTTCGTAATAATCATAAGACGGGATATGAAAGGGTTTTGGCCCAGATGGGACACTGTAGCTAGAAAAGACCTCAGCCGGAATCAGGGAGCTCCTGTCTCCCCTGCCCCTAGAGATTTATCTGTAACTCTATCCCCCCCCCCCTTCAGAATCTGCCCCTGGCGCCAAACGTGTGCCAGTGAAATACCTGTGCATCTCTAATGGCCCTAGGGCCCTACCCTAAGCTTAGGCTATTTATATCCCCCCACACCACATGTCTGAGGGAGAGATTGCTAGACTTCAGTAGCCGGGAGCAGGGGTGTCAGTCATCTCTCTCCATGTTCTCAGAACACTTCTCCATGTTCTCTTTTGTTTTATACTTTACATCTTTTGGAAATAATCCTATCACCTATAACTTTGAATATGTCTTAGTGTCTTCATTCTCACCAGGGGTTACACTGGAAGTGGCAGCTTGAAATTAACTCTCTAGAACACAAATAATATTTCTATGGGATTGCAAATATAATTTTCTGAATGATGAGGTAAACTGGAAAAAAGATTACAATATTTGGATTGCAAGGTACACTATTTGGATTACAATGTATAATGGTGAGATTTCATTTGGGTGATTTGCTTAAATCTGGTGTTGGAAGTACTATTCTCTTTGTGCATTTTCTAAGTCCTGCTCAATTTTGTTGCTATATCTACTTTGTTAGGAATAGGAAAATAAAAAATTTACAACTCTGGTCCAACTGTCTCAGAAACCCTAAGTATATTCTTGCCATATGTTAATAACTATAAGTACGTGGCTATTAATGAATATAGAACAATGTTCATGGAAACTAGAGACACAACATTTTTACTCTATATGAAAGAAGAATCTCTTCTAATATTTTAAGATAAGAAAAAAATTAAGCTATGTGAAGAACTCATATCTAATGCAGAGTTCTCTTCTGTCCATTCTGTAATGTCAGTGAGGGTTATTTTAATCAACTTGCTGTCTTGGGCATCTGAGATAAGCTCACTTACTGTTTGAGGCTTTACATTGTCTTACAAGAATAAGGTAGTGACTTTCTTACCTAAAGGCTGAGGCTGAGTTTGAGGCACACCTAGTGAGAGTTCTGTGGAAACCTGAGGCCCTAACTCCTTGACACCCCTTGGAGGTCCTTTCTCTCCAGGAGGAGAGTTGTCCTCTGTGGACCTAAAAGGCTTTGTGATGTCGACAAAACTTTTTATCCTGACATACGCTGTGACTTAGTTTGTCTTAAACATTTAAAAAACAAGTAAAGTAACTGAAATTTAACTTGTTCAAATATATTTTGGATGTGGGTATTTCCTCAGGTATATTTTATTTCCTATTCCATGCCACTAGTGATTCTGAAAATTTGCCAGTTCCCACAGATTTTATTTGCTGCAAGAGATTGGTAAAGGGCCTCTCATACTAAGCCAATACCTAGGAAATCAACCAAATGAAACAAAGAGAAAGATTATAATAATTGCTTTTTTAGGAGGCAATTTTTATGTAGTGGTTCTTTGTAGAAATTCTGTAACCAGCATCCTTAAGTACTACATGGCCACTCAGAAATTTGTTCCCAATTTTTAGTGGTAAAAATTTTAAAACTTATAATACTGCAACAATTATATTGTCCGCATCCATGTATCCACTACCTTATTTTTCTCTGAATTTCTACTACTGTTCAATGTATTTTTCTTCTTTACATTTGGCCATTTGATAGATGTGTATCAATATGCATTTAATTTTAAATTTCCTGAAAACTAATGTGACTAAACACTTTTATTGCCTAGATGTTGTTTACATGATATTGAAAAGAACTAGTTGTAGCTGTATCTAGATATATAGATATATAGATATAGATGAATAAAACATCAGAAAAGTATATATTACCATTATTTTTTAAAACTATTGTTTTCAAGATAATATTTATATTTATTCTGTTTTGTTACAGTAAATTTGAAAGGTTAATTTGTAATAAACTCACCTGTTTACTGTTATAAAGCTTTAGTTTTGTTATTGTTTTTTGAGACAAAGTCTCACTATATAGTATAATCTGACCTTGAACTCATTCACATAGCTCAGGCTTGCCTTGAACTCTCAGTGATCCTCCTGCCTCAGCCTCCTGAGTGCTGGGATTTTAGGTATATTCCACCATATCTGGCTGTTATAGAACTTTCAAACTCCATATCATAACATTATTGTATCCTGGTTTTGTTAAATTATCAATTTTTTCAATCATTGCAATAGAATGTTAAATTAGATGTTTATATATTTGTTTAACTTATTTAATATTATTTGGAGGTATAATAAATTCAAAAAATAAACTATACAGATATTATTAAACATGGAAAAACTACTGGTTTTCTCCTTATATCAGTTATGTTCAAATTAAATAAACAAGATATCAGAGATATAATCCCAAATTTTTCTTTAGTAAACTATATTATTTTCAGATTATGAATTATCTAGATTATGAAATAGTTTGAAGAGTTAAAGATGGTTATGTAAACTTCGGGATTTGTAATGATGAGATGCTTGACCATCACTTTCTTATGTGAACTTTTCTTTTTGGGCCAAGGACTCAAACTCATGACCCCACACCTACCAGGCAAGTGCTTGAAACCCTGAGCTAAAACCCCAGCCCCTATGTTAGCCATTTCAACTAACTGAGCACATCTGACTTCTAGATCTGATATTCTATCCTCGCCTTCTTTCAATCTGTGGCATATACTTTCAGTGGACACACTCGTCTCTTAGATTTCTGCTTGGATTTGTTTCATGGATTCCATTTCTTTTCTATGTTGGGTATACATGGTTTCCATCATTTTACTAAGTTCTATTTTTTTCTCTGTGTCTGCTGTAATATCTTTCATTTTTATTGTCACTTTTTGTATCTGAGAGATTATTTTTTCTAAAGTCTTTTTCATTTGTTTTTTCCTTTTTCTATCATTTCAGACAATTCTGGTGCCGTACGTCCACTAACAGTTGAATAAATCAATATAGAATGTGATATTTATGCACAATGGAGTACTATTCTGCTACAAAAGGATAAACTTAAGGCATTTATAAGTCAATAGATACATGTTAAGATTATAATGTTAAGTGAAATAAAAAAAGACATGCAAGTTTAAATATCACATAGCTTCTCTTATATAAGAAATCCAAAATACACTTAAGGAATATTCTTCAAAATTGAAATACACATATAACCTTCCAATAGTTTAAGGTACTTATTGGTAGATTGTTTTATATATATCACTTTATACCTATCACATACTACCATTAATATGAATAGATGATGAACTAGTAAAATCAATGTTACTATTTTGTGTTATGCTATAGTATTCTTTAACCTGAAACTTCAAAGTTAAACTTAGAAGTCATGTTTTCCCATGAAATAATTTATTACATTATATGCTCAATAATTTATAAAATAAAAGGGCAAAAATCTAACATAAAACCTTTAGAACTAGCAGGATTCTTGAAGATTAGTTGCATTTGTGGAAAATTCACTGTTCAGTGTTTACTAAAGACAATAGCAATGGTCCCTAGTGTATTTGAATTCACCTTTGAATCTCTAGAATCTTCAGAGATGTATCCCCAAAAGCAAACAATAAAAAAGGTAACATAGCTGCTGTATAATAAGAACTGTGAATTTCTTATGATTAGATGAATGAATTCTTATTTTAAGAGCTAATATGTTTGGTTTACATGAATTAATCTGGCTTATTAATTTCCCTTTACAATTTTGAGAAGACTTGATTTTTTTGAAATTGCATCCATATTCACAAGGTGCTGTGTCGAAAAAAGTCAGATATAATCAAGCAATCAGCAGGTAATAACTTTAGCTCAATTACATAAGTTTCCACAATGGAATTACTATGTATAGAGAGATGGAAATCTGTGTACTAGTATCCACATTTATGCACCCACAAAATGAGAATTCCACATGGTAGCAGTATCTAAACTTACTGTGTGGCCACAATGCCAATAAATTCACTAGCTTTGAAGTGCTTACTGTCTTAAATATGTAGAAACACCAGTTAGAATTATTGGTCTGAACGCTATAGCATCTGAGGCATTAGAAACTTCGGATAAATAAAATGTGTAAAACTAAAAGTTTTGGGAGTTCAGAGTAAACCTGATTCCTACCTGGGTGAATCTTAGTAAATTTATTAAGTTTTCGGCTTGAAACTTTATGCAACTCTATAGTGTGCTGAAAGTAATGTTATCTCATTTCATAAGAGAACAGTCTTACTTTAAGAAATGATTTGATGTGTTTGAATAAACATTCTTTAATTTCATTAAGCATATTTATAAAATGCTGAGTCACTATCTCAAGCTACTTCTTAAAATAATGTTTTAACTGAGAATATTAAATTACTGAATAAATTTACAATGAATAACTTTATTCCTAGCCTTCATTTTAAATTTATTTATGGTTCATCCTTGTTCTACCAAGAAACTTATATTACTTCTTTTTTTAAAAAGTTGTTTAATTGAGACATTGCAAACCTTATAATTAGGTACTGGCTTTTATATAATAACTGTCAGAAAACTGAATGACTAGCCTAAGATCTCCCCTTTCACAATTATATTCAGCTTCATTGTAACCTTCATTCAATAAAGAAATGAGCTGAGTTAAACATGAAGTTAGTATAAAAAGATTGTGAATTCAATATGAAAAGAATAGTGTACATGGTGTTGCTCCTAATATCAAAAATTTTAAATGTAGATATGCATTAATATATAAACTTTAGGGTACAAGAACATAAAATATAATTCTTACTCCAAATTTGGCTTGAGTGATATATGTGTTTATAATAAACTTTGCATACGTACTCATGAAAATGAAATCATCATATTTACAAACCTTTTCATGTACTCTTGGCCTCTTAGGTTTGTTTGGCACTAACTATATTATATCATTAATTTGCTGATGGAGCTTAATCACACTGCAGTAACAGAGTTCATTTTGCTGGGTTTGACAGACGATCCAGTCCTCCGAGTTATCCTCTTCATGACCATCCTGTGCATCTACCTGGTGACCATATCTGGTAATCTCAGCACAATCACTCTTATCAGACTCTCCTCGCAGCTCCACCATCCCATGTACCTTTTTCTAAGTCGTTTAGCATTTGCAGACATAGGCTATTCTTCTTCTGTCACACCCAATATGCTTGTAAATTTCTTGGTGGAGATTAACACAGTCTCCTACCTTGGATGTGGTATCCAGCTTGGCTCAGCTGTATTTTTTGGGACAGCTGAGTGCTTCCTACTGGCTGCCATGGCCTATGATCGCTTTGTGGCAAACTGCAATCCACTACTCTACTCAACCAAAATATCCACACGAGTCTGCATCCAGTTACTTGCAGTGACTTATATAGGTGGTTTTATTAATGCTTCCTCCTTTACCTTTTCCTTCTTTTCTTTACTCTTCTGTGGATCAAATCAAGTCAATCACTTTTTCTGTGATTTTGCTCCTTTGGTTGAGCTCTCCTGTTCTGATGTCAGCATCTCTGCAGTGGTTCCCTCATTTTCAGCTGGCTCCATCATTGTGGTCACAGTGCTTGTTATAGCAGTATCCTACGTCTACATCCTCATCACCATCCTGAAGATGCGCTCCACTGAGGGCCGCCACAAAGCCTTCTCCACCTGCACCTCCCACCTCACTGCAGTCACCCTGTTCTATGGGACCATTACCTTCATTTATGTGATGCCCAAGTCCAGCTACTCCACCGACCAGAACAAGGTGGTGTCTGTGTTCTACATGGTGGTGATTCCCATGTTGAACCCCCTCATCTACAGTCTCAGGAACAAGGAAATCAAAGAGGCATTGAGGAGAGAGCTTGGTAGGAAAATATTTTCTTAGTGACATCTTTTTTGGTAGGAGTTGATATAATACTAATATTCCATAGATATAACCTTAAAAAGAAAATTGAGCGTGTCTGGTTACAATATAGCTACTGATTTTGAGCCAATATAGCTACTGATTTTGAGCCAATTCCCATTCAGAGAATTTTAGTAACTAGAGAAGCTGGATATTTAGGCAAAATATTAATCAAAGTGTGATAATGAGTTAACTTTAGTAATGGCAATTCATAATTAAGAAAAAATTTCTCTATATAAATTATCTTTTGTAATTTTTTAAAATTACATGCAGAGTTTCTCAATTGTACTTTACCTTCTATAAACCGAGATTATTATACTTCTATATTCTGAAGATTGTGTCCGTTGTCAACAACACTGTCTTGACACTTGCATGGCAATTCTAGTGATTGAGTACAATCTGAGACTAACAAAGTAGTACAGCGGTGAAGTTAATGGAAATGTTTTTCTTGCATTAAAGTTATCTATTGGATATGAGTTTGTGGACTTATAAAATTATAATCTATTTTTTACATCTGATTCCAATCTTAGATATAAGGAGGCTACCAAAAATAGGATGAGATTCCCCTCACTAAGTGGTGAATTTCACTATCAGGTCAGGGATGACTTATTTTGTAGAAGTGATCAAGTTTCATGAATTACTCAAGGAATTAATGGAGCAAATTTCTGAACTGACTGACATCCATACAGACTGCCATCGCACTAAAGATGTTTGGAAAACTTGGATTGTCTTTCATCTGGGAATTTTGAGATGCCTCTGTTTGCTGGCAACTAGAACATTTATTTGTCTTCCCTACTAGATTTCTGCCTCAAAGTATTTCCTTCTAGTAAGAGGCAACATCTTCACTTTTATTGATTCAGAAGACAGAGAGTATTTTTCTCCTTGCTCTGCATTTCTATAATCAGAAAGTCTCATGTTTTGTGAATCCAACCTTTATCAGCTATTGTTCTATATCATCAGCCCTTCTACTTCAAGCTGTTCCTACATTTAGTTCACTAGAGTATTCCTGTGTTCCTTAAATTTCTGTGTCAGTCTACCTGGTGCTGGGGCCAAGAACAAATCCAGTTATTACTTTGATAGTATTTAAAAGACTGATTAAATTTGAACAATGGACATTGAATGAAATGGGTTATCCCCAAAATGCGGAAGAGCTTTACCGAATTTGGTCAACTTTATAAGACAAAAGACTGAGCTTCGTTGAACAAGAATGAACCTGCCTGCAGACAAGCTTTGGACTCCAGGCAACAACATCCACCTCAGCAGTATTTTCAATTTGTTTACCTGTCTTTTGGTTTTGGACTTATCTTCCACAATTGCATATGACAAATTCTTAAAACTCTAGATAGATAATTGATGATTAATGGATAATTGATTATTAATAGATAGTAGAGAAATAGATGAGAGTGAATATGTACATGTGTGTACGTGCTGCATTTATACACATATTCTATTGGTTCAATTTCCTTGAAGAAAACAGACAAAAGTAAGTGCAAACCAAATTTTGTCTTCTGTTTCCTTTCTAACTCATTCTCCATGCAACCATAACCATAAATTGAAAAGGATACTTTTTAAGGGTAAAGATTGTTCAACGTCTTGATCTTGAACATGGTCCTTGTTTATTTTCTGTCTCTGGGGATTTTTCTTCTTGGTCCCTGAACATACAACACTAATAATAAATAATTTAATCTACAATCTCAGGAACAAGGAGATTAAAGAAGCTTTGAAGAGAGAACTTGGCAGGAAAATATTTTCCCAGTTACAGTTGTAATTTTGTATAACTTGATATAATAACATCCCCATTGATATGATAATAAAATGAATACTGTCCGTGTTTGAATTATATGTGCTGATTATGATTAGTCAGTATAGATTCCTTTAGTAAGCATAGGAGGTGGAATTTTAGGAAAAATAATAAATCACATATTCATAATAAATTTAATAAAGATATTTTAAAATTAACAATTGTTTCACATAAATAACCTTGTAAAACTTAAGTTATATTAAGAATTTTTCAAAACTAGTTATCTGCTATATTTTGAAGTTTCTATACTTCCAAATGTTTAAAATAATAATCATTTTGAGTAGCAATATTTCTTGATATCTGCATGATAATTATTGTCATCAACTGAATATCGTATGACAGTAAAATGAAAAACTATAACAAGTAATCAAATTAATGGAGAAATTTTCCTGTTGGGTATGAGTTATGGATCATAAAGTTGTGGTTTGTGCTTGTGGTCTCTGACTCTAGTCTTGAATGTAAAGAGGCACCATACAGAGTAGGATGAGGTTCTCCTAGCTAACCTGCAATTCCTCTGTCAGATATAAGGTGTTGACTTCCTTTGCAGGAAAGAGCAGAGTTCCCATACTACTCAGAGATTGAATGGGCAAATTTCAGACTGACATCATGCTAAAGAAGCTCGGGAAAGTTAGACTGTCTCACCTCTGATTATCTTAAGTTATTTCTATTTGCTGCCTAGATCACTGCTTGAACTGTTTCTCTCCAGAAAGAGGCAGTCATTCATTATACTGTTTGAAAAACATAAGAATATTTCTTTCTCTTCTCCTTCTGCTCTCCTACATTCAATCACTGACTCATTGTTTCTGAACCCAATATTTGTGTGCTATTTCTCCCATCTTCCCTGTTAGCACTTTTACTTCAAGCTGTTCCTTCTTACATTTAGTTCACAGTGCTACCCCTGTGTTGATTAATTTCATGTGTCAACCTGACTAAGCATTAATAGTGCACTATGTGACCCAGCCTCAGTCTAAATGTTGCTTTGATCTCATTTTAAAAATACTAATCGATATTTAAATTAATAGACATTGAATGAAGCAGATTATCTTCTAAAATGTAGAGAGGTCTAAATCAATTAACTGAAAGTCTTAGAAGACTCAGGCACTTTGAAGAGGAATAAATCCTACCTGAAGACCAGTTCTAAACTCTAAACTGCATCAACTCTTGCCAGTGTTGTCAATCCGTTCACATGCTCTGTGGATGTTGGAATTTTCTCCCACAATTTTTGTGTGAGACATGTCCTCAACAAAATCTCTATATTTCTTTTGGATAGATGATAGGTAAATAGATGCTGGATAGAGTGATAGATAGACAAACAGATAAACAGGAAATGTTCATTTGTATTAAGAGAGGTAGCTGGAGATGATCGTGTTTATTTTTTACATATATACATGTATTCTATTCATCCTATTTCCTTAAATGAAACAGACAAACAACCCTATAATCAAATTTATTCTTCTGTTTCTCTTCCACTTCCTTCTCTATGTGACCACCATGGCCATAATTCTAAACAGACATTTCTTGCATTAAATTCTCCAAGCATCTTAGAATGCATATAATGACCTTTGTCATGTCTTAGAAGATTTTGAAGGTGGTCTTTGTTTTCTCTCTACTTCCCATGATTTCATCTTGATCCCTCAGGATACACACTGTAGGAATAAATCCTTTGTTCTTATTTTAAATCCTAACCATACCCACATTCTTTGCTGCCTCAGATCTCTGCCTGCCATGCACTTCTCTGGGCAATCTCATTTATGCTGCAGGCTCCTATGTGTTGTGTGATTACTTCTATAAAGCCTTTTTAAGCTCCAGTTGAAACTAAATGAAGCTATGTGAAGTTCATGGAAGCCGCATATAGGTAGCTAAATAACTTAAAGTTGCCCTACTCTTCAATTTTTACAATTCTGGAACAAAGTAATCTTTAATACTTATTTGACATGAGTCAATGAAATAAATTTAATAAATAATGAATGGTTGACTGAAATTTTTGCTCTTGCTTATTGCTTCTGTTGGCTTTAAATTCTTACTTTCAGGGAGTATAATAGACACACAAGGATAAATAGGATCAAGCTCACAAATACCTTTCTAACAGTTTTATTTCCTTTAAGATATACACTGTGGAGAGGTGGAACCATGCTATTAAGAAAAGTTCATCCTTTATCATGAAAAATCATATATAGATTTAGTTCAGTTCCAATCAAAATACCATCGACATTCTTCTTAATGCAGAAAAACTGAGAGTATCTCCCCTAATATTAGGAATAATATAAAATTGTTTACTCTCATGACTTCTGTTCAATATATTACTTAAAATTTTATGTAGAGCAATAGAGCAGATAAAAGAAATTAAATACTAATAGGAAAGGAAGAAGTTAGGCTATGATTATTTTCAGATGATTTCATTCTTCACTGAGAAAATCTTAAACATTTTAGTAGAAGTATTTTAGATATGATTAAGTGGCAAGATAGAATGTCAACATATAAAAATCAATGAATATTTTATAGACCAGTAATGAAACTATTAAGAAAGAAGTTTGGAAAATATTTGTTTGCAAGATATGAGTTTAATGCATCATATAATGTAATATATAACTTAATATAATATAATAAGGAATTTTTTCTTTTTAAAAATATGGTGGCAATGAAAAATATAGAAATGAAATTAAGGAAAAATATGTTATAAAATTAGAAACTAAACAACTGAAGAATGAATTTAGCACAAGTATCCCAAAGCATAAACACTGAAAATGATGATGCATCTTTAAAAAATTAAAGAATACCTAAATAAGTGGAAAAATACCCTCTGAATATGAATCAGAAAACTTAGTATTTTACAATGGCAACACATACCAAATGATCAATATTCAGCACAATGTCTATCAGTGTTCCTGTTATTTTCCTTATAGAAGTTCATTGATTGCTTTAAAATTCATGAAGAATTGCAAGAAATCCATAATATTCACAATATTTTGCAATTGCAAGAGAAGCTAAATTTTGAAGGACTTTTAATTTTCAATTTTAAAACTTACCACAAAGCAATAGTTCGACCATGGACAGACATAAAAACCAATGAGTGAAAACTTACAGTCATTAATTTAAACCATATGTCTATGGTTCTAATATTTATTTATACATTTTGATTTAAAGAAAAAACAGAAGGGTAGAAATAATACAGAATTAAAAAAATTAACCCTAAGAAATCACCAGTTGATAAATTACATATTGCCATCTTAGATGTAGTTGTTCAAGTTACAAAATCAAAGTATAAAAAGTGGACAATCAAACAATGACAGTGCAAATTGTTCTGTTCAATGATCCAACTAAATGTAGTATGGCTATCTTACACACTTAAACTTACATACAGTTATGTCCTTTAGAGCACTTTCTTTCCCTTAATGTTTTACAATATCTATTATACATCTTGGATCTTATTAGTCCTACAGTTTTAATTACTTTTTCACACTAGAGAGACAATGTGATATTTACAAATATAAGTCTTACTTATTTCAACTATGAGGCTAGTCGCAAGTTGCCTCCATTTACCTATAAAAGCCTCAAGATCATCCTTTTAATAGCTGACTAATATTCCATTATATAAAAATATCACATCTTTTCATCCACTCTGCAGTTGATGGGCATTTTGGTTATTTCCAAGATTTAGCTATTACAAATTGTGCTGCTATAAACTCATCGATCACTGTGACATGACCTTTTTAATTTTTTTGAGAAAATACCCAGGAGAGCACTAGCTGGATTGAATGGAACTTCTCAATCCTAGCTTGCTGAAGAATCTCCATACTGATTTTCACGCCGGCTGCACCAGCTTACACTCCCATACGGTCATAATACTTAATAAACGATGCTGAAACAAATGCATGGGATCAAGTAGATATCTACATGCAGATAAATGAAGTTGGACAATTATTTCTCCTCAAAATGGGGTAAAGTTCTAAATGTAAAATTTAAACCATAGAGCTTGAAAAAAGGTGAACTTTGTTCATTATTTTTCTTTTTCATATTTATTTTCTCTCCTTCCTTGGCTCCATTCCTTATTCCCTCTTTCCTTCTTCCCTCCCTCATTTCCTCTATTCATCTTTTCTTATTTCCTTCCTCTTCATTGTAGCCTGTCTTTCTTTCCTATCTTGCTAGTCTGAGACATCAGTTCATGATGAGCATAAGGAAATGTGAGCACTCTCTTCCATGAAGAGAGTTTGCAAACAGGAAAAAGCTTTAGAAAGACAGCTTCAGTGCCCATGAAGATGTGAATTATGATCACTATGTCATTCTTGAGAAAAAACAAAATCTGCTTTTGAGCATGGAAATATCTAACAGTAGTTATTGCTTGACTCTAATACTTGAATATATATTATCTTCCCAGAAAACCAATAGAATTTTTCCATAGCAGATACTCTTCGGGGAAGTCTCCAGGAAAGTCTTCCATCTCCATTGCTGATCTCACAATGTATCCCAGTGATTCCTTCCCTTGATCTTGGAGACCACCTGTCATCTTAACATTGTTTCAGAAATAAAATTTACAGATTTCTTCAAGATAAATCTTGGACTTAAGTATTTTGGACATGGTAAAGAATAGAATAATATTTTTAACATTCAAGAAGTTTAGGGGTGTAAATTGTAAAGAATAGTTGTCTATACTTGCATTCTGTTCATTTTTTTCAATTAATTTTAAGACATTTCCAAACGTTACTGAAAATTTGCACAATGGAATAATAAATGAAACTTCTATTTCAATGTCAAATATATTTTAATTACATGAATGATATTTTCCTTCAAAATCAATATGAAAAGCTTTCATATGTAAAATAAGTAAGGAAAACCAGCATGTAACCAGGAGACTCATTTCCCTATGGTTCTGCTTACTTAGAGTATTGAGAACTAGATCATGCTGCAGATTCCAAGAAAAAATAACTTGGCTTTCGAAACTAAGCATTAAAATCATTAAATGAAATAGATGAAAATGTTGTATAGGGAAAACAAGACTTTATTCAATACTTAGCAAGAGGTGTGCATTCCTAAGCAAGCAGGTGAACATCACCAGTTCCAGAGGCCCAGGCCTGCAATAAGTGCTCAGCACACTCTCCTCCAAGCCTAGCCTGTTCGGGACCCTCTGAGCCTTCTGGGGGCAGCGAAGTGGCTAGGTGGGTCCCAGGTGCCTACATCCGCCTCCCCGTTTCGGTTAGCTCGGAGAACTGTGGAGTTTCAAGCAAGCAGGCTGGCGCACACTGTCCCCTGAGCCCAGCCTATTTGTGACCCTCACACCGCACCTTCTGGGTGCGGGGAACAGCTAGGTGGGTCTGGGGCACCTGCATTCATCTCCCAGTGTGTCTGGAGGACTGTGGATTTCTAAGCGAGCAGGCAAGCATCATCAGCTCCAGAAGCCCCTGGGCCTGCGGTAAGTGCCCAGCACACTCTCCCCCAAGTCCAGCTTGCTTGGGACCCTCGAACCTTCCAGGTGCAGTGAAATAGGCAGATCAGAAGCTCCTACATCCACCTCCATCTTCTGGGTGTGCTCAGAGAACTGCAGGCAGGAGCACACGATCCCTGGAGCCCAGCCTATTTGGGGCTGCGGAATTCTAAGCTGGCAGAGGAGCACCACGGGTTCCACAGGCTCAGCGGCCTGGGGGAACTGGATGCCAGAGTCCCAGGAGCTGTGAACATAGAAGTGGATTTCCAACTGACACTGAGGAAGCTATTGAATAACACTTGAAACACAGAAATATAGGAAAATGACAAAACGAAAGACCAAATCACAACCTCAAACCTCCAGCCCATCTCAAGAAACCCTAGGAGCGATGTATATAGAAAGAAATATGTCATATACCTCCAATATCAGACATAATAGCTACTGAAATAAATAAGCAAATAAATAAGCAACTCAGGGGAGCTTTAAGGAATTCAAACTCGAAATAATCTCCCAGGTAAGAGAAGAAATGATAAAAGAAATGAAAGAGATGCTGAATATAGCTAAAGAAAACACAGTTAAAAATTTGGAGGAACCAAACAAAGAGATAGAATACCTAGATGAGCAGTATAAGAAACACAGAATACATAAAGCAGATGCACAGAGATATACAGGAAATCAAAAACTCCACTGAAAGCTGTAAAAACCACCTCAATGAAACTGAAGACAGAATTTCAGACCTTGAAGACAGGATTGCAGCTAGTGAACAGGAAAGGAAAGATCTTTTAAAAAATAACAAGGAATCAGGAAATAACAATTCAACACCTGCAAGATGATACAAAGAAAAACAACCTAAGATTGATAGGGATTTATGAAAAAGAAGGGGACAACATAAGGGACATCAAAAGAATATTTAAAGAAGTAATAGCTGAAAATTTCCCAAGCATGAGATGAGAAACCGACATCAGGTTCAGTGAAGCCTATAGAACTCCAAATAGTCATAACCAAAATAAAACTACACCCAGACATATAATAATCATCATCCCAGAAATCCAACACAAGAATAGATTGTTAAAAGCTGTCAGAGAGAAAAGACAAATCACTTATAAAGGCAAACCTATCAGAATCACAGCAGACTTCTCAGCACAAACATTAAAGTCAAGAAGAGCATGGAGTGAAGTATTCCAGATCCTAAAGCAAAATGATTTCCAACCTAGACTGATGGACCCTACAAAACTATCATTCAAAATTGATGGTGAAATAAGATACTTCCATAAAGAACAGCTGAAGAACTTCATGAACACCAAGCCAACCCTGCAAAAAATATTGAGAGACAGTTTAGATACACAAAGGAAAAAACCACTAAGCAAAGAAGATAATTAAACAGAACAGAGAGACAAAGACGCAACAGCAGAAAGATAACATTTCAACAATAAACCAGCATATAACAGTTATAACCATTAATGTAAGTGGTCTCAATGCACCAATCAAAAGAAACAGACTGACAGAATGGATCGAGAAACAAAATCCAACCATATGGTGTTTACAGGAAACCCATCTAACCCAGAAGGATACACACAGACTGAAAGTCAAAGGATGGAAAACAATACTTCATGCAACAGGAATCGAAAAAAAAAAAAAAAGGAGTAGCGATTCTGTTTGCAGACAACATGAACTTTAAACCAACAATGATCAGAAAGGACAAAGAAGGTTACTACATACTTGTTAGGTGAAAACTCCACGAGGAAGAGATAACTATATGCAACAAATTCCAGAGCACCCAGTTATACAAAACAAGTATTAACAGAAATGGAAAATCAAATTATCAGTAACACAATTGTAACAGGAGACCTTAACACACCATTGACACCAAGGGACAAATCAACCAGACAGATAATGAGAAAAGAAATAATAGAACTGAATCACACCTGTGAACAAACGGAATTGATAGACATATGCAGAATGTTCCACCAAACAACATCAAAATGCACATTCTTCTCAGCAGTACATGGGTCATTCTCTAAAATAGACCATATATTAGCTCACATAACACATTAAACAAATGCAAAAGAGTTGAAATCATCCCTTGCATGTTATCGGATCATAGCGCATTGAAATTAGAAATCAATGATAAAAGATAATGCAAAAATCCCACAAACACATGGAAACTGAAAAACACACTCTTGAGTAATCAGTGGGTCACAGAGGAAATTAAAGAAGA
This sequence comes from Cavia porcellus, assembly GCF_034190915.1. NCBI lineage: Eukaryota > Metazoa > Chordata > Mammalia > Rodentia > Caviidae > Cavia > Cavia porcellus. Next base: position 72,793,576 of record NW_026947492.1, on the reverse strand, counting down.
AATTAAGCAATACCTACAGGAAAATGAAAACAGATACAACTTACTGGAATCTGTGGGATGCAATGAAAGTGGACCTCAGAGGAAAATGTATTGCACTGAGTTCCCACATCAGGAAAACAGAACGAATACAAAAAAATAACCTGATGTTACACCTCAAACAGCTAGAAAAAGAAGAGAAAGTCAAGCCCAAAGCCAAAAGAAGAGAAAAATTATAAAAATGAGAGCAGAAATCAATGCAATAGAGACTAAGAAAACAATCCAAAGAATCAACAAATCAAGAAGTTGGTTCTTTGAAAGAATAAATAAAATCAATAAGCCCCTAGCCAACCTTATTAAAAAAGGGAAGAAAAAGTTCAAATTCATGCAATAAGATGTGAAAAAGGTGAAATCACTACAGACTCTATAGAAATACAGAAGATCATCAACATCTATTTCGAAAACCTCTACTCTCAAAGGTTTGAAAAAACAGAAGAAATAGACAGATTCTTACAAACATATGAAGTACCAAAGCTAGATCAAGAGGATGTAAAACTGCTGAATAACCCAATCTCTATCAATGAAATTGAAAATGTAATTAAGTCCTTAACTACAAAAGAGCCGAGGCCCAGATGTATTCACTGCAGAATTCTACAAGAAATACAAAGAAGACTTAATGCTTACATTCCTCAAACTATTGAATGAAATTGAAAGGGAAGTAATCCTTCCTAAGTCATTCCTGGAAGCAAATATTACTCTAGTACTAAAACCTGAGAACGACCCAACTAAAAAAAGCGATCTATAGACCAATCTCCCTAATGAACACAGATGCAAAAATCATCAATAAAATATTGGCAAATAGGATCCAGCAAATCATCAAGAAGATTATACACCATGACCAAGTGGGATTCATCCCAGGCATGCAGGGATGGTTCAACATACATAAATCAATAAATGTAAACCACCATATCAATAAAGCCAAAAGTAAGAATCACATGATCATTTCTATAGATGCAGAAAAAGCCTTCAATAAGGTCCAACATTCATTTATGATATGAACTTTACAGAAAATTGGAATAGATGGTCTTTACCTCAATATAATAAAGGTCATCTATGCCAAACCAACAGCCAGTATCATACTTAATGGCCGAAAATTGAAAGCCTTTACTTTAAAATCAGGCACAAGACAAGGATGTCCTTTATTACCACTCCTATTTAATATAGTACTGGAAGTACTCGCCAGAGCAATTAGATAAGAGAGAAAAATAAAAGGGGTAAAGATAGGAAAAGAAGAAGTTAATTATCATTGTTTGCAGATGACATGATATTCTACATAGAAGATCCCCTGAACTCCATTGATAGACTCTTAGATATAATAAATAAATTCAGTAATGTAGCTGGATACAAAATCAATACTCAGAAATCAATAGCATTCCTATACACCAACAACAAAATCACAGAGAGGGAAATAAGAGAAGCCACAAGCTTCACACTAGTAAGCAAAAAAAAAAAAAAAAATGAAATATTTAGGAATTACTCCTAAAAAAGAAGTGAAAGACCTATACAGGGAAAATTATAATACACTGAAAAAAGAAATTGAAGATGATCTCAGAAAATGGAAAGATATCCCTTGCTCATGGATAGGAAGAACAAACATTGTGAAAATGGCCATTCTCCCAAAACTGTTATACAGATTCAATGCAATCCCAATAGAAATACCATCAACATACCTTATAGATCTAGAGAAATCACTCCTAAATTTCATCTGGAACCAGAAGAGACCTAGAATAGCAAAGGCAATTCTAAGCAGCAAAGGCAAGGCAAGAGGCATCACAATCCCTGACTTGAAGTTATACTACAAACAACTGTAGTAAAATCAACATGGTACTGGAATCAAAACAGAGACAAAGATCAATGGAATAGATTAGAAGATACAACCACAACTACAAACACACTCAACCACCTTATCTTTGATAAAGGAGCCAAGCAGGTTCACTAGAAGAAAGACAGTCTTTTTAATAAATGGTGTTAGAAAAACTGGCTCTCCATTTGTCGAAAACTAAAACGAGACCCATGCCTATCACCATGTACTAAATTAAAATCTAAATGGATCAAAGTTCTGAATATTAAAACAGAAACACTAAATCTATTGGAAGACAAATTAGGTAGAAACCTTGAAGACATAGGGGTAGGTAGAGAATTCATGAACAGGACTCAAACCACATGCGAAATACTTCCCAGAATCTATAACTGTGACCACCTCTTATTAAAAAGTTTCTGCATGTCAAAAAAAAGTCTCCAGCATAGTGAAAAGAAAACCCACAAACTGGGAAAAGATCTTAGTGAACTTTCCCTTAGACAAGGGACTTCTGTCTAAAACATATAAAGGATTAAAAATACTCAGACCCCCAAAATTCAAAGATCCAATCCAAAAAAGGGTATCTAAGGTGAATATACACACTTCTCAGATGAAGAAATACAAATGGCAAATAAATACATGAAAAAATGTTCATCATCATTGGTCATTAAGGAAATGCAAATTAAAACCACACTGAAATTCCATCTCACGCCTGAAAGAATGGCCAGGATCAAGCAAACCAACAACAACAAATGCTGGAGAGGCTGTGGGGAAAAAGGAACTCTCCTACACTGTTGGTGGGAGTGTAGACTGGTACAACCTTTGTGGAGGTCAGTCTGGAGATTTCTCAAAAATCTGGCATTGGAAGTCCCATTTGATCCAGCTATTCCACTTGTAGGCATATTCCCAGAACTGAAAGCATCATACCACAGTGATATATGCGCACCTATGTTTATAGCAGCACAATTTGTAATCGCCAGATCTTGGAAACAACCCAAGTGTCCAAAAACTGAGGAATAGATAAAAAAAGTTGTGGTATTTCTATACAATGGAGTACTACTCAGCTTTAAAGAAGGATCACATTGAGATATTTATCAATAAATGGGTGCAACTTGAAACCATACTCAGAAGTGAAATAAATCAATCTCGCATGTGTGAATATTGAATAGTTTCCCTAGTGTAGGAAATGATTCAAATATATAAAAGTATGTGGTAACCATGATTCCCCATTTTGTGGCCTTGAAGCTTTATAAAGTTTTCACTTAGTAATTGGAATGGCTTTATTCTGTGCTGCTTGATACTATTGCCTGTGATGAAGTGAACAGCTATTTTGAAGAAAAAAAGACATCATAATAGCTAGTCCTGATTAAATACAACTTTGTTTTGAAGCCCCACCAAACTATGGCTTGTCTGTATCCATTGGTTTTATCATGTTGTATCTTGCTGGATTTTATTATATGTGATAGTATAAACAAAAATTTTTATAGGCAAAGAGATAATATAGAAACCATTGTTTGTTTTCTATTAGCTGATTCTAAATACCCTGTAATGCTTTCATCCACTTAAATGGTTTTACACTGACTTGATATTTTCGAAGCTATAGTATATGAAGTTATATTCAAATATTTCAGGGGAAAAGACACTATGGTAACTGCTATTAAGTCGGGTTATTTGGTGGTGAAGCACTAGGTTGCTAAAACTGTCATGCTTTGACTTGTATTGTTATGTTGTTATGTCCTCTTTTATCTCAATCTCTCCCTTTTTCATTAAAAAATATGTAATTATTTTTTATTACTTTTTTAATTAAGGGAAAAATCAAAAAAATTAGCAGGATATATTACAGTAACTTCTTGATTTCCTATTAACTTGATTTGAAGCTCTGTATTACTCCCACTATCTTGTTTTGACTGATTAGATTCTGTTCTGTTCTGTACGATAGAATCAAGTTTGAGGGTATAGGCAACTACTTTGAAGGCAATAAGATTCACTATAATGCCCATTCTGGTTTGACTGTTATCCTCTTTTGAAGTCCTGTAATTTTTACAATGTTTGGTTTTATTGGTCTTGTTCTCTATTGTTTTGTTCAAATTTATAATACCTAATGAGATAGACAATTCTTCTTAAGGAAGCAAGAGGCATTATGGTAACCGTTGTTGATAACCTTGTACTCTGTTTTTACATCATGTGCTATGTCTATCCTTGGTTTTGACTGACAGCTTTGTTTTGTCATATTTGATTTTATTCTCTTCCAAAGGAAAAAATAAGTAATAAGAACTATGGGAGAAATAAAACCCAAGATGTGTAAATTTTGTTGTAATAAAAAGAGGGGAAAAAAGTGCTCTAAAGGATACAACTGCAAGTGTGTTTAGGGGTGTTAAATAGATGACCATATTAATGTTTTTGATTGGGTCATTGAACACAACTGTCTGCAATCTCACTGTTTGAATGTCCACTTTGTATGCTTTGATCCTGTGACTTGAGGAACTATCTCTAAGATGATAATGTGTAATCTATTAACTGGTGGTTTCTTACTGTTTTTGTTTCTTTTTTTTTTTTTTTTTTTTTTGCAGTTCTGTATTACTTGTACCCTTACACTGTTTTGTTTTGTCTTTTCTCTTTTTCCTTTTAAACAAAATTTAAAAAAAATACTTAGCAAGTGGCATTTGAATGTGTGTAAAATGTGTAGTCCGAAAATCTCATCATATTACAATTCAGTATTGACAAAATGGAATCTGCAGGCCCCCTAGACTCTCACACCACCAGTAAACACATTTGGCCCTTCAGAGATTTTGCTTACCTCCTTCAGTCCATGACAGCATGATGCTTCATCTCTTTGGAGTCCTCCTTCTTTGCTGACTTTTTACTACAAGATGTCCTGCTTTAATTCTGGAATTGTCTCTCTCCATTACACATCAACTTTTCTCTTTATTTTAATTAACATAGTTTTCTGAGAAAAGCATATGAACTTCTCAGCTCTATTAAAGAGAAGCTGCCTCTTCTGGAATCCCACCAGAACTAGCACACAGGGTTAACCATGTCTTAGCTCTTTGCCACATTTCTAAATAATTTATTTTCCATCTTCAGGACAAAACATCTCCAATACTGATACTGGTATTAGCCAGCTATGAAGCAGTATGCCTTTGTTCTTGGAATCATTTGCTGAGTAGCCATATTCTTTTCTTTTCTTATTGAAAGTTTGCCACCAAATTTTTGTTCCTTTTTCCTAACTCAGTCCCTTGGGTCTGCCTTAGACTTGGTAGCATCGCTCATGATGGGGAGAACCATTAAACAATTGGGTCTCTAAAGAAACCCAATTTCTTCCATAATCCACTTGGAAACCTCACTACTGTGTCTTTGAACAGACTGGAATTGCACAGAGCACCTTCTATCTTTGTGGGTCTAATACTTCTTTTAATTGTCCATGTTATATCTCAGTTTAAGTGTACTGTAATAATAATTTGAGAACTGGCAAGTGTAAACTGAATCTAAACATAGTTAACTGGAGTCAGTTATGAAAACTTGTAGTCTGATCCTTTGTTTTGTAAAGGAAAGAATAGATTTTTTTCAGATTTTAAGATAAGTTCTTTGCAATCTTGTGAGATAAAATGTGCATTTCTTTGGAGGTCACTTTTGACAGTTTTTTTTTCTAAAAATATATCAATTCCAATCTAGTGTTCATATTTGGAAAAATGTTCTCTTAAAATTTTTGTGTTTCTCAGTATTATACATATTCCTTCATGTCAACTCTAAATTACTCTTGATTACACTAATCTCCCACTCTACATTTCTTCTCTCACTCTTCTTTACTCTCTCTTTTTCCCTTTAACTTTTACCCATGCTTTCTTTCTCTCATTTTTCCTTCAACAAAGTGAACAAATGTTATGAGACTATGATGTTGTAATATTTGGTTTAATAAGTTTACTACAATTATATTTTTGCGTTTCTTTGCACAAGTTTGCATATATATATAGAGAGATATATATAATTGTGTCATAACATTTCAAATTCCCATACTGTCTGTTTTTCTGTTTTGCATCAGGAAAAAAAGAAGACTAGGATACATCAGGCAATTACACAACCCTTGAATTGCTTTGAATACTAAGTAAAGACATTTATTTAAAGGATTCTACTTTTTGCACACATTAAATATTCGAGGCTCTTTTATTTATCAATTATTTTGTCTAGTACTTTCCTCAGAGCTACTTGCATTTCTTTGTTCCTGAGACTATAAACAATGGGGTTCAGCAGAGGTGTCAGCACTGTGTATGCCACAGCCATCAGTGTATCTTCACTGAAGGAGTCACTGTCACTATTCTTGGGCCTCAAATAGACAAAGCACGCAAATCCGTAGTGGATGGAGACCACAGTGAAGTGAGAGGAGCAAGTTGAGAAGGCCTTATACCTCCCTTTTGCAGAAGGCATCTTCACAACTATGGACAAAATGAAGACATAGGAAATCATCACTAAAACAAAGCTGCCCACTAATACAAAGGCAGTGAATGCAAGCAGAACCATTTTCTGAAAAAATGTGTAATTACAAGCAAGAGAGGCTACAGGTGCAATGTCACAAAAAAAGTGCCGGATAGTGCTAGAGTTACAAAAAGACATATTGAATACTATGATGACAATGCACAGGGAAACTAGGAATCCAACCACAACAGAGGCCATCATGAGCTGAAAGCAGATCACCCTTGTAATCAGCATGGGGTAATGCAGTGGGTTATGGATAGCAACGTAACGGTCACAGGACATGGCAGCCAAGATGAAGCAGTTATTTCCTCCTAAACCAAAGTAGAAAAACATCTGTGTGGCACACTCAGGAAAAGAAATGGTCTTGCTTTCTGAAAGCAAGTCTGCTAACATTCGGGGGATGATAACCATAGTAGTACATGTTTCTGAAAGGGAGAGACCAAAGAGGAAGAAGTACATGGGGGTGTGAAGGTTCTGACTGAGTTTGATGACCACCATTATGGTGAAATTTGCGAGTAAGATTGTCACATGGGAAGAGAAAATCACTATGAAGAGAAGAGTCTGCATTTCTGGGAAACTGGAAAACCCCCATAGAAAGAACACATTCACTGTGGTGTGATTGCCCATCTTTCTTGTGTCAATGTTTTATGCACCCTATCCTGGAGGTCAAGACTCTGAGGTGATTATGAAGTGTGCCTACATCAGTGGGCTCCTGGGTAAAAACTACCCATCTTAAAAATGGAGCCTAAATAAAGGAAATTAAGCTAATTTGGCTGAACTCAATGTCAAGACTTAGAGTGAGGAAAAGATAATTTTATTATTTGAATGCATAAATGATATATCAGCTATCCTCTGGAAGCCCACTACTCCGGCACCCCTTTGTCTCTTCTACAGTCAAAATGTGCATGACAGAAGAAGATATCAAAAAAGGACTTCTGTTGCCACCCTCCAGGAATATGATGGGTAAAATGCTTAAAGACTATCATGCAGAAAGGACTAATAAAATATTTCATGATCGTATCCAGGTATAATGTCATCTCATTCGATAGCAGTTGAAGGGGAGACAAGAAAATTTATTCTGAATGATTTCCAAATACTCTTCTAGAATCACCATTCTTTCATGTGGTACACAGAATGCCATCTACGTGGTTCAGTCTTGTACCAGTGAGTAGATCGAATAAATGAATTTGCTGTGTTCCTTTGTACTGGATTCTAATTAGTAACCATTAGCAATGCCTGGGCAGTGCAATAACTCTCCCATACAGATATGGTGCGATGTCAGGAACATTATGAATAGATTATCCCAGCTCTGGATGATGTAGTTGTGTCATGAGGTGGTGGTGAATCCTCCGATTTTCAGGGTATTTCAAAATATTTTCTAACTGATGTACTGTTGGAAATGGCAGCTTTGCAGCATAGCTGGGATAACTTGGTTTAATTATATGTGGTTCCATTTGTATTTCCATCAGTTCTCATAATGTTCACTCTGTGTGAAAAGTAATGAAAGTAATGACTAATTTCCATAGAGTGAGGTTTGATTTAAGGCAGAGGGAAAAAAAAACAGTGTATAGAGAGAGGTGTGGAATAGGAGTTGAAGAAAGAAAGACACACTGCAATGTATTTTGTAGAATTTTCAAAGCTTCAAGAGTGAAGACAAAAATATATTATTAGTTGAATGGCTTATGTATTATGTAAATAAGAATAGAATATATGCAGAGACCAATTAGATAACCACTATTGTTAAACGCCTAAAATGTACTGGTCAATTTGCTATATTTCACAGAATTCTCACTAAGAATACTTTTGCAATCATTCTGATCTCATTAACAAATTCATCTGTATTTATATCTGTGTTATGAGGATATTTTTGCATGCCCAATTCTGTAATAATTGGGCAGAGGATTATTTTACTATTTTTGCCTAGCTTCCACGAATCTTGTAAATATGCCAGGACACCTCATTAAACTAATGTCATTCTATTTTCCTTTGGAAGCATGTATGGTTTCTTTTTAAGTGCACTAATTCTTCCAAACTATATTGATTATTTAGTATTTATTTAATTTGATTACATACAGAAGAGTATTCTCTGTTTCACTCAGTACATATGAAATATGTCTTTTATATATATTATTTAACATTGCTTATTTAAGTGATAGTTTGCCACCCCCATTCAAAAACAAAACAAACAGAAAAAGAAAAACATAAACAAATGTGCTATAAATTGTAAGAGTGATCTTCTTGCAACAGAGGAAAGAGAAACTTATTTTCCAGTGTAGATGCTATTTTGTTTTCTGTGGCATCATACAATGACATAACAGGTTCTCTGTTAGAAATATAATGGATCCTAGGGGAGACTTCTTGAGTTATATATCCTTGCTCATGTTAGTCTCAAATTTGGACAGATCTTTCCAGAAGGATAAAACCCACATTTAGAAGAAATTGTCATATCTAGATCTTGAAGCTCTCCATGTGATTAGGTTGCATCCTACTTCCATTTCTATTGTTAATAAATTTCATTTTTTTTTCATAAACTCAAGGAAATTAGTGATTGGGAATATTTCAGAATTGTATTATTCTTAGTAATTTCTGTCAGACCTTGAGGAACAAAGTTTGAAGGAAATATTTTCAACCAAGAATCTTGTCATACATTCACTCTCCTTGAGCTATTTCTTTTCTGTAAACTGAAAGGACTCAACTGGTTTATTTCCCTGAAAATCCTAATTCACAGTAATAGTACATTCTAGCTAAATCTAGTTTGATGATTTTCTCTGACATAGCAGTGTGACCTATACGAATTTTAAACTGTTTCTTAATGTTACCCATGTTGCAGAGATTATTGGCTCCTTACCATATGAAAAGTAAAGACACTATTAACCAGCCTACCTGCCAAGGGTCAATCAAATGTATGGCCAGCCTGGAGCTGCATTCTTCACTTTCTTGACCTGTATGGCTCATCTAGCAACTGCAGCTAATCCCTGCCTATGAGGCAAAGCTCAATGTTAGAAAAATGATACTTACCTAATACTGAGTCTTCGGAAAACCACAAATTATAGAAAACTACTCTTAGCTTTTTCCAATAATATCATAATGAAACTTTGATTCACAGTTTTTAGTGTTTGGAGGTTATGGATTATTTTAATCCTCTGGAAAGGACATGTCTTTACTGAATTGTAACTGTCTAAAAGGTATAAAATTTATAAACATTAGAAGCTCATGATTTTTATGAAATTTTAAATTGTAAATGGCTTTCCAGGTTTGATAATTATATCTATATTTATTATGTATATATATTTTTCAGGGAGTAAGTTTTTACTTTTTTCTATTAAAGGAATGCTTATTGGTTTTACAAGTACTATCACACAATTATGAAATGGACTGGTTATATTATAAATCAAAGGCAAAACAGGAGAAATACTTGAAAAACCTTTAGAGGATGATTTAGGTGAAAGCAACAGCAAATTATGCATGAAACTATGAAAATTGCAGGATCATTTTAAACATACTTACATACATATGTATGGATATACCCACACATGTCTCTCTATATGTCTGTACACTAGGGATCATTGATTACATATGGTGAAAGTTTAAATTTTTAAAATGTATTATAGCAATAGATATATTGCCAATAATTCTCCTCAAAATACACCCTCAAAATTTTTTGTTTTGATTTTTTTTGAGATAGAGTCTCACTAAGCAGTTCAGGCTGAATTTGAACTCACTTTGTAGCCCAGGTTGGCTTCAAACTCATAAAAATCTTTCTTCCTCAGCCTCCCAAATGCTGAAACTACAGATATGTGCCACCATGTCTGGCCTTACATCCTCAGTTTGAACACACTTACCTCAACATTCTTCAGCCTTTATGAAGAAGTACTGAATATCCACTTTCATGGTGAGGTGTGAACAAAATTCAGTTAATTCTGCTGCCAAGGACTGTGCAACAGAAAGGAAGGGCTGAAGAAAATGCTGTGATGTGTCCTCAAGTACATCCTTTATTCACTGTACCTGGCACCTGGCAACTTCTTCCTTAGTGTCACTTCAGAAAGTGGAAAGGGTCATTTTATGCTAGAGAAAATGTTTACTGCAATAAATTTTTTAAAATTGTGTATTCACTGTATTCTTGATCATGCCTCCCACACATACACATCTTTCTATATATGTTTGAATATTAATATTTCTGCATATGTCTTTTGGTTCAATTAAATCACCAAGTGATACTTGCTATTAGTCCTGAAATTACACAGAAGTTTATTTTTTCATTGATAGAGAACTGAACAGATAAATTGAGGACAATGCAAATCAGCACTCTACTTCATATATGTAGAAAAGCAATTTATTCCTGCTTATAACTATTCTTGCCTTATAACTAAATATTTTCTCCTTAAGGTTAAAGTGCTACACATACTGACCAGACAGATAACATATGCTCAATACGTGTTCTGCTCCTGTTTTTACATGGTTCACAAATAGCTTTTCCTCATGTGTACTTGCGGAAACTTGCCTCCTCACCACACAGCTGTGGCAATGTGCACAATAGTGTGTGCATCATCTTCCCAATTCAGTAATTTTGGGCATAATTCTCTGCAGTCTTCTGTTTGCTGATAATCTCATGATGCATTTTTCTAAGTCCCTTTCATTGTTGCATGTCCACAATTATGCCACGAATACAAAGAATACTGCAGCGTGTCTCTGGTGCAATAGTGCCCTGAGGAATCTAAGTGTGTTCTCACTGTCTGTAAACAACTACCAGTACTTGTCTGCGAGGAGATATAAAACAACATGCATGGAAACTAGAGATATAAAAGTCTTACCTTATACCAAAGAGGAATCTCTTTAAAATGAGAAAGTTAAAACTGTCTGTAGAACTCACAATTAATGCAGAGTTCTCTGCTGTCCATTCTGTAATGTTGGTGAGATATATTTTTAATTCATTTGCTCTCCAAATATCAGAGATGAACTCACTTCTTGTTTGAGGTTGTTTTTGAATTGTCTTATGATGATACAGTAGATTTTTCCCTTTTGGGTGAGCTGAGTCTAATGCACACCCAAAGAGAGTTCTATGGTCACGTGAGACCATTACACCCTTGACATTCCATGGAGGTTCTTCCTCTCCACTAGGAAAATCATCCTCTGTGGACCTATAATATTTTGTGATGTCCACAAAACACAGTTTTCACCCTGACATAACACTGGAATTTAGTTAGTTCTTATTTATCTGAAAAACAAATTAAGTAATTGAAATTCAACTTATTGAAATATATTTGGGATGTGAATAATCTCACAGGATATTTTTTCTATTTAATACTATTCCCATTATTTTGAAAATTTGCTAGGTCTCAGAGGTCGAAGGATCTGCATACAAAAATAGGAAAATGGCTTCTAATTGAAGCTGATGCCTAGAAAATTAGCCAGAAAGATTTTGAGGGAGAAGGCGAAATCCTTGGTAGAAAAACCCACTGCAGCCAAATTTCCAAATATTGCATAGCCACTCAGAAATTTGTTTCCAATATTTTGTAATGAAAACTTTAAACCTTAAGACAATGTTTCAAAAATTATACTTTGGGAAGTAATATTTACACTATCCTGATTTTTCTGAAACTGTACTACTGTCCAAAAAACTATTCCAAAACATATTGTCTTTAAAGAAATATAATATATTCATAAACACAAGATTCAGTAGGAATGATATAAGGACCCAATGTCCTGATCACTCTCATTTCTGGTTGTTGATGCTCTCTGTTTTCTGAGACCAGCAATGAAGATTCATCTTTTTTATTTGGGAATGAGTCTAGTGGATATTGCTTCTTTTATTATGTCCTTACTTTGTGCAATGAATACTTTTTATTCAGGCAGGTTTAAAGCACTTTCTGAAATCTCAAAGTGGGAAATTCATTTCAGGTCTTGATGCTACAGTGGCAAAGTTGTGGGAAAAAAATATGTGAGACTGTCAATACTGCTGTCACCATTGTGGGAAAATACATTACCCATTAAGATTTTACAGAATTTACTTTAGTATGTATCTCTTAATAATCTTTTCCACACATCATTTTATCTTATTTTAATGCAAATTTATGGGGCTAAATGTGCTAATCTTCAGTGTACAAGCAGTGTGTGTTGACAACTGCCTAAACCTGTGTGATTGGAGGATCCCACCATAAAGAATCTTCATAGTATCTCAAAAATATCTCCCACACCACTCCCCAGTCAGTCTTGGCTCCAACCATCAGAGATACACACTATAATGATTCATTCTTTCTTAACACCATTTAGACGTTTAGGTTCTAGCATTTTGTTTACATGGAGTCATACTGTACGTTCTGATTTTTGAAAAATTCTTTAGTCAGCAAAATGTCTTTGAAATGTATCCTGTTGATTATGTCAATATTTTCCATTTATTACCTAAAACTATTCCACTGTGTGGCTATTCCAATTTGATTAACCTTTCTTCTATCAATGGAAACTTCAACTGTTTCCAGTTTTTAGGTATTAAAAATAAAACTACTATTAGAGTGGAAATTAATATAACAGAGCTTTGAAAGACAATAGCAAAAATCAGTGAAATAAAAAAGGTGGATATTGAAATATCATCAAAATTGAGAAGAATTTAACTGTATCAAGACAAAGAAAAGAAATAGCTAGGATCACATATGAAATAGGTGATATTTCCACCATACAACAGAAATAAAAATCATTATAAAACTTAACTATGAACAATTATGTGACAAAATATTATACAATTTAGATAAAAAGTATAAAATATTAGCTACTATTTCCACAAAATAGTGAAACAGAAACAGACAATTTGGTTGAATTATAAAAAATAATCAGTCTGATTTAATAGTAAAAATTAGTTTTAAAAAACAAGCTTAAGTGACTTCACTGCTAAAGTATACTTAAATTATGTTTGTCACTTTATTTCTGAGATATTTCTGAGATACTATGAAGACACTTAAAAGAAATTTAATACAAATTCTTCATGAAATTCTCCAACAAATAACAAGAAATTGACAATTTTAACTCATTTTAGGACCCCATAATACAAAACCATACAAAAACATTACAAAAAACACTGAAGATCTAGAAATAGCCACAGAAGCAAGAATTCAGGTGACTGGCTCCTCTCCTTGTACTGGAATAACTAGATGATCAGGGAAGTGTGAGTCACATAATTGAGTGTCTACTCGGGCACGCAGTATCAACAGGTGGGGTGAAAAACTCTGAAGCAACATTAACAATAAGAGCTAGTAAGTTAGGTGAACCAGAATTATTCTTTTTTAAAATTTTATTTAAAGAAACAAAAACAAAACAGTAAAAGGGTACAAGTAATACAGAATTTCAACAAAATAAACAGTACTAGAAGAAATCACTAGTTAACAGATTATATTTTATCATCTTAGAAATAGTTGTTCAAGTTACAAAATTAAAGCATACAAAGTGGACATTCAAACAGTGAGACTGCAAACAGTTGTGTTCAATGATCCAACTAAAACTTAGTAATATGGTCACCTATCTTACATACCTAAACATACTTGCAGTTGTATCCTTTAGAGCACTTTTTTCCTCTCTTTTTTACAATAACAATTACACATTTGGGGTTTTATTACTCCCACAGTTCTTATACTTTTTTGGGGGGAAGAGAATAAAGCCAAATGTGACAAAACAAAGTAGTCAGTCAAAATAGAGAATGGACATAGCACATGATGTAAAAACAGAATACAAGGTAATCAACAATAGTTATCGTAATACCTCTTGCTACCTTAAAAAGAACTGCCTATATCATCAGGTATAATAAAATTGAACAAAACAGTACAGAATAAAACCAATAAAACCTAAACATTGGAGACATTACTCGACTTCAAAACAAGATAAGAGTCAAAGCAGAATGGGCATCACAGTGAATCTTACTGCCTTCAAAGTAGATGCCTATACCCTCAAACTTAATACTATGAAACAGAACAGAATAGATTAAAATCATTCAAAACAAGATGGTGAGAACAATACAGGACTTCAAATCAAGTCAACAGGAAGTCAAAAAAGTTACTATAATATATCCTGCTAATTTGTTCTAAATTTTTCCCTTAATTAATAATAATAAATAATTTTTTTAAAAAGCGGGGAGATTGAGATAAAAGAGGACAAAACAACATAACAATACAGGTCAGAACAGAACAATTTAAGCAATATGCTGTTTTATCACAAGATAACCTGACTTAATAGTACTTACCATAGTGTCGCTTTCCTTGAAATATTTGAGTATAACTTCATACACTATAGCATCAAACATATCAAGACAGTGTGAAACTATTCAAGAGGATGAAAGTATTACAGGGTATTTAGAACCAACTAACAGAAAGGGAACAATGGTTTCTATATTATCTATTTGCCTATAAAAATATTGTTTATACTATCACATACAATAAAATCCAGTAAGATACAACATGATAAAAGCAATGGAGCCAGAAGAACAACAGTTTGATGGAACTGCAAAACCAGATGACACTAAATCATCACTACCTATTATGATGTCTTGTTTTCTTCAAAATATCTGTTCATATCATCACACAAAATAATATCAAACAGCCCAGAATTAAAATATTCCCATTTATGAGTGAAAATTTTATAAGGCTTCAAAGCCATATAATGGGGAATTATGATTACCACATACTTTTATGTATTTGTATCATTTCTTACACAGGAAACTATTTGGTATTCATACATGTGAGATTGATTTCTTTCACTTATGTGTATGTTCTCAAGCTATGCCCATTTATTTATAAATATCTCAATGGGATTCTTCTTAATAGCTGAGTAGTACTTCATTGTATAAAAATACCACAACATTTTCCCTTCCTCAGTTGATGGACACTTAAGTTGTTTCCCAAATCAGGCTATTACAAATATAAACATGGATGTACATATATTACTGTGATAGGATGCTTTCAGTTCTTCTGGGAATATGCCTAGAAGTGGAAGAGCTGGAACAAATGGGAATTCTAATCCCGGCTTTTTGAGAAATCTCCAGACTGACCTCCACAATGGTTGCACCGGTCTACACTCCCACCAACAGTGTAGGAGAGTTCCTTTTTCCCCACAGCCTTTCCAGCATTTGTTGTTGGTGGTTTTCGTGATCCTGCCGTTCTTTCAAGAGTGAGATGGAACCTCAGTATAGTTTTAATTTGCATTTCTCTAATGAGTAATGATGATGAACATTTTTTTCATGTATCTGTTTGTCATTTTTATTTCTTCATCTGAGAAGTGTGTATTCATCTCAGATTCCCATTTATGGATTGGACCTTTGAATTTTGGGGGTCTGATTTTATTAAATTTTTATTATATTTTTTTAGATTTTATTATATTTTTATTAAAAATAAAAAAGCAAATAATAAAAAAGGAGATTGAGATAAAAGAAGGCATAATAACAAAACAGCACAGGTGAGAACATAACCATTTAATCAAAATAGTGTTTCACCACAACATACCCCAACATAAAAGTAGTTTATCATAGTATCTCTTTCCTTGAAATCTTTTTTTTAATTTTATTTAAAAAAAAAAAGAGAAAAACACAAAACAAAACAAAGCAGTGTAAGGGTACACATAATACAGAACTACAAAAAAAAACAGTAAGAAATCACCTGTTAATAGATTACATATTATCATCTTAGAAATAGTTGCTCAAATCACAGTATCAAAGAATACAAAGTGGACATTCAAACCGAGAGACTGCAAACAGCTGTGTTCAATGATCCAAAAACATTAATATAGTCAGCTATTTAACACCCCTAAACACACTTGCTGTTATATCCTTTAGAGCTCTTTTTTTACCCCTCTCTTTTTTACAACAAAATTTACATATTTTGGATTTTATTACTCCTTAGTGCTTATTACTTTTTTGGGGGGGAGAGAATACAGTCAAATATGGCAAAACAAAGCTGTCAGTCAAAACCAAGGACAGACATAGCACATGGTGTACAACAGAGTACAATGGTTATCAACGTTGTCTCTTGTTTCCTTAAAAAGAATTGTCTATATCATTAGATATTATAAAGTTGGACAAAACAGTAGAGAACAAGACCAATAAAACTTAGGCATTGTAAACATTACAGGACTTCCAAAGGAGACAATAGTCAAACCAGAATGGACATCTTAGTGAATCTTATTGACTTCAAAGTAGCTGCCTATACCCTCAAACTTGATACTATCATACAGAATGGAACAGAGTCTAATCAGTCAAAACAAGATAGTGGGAGTATTACAGGACTTCAAAACAAGTTAATAGGAAATCAAAAAGAGTTACTATTCTATATCCTGCTAATTTTTTTAATTTTTCCCCTTAATTAAAACAAACATAAGAAATAACTAAATAATTTTTTTAAAAAATAAGGGAGAGATTGAGATAAAACAGGACATAACAATATAACAATACAGGTCAAAGCATGACTATTTCAGCAACCTAGTGCTTCACCACCAAATAACCCGACCTAACAGTAGTTACCATATTGTCTGTCTTTTTCCTTGAAATATTTGGATAAAACTTCATATACTATAGCTTCAAATATTTCCATATCAAGAAGCCCAGAAAAAAGCCTTTCCATTTAATAAGTGAAAACTTTATAAGGCTGCAAGGCCACATAATGGGGAATCATGATTACCACGTATTTTTATATATTTGAATCATTACTTACATTAGGGAAACTATTCGGTATTCACACGTGCGAGATTGATTTATTTCATTTGTGAGTATGGTCTCAAGCTGCGCCCATTTATTGATAAATATCTCAATGTGATCCTTCTTTATAGCTGAATAATACTCCATTGTATAGAAATACCACAACTTTTTTATCCATTCCTCAGTTGATGGACACTTGGGTTGTTTCCAAGATCTGGCGATTATAAATTGTGCTGCTATAAACATAGGTGCACATATATCACTGTGGTATGATGCTTTCAGTTCTTCTGGGAATATGCCTAGAAGTGGAATAGCTGGAATAAATGGGATTTCCAATCCCAACTTTTTGAGAAATCTCCAGACAGACCTCCACAAAGGCTGTACCAGTCTACACTCCAACCAACAGTGCAGGAGAGTTCCTTTTTCCCCACAAAATTTTTGAGTATAACTTCATACACTGTAGCATCAAACATATCAAGACAATGTAAAACCATTCAAGAGAGTGATAGTATTACAGGGTATTTAGAACCAACTAACAGAAAATAAACAATGGTTTCTGTATAATCTCCTTGTCTATAAAAGTTTTTGTTTATATTATCACATATAATAAAATCCAATAAGATACAACATGTTAAGACGGAGGGAGACAGAAGAACTTTTTTTGCTTGATGGGACTTCAAAACAAGATGATATTAAATCAGCACTAGCTATTATGATGTCTTGTTTTCTCCAAAATAGCTGTTCCTACCATCTAACCTTCTCTGCCTCATTTCTGTTGAGCTCTTTTCTGTCATTAGTTGTCAGTTTGTCTTCTTCATTTCACTTTCTGCTCCCTTCATTGTGGCCTCTCTGCCACTGTTTTTGGAATCTTGGTATTTTTCTTTTTTAGAATGTCGTGCAGCATTCTCTATGGAGTTCAATTGGTGGTTGCAAATTCCCCTAGTTCCTCTTTATCCTGGAAGCACCTTGTTTCTCCATTAATTTCTAGGGACAGTTATGCAGGATATATCAATCTTGGCTGGAGGATATTATCTTTCAAAGCTTGAATTATTTCCCCCCATGCTCTTCATGATTTAATGGTTTGTGCCGAGACGTCTGCTGTAATTCTGATGGGTGTTCCCTTGTAAGTGATCTGTTTCTTGTCTCTGACAGCTTTTAATATTCTGTTTTTATATTGGATTTCTGGAACTTTGATTATTATGTGCCTGGGTGTAGTTCAGTTTGGGTTGTGGGTGGCTGGGTTCATGTATGCCTCATACATCTGAGTATCTTTACCTTTTGCTAAATTAGGGAAATTCTCTTGGATTATTTCTGTGAATAGCCTTTTTAGTTCATTTGTTTGTGTCCCTACTTCTTCTTTATGTTCTTAATTCTTAAATTATAGATCCTCTTACCATCTTCTAGCCTTTGTATTACTGCTGTTTGTTTCCTTGTTATTTTAAATAAGTTTTTCATTTCATGCTCCTACATTACAAATCTATCCACCAGTTCAGATAATCTATCCTTAGTTTCTTTCAAGCTGTTGTGCCAGCTTTCAATAGTTTTTAGTTTCCTGGTAATCTCTTTGAACCTGCTTCACATATTCTATGTTTTCTCTATCAAACAATTTCCCCCTTTTTTTCTGTTCTTCCATTCCACCATCTGTTTTCTCTTGGTCAGTGTTTAGCATTTCTCTAATGATTCTACTTATATCTTGCTTTACTTCATTAAATACTTCACTTTTGAACTCATCTATGAGGCTCTTGAGATATCGCTTTATGTCTATTGGTGCCATGTCTGATATTGCATGTTTTCTGTCCTCATTTTCCTTTGCATTTACCTTTCCTCCTTTTCTCATATTTTTGATCCTTCCATACGGATGTATATAGGAGGCCCAGTTTCTTTCTTTGTGGATTGTAGTTTGTTTGAAACCACCGGCTAGGCATTCCTGCCCACTGCAGTGTACTAGGGAGACACAGACTGGGGCAGAGTATGTTGGACCTGCCCCTCCAGGTCAACCTACTGAAGGCTTCACTGCTAGGGTGCACCACCAGGGGCTGGGACCTGGTTTGGGCTAGCCTACTGGGTCTTAGTCCGCAATTTCACCCAAGTCAGGTGCTCCCCACCAATCCTGCTTGAGAGGGGAATATGTGACTAAAGTCACCGCAGTGCCCTGTTCCGGCTAGTCTGCCCAGTCCCAGAATGTCCTCTGTTGGAGCTTCCTTATGAATGGAGGGGTCCCTGTTCCTCTCACTTACCGCAGGTCGATGCATAGCTCCCCACCAGTCCAGCTCTCAACTCTGTTCACCGATTTACACGCTCAGAGCTTTTGCATTTCTGTCCCTGCTGTGCTGATTCAGACACAGCAGTGGCAGCAGGAAATTCAAATCATGGTTTCCAGAGTCATGGGTCCCAGCTTTGGCACTGAGATTTTATCTATTCCAATCATAGCATTGGGATTGCATTTCCAGCTGGTTTCCCTCAGCTTAGTTCATTCCTGGGTCAGCAGGGTATATCTCCCCTTGCTTAGGACTCCTCACACCGCACCATTCCTGTATTCTAAGCTGGCTGTCTCAGAGAGCCTCCGTAGCTGCTGTTATCAATCTGCCATGTTCTCCTGGAAGTCTAGTATCTGTTCATTTCATCATGTGTCATATGATCAGTTCTCATAAACTGTTTATAGATTCTACACATGCATGAGTCTTAACATGCATTTCTGGCCTTTCTATATTAGAAGGAGAAACAAAACAAAACATATTCCTATAAACACATGAATGAAAAAGACATTTGCGATCATTGTACAAGGAGTTCTACCATAGTTCCTGTGTTGTCTCTTGTTATCTTCAATCGAATTGGCTATATCATCAGACATAGTATAATTGAATACACCAGTACATAACAGTATTAATAAAAACACAATTTTGTATATAGTATAAAACCTCAAAAGCAGGCAATTATCAAACCAGAATGTGTATCGTAGTCTTGTCATCTTCAGTGTAGTTGCCTATACTCTCAGATTTGGTACTATCAATCATATCAGTTTTGAATAAAATCTATCAATACCAAACAGAAATCAAACAAACCAGATTTAACTAAGATCAGTCATGATAAAACAGTAGACACAGGGCTCCAGATTTAGTTAATAGGAAATTAAAGATGATTACTGTGCTATATCCTGATGTTCTGGGGATAGCTGTGCTCTCAAATCTAATGCAAGTAGACAAACTGGGACAGAATAAAATCTTTCTAAGCAGGGTGGTGCAAGTAACGTGGGGTTTAAATCCTGATACACTATTAACAATATCTTCTGCCATCATTTTTAAGACTCTCCCTCCCCTTTCACTTCCCCAGGATACACTGTGCATTTTTGGGTCTGACCAAGACCCTTGATTTTAAATTGGGTGGGGGCAACCTGCTATTTACCTCGGTGGTTCTGAAACTTCTCTCTCCTGGACTTGATCTGTAATTGTATTTCTTTACCCATTATAGCCTGTATTTCCAACCTATCCACAAATACTGGTCTAGTTGCCCCTACTACTCTCTGGTTCTCTGTTACATAGAGCATTGTTTTCTTATGTCTGATTTTTCAGTCCATGTACTCTTTTTCATGTTAATTACATTTCCTATAAATAGCATCTCGGTGGACCCTACCTCCTACCTCCACGTGTGGGTTTTTTAAAATTTAGTATATCAAGGCCATCTATATTAGAGATTATAAGGAACCTTCTCTGCCTCGTTTCTGTTACGCTCTTTTTTGCCATAAGTTATCTGCTTATCTTCTTCATTCTGTTTTCTGCTACATTCATTGAGGGCTCTCTGTCACTGTTCCTTGAATGCAAGTACTTTTCTCTCTCTCTAGAATGGCCTGCAGTATTCTCTGTAGAGTTGGATTAGTGGTTGCAAATTTCCCAAGTTCCTCTTTGTCTTGGAAGCATCTTGTTTCTATATTAAATTCTGGAGACAATTTAGCAGGGTATATCAGTCTGGGCTGGAGGTTATTCTTTCAGGGCTTGGAATATTCCACTCCAGGCTCTTTCTTGACTTGATGGTTTGTGTTGAGAAGTCTTCTGTTATTCTGATGGGCTTTCCTTTATAGGTTTTCTCTTTCTTGTCTCTAACAGCTTTTAATATTCTGTTCTTATATTGAATTTCTGCTCTGTCTCCCCTCCAGGTCAGTCAAACATCTGAGGCCTTCACTGTATTAGTTCCAGCTTGCTGTTTGCAGCTGCCATGAAGCCCAGCCATGCCTGCCTGCCTTGGAGTCAACTGAGTGTGGACTGAAACCTCCAAAAACTGTAAGAAATAAACCTTTCCTTTCCCATCTTGGGCTTCAGGTATTTTGTCTCAGTGATGAGCATAAAGTGACTAAGACAGAATTTGGTCTGTTCTTATATTGAATTTCTGGGGTCTTGATTATTATATGCCTGCATATAGCTCTGTTTTGGTTGTAGGTGCCTGGAGTTCTCTATGCTTCATACATCAGAATATTATTTCTTTTTCCTGTGTGTGGGAAGTTTTCCTTAATTATTTCTGTGTCTCAGTCTCAGGCAAAGTCTCTGGGCAGGAGCAAAATGCAGAAAAACTTTCTGCCAAGCCATAACACACATCATGTGGAGTCCAATGACCAATTCAGTCCTTCCCAGCAGAAACCTCCCAAGCCTTGTCATTACCATCCGGCTTTCTATCAGCCTTCTAGTCTCCTGAGCTATGACCAGAATCTCCTCTACAGAACAGCCTAAGCTTCTCCAGCTCTATGAATCCAGGCGACATGTCCAAACCTTTCCAAACTCCACCCACAAGCCATTTCCAAAGCCTCTTGAAAAACATGGCCAGGTATAGTCACAGCAAATGACCAGAACTAATGCAGTGGAGGCCTCAGATGTTTGACTGACCTGGAGGGGAGATGGTGCACAATAATAAAAGGAAGGCTGCATCAGCTTGACTGATCTAGAGGGGAGGGGACAGCATACACTGCTCCTGTTTGCAACTCACTAGCACACTGCAGTGTAAAGGGTCAGGTAGCCAGCATGCTTCAGAAGGACTGTAATCAACAAAGAAAATGGGGCCTCCTGGAAGAAACAAAAAAGATGGGAAGAGGAACCAACAAGAAAAAGTCCCCAGGTCCCAACCCTGAGAACACTGACCCAGGAAAGGTAAATACAAAGAAAAATGAGAACAGCAAACATGCAATATCAGACATGGCACCAGTGGACATAAAGAGATATCTTTGGGGCCTCATAGATAAGTTCAAAAGTGAAATATTTAGCCAAGTAATGCAGGATATAAGAAGATTAATAAAAGAGATGCTAAGCACCCCTCAAGCAGACACAGATGGAAGAAGGGAGGAGCTCAAAGAAAGGAGAGAATAATTTGATGGAGAATATAAAAAAATATAGAATACATGAAGCAGTTCAAAGATATTACCAGGAAATTAAAAACTGTATGTAAAGATGGCAAATCTGCTTGAAAGAAACTAAGAATACATTATCCAAACTAGAGCACAGTTTTTCAATGTGTAATTATGAAAGGAAAAACTTTGAAAATTAAGAAGGAAACAAGCAGAAACAATACAAAGGCTAGATTAAGACAAGAGGACCTACAACTTGAGAATAAAGAAGCATAAAGTGACGAGCATAAAGTGACTAAGACAGAATTTGAGAGTAGGGTTGTTTGCTGTGACTATACCTGGCCATGTTTTTCAAGAGGCTTTGGAAATGGCTTGTGGGTGGAGTTTGGAAAAGTTTGGACATGTCGCCTGGATTTGTAGAGCTAGAGAAGCTTAGGCTGTTCTGTAGAGGAGATTCTGGTCATAGCTCAGGAGACTAGAAGGCTGATAGAAAGCTGGATGGTAAAGACCAGGCTTGGGAGGTTTCTGCTGGGAAGGACTGAATTGGTCATCGGACTCCACATGATGTGTGTTATGGCTTGGCAGAAAGTTTGTCTGCATTTTGCTCCTGCCCAGAGACTTTGCCTGAGACTGAGACAAAGGGCAATAGACTGATTAATCTTGAAAAAGAAATTAAAAAGCAATCAAACATTGAGGCTGTGGTATGGCTATTGTTGGGGGCTTTCAGCCAGCTTTATGTTTCAAATCAAGAGCAAAGATCCCAGCAGGATAATTCACAATGCTGTGAGTTTGGCCTGAAGGAAAATTCCAGGAAGGCTGTGGATTGTAAAGACAGAGTTGAGATTTTGATTCCTGAAGAGAAACAGAGATATAAGAAAGATGGCCCTGGGGCATCCTAGGAAGCAGGTACCCACCCTGTGCAGCCTCACAGGAAAGGTGAAAAAATTTGCTCAGGGGGAAAAGCTGCAGAGTGCCATGTTCCAGAATGGTGACAGTGGCCAGATGAGGTTCCAGAATGGCAGCAACATAGAGAAGCTTTTTCTCACAATCAGGTAAACAGAGCCCTGCAATCCAGGCAACTGACCCCTACAGCCAAGAGAGAGAAAAGCCTGGCTACTGCTTCAGCTAGCAGCAAACCTTGGCGGCATCCACAAGATGCTGATTTTAGGTGCAAGGAAAATGCACAAATTCTGAGGGTAAAACGGCTTCCACCTCAATTTCAAAGGGCCTGGCAGGCCAAGCAGTGTGCCCCTGAGAGGGCAATTTGTGAGGATGTAATGGTGAAGCTGAAGGTGCAGTGGAGACCCCAAAAGTTTGGAAAAGCCAGGAATGTGGATGATCCAAGGGAAGCAGCAAAAATTGAGCAGAGAAGATTTAAGAGAAAAGCTGTGGGAGTTGAAATCACTGGAATTGCCCTAGAGGTGGAATCACCCAAGGCTTTTGGAGCTTACAACCAGATTGCTTTAGACGCTTAGAACTTTAGGACTTAATGTTTATCCTGCTGGATGTTGGACTTGCTTTGTTTCCAATGCTTTATATTCCCGTTTGTAACTTTTGGAATGGTAATTTTATCTTGTGCCTTTGCATTTCAGGAATGTTTAACCTTGTTTCATTTGTACAGGGGGTTACAGTTAAGAGTTTTCCATAGATCTTGGGGAAGACTTGGGACTTGGACTTTTCAGCAATGCTGAAGCTGTTAGGACTTTGGCAACTCTTGGAGGTGGACAAAATGTCTTTTGTATAAAGGATGTACATGTGTCCTGGGGGCCAGTGGTGGAATGTCATGGTTTATGTCTGTGTCCCCCAGGCCTCATGAGTTTGCATTGTGTATTTGTGATTGGTTTATTGTCTAGTGCTTTAATTGATGGTGTTAGTGCTCCACCTGCATAGGGCTGGAGCCAGGATGTGATGTAATGGCAGGAAGAAGGTGTGTCTTGCTCTTTGCTGCTTTGAGCTTGCTGTTTGCAGCTGCCATGAAGCCTAGCCATGCCTGTCTTGGAGTCAACTGAGTGTGGACTGAAACCTCCAAAAACTGTAAGAAATAAACCTTTCCTTTCCCAACTTGGACTTCAGGTATTTTGTCTCAGCAACGAGCATAAAGTGACTAGGACAAACAGTAACAGGTATCACAGTATATTTTGTTATCTTTATAATAGTTGTTCTTTCAATCACATATATCAAATTGAGATGAAATATAGAACACTATAGAACTTATCAAAGCAGAATATTGAATAGAGCACTACCATTAATCAGAAAAGAGCAAAACAGTAATAAAAATATTTGCCTTCAAAGAGATGGTAGAAGGAAATCCCCCTTATTTGCTATGGTCAACCTCCCAGGACACGCTCAGATTTCTGGTTCCCATTAGCTAATGGGCAGTGGGGTGGGGGGAAGGGGAAGTGGAATATTTGACTCTAGGCCGTGCATCAGTAGGTTCACTATTGCTTAGCAGGGAGGCAGGTTGGTTGTTTGGTTTCACAGTGCCCTAAGTTCCAACATGGTGTGGATCTCAGGAGCTGCTGCTGGTTCTCCCCCTGGAGGGGCTGCAGTCTGCCAGACCACCACCACTTACCAGGGAGGGGAGGTTCTTGCTTTGCTTCCCAGGGTCCTAGGTTCCAACATGGCGTGGATCTCAGGAGCTGCTGCTGGTTCTCCCCCTGGAAGGACTGCAGTCTGTCACACAGCCACCAATTACCATGGAGGGGAGGTGCTTGCTTTGCTTCCCAGGGTCCTAAATTCCAACAATGTGCTGATCTCATGAGCTGCTGCTGGTTCTCCCCCTGGAAGGGCCACACTATCTAACATTTTTGAATATAACTGTTCATCGTAACTTTATAATCCTTTTTAAGTTCGTGTTGGATGGTGAAAATGTTAACAGTTTTGTATCTGATCCTACATACTTTGTTTTTTTTAACTAATTAAAGCCTTGATAATTTGGACATTTTCAAAAACTACCTTTTGGTTTCACTGACTTGGTCTACTGTCTCTCTAGTCACTGATTTTTTAATTAATCTCCACTCCAATATTAGTTTAATTAGTACTATCTAATCAATATAAAATACTGAATTTCCATTGGAGTCCTCAGACAATAGGCAGCACCAACACCCAGAAATGAGAGTGATCTGAACATCAAATCCTTGTTATCACCCTTACTAATCCTCATATTTATGAACATCTTACACTTGTTTAAAGATGCTAAGTTTTGGAGTAGCTTGTTGTACAGTAGTAGAAAATCAAAAAAATACCGAGTTAGTGAATATATTGAAGTTCACAATATAATTTTTGCAGTATGCCTTTAGGTTTTAAATTTTTTATTACAAAATATTGGAAACAAATTTCTGAGTGGCCATGCAACACTTGGGTATCTTGGTTAAATGGATTTTCTACCAAGAACTTCACCTTTTCTTTCAGTATTTTTCTGACTGATTTCCTGGGCACAAGCTTCATATTCAAAATTTTCTCAGATCTGTGTACAGGACATAAGACCTATGGGGTTTGGCAGGTTTTCACAATAATGTAACTGATGTTGAAAAGAAAGTTAAATATACCTGAGAGACTATACACATTCCAAATATATTTGAATCTGTTAAATTTCAATTATTTCATTTGCTTTTCTAATAAATAAGAGCAAAGTAAATCCTAATGCTATCTCAGGATGAAAATTTTGTTTTGTGTATATTATGAAGTATTCTAAGTCCACAGAGGACAGTTTTCCAACTATCAAGGGTTTGTTGCTTCTGGTGGCCATAGAATACAGGCCAAGGGTGTTTGCCTGCTTGTACCCATAGGCCAATGTGGCCACGGAGCACAGTCTAGGTGGTTCTGGTCCCTCCACTCAGCAAAAATTTCCCTAGTCTGCTTCCTAGCTGTTAGCAATCCACTGTGACCAGAAGGTTCTTCCCTGCTTCCAATAGAGGACTTTGGCAGTGAAGGAACTCAGGACAGTTTCGCTGGTGGGGTTCCTAAATCCTTTGAAAAATGTTGGCCTTGCCTGCCTGCTCCAGTTTCTAATGTCTTTGTACTAAAACTCAGAGCTGATTCACCAAGTGCCAGCTCCTTGGAGTGCTAGCAACAATGTTTTACTGTGCTGTGCCTGCTCCACTAGGGCACACTGGACCTGTCTACTTCATTAGTTTATTAGGGGCTGGGGCTGTTTCTTCCTTTAAAAAATCTCATTTACCCTTTTAATGTCTTTACCTCTTTATTTTGTTCTCTTATTTTTAAAATTCTTTTTGTTATTTATTCTTGTTATATTTACCTAAAATATTAAATTTCTTTTATGCTTCAGTAGGATCCTTTATCTCATTTTTATTTCTTTCTCATATTCTATTGACTAATTTCAAAATTTAAATTTTTATTCTGTGGTTCCCTATTCCCTCTATCTTTACTATCATAATCATTCAACTTTATTAATCTTGAGATAGATCTATGCTAATATTGTTTTATTATTAGTAGAGATATAATTATTGTTTTTAGTAGATATTTACTATCAGTCAGTATTTTTTTTGTCTTAGTATTTACACTGTAAATGGTGTTATGGTTTATCAATATTCAGTGTGCCTTTGACTCTGTTACTTTTGCTGGTTTTATTGCTACTGCGAGCATGGCATGGTAGTTGCTACTGATTGGTTTTTCTCTGTATGACAATATCTGAATTGTCTCTGTGTAATTAACAGTATCATGCTCCATTCCCAGATAACTCAGTGCTTGCCCAAATATGCTACATCTTTCCACCCCAATATAAGGCTGTAGATGGATATTGGGTGTTATGGTTTGTGACTAGATGTCCCACCAAAGGCTCATGCAGTTTTTGTGGGGCTTTTGTTTTAGGTAGTTGACTCTAGAGTTTGTGACTGTTTCATGATTCAATGTTCGGTTTCAGAGTGGGAGATTGCTGGTTCAGTTTGCTGGTTGGATTGACATTGCCTTAATTCAAGCAGACTAAGTCAGATAATAGAGCATAAAAAGGCTTGTTTCACTCTTTTTGTTCTCTCTTGTTGTTTTTGGTGTTTTATGCTGTCTTGAACTGTTTTCCCTTTGTCACCTGCGTTGCAGCCAGTCCATTATGGACTGAAACTTCTACAAACAATGGTCTAAATAAAACTTTTTCCCTTTCACAGTGAGTGTTAGGCATTTTGTCCCAGCAATGAGAGAAATGTCAGTAAGACATTGAGAGAATGGCAATGTCCTAACATTGCTCATTCCCAGAGTGAATCTTTTGAAACAAACCATAACTGAAGAGATCTCTGTATTAACAAAAATGTTTTTCTTTACAATCAATCCACAATCATCCAAAAACAATCAACAAAATTAATATAAACATGAAAATACAGGACAACAAAATATCTCCAAAAACTACCTACTCTCCAAAAGCTGATCCATGGGGCTTCAATGTAGGGTGTGGGGCTCAAATAAACACACAGCCAAATTTTTCAAAGGATAACAAAGAGACAAAGCAGATCAATAAGGTACTTTGAACATAAAGAAGATACAGTGCTACCTCAGTTCAGAAACTTAATTCTTTCCATAATTCCAGTCATAGATGGTTTGCAATGAGAATTGTGGAAGAAATTCTGTGACCATAATCATGGAAATAATTAAGTTTGTGATCCAAGGTACCACTGTATGTCTAAATAGGTGATAGCCCAAATAAACACAATGATTAATGAGTTTACAGAAGACAATGATAAAACAGTAGCTAAACTACATATTGTGACAGAAAACATAAATGGTCAGTTTAGGAAAGAATTTTTCCATGAATTGCTAAGAAACAAAAATTGAAGAAATTATAAATTCAGTTGAAAGTGTGGGCAGCAGAAGTCACCAATGTGAAGACAGAATGTGTAAGTATAGATAGGGCCACTGTTGGAGAACACTTCTTCAGAGATACACTAAAAACCACAAGAGATCATGAAACATGAATCTAACAGCTGCTAGAAGTCAAGAGAAGAATAAGATTAATTAGGATTAGTGAAAATGCAAAACACAGCGAACATGGCACAAAAAGCCTGTTTTCAGAAAACTTTCCAAATGTGGGAAAAGAATTTAAAATAGAATAAGAGAGGCATTTAGAATGCCAAAGATTTACCATCAGGAAGGAACATCTCCTTGACATATTATAGTTAAATCTCAGAAGTCCAACACCAACATAAGATCTGAATCTTAAAATATTTTAGAGGAAAATTAAAATTCAGAGCTGGGTATGGTAATGCACACCTGAAATCCCAGCTCTTTGAGACTAAGGCATAAACATTGTTATGAGCTTGAAGCAGACTGGGCTACATAGTGAGTTCAAGGCAAGCCTGAATTGCATAGAGAGACCTTATATAAAATAATCTGTTAGATTCACTGTAGACTTCTCAACATAAACCTTAAGGGCACAAGTACTTGAAGTGTTTAAATGCTAAAGGAAAATAACTTCCAGTCTAGACTGATATACCTTGCAAAGCCATCTTTCATTATTTTTCCTTATCTTTTCTACTTCCTCTGTTGTTTAGATCGGGTAAATTGTGCTAACATTTGCTCCAGTCCTCTGCAGCTCCTCCATAGCCTTCTACCTTTGTATCCATGTTGAACTATCAAGCTATTCTGCAAGCCCTTTTAATTTTGATGTTTGTGTTTTTCAATTAAAATTTTCCTTTTGGGGCTTTGGTTTCAGTGCTGTGGCTAGAGACACCATAGATTTTCTACACAGTGTTCATCTCTGCTAAGACCTGCTGCTTCCATCTAGACAGTTCTGTTTGTTCTGTCACTCTCTCTACACTGCTTTGTGACTTCTGGCTCTGAATTTCACTCTATAGCCAACAACACCCCCCTACTCTCATCTCAAAAGAAGAAACAGTTTATGCAGATGCCAGTCCCAGGAGATTGGAACCTGGTTTCCTTTTCACTAGAGAGAGGATGATGACCTGAATATTTGTGAAAGTGATAAGGATTTAGAGGAATTAATCCTTCAATTGAAAGGTAATCTGGATAAAGGAACAGGTTTTTCATTCAGTCAGCAGAATATATTTATTGAGAAAGAAAGCCTTTCTGAGAGACAGACAGAAGAAGTCCCAAATTAAAAACTTTGGACCAGCAAAATATATTTACATGAATTTAATAATAAATATGAACCTGATTCTTTTGACTCTCATACTGGATCATGGCTATGTGTTACATTCAAAGTAAAAGAATACAGGGGAAAAAAATGGCAGCTTGCCAGGAAGTTGGATAGAAAATCTCTCTGAGAAAACAGCTCAGAGGCTAGAATTTGACAACACAGAGAGGGCCAGACGAGAACAATTCTCACTAACCGAGGAGGAAACTGAAGGGGGAAAAAATTAGGAAGAAGAAGGAAAAGTGTGGGTGGAGGGCTGAAGCCCGACATGCTCACTGAGAACAGTTCAGCACTGTGCTGGGAGTGCCCATCCAAGGTCGGATGATCCAAGGTTGCGCTGAAGCTGTGGCTGCCAATAATGGGAGTTGGTGAGTCCCAGACCTTTGGCAGGAGGACATGGTGCAGTGTGGAGGGGAGCCAAGGTAGAGAGCTTTATTGGCTCTCCGTGAGTACTGAAAATTGGGCTCCTGCGGAGTGGATGGCTTACTGGAAGACATCTTGGAGTAGGGCAGAGGCCAGTGCCCCAGTGACATCAGTCAGCTGCCTCTAGCCCAGAGAAGATTGGTGGGAGAAGCTTGGGCTGAACCATGCCACTGGTCAGGAACCAATAGCCAGGGGCGAAATGGTTTCAACCCTGTGACATCCACCACAGTACAGTGTAACTTGCTGAGGGCACTTGCAGATTGACTGGCTCAGAGGGGATGGGCCAGCCTGCAGCATCGCTGTGCTCACCTCAGATATCAGCAAACAGGAGAGAGCAGCAAGCTTCCAGCAAGCATACTTTAGAGAAACTGTAAGCAATACAGAGAGGGCCTGAGACCTCCTCCACACACCTGTCTGAAAGAAACCAGAAAAGATAAGACAAAACCTCCAGCCACTGACCCTGGGAAAATAAACCCAGGAGAGGTAAACACAGAAGAGAACCAGTCCAGCAATAATGCAGTATTAGCCACAACATCAGCAGACATAAAGAAATACATTCGTGACTTCCTAGATGAACTTAAAACTGAAATTCTAACCCTAATTCTGACAAGAAATAAAAAGATTGATTAAAGAAATGCTATATCTCTCTCAAGAAGGGAAGGACCCAGAAAAGGAAGAGAAACCTTTGGTGAAGAATATAAACTAAATCTAGAGTACATGAAACAGATCCAAATAGACTACCAGGAAACTAAAAGATCCATTGAAAGCTGGCAAATTGCCTTGACAGAAACAAAAGTTAGCCTTTCCAGACTTGAAGAGATATTTACAATGTATGATTGTGAAAGAAAAGACCTATTAAAAATAACAAGGAACCAAGAAGTAACAATTCAAAGGCTAGAAGATGACAAAAGGATCTATAACTTAAGAATGAAAATCATAAGGGAAGAAGCAGGAGTAACCACAAATGAATTACAAAGACTATTCACAGAAATAATTAAGGAAAACTTCCCAAGCACAGGGAAAAGAAATGATACCCAGATAAATGAAGCATACAGAACTCCAGCCAACTAAAACAGATCTACATCCAGACATATAATAATCAAGATTCCAGAAATCCACCACAAGAACAGAATATTAAAAGAGCCAGAGAAAAGAAGCAGATCACCTACAAACGACAAATCATCAAAATAACAACAGACTTATCAACTCAAAGTATTAAATTAAGAAGAGCCTGGGGAGAAATAGTCCAAGCCCTGAAAGAAAATAACCTCCAACCAAAATCGATGTATGCTGAAAATCTCTCTTTCAAAATTAATGGAAAAACAGTATGTTTCTAAGACAAAGAGGAATTGTGGGAGTTCATGGCCACTAACCAGAACCTACAGAAAATACTAATGGATATTCTAGAGAGAGAAAAAAATACCAGGATTCCAGTAACAGTAGCAGAGAGGCCTCAATGAATAGGGAGGACAGTGGAATGAAGGAAAAAAATGGACAAATAATAGCAGAAAAATCAAATAGCAGAATTGAGGCAGAGAAGGTGAGTTATAATTTTTAATATAGCCTACATACACTAACAAGAAGAAACACAGGCAGAGTAGATTAGGAGGCAGGATCCATTGAGATGCTCTGAATAGGAAATATACTCAACCTGAAAGAAGGTTAATAAACTGAAAGTCAAAGATGAGAAAACAAAGCTCTAAGTGACAGGGAACCAGAGAGAAATAGGGACAATCCTCCAGCAGGCACAGATAGGTTGGAAAGTTATGACATTTTTGTGCAGGGTAGAACTACAAAGCTAGAAGAAAGGAAAACCTTGTGGCTTTAGTAAGTAAAGGAATACAGCTCAAGATCAAGCTCAGGGGTAAAAAGATTCAGCACCACTCAGATAGATAATGGTTGACCCCCTAATCTAAAAACTAAAGGAGTTAGTGGGACCCAAAATATACAAAGCATCTTGAGAAAGAGAAAGGTGTGGAATTGCCTGAAAAAGGAAGGCAGAGGGCATTGTTAATAGTGTATCAGGATTTAAAAGCCCACAGTAGTCTATAGCTTTGCTTAGTTTGATTTTATTTTGTTCTGATCAGTCTACTCATATTACATTTGAGGGCACAGATAGCTATCCCCATAATAGCAGGCTATTCCACGGTAACTATCCTTAATTTTTTATTAACTTAAACTGAAGCCCTATATTACTTACATTGTCTTAAATGACTAATTTATTTGAATCTGGTTTATTAAACTGCTGTTTTGCCTTGACTGATTTTATTCGAATTTGGTATGCTTGATGGTGACAAACCTAAGAGTAGAGGCAACCACTCTGAAGATGACTAGTTGTAATAACATACCCATTCTGGTTTGATTATTAACTGCTTTTGAAGTCCTACAATGTCTCCAAAGTTGTGTTTTTATTAAAATAGCTATGTAATGCTATGTTCAATTATTATATGTCTGATGATGTGGACAACTCTGTTGAAAAGAACAAGAGAAAGCACAGTATCTACTGTATATCACCTAATATTGTGGTTTTATATGTCGTTTTCATTCCATGTTTTTCTAAGAATTAGTTTTTTTGTCTTGTTGTGATCTGTTTTTCTGTATAATACAGAAAGGATAGATATACATGTAGAGATTCACAGATGTGGAGAATTCTAAACAGTTTACAGGAACAGAGTACATAATGC
Organism: Cavia porcellus; assembly: GCF_034190915.1. NCBI lineage: Eukaryota > Metazoa > Chordata > Mammalia > Rodentia > Caviidae > Cavia > Cavia porcellus. The sequence goes on along the minus strand of NW_026947492.1, from coordinate 72,761,074 downwards.
ACGATGTAATGAAGATACTCCGAAGAAGAGACACTAAGATACCCAGTGCTAATCCTGTTACGTTATGATATAAAATCTAGCAAAACTATTATTCACTGTTCAGAATGATATTAGTCTAGTCTATTATGCTCAATTTCAGCATACGTAAAGATAAGGACAGCTACTATGAGGAGAATGAGGGACATCATGGCAGTCACTATTGACTTCGCTAATGTCAGGTCTTGAACACCTAAAAGGTCTTTATCATCCTGTTATGATTAGATTGGTTCTATAATGTTCAGTATGTATTCAATGTGTGTGAAGATGGGGACAACTATTTGGAGGAAAACTCGAGACAGTAAGACAGACAGTGAAGATCTCCAGTGGACTTGCTTTGAAATCCGTGCTTCTTAACATTATTTCCTTAAGATTTGTTTTTTTCTGTTTTGTTCTGTTTAATCCTACCTTCTTTTATTATGGGCAATTCTTTTGAAGATAGCAAGAGTCATTATGTAGCCATTGTTTGTCACCTTTTATTTTGTTTTTACATCATATACTATGTCTATTCTTGTTTTAACTGACTCCATTTTGTTTTGTCACATTTGGTTGTATTTTCTTCAAACAAAGTAATAACAACTGTAGTAGTAATAAACCCTAAAATGTGTAATTGTTATTATAGAAAAAGAGAGGAAAAGAAAGTGCTCTAAAGGATATAATTGCATGTATGTTAATTGTGTAAGACAGATAACCATACTACTAATTTTTTTGAATCATTGAACAGAACTGTTTGCAGTCTCAAAAAAATTTTTCATTTTATGCGATTGTTGTTGTTGCTTCTGATTTTTTGGGTCAAATCAGGGTAACTAGCATGTCCATAACCTAAAAAATTTATCGTTTTTGTGGTGAGAACATTCAGAACTATTTGTTGGAGCATTTTATTGTTACACTGTATTATTCTTAAGTATCATCACCTAGGGCCAGGGATTTGGCTCAGCGGCATAAGCACCTGCCTGGCAAGCACAACATCAGCTCAACACTCAGTACCAAAAAAAAAAAAGTATAATCACTCAAACATGGAATAAAATACCAGAATTTCTTTCTCCTATTTAAGCATTTTGAGAAAGAGAAAGGTGTGGAATTGCCTGAAAAAGGAAGGCAGAGGGCGTTGTTAATAGTGTATCAGGATTTAAAAGCCACAGTAGTCTACAGCTTTGCTTAGTTTGATTTTATTTTGTTCTAATCAGTCTACTCATATTACATTTGAGGGCACAGATAGCTATCCCCATAATAGCAGGCTATTCTACGGTAACTGTGGAATTTGCCAGTGGGTTCAATATTATAGTTTTAAACTTCCGTTTGATTCCTTCTAATAAGTACTATTTTTTTTTTTGCAGAAAATTTCTATTTTGCTTATACCTTTTAAGGAAATATTGATCACTTGAAGTATTTTAATAGCTAAAGTTCTTGTCAGGTAATTTCAACATCAGTTCACATTGGATTTGACATTCTTTACTTTTCTCATTTTCTTTCTTTCTTTTGTATTTAACATGGCTTATGTTTACCTAATTATCATGGACATATTTGGTTTCTGAATAATGCTCATTCTTTTTTTAAAGCATCCAGTTCTCCTGCGGAGGTGTAGCTACAGTGAGTGAACAAGTATATGTGTTTAGTCTCCTGCTGGGCCTTACAGACCCAGTTTACCAGCAAGTGAGTGTGAAGCTATTTACCTCCTTCAGGAGTATGAGGTGGAAATTTACCCCCCACTCTGCCCTGGTGTCACTTTCCCAGTGAAAGTGGAGCCATGCAAGGCAGGGTTCTGAGTGAGCTCTGCTCTTAGTGAGGCTGCAGTCTCACTAGGGAAGGAAAAACTGCATGGCTGTTCTGCTCTTAAAGCTCCCTACTGAGAGCACATGCACAACAAAGGGGGCCAGAGCACAAACTGTCTCTCCTCAGATCACCTTAAGTTTTATTTCTTCCAAGTGACAGTGGAGGCTTGTTTCTCTGATGGAACCTAGACACTAGCAGTCAGGGGAATAGGAATAATGCTGGGAAGGTGAAGATTAGGCCCTCAGTTTGCCACACTGAGCTCAAGGGGAATGGGAGGGTTCTTGTTTTCCTAGCATATGTTTGAAGTAAAGCAAATATTATTGATGCTTTTCTGTTTTGTTAAGGCCACCATTTGGCCAAATTTTTAAAACTGTAACTGCAGCCTTTTTCCTTAGAGTATTTTAGTCTATGTGTTTTAGCAATCCTGGATGGGAGGTTCTCCTTGCCTTTGCAGAGTGAATGGAAGCAATAAGGAAACCCATGGTACTCACTGTTAAGTTGACTGTCAACTCATAAAGTTTCTAAGCATCTTTATACTCTGTAAAGTCTTGTTGTGTGACAGCAATAATGAATGGAGAATGAGTTAGGAGAACATAAAATGATTACTTTTTAATAGTAAGAAGTGCCGCAGAAAGAAGCTACTTTATTTTCAGTGGAACCAGAAATACGAGCCTCCAAGCATTTGGACACATTAACCGTGCTTGTTATTTGTTTTGTTGCACAAAGTTAGTCACAAAGCAAATTACCCTGCCATATTCAGATGTGTCTCCACACTTAACTTCGAACAGAAACGGTTTCTTTTGTTGTTGTTGTTGTTGTTTTCCTTTTTATCAGTACCGGGGATCAAACTCACGACTGCCTGCTTGTAAGGCAGGCACTTATGCTGCTGAGCTAAACTTCCAGCCCCTAGAAACTGCTTGCTAGGAATTAATGTCTTAGAAGTGAACGACACTGGAGGGATGTGTCTTCTAACAGCTCATCATTCCACTCCTCTACAGATCGTGTATGCCTTAAAGAAGTGGAACAGTTTTAAATGTATGTGGGACCTGTTTTTTACTTATGCTATAGTTTCTCTGTAGAGAAAGGATTTAAACTTAGCAGACTCAATAGTAAATCAAGAGCAAAAGTTCTATTCAGCCACCCATGATTTATTAAATTATCTTCATTTGTTCATATCAATTAAGTATTTAAGTTTACTATGTCTCAGGGTTCTAAAGCGAGTAGGGAAACATGAAATGATTGTGGCTGTCTACATGAAGCTTCTAGTATTATGCAAAACAAACTCTAGATATATAACCAATGAAATAAATATTTTGGAGAAAATACACATAGTTCTACAAGACCTTTTTGGTGTCTTTCAATTGCTTGTGAGTTTCAAGAAGGCTTCATATGGAGGCTGGGGGATTTAGCTCAGCGGCATAAGCGCCTGCCTTGCAAGCAGGCAGTCGTAAGTTCGATCCCCGGTACCGATAAAAAGGAAAAAAAGACAAAAAAAAAAAAAAAAAAAAAGAAGGCTTCATAGAAGTGGTCATGCTAACACAGGATGGGACCAATAGAAAAAGTACCCAGGTTGCTCAAGTTTCACACAGAGCTACTGCCAATGAGAGGGTCTTGAGACTACAAAGAAATCGAGTATGGTTAGGGATTTTAGATGATCAAGTTATTTATTACTACAGTGTGCATGTGTAGAGACCAAGAAGAAAAATCCCAAGAGATAGAAAGAAAACAAGGCCCATGTTCATGATCAAGACACGTTGAAAAATTTTACCCTTTTTCTAAAGTGTTTGGAAGAATTAATGAAGAGTGCATCTTTTTTGATTTATGGCCATTGTTGTGTGGGCAATGAATTGAAAGGAAAGAGACCAAAGGCAAAATTTGGTTAGTGGTTATATTTATCTGTCTTCTTCAAAGAAATAGAACCAATAGAATATGTGTACATATGCAGCAAGTACACACATGTTCATATTCACCTTCATGTGTTTCTCTTATTTGTGCATATATTAACTATCAATCATCTGTCATCTATCTATCTGTCTATCTATCTATCTAAATAGAGTTTTAACAATTTGTCACATACAATTGTGGAAGATGAGTCCAAAACCAAAAAGGCAGGTAAACAGCCTGAAAACACTGGCAAAATAGATGTTGTTGCCTGGAGTCTAATGCTAGTCTACAGGCAGATTTCATACTTGTTCAAGGAAAGTTCAGTCTTTTCTCTTAGAATCTTGGACATATTCTGTGAGGCTCATCTACATTAAGGGAGATGACCCATTTCATTCAATCTCCATTGTTTTAAATGTTAACTAGCCTTTTAAATACTGTCAAAGTAATATCTGTATTTGTTCTTGGCTCCAATACCAGATAGACTGACACAGGAAATTAAGGAACACAGAACTACTATGGTGAACTAAATGTAAGAAGGAATAGCTTGAAGAAGGACTGATGATGTAGAGGAATAGGTGATAAAAATTGGATTCAGAAAGCATGAGACTTTGTGATTATAGAAATGCAGAGGAAGAAGAAAAACTACTTTCTTTCTTCTGAGTCAATAAAACTAATGGTGTTGCTGCTTACCAGAAGTGAATACTCTGAAGAAGAAATCTAGTTAGAGAAGACAAATAAATGTTCTAGTTGTCAGCAAACAGATGCATCTTAAACTTCCCAGGGGAAAGACAGTCCAACTTTCCCTAAGTTCTTTAGTGTGATGGCAGTCTGTCTATAAGTAAGTCAGTTCAAGAATTTGCTCCATTAATTCCTTGAGTAACTCAGGAAATGTGGTCATTTCTACAAAGGATTTATGCTTTTTGTTCTGATAATGCAATTCACCAGTTAATGAGGGGAATATCATCCTATATTTTTGGTAGCCTCTATATCTAAGATTGAAATCATAGGTCAAAAACAGATTACAATTTATAAATCCACAAACTCATACCCAACAGGTAACTTTACTGCAAGAAAAGCATTTCATTAACTTCACTGCCTGTACTATTTTGTCCGTTAGTCTCAGGTGGTGTTCAAGAACTACAACTGGCATGCAAATTTTAAGATAATATGATATTGAAAATGGACAATATCTTAAGGATATAGAAGTATAATAATCTCAATTTACAGCAGATAAACGTAGTGTTGAAGAACTCTATAACTTAAAATGAATTGCAAAAGGTAAATTATATATTGAGGACTTTTTAATTATAAATTGCTATTACAAACTTAACTCATTATCAGACTTTGATTAATTTTGCCTGAAAATTCAATTTCTACAGTTACTAAAAGGCTCTGTACTGGGTAGTCATAATCAACAGATATATTGCAACCAGACACACTCATTTTTCTTTTTGTTATTGTATATATAAAGTATTATTACTATATCAAGTCCATAATCAAGATATTGCTAAAAAAATATTTTCCTACCAAGCTCTTTCTTTAAAGCTTCCTTGATTTCCTTGTTCCTGAGACTGTAGATGAGAGGATTTAACATGGGAATCACTACCAAGTAGAACACAGACACCAACCTTGTTCTGGTCAGTGGAGTAGCTGGACTTGGGCATCACATAAATGAAGGTAATGGTCCCATAGAACAGGGTGACTGCAGTGAGGTTGTTTTCAAACAGAGATAGGTTTACTCATACCTTTGGAATCTGGATTGTATTCTTGTTAATAGTCCTGGCTCTTTTTAAAGCATGTTGTATAGCAGTGGCAACAAACTTTACCCTTATTTTGTTCCTGGTATTTGGGGGAAGTCATCCTGCCTTTAGCTATGAGGAATGATATCAACTGTAAGAGTTTCATAGGTGTCTTTGCTCAAGTTCATGAATGTTTGTAGTAATTATGAGGTATTACTATGCTTTTTCTATCTTCATTGAAATGACCATATGATTTTTGATAGACATGTGCTATGGATTAAAAACTGATTGTTGCCACTAAGGAAGTCAAAATGGAAATTTCTCAGAAGACTAGGATTGGAAGTTCCATTCAACCCAGCTATTCCCCTCCTGGTTATTTTCCCAGAAAACCTGAAAAGGTCATGTCACAGTGATATATATTCATACTTGTTTATAGCAGTATAATTTATAATAGATAAGTCTTGTAAAAAGCCGAAATGCCCATCAAATGCAGAGTGGATGTAAAAGATGTGGTATTTTTATACAATGAAATATTACTCAGCTATAAAAATGATGATCTTTTTAAAAATTTTTATTTAAAGAAAGACTAAACAAAGCAGAAAATGGGTAGAAATAATACATCATTTTAAAGAAAAAATAAACAGTAAGGAATTACTAATTGATGATTACAGATTGTCCTCTTATAAATAGTTATTCAATATACTAAAGTGGAACATATAAAGTGGGGATTCAAACAGTGAGACTGCAACCAGTTCTATTCAACTATCCAACAAAAACTTAAAAATATGGTTTTCAATCCTATACACTTAAACGTATATGAAATTGTTCATATCTTCAATTATATTGAGATTGAACAAACACATGCAGGCTAATATCACTCTGAACAAAGATTCGTACTATTGCTGGGTTTCACATTATAACACTCCAGGATCAGTACTGGGTACTTTAGTGTCTCTTTTTCTTCAACGTATGTGTTCACCTTATCATGTGTCATAAGATCAGTTCTCATAAACTGTTTATAGGTTCTACACATGCATGAGTCTTACATGTATTTCTATCCTTTCTATATTAGAGGGAGAAACAAAGCAAGACAAAACAAAACATATTCCTATAAACACATGAAACAAAATAAACATATGAGACCATTGTACAAATTGTTCTACCATAGTTCCTGTGTTGTCTCCTGTTGTCTCCAGAAGAACTGGCTATATCATCACACATAGTATAACTGAATATGTCATACATAACAGTATTAACAACAACACAACTTTGTATATTATGAAACTTCAAAAACAGGCAGTTATCAAACCAGAATGTGTATTGTAGTCTTGTCATCTTCAATGTAGTTGCCTATACTCTCAGACTTGATACTCTCAGACTTGATGACCATTTTTGGATTGGATCTTTGCATTTTGGGGGTGTGATTTTTTTTAATTCTTTATATGTTTTAGAGAGAAGTTCTTTGTCTGAGGGAAAGTTCATTAAGATTTTTTTCCCAGGTGGTGGGTTTACTTTTCAGTATGCTGGAGATTTCTTCAAACATGCAGAAACTTTTTAGTAAGACATGATCCAAGTTATTGATTCTGGGAAGTATTTCTGGTGTGGTTTGATTCGTGTTCATGAATTCTCTATCTACCCCTATGTCTTCAAGAGTTTTTAAACAATTTTTTTCCAATAAATTTACTGTTTCTATTTTAATATACAGATTTTGATCCATATAGATTGTAATTTAGTACATGGTGATAGGCATGGGTCTAGTTTTAGTTTTTGGGATATGGAGAACCAGTTTTTACAACACCATTTATTAAAGAGACTGTCATGCTTCCAATGAACATGTTTGGCCCCTTTATCAAAGATAAGGTGGGTGAGTGTGTTTGTGGTTGTGGTTGTATCTTCTAATCTATTCCATTGATCTTCAGCTCTGTTTTTATTTCAGTACCATGTTGATTTTACTACAGTTGCTTTGTAGTACAACTTCAAGTCAGGGATTGTGATGCCTCCTGCCTTGCTTTTGCTGCTTTAGAACTGTCTTTGCTATTCTAGGTCTCTTCTGATTCCAGATGAATTTTAGGAGTGATTTTTCTAGATCTATGAAGTATGCTGATGGTATTTTTATTGGGATTGCATTGAATCTGTATAACAGTTTTGGGAGAATGGCTATTTTCACAATATTTATTCTTCCTATCCGTGAGCAAGGGATGTCTTTCTGCTTTCTGAGATCTTCTCCAGTTTCTTTTTTCAGCATATTATAATTTTCTCTATATAGATCTTTCACTTCTTTCATGAAAATAACTCTTAAATATTTCATTTTTAGCTGGTAATGTGAAGGGTGGGGCTTCTCTAATTTCTCTCTCTGTGAGCTTCCTATTAGTGTATAGGAATGCTGTTGATTTTTGAGTATTGATTTTGTATCTAGCTACATTGCTGAATGTATTTATTATATCTAGGATTTTTTCAATGGAGTTTTAGGGTCTTCTATGTATAGTATCATGTCATTCACAAATAATGATAATTTAACTTCTTCTTTTCTTATCATTACCCCTTTTATGTCTCTCTCTTGTCTAATTGCTCTGGCTTATCTTTCCAGTACTATATTAAGTAGAAGTATTGATAGGGCATGTCTTTGCCTTGTGTGTTATTTTAAGGTAAAGGCCTCCAGTGTTTGGCCATTTAATATGATACTGGCTGTTGGTCTGTCATAGATGGCCTTTATCATATTGAGGTAAAGACATTCTATTCCAATTTTCTGTAAGGTTCTTGTCATAAATGAATGTTGGTCCTTATCAAAGCTTTTTCTGCATCTAAAGAAATGATTATGTGATTCTTATTTTTGGCTTTATTGATATGATGGATTACATTTATTGATTTATGTATGTTGACCTGCATGCCTGGGGTGAATCCCACCCACTTGGTCATGGTGTATACTCTTCTTGATGATTTGCTGCATCCTATTTGCCAATATTTTATTGACGATTTTTGCATCTGTGTTCATTAGGGAGATTGGCCTGTTGTTCTCTTTTTTAGTTGGGTCTTTCTCAGGTTTAGTACTAGAGTAATATTTGCTTCCAGGAATGATTTAGGGAGTATTGCTTCCTTTTCAATTTCATTGAAGAGTTTGAGGAGTGTCGAAATTAAGCTTTCTTTGTACTTCTTATAGAATTCTACAGTGAATCTGTCTGGGCCTGGGCTCTACTTTGTAGGTAAGGATTGAATTTCATTTTCAATTTCATTAATAGAAATTGGATTATTCAGCAGTTTTACAACTTTTTGACCTCCCTTTGGTACTTCATATGTTTCTAGGAACCTGTCTATGTTTTTCTCTGTTATCAAACCTATGAGAACAGAGGTTATCAAGATAGGTGTTGTTGATCTTCTGTATTTCTACAGAGTCTGTAGTTATTTCATGTTTTTCATTCCTTATTGCATGAATTTGAGCTTTTTCTTCCCTTTTGTTAATAAGATTGGCTAGGGGCTTATCAATTTTATTTATGCTTTCAAAGAACCAACTCTTTGATTCATTGATTCTTTGGATTGTATTCTGTCTTATAGCATTCATTTCTGCTCTGATTTTTACAATTCCATCTCTTCCTTTGGCTTTGGGCTTGACTTGCTCTTCTTTTTCTAGATGTTTGAGGTGTAGCATCAGGTTAGTTATTTGTATTTGTTCTGTTTTCCTGATGTGGGAACTCAGTGCAATAAATTTTCCTCTGAGGATAGCTTTCATTGCATCCCACAGATTCTGGTAAGTTATATTTGTATTTCCGTTTGCTTGTAGGTATTGTTTAATTCCTTCTTTAATTTCCCTGTGACCCACTGATTGCTCAAGAGTGTGTTATTCAATTTCCATGTGTTTCTGGGATTTTTGCAGTTTCTTTTATCATTAATTTCTAGTTTCATGGCACTATGATCCAAAACACGCATGGGATAATTTCAACTCTTTTGCATTTATTTAAATATGTTTTCTTGGCTCGTATATGGTCTATTTTAGAGAATGTCCCACGTACTGCTGATAAGAATGTGTATTCTGATGTTGGATGGAACACTCCATGTATGTCTTTCAAGTCCATTTATTCACAGGTGTGATTCAGTTCTGTTATTTCTTTGCTAATTTTCTGTCTGGTTGATCTGTCTCCTCGTTTCAATGGTGTGTTAAAGTGTCCAATAACAATTGTGTTATTGCTTATTTGGTTTATTTCTATTAATACTTGCTTTATATAACTGGGTCCTCTGGAATTTGGTACATATATATTTAAGATAGTTATCTCTTCCTCTTGAAGTTTTCTCCTAACCAGTATGTAATGACCTTCTTTATTTCTTCTGATCATTCTGAAGTTCACATTGTCTGCAAACAGATTAGCTACCCCTGCTCTTTTTTGTGTTCCTGTTGCATGAAGTATTGTTTTCCATCCTTTGACTTTCATTCTGTGAGTATTCTTTTGGTTTAGATGGGTTTCTTGTAAACAGCATATGGTTGGATGTTGTTTTTTGATCCATTCTTCCAGACTGTTTCTTTTAATTGGTGCATTGAGTCCATTTTTATTAATGGTTATAACTGATATATGTTGGTTTATTGTTGACATATTATCTTTCTGCTGTTGCATCTTTATCTTTCCCTTCTGTTTAATTATCTGCTTTGCTTAGTGATTTTTTCCTAGGTGTATATAAACTGTCTTTCAGTATTCTTTGCAGGGTTGGCTTAGTGATCATGAAGTTCTTTAGCTGTCCTTTGTCATGGAAGTATCTTATTTCTCCACCAATTTTGAAGCACAGTTTCTCAGGGTACATCAATCTAGGTTGGAAATCATTTTCCTTTAGGATCTGAAATACTTCACTCCATGATCTTCTTGACTTTATTGTTTTTGCTAAGAAGTCTGCTGTGACTCTGATAGGTTTTCCTTTATTAGTAATCTGTCTTTTCTTTCTGACAGCTTTTAATATTCTATTCTTATATTGGATTTCTGGAATGGTGATTATTATGTCTGGGTGTAGTTTTATTTTGGTTATTGCTATTTGGAGTTCTATATGCTTCACTGATCCTGATGTCATTTTCCATTCTCTTGTTTGGGAAATTTTCAGCTATTACTTCTCTAAATATCCTCTTGACATCCTTTATGTTGTCTCCTTCTTTTTCATTTATCCCTATCAATCTTATATTGTTTTTCTTTGCATCATCTTGCAGGTATTGAATTGTTATTTCCTGATTCCTTGTTATTTTTAAAAGATCTTTCCTTTGTTGTTCACTAGCTGAAATCTTGCCTTCGAGGTCTGAAATTCTATCTTTGCTTTCATTGAGGTAGTGTTTACAACTTTCAATGGAATTTTTTATTTCCTGTATATCTCTTTGCATCAGCTTTATGTATTCTATTTGTTTCTTATATTGTTCACTCAGGGATTCTATCTTTTTGTTTAGTTCCTCTAAATTTTTAACTGTCTCTTTTTAGATATGTTCAGCATCTTTCATTTCTTTTATCATTTTTTCTTTTAACTGGGAGATTATTTCTAGTTAGAATTCCTTTAAAGCTTCCCAGAGTTGCTTCTTTATTTCAGTTGCTATTATTTCAGTTATTTAAGGTGTATGGCGTATGTTTTCTTCCATGTACATAGCTCCTAAGGTTTCTTGGGATGGGCTGGGGGCTTGAGATTGTATTTTGGTCTTTAATTTTGTCATTTTTCTGTATTTCCATGTTTCAAGTATTATTCTCAGGTTTCCCCTGGGCCTGTTGGAAATCCTCTTCTATGCTCTGAGCTTTTGGCACTCTGGCCGCCCTGTTCTCCAGATTGAGAGAGGATCACTGGGAGTAGGACAGGCAGGGCTAAGCCCTGTTGAGCCAGTCCATTGAGGCTGGAAGCTGTAAAGTTCCCTGGCTGGTGGGAGCAGGGATCTTAAACTCTCTCCCAGGGCTCGGGGTGGTGTGGGGACACTCACCCTAGGCTGCCCAGTCTCCAGAGTTCAGGGCACAGGCAGGTAGGCTCAAATCCCAGGAGCTGGCCAAGCCAGTAGGAAATCAAAAAGTTGGTTCAGGCAGACCCAAGCACTGCTGATCTCTGAAAAAATACTTTGAAAGAATGATCAGAATCAACCCAAGCAAAAATAATCTTAATAGACATATAGCATGTAAAAAGACTGAATTAGTAATTTAAAAACTGGCATAAAGAATTCCCAGCCAAAACATCTTGTGAATCTATGCCCAAAATTTTCATTAAAATATTAGTCAAACATCAATATTAAAAGCAAGCAAGCAAAATTACTAGATGGGGTTTGTTCCTTTAATATAAGGTTTTACACTTTAAAACACTGTAATAGATTATACTAAGAGAATTAAAAACAAAATTTATATGATTTTCAGAATAAGAGCAGAAAAATCGTTTGAAGAAATATTATAGACTTTCATAGTCAAACATTAAACAACCTGGAAAGAGAAGAGCTCTACCTCAACTTGAAATAAAGAATCTGTTAAAAAAAAAATCCACGTTGCATATCATGTTCAACTGTGGAAGATCTGATGCTTCCCCGCAAATCAAAATCAAGGCAAAGATGTCTGGTCTAGCAATGTCTATTCACCATGAAAATGGAGCTACTATCAAGGATATTTAGGCAAGAAATAAAATAATAACAGATACCCACTCTGAGAGAATTGAGAGTTTTTGGAGGGATTTTACCTTGTCTTCTCAGGTTCCATGCACATGTGTGTATGTGTGTGTGTGCACATGTGCACTGAGGTTCGTGGGTCTGTAGGAGTGGAAACATTTTGTCACTAGTACTGAGCTCTCTGTTCAGTGATACACTCTGGCTGTAGCTAAAAATCGGGTTTTCTGCTGCCTGAGACCTGGCCCTTTCTGCTAATTTCAGAGAAAATGGAAAAGTATAATCGGCCTAGCACTCAACTCTCTGAAAATGAACATAGTACTTTTGATGACACAAAGAAAACCAGATATTTCCATATAGTAAAATTCAATTAATAACAATACGTACACCACATTAGCAATAGCACAAAATCAGCAACCACAACAAAGTCAAAGACAAACTGGAATTTGATATACCATAAGATGTACTCCATCAAACAACTCTTAATCAGAGGCTAAAGATCTTTAATATAGTGCACAATACAGACAAACCAACTATTGACATGTATCCACTAAATGCAACAGCTGTGCCACTATTTACAATAAAAAGAATTCAATAATAATAACACACAAGTAAGTATCTAAAGATTAATCAGTCTTAATAATTATACTAGCAGACATGGAGAAGTTGGGGAACAAGGAAATAAAAGAAGTAAAATTTGAAATACAAAGAATGTGAAGATGAGAATGAAAAATGCTGTCAAAATTGCCATACTTCTAAAGAGACACCCAGATTTAATGCTTAACCTTTCAAAATCAGTCCTTATGGGGTGACATAGAAGATGACTGGGCACTTCTTGAGTACAGAACAATGCTGAAACTTTAGTTAAATGGAATCTTATTTCCATATATTCATATGTAGAGAGCAGGCTGTTTTTTCCTTCTTCCTTCAATTGGCTTTAGGAATTGCAAATAAGGTTAGCTAAGGTACTGATATGTAATCACTGAAACCAATTTGATAATTCCCTGTTGGTTCAAAAATGTGACTGTTCACTTTACATGCTTTAATTTAGTGATATGGACAACTGTTTCTGGGAAGATAATGTGTAGCCTGTTAACTGGTGATTTCGTACTGCATATATATTTTTTTCTAGAAATACTGTATTATTTGTACCCTTTTACTGCATTGTATTTTTTATGCCCTTTTTTCTTCTCTCTTTAAATTAAAAAAAACAAACAAAAAAACATTGTGGGCATTGGGATTGCAGAGCCACTTAGCTCCAGGAATGTCAGCTGGGGATGAGGCTCAAAGTAAGAGGCTATGACTCCCCAGGACACAAAAGTTTACATACCAGAGACTGAAGCAACACCCTTCTGAAAACATTTAAAAGCTACCCTAGTTGAGCTATGCAGACTGATCCTTCTGCATATCATTCTTCCTGCATATTGCAAAGATGCTTTTCTCCCAACCTGGCTACCATCCCAAGTTACTCATGTATTTCCCACCATCCTCACTGTCACTCATGCTTTAACCATTCCCTTCTTCACAAGATATTAAAATCTAGGAGAAGTCTTGAATCAGGACCATTGTCGATGTATCCTCACTTGGATGAGAAATAGGACCCCTTGATTGCCTATAACTTTGAATATGTCTTAGTGTCATCATTCTCACCAGGGGTTACATTGGAGGGGGCAGCTGGAAATTAACTCACTAGAATTCCAGTAACATTTCTATGGGATTGCAAATATAACTTTCCGAATGATGAAGTAAATTGGAAAAAAGATTACAATATTTGGATTGCAAGGTACAGTATTTGGATCACAATGTATAATAGTGAGATTTCAATTGGGTAATTTGCTTAAATCTGGTGTTGGGAGTTCTATTCTCTGTGTGCATTTTCTAATTCCTGCTCAATTTTGTCTCTGTATCTACTGTGTCAGGAATAGGAAAATCAAAAATTTACATCTCTGTTCCAACTGTCTCAGAAACCCTAAATGTATTCTCACTGTATGTTAACAACTACAAGTACTTGGCTATTCATGAATATAGAACAATGTTCATGGAACCTAGATATCACTTTTTTCCCGTATACCAAAGAAGAATCTCCTCTAATCTCTTTAAGATAACAAAAAATTAAGCTATGTGAAGAACTCACACCTAATGCAGAGTTCTTCTGTGTCCATTCTATAATGTCAGTGAGGGATATTTTTAATCTACTTGCTGTCTGGGCACATGAAATAAGCTCACATTCAGTTTGAAGTTTTGATTGTCTTATGACAATAGGGTAGTGATATTTTTGCCTAATGGCTGAGGCTGAGTTTGAGAGTTCTATGGCCACCTGAGACCCTTACCCCTTGACATCTCTTGGAGGTCCTTACTCTCCAGGAGGAGAGTTGTCCTCTGTGGACCTAGAAGGCTTTGTGATGTCGACAAAACACTGTTTTTATCATGACATAGCACTGTGATTTAGTTTGTCTGAAATATTTAATAATAAAGTAACTGAAATTTAGCTTGGTCAAATATATTTGGGCTGTGGGTGTTCCCTCAGGTTTACTTTACTTCCTATTCAGTACCACTCGTGATTCTGAAAATTTACCAATTCTCATAGATTTTATTTGCTGCATAGAGATTGATAAAGGGCCTCTCATACTAAGCAAGTACCTAGGAAATCAACCAGAAGAAACAAAGAGAAAGATTATAGTAATTGCTTTACTAAGAAACAATTTTTATGTAGTGGTTCTTTGTAGAAATTCTGTAATGAACACCCTCAAGTACTACATGGCCACTCAGAAATTGTTCCCAATTTTTAGTGGTAAAAATTTTAAAACTTAAAATACTGCAACAATTATATTGTCAGTATCCATGTATCCACTACCTTATTTTTCTCTGAATTTCTACTATTGTTCAAAGTATTTTTCATTTTCTTTAAATTTGGTCATTTGATGGATGAGTATCTGTAGGTATTTAAGTTTTAATTTTCAATTTCCTGAAAACTAATGTGACTAAACATTTTTTTGCCTATATGTTGTTGAGATGATATTGAAAAGAACTAATAGTAGCTGTATCTTGTTATATATGAATAAAATGTCAGAAAAGTATATACTACCATTAATTTTTAAAACTGTTGTTTTCAAGATAATACTTATATTTACTCTGTTTTGTTACAGTAAACTTGAAAGGCTAATTTGTAATGAACTCACCTATTTACTGTTATACAGCCTTTGTTTTGTTATTGTTTTTGACACAAAGTCTCACTATATAGTGTAGATTGGCCTTGAACTCACTTATATAACTCAGGCTTGCCTCGAACTCTCAATGATCCTCCTGCCTCAGTCTCCTGAGTGCTGGGATTTTAGGTATATTCCACCATATCTGGCTGTGATAGAACTTTCAAACTCAGTATCATAACATTGTATCCTGGTTTTGATAAATTATCGATTTTTTCTATCATTGCAATAGAATATTAAATTAAATGTTTATCTCTTTATGTTTAACTTAATTGATATTATTTGGATCCATAATGAATGCAAAAACTAAAATCTATACAGATCTTATTAAACATGGAAAAACTACTGGTTTTCTCCTTATATCAGTTATGTTCAAATTAAATGAAAAGATATCAGAGATATAATCATAATTTTTCCTTAGTAAACTATATTATTTTCAGATTATGAAGTTTCTGGATTATGAAATAGTTTGAAGAGTTAAAGATGGTTATGGAAAAGTGGGAATTTTTAATAATGAGGTGCTTGACGATTGCTTTCTTATGTGAACTTTACTTTTTGGTACCAGGAATCGATCTCATGACCTCACACTTACCAGGCAAGTGCTTGAGCCACTGAGCTAAATCCCCAGGCCCTATGTGAGCCATTTAAACTGATTAAGTACACTTGTCTTCTAGATATGATATTCTATCCTCACCTTCTTTCAATCTGTGGCATATACTTTCAGTGGAGATATTCATCTCTTAGATTTCTGTTTGGAATTTTTTCATGGATTACGTTTCTTTTCTATGTTGGGTATACATGGTTTCCATCATTTTACTAAGTTCTATTTTTTTCTCTGTGTCTGCTGTAATAGCTTTCATTTTTATTGTCACTTTTTGTATCTGAGAGATTTTTTTTCTGTAGTCTTTTTCATTTGTTTTTTCTCGTTTCTTTCTATCATTTCAGACAGTTCTGGTGCTGTATGTCCATTAATAGATGAATAAATTAATATAGAATGTGGCATTTATACACAATGAAGTACTACTATGACACAAAAAGGATAAACTTAAGCAATAGATGCATGTTAAGATCATAATGTTAAGTAAAATAAAAAAGACATACAAGTTTAAATATCACATAACTTCTATCATATAAGAAATCCAAAATATACTTAGGGGAATGTTTTTCAAAATTGAAATACATATATCACTCCTCCCTATAATTTAAGGTATTTATTGGTAGAGTGTTTTACATCTATCACATTCTACTATTAAGAGGAATATATAATGAATTAGAAAAATTAATATTACTATTTTGTGTTATGCTATAGTATTCTTTAACCTGAAACATCAAAGTTTAACTTAGAAGTCATGTTTCCCCATAAAATAATTCATTACATTATATGCTCAGTAATTTATAAAATAAAAGGGCAAAAATTCTAACATAAAACCTTGAGAACTGGCAGGATTCTTGAAGATTAGTTGCATTTGTGGGAAATTCACCGTTCAGTGTTCACTAAGGACTATGGCAATGGTCCCTGGTGTATTTGAGTCCACATTTGAATCTCTAGAGTCTTCAGAGATGTATCCCCAAAGGCAAACAATAAAAAAGATAACAGAGCTGCTGTATAAGAAAAACTGTGAATTACTTATGGTAACATAAATGAATTTTTATTTTAAGAGCTAAGATTTTTTGGTTTTCATCAATGAATCTGGTGTATTGACTTCCCTTTAACATTTTAAGAAGACTTGATTTTTTGAAATTGTACCAATATTCACAAGTTGCTGCATAGAAATCAGCCCGTTATAATCAAGCAGTTAGCAGGTAATAACTTTAGCTCAATTATATAAGTTTCCACAGAGGAATTACTATGTATAGAAAGATGTAAATCGGCTTATTAGTATCCATATTTATCCAGCCATAACATGAGAATCCCACATGGAAGCAGTATCTAAACTTAGCGTGTGGCTACAATTCCAATAAATTAACTAGCTTTGTTTGCTGTTGTAAACATCTAGAAACACCAGCTGGGTTTACTGGTCTGAATGCTCTAGCATCAGAGGTATTAGAAACTTTGGATAAGGATTCGTGTAAAACCAAAAGTCTTGAGAGTTGAGAGTAAACCTGATCCCTACCTGGGTGAATTTTAGTAAATTTATTAAGTTTTCAGCTTGAAACTTTATGCAACTCCACAAAGAACAGTCTTACTTTAAGAAATGATTTGATGTGTTTGAATAAACATTCTTTAATTTCACTAAGAATATTTATATAATGCTTGAGTCACTATTTCAAACTACTTGTTAAAATAATGTTTCAACTGAGAATATTAAATTACTGAATAAATTTACAATGAATAACTTTATTCCTAGCCTTCCCTTTAAATTGATTTCTGGTTCATCCTTGTTCTACCAAGAAATTTATACTTCTTCTTTTTTAAAAAACTTATTTAATTGAGACATTGCAAGCCACATAATTAGGTACTGGCTTTTATATAATAGCTGTCCGAAAACTGAATGACTAGCCTAATATCTCCCCTTTTACAATTATATTCAGCTTGATTGTAATCTTCATTTAATTTAATTTAGAGATGAACAACAAAAGAAATGAGCTGAGTTAAACATGAAGCTAGTGTAAAAAGACTGAATTCCATATGAAAAGAATAGTATAGATGGTGTTTCTCCTAATATCAAAAATTTTAAATGTAGATACACAATATATAGACTTCAGAGTTCAAGAACATGAAATATAATTCTTACTCCAAATTTGGCTTGATTGATATATGTGTTTTATTATAATAACCTTCGCATATGTACTAATGAAAATGAAGTCATCATATTTAAAAACCTTTACATGTACTCTTTCCATCTCAGGTTTGGTTGGCAGCAACTATACGATCTTGTTAATTTGCTGATGGAGCTGAATCGTACTGCAGTAGCCGAGTTCATTTTGTTGGGTTTGACAGACGATCCAGTCCTCCAAGTCATCCTCTTCATGACCATCCTGTGCATCTACCTGGTGACTGTATCTGGTAATCTCAGCACAATCATTCTTGTCAGACTCTCTTCTCAGCTGCACCAGCCCATGTACCTTTTTCTAAGTCACTTGGCTTTTGCAGACATAGGCTATTCTTCTTCTGTCACACCCAATATGCTCGTAAACTTCCTAGTGGAAAAAAACACAGTCTCCTACCTTGGATGTGGTATCCAGCTTGGCTCAGGTGCATTTTTTGGGACAGTTGAGTGCTTCCTGCTGGCTGCTATGGCCTATGATCGCTTTGTAGCAATCTGCAACCCACTGCTCTACTCAACCAAAATGTCCACGCGAGTCTGCATCCAGTTACTTGTAGTGACTTATATAGGTAGTTTTATTGA